>NC_138186.1:99159151-99759151 GCF_964194105.1 Spermophilus citellus | reverse complement strand
TAAAATTTGGCTTCATATCCTCCCCACTCTTCCCACTTTCTAACTTTTTCAAAAGAACAGCATCCATCCAAATTCCTCTATCAGTGCCTCCAACTGGGACCCATTATTACTTAGCAACATCTTGGGATTGCCATGCTCTGCGAGACCAGTCAAGAGTTACTGCTACATCAAGAAGGTTAGAAGCTCTCTGCTGCAGCAGGTCACCCCTGTGCTCATAGTGCCTCAAGTCTTTTCTTCTCAGTCCTTAGCTTGGCAGAGACCAGTTGTTCTATAACATCTTCCTTTCTCTTGTTCTTGCTTCCTGCTTTTCTGGCAGTTTGAAACTCTGTCTCCTTAACTTGCTGCTATTTAAGGTCGAGAGAGAACATACATGCACTCCACTTAGCATTCCATAGTCCTAAAATGTCTCCCTAATCCTCTTCTAAA
Organism: Spermophilus citellus; assembly: GCF_964194105.1. NCBI lineage: Eukaryota > Metazoa > Chordata > Mammalia > Rodentia > Sciuridae > Spermophilus > Spermophilus citellus. The sequence goes on along the minus strand of NC_138186.1, from coordinate 99,758,725 downwards.
GTCAGGAATAGAAATGTCAAAGAAACATATACTTTGATGTAGGAATCTGTCTGCTGCCATGCCAGAAAGACCTCCTCCCACCCTTTCCCCAGCCCCACTCTTGCTTTTCACATGCACATCTGCATGCTCACATTCAGGGAGTCCGCCCTTCACATTAGCACTAATGGAAAGTAGACTTGTGCCCTGAGGAGATAATGGATCAGCCCACCTGAGAAATGAGCCCTCTAAATGCCTGAGGGAAATTGGTGCCTGCCCAAGAAACCTCTCAGCGGGTAACACTTGGGCAGTCCCACCCGGTTAAATCAGACACAGTCCCTATGTTTCCACCCACTTTCCCTTTGCCATTCTTAAACATCAGAGAGGTGGAAAGCACTCCAGCTAAGCTTATCTAGGAACTCTTGACTTTCATCTTTGTGGAAAGAAAAGGATTTTGAAAAGAAAATTTAAATGAAACTTCAAACCTCATTAAGCATCCCTCTAGGGGCAGGCTACTGGCAATGAATCACAAGGCTATCCTGCCAAATAGAAAGTGTAAGCTGTGGGCTGGTTTTGACACTTTAGAGCCAATCCAAGCTGAGCAGCTCTGGCTTTTATAGGTACTGAAGCTCATTACCTGCCAGTGGTTTCTCTGCTGCACTGGAAAGGCACCTTACCAGGTGTGAAGAAAATTGTTTTTCTCACTCTTTCAACTCTCCCTCCAAGATATATTTGTATTTATCAAGTGTTTTCTTTTTATGTAAATAAAATGCATTAATGAGGAAATAAAATATTTCCTTACTTTAAGATGAATTTCTGTGAACTCTGACCTTGCAGTAAATTGCAGTAACTGTCAAGAAAGGCAAAAGTCAACAAAACTATCTTCATTGAGAGGCAAACAACAACAACAACAAAAAATGCACAGAAATACAAGGAAGGACAAAAATTGTATGATATACTTGAATAGTATTTCTTAGGGGGGGTCTTTCCAGAATTTTCACATCTATTATTTTTCCAGTGTAATTATATCACTCTTTCTGCCCTGAAACACTTTTCAGGTTTAAAAATACAACAGCAATCATTTCTATAAGAAATATTAGACTGAAAAGACCAAACTGCTGTGTGCTTTCTGGTAATGTTTTTCTTTCTCTCTTTTCAAGCAGATTTAACAAGCAGTCTTCTTGGTTCCATCAGGGAAACCACAGCAATAATCTTCCCTTCCCCAACTACCCACATAGAGTTTCTATCTCCTGTTATCACCAGCTTATCCTATAGACAGCCTTTCACTATCAATCCAGTTTCACAGCTGCCCTCAGGTCCACCTTGTCTTTAAAGTTCACATTGACTTTTAGTAATATACTATTATTTCGAACACATTGTTTCTAAAAGTAAATAGCATTGTCAGGTTTATACAGTCATGGCAGACACACAGATCTGGGACTAAAACAATAATTGAATAATTGTTACTATTTACTGAGCACTTTGAGTGTGCACGCCAGTGCCAGCCTTATAGCCACCTAATAAAGCAACTGTATGGCAAGTAGCTATTACACCCATTTGATAAGTGATGAAACTGCAGGGAAGACCAACAACTGCCCAGCTTCCTATTTCACAGTAACTGAAAAAAATGAAGATTAAAATAGACTCTGATAATAATGCCCATACTCTTAATCATTGCAGATCCCCTCTCCTATGTCAGCAGGAGTCCTCTTTTCCAATAAATCTTTTATGAAACTTGGTATTACTAGACTGGAAGAAAACATACATAAGACCATATCTGACAAGTAAGTTTGCTTTTTTAACCCTGACCATGATTACCACTGTTACTGTTGCTGCCACTTTGCATGTTTTAATTACTCAAATGTTGTTAATGTTTCTTTTAATTTCATGTTTCATAAACAATAACATTCAAATAAGACATTCTTACAGTACAAACAAATGTGCTTCTGCAAATGCTCCTGTGAACACCGTTTTAGAAATTCTTAAGAATAACAACTCTCATATCACTTATTGTTATCACTGTTTCTGTAAAATGCTCATATCCTCATATAAAGCATCCACTGAAGATGCTTGTTACTTGACCTTGGCATTTCTACTGCACACATTTTGTGGTAGTGATTGTTCTGTGTTTCAGAGGGGTTTCCCACCTCCACCTCACCCTCGCTGTAATACCTGGACAGTGCTTGGTATATAGTGAAAATTCAGAAATGTTTATTTGATTTTACTTGAACTACATTAGAGATATATTCATTCTCTAAAATGCATACAGGAGTGAAATAATCCATTCAGTGAGATGTTAATCTGCTAAGCTATCAATTAAGGCCACAGCCATCCATAACATCAACCATTAAAGACTACTAAGTCATTTATCTTGAAGTCTCTAAAACTTATTTCTGTTGGCAGTCTTGGACAGCTCAAAGCATCTGCGATATGAGTGAATAGGTCAATAATCCATACATTAAATGCTTGCTAGGTACTAAAACTCTTTGAAATGATAGGCCATTAGGGCTAAGACAGTTTCATTTAGGGATATAAAATTCAATTTCAAAATAGTCTCTAGATATGAATTTCTGTGATAGATCACTCAAGATGCACTGGAAAAGGCACATGTTCATTCATTTACTCAAAAGGTATGTATTGAGCACCTGCCAGAGCAGTGTAACGTAACTTATGGAAGGTACAAGAAAAAGTTTTTTTCAAAGAGCTTACAATTTAGTTGAAGTCTTCTCTAAACAGATGTATATTACAACAATTATAAACCCATACTGCAAATGGACAACATTGTCAGAGGGAGCGTGTTATATCAATAGGAGGTTAATGTACCATCTGAAGAGAGTTTGGTTTGATGAAAATGGACCACAAACACTTTAAGGAATAAAGGATATAGCATCTTGCCTAAAATGGTACATCATATACAGGATGTCTCCTCACAATTACCCAAGGCCCTTCACAGTCCCCCAAAATGGTGAGTACCTATGAGTAATGCTTCCCAAGCAAAGGAGGGACTTGTCATTACATAAAGCTTAATTTTGCATTGTATCATAGTTCTTTTATATTTGGAGGTTTATATTACTGTATTTTCATTTCAAGGAATGTTAAGAACCATCATAACATTGCTACTTATAATACAAACTCGATATTAGTAAAAAAAATGTATAAATAAATAACCCCTAAGAGCGATAACAGTAAATGTATACATTCCCCTGATTCTACCTCCTCCATTTGGCACCTAAGAAGGTCCACATTATACAGTTAGTTGGTTAGTAAAGGGTGTCCTTATAAAGATATTTAAATGAAGGAATTAAGAAATACTGTACAGGCTGTGTGTGTGTGGAGGCCCACACCTACAATTCCAACTACTTCCAAGGCTAAGGGAGAAGGATTGAACACCCAAGAGCTCAGCAAAACCCTGTCTCAAAGTATTTTTCTTTTTTTTTTATTGGTTGTTCAAAACATTACATAGTTCTTGATATATCATATTTCACACTTTGATTCAAGTGGGTTATGAACTCCCATTTTTACCCCGTATACAGATTGCAGAGTCACATCAGTTACACTTCCATTGATTTACATATTGACATACTCATGTCTGTTGTATTCTGCTGCCTTTCCTATCCTCTACTATCCCCCCTCCCCTCCCCTCCCTTGCTTGGAAATGGAAGGAGACCCTCAGGGTTATACAAAATTACATACAAGAGGAAGTGAGGGGAAAGGGAAAAATAACACAAGGGGGAGAAATGAATTACAAGAGGGGAAAGTATTTTTCTTTAAAGACTGGGAATGTAGGTCAGTGGTAGAGCATTTACCTAGCACATGAGGCCCTGGGTTTGATCCCAAGTACTACAAAGAGAAGGGGGTGGGGGACAAAGAAGCAATGTATAGATCAAACAAAACTGTGGCTAAAGAAGTGAAAAACTGAAAAAAGTGAAGATAAGACAGCAAAGTTGTAGGATGCTTTGCATTCTTGCAAATCACAAAGATATGGGAAGCAAATATACATATTTATTAAAATATGGCCAAATATAAATCCAGGTAAAAAATAAACTCTAGACTTCCAATTCTAGCAATATGGCAGATAGACATAATAAAAATTATTTTTTGCATAAAATATCTAAAAATACTGGATAAGCCAGGCTCAGTGACACACACTTATAATCCCAGCAACTCAGGAGGCTGAGGTAGAAGGATTGTAAATTCCAGGTTAGCCTCAGCAATTTAGTGAGTCCCTAGGCAACTTAATGAGACACTATTTCAAAATAAAGAATAAATAAATAAAATAAAAAGGGCTGGGGATGTGGCTTAGCAGTTAAGGGCCCTAGAGTTCAATCCCCAGGCTAAATAAATAAATACTGGATAAAGTATAACTACCACTCTTAGAAATGTATAGCTGAAATTATAAAAATATAAAGGAAATATCCAGAAACTAGGGATAAAACATCTGAAAACCAGCACAGTAACTTGATGTAAGATTTGGTTTCTTTATGCATTTTCTCTTATACATAATCTAATAACTTTTTAACAAAAAGCATTACAAGAATAAGATCTAAGCATTGCACCTTCAAATTGGGAACTAGGCCCTTGTAGAGAGCCTGGATCTTTGAAGAACTACACAGTTAAAGAGCAGATATGATTTGAAAGATAAGCTAAAGGAAATTTCCTTGGATACAATACAAAAAGATGGAGATTATGGAAAAAGAAATCAAGAGACTTGGAAGAAAAATATTAGGTTCTCTGATATATATCAAATAGGATTTCTAGAAAAGAATAATGAGAATAGAGGTGAGGCAACATATGTTGAAATTATGCCGGAAATCTCCAAAACTGATTTACAGATGATGAATTGTAAGTTTTAATAGCAATGATGGCAGACAAAAGAGTTATATAACAGTTTTAAGCATCCAAAGAAAATAATGTCTATTCAGGACTATGTACAGTGACAGTAATCCTCCATTATCCAGAGTTTTTTTTTCTTCAATTTCAATTATCCACAGTCAGCCACAGTTTGAAAATATTAAATGGAAAATTCCAAGAATTAAATATTTATAGGTTTTAAATTGTGTTCTGTTCTGGGTAGAATAATGAATTGCCACTCACCCCACTCTGTTCCACCTGAGAATTGAATCCTCACTTTGTCTAACATATCCTTGCTGTATATGCTCACCATGCATTAGTCACTCTAATAGAACCCCAGTTATCAGATTGACTACCACAAGATAAAAATGCTTATATTCAAGTGACCCTTATTCACATAATAATGACCCCACGTGAGAGTCATGATACTAGCAATTTTATTGTAGTATATTTTATAATTGTTCTGTTTAATTATTAGTTATTGTTAATCTCCTAACTACACCTACTTTTTAAATTAAACTTCATAATAGGTATGTTTGCATAGGAAAAAATAGTACTGAAGTTTCAGACACCAATTAGGGGTCTTGGGATATATCCCCTGCAGATAAAGGGGGACTATGGTACATAGCACAAAAAGAGAGAGAAGAGGATAGGGAGAAAGGAACAAATGAGAAAAAATTAAGAGAACTGACCAGAAACAAAGGAAAGGAACAAATGAGAAAAAATTAAGAGAACTGACCAGAAACAAAGTACACTAAAATAATATGTTTTAGAAATATGACCTCAGGGACAAAATCTCAGATGCAAGGAGTCATGATCGAATAAAGAATCTAACAAATAGGCACAAATATGTGGAAAGATACGAGGACATTATGAAAAATGTGGAGAACATAAAAGTAAGTTAGAACTTAAATAATAGATAACAATAATTTAGAAGATGGAAGAGGTAATTTTATGATTAAAGAGTTCTGAGGTTATTTCATAATTCAAGAAATAGATAGTGATATTAAATTTAGACATTGAGAAATTAAATGGGCATATTAAAATTTTGAGTAATCACACAGAATAACAATAGTATTATAACACTGCCAAAGCAGATGAGGATAGGGAATAAAACAAATGAATAACAAAACTTAAATGATTCAAAAGTAGGCAAAAAAAGGAAAAAATAAAATATGAAGCAAAAAAGGTAATACAAGAGACATCAAAGCTATAAGTAATCACAATAAATGTAAACGGTAAAAACTGTTCAGCTAAAAGACAAAAACTGTTAGATTGGTTTAAAAATTAAACAGTTCTAGGCTTTATGCAAAAAGAATTACATAAAACATAAGGACTTGAGGATGTTTAAAATGCTAAGAAAGTATTATCAATTCTATACTTGTAAGCACTTAACATCAATATGCATGAGGCAAATAATCAACAAAACTGCAAGGATAAATAGACAATCCACAGCAGTGTGAGATTTTAATATTCCTCTCTCACAACTTGATAAATAGACAGAACATAGAGTACTGAAATAGCAGATTGGAAAAAAATTGTAAAGCAAGTTTTATTTAATTGACATCTAGAATTCTGCATATAACAATCTGAGACCAAAGATGTGTTATGTAATTAACCATATAATAGAACAAAAGCAAGTACCACAAAATACCAAAAAAAAAATCATTATTATAAAGTCCATGTTTCTTGTCCACATTATAACTAAATTAAAATTACCACTAGGTGATACATCAGGGACAGAAATCCAATCAGTTGTTGCTGGAGGCTGGGGATGAAGTAAGCAATTGTTCCACAAAGGTTCATGAGGGAATTTTATGGGATGGTAAATATAGTCTATATTTGATTTTGGAAGTAGATTCATGATGTTATATATTTGTCAAACCTCATAAAATTCAACATTTTAATAGGTACATTCTACTATATGTAAATCATGCTTCAATAAACTTGACTTTAGAAATAATCAATAATAAGCAATAACTTTTAAAAGTTTCATGCATTCAGATTTCACAATTAAGTAACAGTGGAAATTAGAAAATGCTTAGAGCTGAATTATTATGAAAATAATCCATATCAAAACTTATAATGGAAATATATGTTAATAAATGTATAAATTTATATAATAAAATAGTTAAGATTTTAAAAGGCAATGGTAAAAGAACCAAAGTACATATTTGCAAGAAAGCAAGAAAAAAAAATCCAATGTGTAGAATCACATTGTACAGAAATCATTGAAAAAAAAAAGATACAATATAAAGAATTGACAGTAAGAAAAGGTGGTCTATGAAAAGAATAATTTTTAAACAAAGCTTTGTCAATTCTTAGCAAGAAAAAAACTGGTATAGACCATGTCAGGAATGAATACTGAATCATAACTACATTGGAAAGAAATTTTAAAACTATGTCAATTAGCCAGGTGCAGTGGCACACTCCTGTAATCCCAACTACTCAGGAGGCTGAAGCAAAAGGGTCACAAGTTTGAAGTCAACCTGGGCAACCTAATGAGATTCTGTCTAAAAATAAAAAATAAATAGGGCTGTAGATCTAGCCCAGTGGCAGAGTGCCCCTGAGCTCAATCTTCATTACTGAACAAGTAACCATGACAATAAATTTGAAAATTCACACCAAATAATATCTAGAAAAATATACTTTATCAAAATTTGTCTGAGATTATGTAGAAAAACAGTAGAGAGCTATAATTATTAAGGAAATTAAACTAGTAGTTTGAAATCTTACTTATAAATAACTAAAAAGCCCAAAAGCCTTTATAGGATGGTTCAACCAAACATCTAAGGAGTGAGTGATTCCAATCTCATGCAAACTTCCAGAGGACTGAATATTCTGAATAAATAAACCTACAAATATATTGATTGCCATGAGGCTCATGAGACTTGGTATTAAAGCCTTATGTGTATTCAGGAGTCTATAACCTTGTTTAGACCTTCAACACATTTAGTTTGAGATTTCTATAGCCAAATTTGTAAAACACAAAGGCTTTGCCCTAAAAACATAAAAGTCCTATATCTTCTAGAGTGAGGTATATTCTTATTCTGACTAAATCCTCTCGCTATATGAAGAGATTTAGTATAAGGTATTGGTTCACACAATGATGGAAGCTGAGAAGTCCCACCATCTGCTGTCTGCAAGATGGAGAACTGAAGAACCAGAAGTATTTTCTAAGACTTGAAAACAGAGAGTTGATGGTATAGGTTCCAGTCCAGGTGGAAGGCCTGAGAACCAGGAGGGCTGAAGGCAGGAAAAAGCTAATATCTCAGTTCAAACCAACAGGCAGAGAGTTAATTCAACCTTCTTCTACCTTTGTGTTCTATTCAGGACCTCAACCTATTGGATGATGCCACCCACATTCAAAAGTGCCATCTGCTTCATTCAGTTTACCAATTCAAATGTTAGTCTCTTCCAGAAACACCCTCATGGACACACCTAGACATAGCATTCAACCAGCTGTCAGGGCATCCTCTGACCCAGTCAAGCTGACACAAAATTGATCTTCAAAGCACCTAAATACATTAACATTTTTTAAAAATCATAGCCAAATTTGATTTATATTAGAAATGCAGTCTAGCACACCCATTTCTGTGAGAAACACACATCTTTTGGAGCTTTTTTCTATCTGAACTGTACTATTAAACTCTGATAGAATTTTTTAATAAAAGTAGTGTCACATAGAAACCCATTTTTACATAATTAATATGCAACAAATATTATGAAAATTATTATAACTTATCTTTTATTTAAAAATAATGTGTGTATTTTAGAACCAATAAAAATTAAAATGAGCAAAAGAAAATATTAATCACAATGATATGTCTCTTTAGAGCAAATTATTTTAAAACTATTATAAAATCTTTCATGTCCTTTTTTCCATGTATCATGTATTTACTCATCTCTTTCATTCTTAATGTTCTTTTCATTAAAAAAAAGGCGGGGGTGTGGGGTGGGGGTAATAAAACACTGACTGTGAAGTGATCCAAAAGATCCACTGATTTGGCATCATGCATAGTTGTTCTATATCTACAGTTTACACTCTCAGAAAAATAATTACAAAGCAATGTATAGTCAGAGGTCATTATCTTCAAATTCTTAATCACTTTTTCTTTATATGTGTGTTTTGTAAACAAAGGCTGATAATGAAGCATGCACCATAGACTCAGATCCTCATCTTCTAACCTGCACTGCCTCTCCACCTCCCAGGAGGACTCTGTTCCTGGGACCCACCCAGCAACCAATGCTGCCCTTTGCCCATATCAGGGTCTCAAATATGTGCCACAGGAAAGGTGGAAATTGGATACTTGCATGTCCAGTTGCAGAATAGAACCCCTAACACCTATGAGGGACTAAAAAGATCCTGCGAGTGTATCCCTGTGCCCAAGAGAGGACAACATAAAATAGCAAATTTAAAAACAGGTCAAAATGAGGAATGAGAAAGAAAAACTGTTTTCCTGCTCTTTGAAAATGTGTCCACATTTTGGTATTGTACTAGACCCTAAAATTTTGTATACCGAATCCTGCTACTGCCATACACACACATTTCATGTGCCAACTATACTGAACATTATTTTAAGATCCAAAAACCATCCAAACTCATCTTATTCTAGACTTTTGCACACACTTTTCCCTCTTAGGTGAAGCTTTCTCTGACCATCTTCCACTGCAGGCCATGTGGGGAAATCCTGCTTCACATTTGCCCAGTTCTTTCCTTTCCTGCCCCCATGCTAAGGTACAAGGTACTATAATTGTTAGTCTCTGTCCACTGCCAATATTTGACTGCAAATTCAAAGAGGGCAGAGATTGTGACAGTTTTGCCTCGGCCACTGACTAATGAATGAGCCTTACATTTCTATAGCATCCTCTTATTTTCCAAACACTTTCAAGGTTTATCTCATCTCCTCACACACACACACACACACACACACACACACACACATTTATCAGGTTAATATTATTCTTACTTTATAGGAGGGATAAAGAAATGGCAATGAAGTTATATGATTTGCCTAAGGCCACACAGGCTGTGGCATTATAAAAATAATAACAAAAACTAACACTTAGCACCCAGTATGCATGCCTGACACTGTAGACATGTGAAATCAATTCATGGTCACCACCTTATCTTGGTATGTGCTTTTATTATACTCCCTTTTTGGAGATTCTGTATAAAATGTAATCAGTAACTCACCCAAGGCTACAAAACCAGAGAGTGTCAGGGCAGACAGAATGTCTTCAGTCTGGCTGCCCTGCTTCACACCGTGCCAAGCTGTCTCTTGTGGCACTCATTGTAAGAACTCTCAAAGGGGTCGATCAAATATAGAAACAAGATAGAAATATACACTCCATGTTACTAGATATATTGTGTCAAACTAGTTCATAGATAGCCAATGCTCTAGAAATGGCGTTTATCCTACTTCATATCTGATTTTCTCTAAACTGGAACCTCCATGAGTACAAGAGCCTCATCTGGCTGCTCACTATTACAACCTAGAACTTGACAGGAAGGAGCTTAATAATCAGGACTAAATAAATTAAAAGAACTCAAATACTTGCTACCCCACAGGAACAATTTATGTCCACAGAGCAGAGAGAATTTCAGCAGAGTCTGAAGTGGTGGGATGGTGGGAGGCATATTAACTGGTAAAACAAGAGTAAGCAAGAAACACACATGAGGGCAGAAGCATGGCTGAGCAGCTGAAATGAAATAATAGATTTCTTCGGGAAAGATCATGGAGTATCACGGTTCAGATTGCTGTAACCACTTAGATGTTGATTTATAAAGAACAGAGATTTATTTCCCACGTTTCTAAATGAGAAGAAGTCCAAGATCAAGGCACCAGCAGATTTCAGATTTGATATCAGGAGAAGGCTCATTTTCTGATTCCAAAATTGTACCTTATTACTGTCTCCTCACATGGCCAAAGGCAGAGGATCAGAAAGAGACAAACTCACTCCCTCATGCCCTTTTAATGGGTGTACTCGCTGATCCCATGAGCTGGAGCCCTCATGGCCTCATCACTTCTCAGGGGTCCCACCTCTTGTGCCATCACTTTGGGGACTGAGTTCAAATTCACGAATTTTGAAGGGACACATGCCCTATCCAAAGCAGTATGAGTATAGGTTGAAAAGGCTCTGTGGGCCCAGTTATGTAAGGACTAAATACCAGAATAAGACTATTAAACTTTATTCTAGTTTTTTAGCATAACAATAGTGTAAATAAATGTCATTTTCAGAAATTATTATGGCTGCTGATTATGGGATAGATCAGATAAGAGTGAAGATAAGAAGACAAAGTCTTTTGTGATTGTGGAAGTGTGAAGTATCTCCATCCTAAACATCAGTGGTGGAGAGTGGTAAAGAAAAGGCTTGGGTTTAAGAGGCAATATGAAGAAATCAGAGGACTCGATTAATGAATAGAAATCTGCTACTACTTCGCTAGAGAAAACAGAGGCAGCATAAGAAGAGTGAGTAAAGGCAAAATCTGGAAATTACTAATCATACTTCCTATTGTAACAATATTGCTCATGAATGACTTTTTGAATCTATAAACCCAACCCCAATCAATAATCTTGTTTCACTATACATTAGCACATCTTTTCAAATGCTTCTTTTGGATAGAACAATCCTCCATCCCAGAAATATCACAATCAGCTTCCTCAGCACGGAACACATGAATCTAAATTATGGTAGTAAGAAACTGTTGTTGGCTGCTGACAAATCAAATAAGGTAGATATCCACCTCATTCCACCTCTTTGTGTGTAATTGTAGGTGTTACTGCTGGTGAGGTGCTTCTTCACATACTTGCTCTCAGTGTGCTCTGTTCCAAGTAAAATAGTGAAGTGCAAAATAAAGACGTTCTGTTAATATAACACAGAACATCATCTCTTAGTTCTGAGGCTTCAGCAGTGAGTTTTAGACACTGGATAAGATACTGTTAGCATAACAATATGCAATTTTTGACTGATTAGCCCTCTGAATTTAAAGGGGAAAAATGGTGGTAAACAATGTTACAGTAAGTTGTCACTCAGTTTTTGAGCAAAATATTTTTCATTTCATTTCAACTCACTGTATGTATGTCTATACAACATAGAAAACACTGGAATTAAAATTTAACCATGTTATTCTAATTTATAGAGTGAGTTATATCATGTTCTAATAGATTTACATCATATTTCCTTTTATTTAAAAACAGCAAGCCAAAGCCCACTGGTCAGCATTCTCATGTGTAGTAAATACTACATATGTTATCTTTAACAGACTGACCTTCACAAAATATTATTTCTGCCCCCAAAGAAATGTTCATACTCTATAATGAAGACAGAGCACAATAATGTACAATATTAAATCCTAATGTTTTAAGACACTGTTGTAAATTTGAGAGATGTGAAAGTGGTTGCAGAGGGAGAAGTTTTGATGGTGTGGTAGAAAATGACCAAAGCATCCTAAAAAGGAGAATCTATGTCACACTGGAATGCAAAAAGAATGAAACTCCTACAAAGGAGCTTTAAAATCTCTTGGTTACTACAACACAAAGAAAGCAGCCACTGAATAACATGGTGCTGACATTTGCAAAAAGAGAAAGCAAATTACAGGGAACTTGGCTTAGACATGCAGAGATGCAGCAACAAGTTTAACAAATAAGAAATTGGTGACAAAGCATATGTCAAGGACAAGACTCATTAACATACATCCATGTTCCTGCCCACTCCATTAAAAAAAAATAGTCCTCTCACACTCAGCTTTTCTCCATCTCTGGTCCCCTAGTAATGTCAAGTAGAATGCCAGGCCAGTGACTATAGAGTGGCTTTGCAGCAGAGTACATACAGCAGAACTCTGAGCTTAGAAGGGCCCCATTTTGGGTTTCCTGATCTCTGGTAGCCATCTGGAAGATCTTAATGATATTTGAGCACGAGTCCCACATTTTCATCTTGCATTAGGTCTAACAAATTCTGTATCCAGACCCAGTCGCTGAGAATGGAAAAAAATCTATGAGCTACAGCCACAGTTACCACACAACTCACCACCAATGAGGCATGGCAAGCTGTGCTCAACAAACACCAATGGCCAGCAGATTGAGGGAGAATTTCAGAGTAAGTCCGAGAAGACACAAGGAGGCCAGAATCTCTGCCCTGTGCCCACAAATCCATGTTCACCTTCCCTACATCTGAACCCACTTTGGAAAGGAGTGTAGATCCCTCAATAAGGGAGAGACAACAGTGACAGAGTTAACTTTTACTGAATATTTACTCAAAATATGAAGCCAAGCTGTCTTTACAAATTTAAGTTTTCGCCACCATTTTCAGAACTATTTGAGGTCCTCCAAAAATGAACTACTTGAGGTTCAAGGGTTTTACTTCCCATACATGAGTTAAGTTATTCATGAATATTTTAGGTATGTATGCCCTAGTTTGAGATTCTATTTTATCAACCATTCTGAATAAAAGATAGTCAAGGACAGTCAGAATACTGTTTTGGGAGTTGGGGCTTGGGTTTTTATTGTTGTGTATTGGAGGCTGGTTTTTTGATGTTCGATTTTTTTTCCCTTCTCCATTTATCTATTTATTTATTTGGTCTTTTTCCAGCAATTATCTGAACATGTGGCTCTGAAATAGGGGTATCTGCAGACATGCTTGGCAGTAAAATATGACAATCCAGAAAATATGTAAAATATACATTCCAGAACAGATTTTTAAAATATACCAGATGGTCACTCATTGTTTTTTTTTTTCAAAGTTTCCCATAAAATCATATGAAATACTTTGTTTCTCTTTATATTAAGACTACTAGAGCATAACAGATGACATGATTTCTCACTTCGGAAGATGTTTCATTACTTCAAAATAACATAGATGGCTATAAAATGTCCTTTTTACTTATGAAATTAAGAGGTGAATTCACTGTTATTACTCTTCCCATCTGTTTCTCCCTCATACACACCACACCTTTCGTCACCAAGAAGTTCTTTACCACTTTTTTTTTTCCTTTAGTGCATTTGATGGCCTCTTGAAAGGTATTTTACTAAACTGGAGCAGAAGGCCATGGTAAAGAAGAAGAATGTTCTGGTAGAAAACAATTTGTAGCTTGTGAGTTCAGGACCTGGAGTAATGACATTGATCCAACCCCACCCCACCCCACCTCACCCCTGCACCACCCAGTAAGATAACACATGTAAAGCCCATGGTACTGTACTTGGCAGATGATGGCAACTGAAATGTTGATCACTTCCTTTACTTTGCCTTAATCATAATCATGACTGAGCCCTTTTGCCATTTGTCTGGCTTCTGTGCTTCCCTACACCACTGCCCTTTTTGAGCACCCACCACCAAGTTTGTTAAAGAGGTGGTTGAGGATGCCTAGGAAGTTTTATAGGAAAAGTATTGCTATGGAAAGTTCAGTAGACTGTAGAGCAATTAGCGTCTCTGTTGTAGTTTTGTGGGGAATGTCCTTTTATAACTGATTAGAGTGTTTCTATTTTCTGGTCCATATAAAAGCCCTGTGAAGTCAAGGACCACGCTTGTCTAGGTCATCACAGCCCATCACCTAGAGTGGTACATAGTAGGCATTTAACACCCATGTGTTAACTGAATAAGCAAATCAAACAAATCATAAGCAGTGACATTCAAAATCATATAGCCCATTCCATTTCACAGTGGCTCAGGGAGTTGCCCAAGGTCAATGGAATATGGAGCTAACCCTAAAAGTAATAGATTTCTATGTCCCACTGCACAGATCCCTGAATTATTAGCACTTTCTCCAACTGAAATAACATGAACATAATTTTCTTCCCAATTATTCTGGCTGAGGGATATACAAAAGGTTTCGGTGGGTGGAAGATTTATAGCACAGCTTCTGGAAAGCCCAGAAACACCATGGGGCAATTGCAAAAGGTCTTATGGTAATTAAATCAAGAATCCAGGGGACCCCTGGAGGCCTGCACTGCAGGCTCCAGGACAGCCCTCCTGGAGGAACACATTTTTGCTGATGTCCATTATAGAAAAATCCTTACGCCAGCAAGAGCGAAAATAAATACAAGGAGGGAAAAAATGCCTATGGTTTCCTATTGTTTCCAAGGTTGTCATACACACTGACCTCTAACATAGCCTTCAGCTCCTGTGCCCATGAAATATATATTTCCCCTCCTATTGTAGCACGGTGGTCAATTCATGCCTATATATATATATATATATATATATATATGTATTTTTTTTAGAGTAACTTTCTTTGTATCCCTATAACTGAGCCAAACTTCTCATGAGCACCTACCTCACCAGGAATTTGAAGGTGGAAATGAAGGTGAATGAAGGAGGGATTTTTAGTAAATTAAAGATTTCTCTGAATAAACTGATTGATGAGATCATTAAGTCTTATTTGGAAAAATACTCAGTTTCCCAAGTTTTCTTCATGACACCTCCAAGTCTTTGAAGAGATGACATGTGCATATAGAATAGCTTATAAGTCCTCAGGGTGATGGGGCCAGGGAGTAGGGTTGATCAGCAGAGGATCCTCTGATTTCTCCCATGAGGGCAGTTCCTGTCCCTTAGGTCCTATGCTGTGACCATTGGGGGATTGCATTATGTTGGAGCAGCTGCTAAAGTCCATGATCAAGGCTCCATATCTCTTTAGAGAGCCCTCCATGTCTCACTTCAGACCCACACTCATGCCTGTTGGCATATTCTATATCTGTATTTATTCCAAAGAGGGTCCACAGGAACTTTGGAACCCTCTGCATCCCACCCACTCGTTTTGGAGATGCATCCCTAAACCATGGTCAAGTGACGTCCTGCCACTATCAGCATCAACTCAGTCTACTATTCTAGGCCAGCTGCCTCCTCAGGATCCCCCCAAAGAAGTGGGACACTCTCTTTCCCCATCCCAGTATAAGGGTTTCTCGTTGGCTTCCTACTTGGCAGGGACTTCCAGAGAGTCATAACCTACTTCTATACCCTGTGAATATATCTGTTTTAGGAAGGTATCTGTCTTTGCCTTTTGTAGGACATCATGAATCAAAGAGAATGAGAGCTGAACATGCTGGTGCACACCTATAATCCCACCTACTCCAGAGGCTGAAGCAGGAGGGTTGTTAAATTCAAGGCCAACCTTGGCAAATTAGTGAGACCTTGTCTGAAAATAAAATTTTCAAAAACGGGAATGAAACTTGCATAGGTTTATAATTCCAAAAATATCTATCCATTTCATTATAATCTCAAAGACTTTAAAAAAAAATAAAGGTCTGACTCCTGTGGGGTTTTTGGTCAGACATTCTTCAAAAATTAAGCTGGGATAGATTAGAGAAGGAGAAAATAAGCAACATAAATAACAGGTATAAAAATCTTATGGAATATAGTATGGTGAACTATATTTAACATCTCCAAGTCTGAACCTTAGTTTCTTTAATGTAAAAAAAAATGTGACTAATAACTCCTGCTCTGCCTACCTCACCTAGATATAAGAAAAATACTTAGAAAACTATGAAGTCTTGAGAATTAAAATTTAGGACAGAAAGCCCGGTGAAGAAAATTTTATTCTTGAGTCCCAACCCTATGGTATAGTGGGATCTGACTGTTTATATAGCAAGAAAAGCCTGACCAGAAATCAAGGAACAGCATCCTGAGGATCAGCAGAGACCTACTGCACCACATGAAGCTCCGTGGGGCACATAACTGTCACTATTGTTGAACCAGATTTTATACTTACTCTTTCTCTTCTATTCATAGAAAAAGCCACATTAGCATAAGTATGGTTGAAAAGATTTGCTGTAGAGCAGCAATTTTATGGGAATGCGTGTGAGAAAGGTTTGATTGAAGTGCATATGGCGATCCTTGAAGACTGATTTAATAGTGGGGAATGCCTGCCAGCATCTGGAGCCCAGGACTGAAGTAGCTCAGGGCCCACAGATGCTACAAACATTTCAGGAGCCTTCTGCTGGGTAGAAATTGGACACATTTTGAACCAAATCGTTTCAGAGTAGTTTATTCTGTAGTTGCTCTCCTGGCATCTGGGATACTTTGCCAAAAATGATCATATTTTTGTAATCCCAAATCCATCATAAGATATCCAAAGCAGGACCTCCCCTGTAAAAGACTGGCCAGAACACAGAAAGGTAGGGGAAACACAAGTGGCATGGTGCCCAGCCCACACTGAATCTTTTTCCAGGTGCTGGGCTCACCCTTCCTCTTGGTTTTTCTGCAAGGTCCATATACCCTATTTTCTCCCCAAGTAATCACAGAATAAACTGTTTGCCTTTCATCTAAAATGTCAGACATGAGGATCTTGTTTTTGTTTTTCTTTTTTACATGTGGACAGATACGTAGACTTGAAAAACTAAAGTCTGAGAATTTAAAATAACACTTCAGTTGCTTGAAGCTTGTAGAGGACAAACTAACTCAGCTAGAAACTTTGTTCCCATTTCACCAGCTGGATATAACTGATTTGTGGCCCCTGCCTTATGGTTCATGAGATACTTTCCCATACATTGCCTTATGTGAACCTCTAAAATGTCCTGTCATTCCAGCAATGCAACTAGCACTATCCCACATGAGGAGAAGCACTCAGAGATACATACAGAAAGCACACTCATCTGCTAAGGAGAAGAATTGACATCTCAAAATTCCTAATTGAATCTCTTTGTCTTTTTCCATGACACCTCAATTATGAATGTTTTGAAGTTTAAAAAAGAAAATTACAGGCAGTTGTGCTTCTTTCAGCTACAGTCCTTGCAAATTTTATTTTCTTGCAAATTTTCAAAGAGCTAGATATTTTGAAATCTAAAATCAATGTTTTTTCTTATTTCTTTGTTTACATGATTCTTTACCAAAGAAAAATAGTAGTGATCATTTATCTCATTTGCTTAAAAGTTTCAGTGTCTGTGGGGAGCCACCCCTGAGCTATTTGAAGGTCTTCACTGGGCCTTGCAGCCAAGGAGATTTTGGTTTGGCATTGCAAGCTATTTTGTGGCTCCTCACACTTAATGGATTGCCCAATTCACGTAACCTCTGTCTTCCTTCTGCTAGGAAGACTGATCTCATAGATCCAGAGTTGGGCATGATCCATTGGGAACTGGACAGCCCACCTCCTACCTTAATTGGCTAAAAACATCTGTAGAAAGCCTTTGAAGTTCCCCCATATAAATAAAGCAAATGCAGGCTCTCACTTTCTCTTTCCAGGATGAAAGCTCAACCCTTAAGGTTGATGGCTCTTTAAAACTATTGTCTGTGTTGTGTGATTTTTCACTGTATATCTCAACCAGCCCACTCCACATAGGGGAACCCAGCTTCTGTCGCCTGCGCGGGCCAGGAGTGAGAAGTGCCATCAATTATTTTTGTCTCTCAACACAAGATACAGGTATAGATAGCCATTAGGATTCTGAAACTGTAATGACTAGTCTTTATCAAATGAAATGTCTAACTTATGATAATATAAGGATCTAATTGTCTTTTAAGAAGAAGGAAAGGAAAAAAATAGAGTTTATCTTAAAAAGCATATGTCATGCTTCCTACTAATAAGGCCATTCTATTTCTGGAATTTCAAGATCAGGAAGGTCCAGAGTGGTACCTGATCTTTCCTTCCAGTCAGCACTACCACTGACCAAGGCAACTAGACAAAATTCTAGAAAGTATTTGGTATGACATCAATAGATGCCCAGTTTTTCACCTTTCATGTTCCTAACAAAATTACATAGAAAACAAAAGATGGAAAAGTCTCCATTCATACTGGACACAAGCTAGAAGGTTTAACTTGATTGTTCTTGACACTAAGAGAACTGGATTGAAAGGCATCTATGATTTTCCTTCTGTAAAAAGTACAAGTCAGTTAGACAGTCTAAAAGAACCAGAGAAGAAACAGGAGCCTGCAGTAAAGGGCTGCCTGTGAGGCACTTGTGGTTATGTTTGGAGTCCAACAGTGGCATTCAGAGATGCTCTCCATGTGCCAGCCATGCTGGGGGTGGTGGGGGGCAGAGTCAGATTAAAGGTCTAAATTTGAAAGCAAAAGTTCAAAATTTTAAGAAAAAATAGAGTGATACCATTTTGATCTTTGAACAAGGTAAGTTTCTAAAAGAAATACATAATATAAACTATAAATTAAATTATTGATAAATGTGACAATTAAAATTTATACTCTTGTTCATCAAAAAACATTTAAAAGAAGAAATGAAAAGACATATAGTTGAAGAATATACTTATAATGAGTATGATCAAAAAAGATTTATACCCAGAATATATTTATAGAATTCCTACAAATCATAGGGAAAACATAATAAAACCCCAAAGACCAAAAGAAAATTGGAAAAATTGGACTTCATCAAAAGTAAAACTTCTGCATCAAGAAACATTATAAAATGAAAAGACACCTTCAGAATAAGCAAAAATATTTGCAAATCATATACAGAATATATGAAAAACTCTTACAACTTAATATCAAAAACAAAAACAACTGGCCATAAAAAAAATTAGACAAAGGATTTGATCAGACACTTCTCCCAGGACAGTCTCAGTATTATTAGTCATTGGGAAAATGGAAGTCAAAACCATAATGAGATATTCACAGACAATAGGATGATCATAATCTTAATAAAGGGTGGGGGGAAGAACAAGTGATGGTAAGTTGAGGAAAAACTGTAGCCTTGTACATTCGTGACAGGAATATAAAGCAGAGCAGCCACTATGAAAAAATGTTTATACCTGAAGAAGTCACATGACACTATAAATGTACTTAAGTCCACTGAACTAAAAATGGCTAAAATGAAAAGCTTTATATTATGTATATTTTAACACAATATAAAATGACAAAAAGATTATTAAACTATAGGATTCTTGGAAAAACATATGAACAGAAATTCACAAAATATGAAAGCAAGGGGTCAATAAACATGATTAGATGCTGTGTTTCATTAGTAGGAAGAGTTATAAAAATGAAAACCAAAAATATCATTCTTATCCTTCAGATTAGAAAATATTATACAGTCTGACAATCACAAATGTTAGAGAGCATGTTAAATGAGGAGTGTTCATACAGTACTAGTGGGAAGGTAAATAAGTTTTCATCCCTTCAAAGAGTAATTCAGCAACATTTGGTAAAGTTGGGGCACATATCTTAGAGCCCAGCAATTTCTCTCCTGGATACATAGAGAAATTCTTGCCCGTGTCCATATAAAAGAATGTACAACATTGCTCACAGTAATGTATTTTACAATGCCCCAAACTAAATGCCTATCAAGAGAACAATGGAAACATTATTTGTAGTATTCACATAATGGAAGGCTACAGCAGTGACAGTGAATATAGCAACCATGCATACCTTCATGGATTAATTCCATAAACATAAGTCCAGGAAAAAATGCCAAGTTGTAGTAGAATAGATTATTCCATTTACATAAAACACAAAAACATGATTTTCTTTATACATGCTTATCATTGTATTCTATATATATTTTCTGCATTACTATCTTTAGTAAAAGAATGAGATATAATTGAGAATAATAATTACCAAACTTGATAGATATTACCTATGGTGCAGAGGTGAGAGGACATAAGGAACTTCAGTTTATTGCTAATATTTATTTTATAAACTGTGGATACAATTATTCATTGTATTCACATTTAGAGCTTTTATATGTTTTAAAATTTTAGGACAACTTTTAAAAAATAAAATTCAAAAGAATCATGTGAGTGTGTGTATATATATAATATATATATACACATACACATACATATTTATTTATCAAATATATTTACTTATTTATCAAATATATATGTATATATATTTATTTATTTATCTATTTATCTATCAACTATGCCTGCCAAAGGCCATGTGCCTGTCATTATGGATACTAAACTGCAAAATGACATGATCCAGCTTTGGGTAAGATATGTACAGAAACATAAAACATACAAACTTCACAAATATCAGGCTATATAATCTACAGATTGAGAAGGGTAGCTTATCAATCCTATAGCCAAGTCCTGAAAAAAAATAATTCCATAAAATCTTAACAGTAGACATAAAAAATGTAGAGAAAAATAGATTTAATTACCTCTCAATTCCCTATCTAATGTTTTGAGGGATTGTGCTTGATTTATTTTTCCTAATCGAATTTCTTTAAGTGCTTCATCCCCATAAGCCACATAAAATGTATTTTGAGAGAAGCAAGACCTGGATATGAATGAATAAATGCTTCACCCTGGGTGTTCATACACAAAGCTGTAGTAACTCTGTCCCATATTTCCAGAGTTTGACCCATTCATCCTGGGTGGGTTTAAATATGCTTTACAATACTTCATCCATCTTTCCACTTAGTCATTTTCATATTCTCCTGATTTGAGAGTTTTATATCTCCTGAATGCAACTTTTATATGAAAATTCACACCATCATATAAGAAACAGAAAAGGACACTTAATGGGTACCTAATAAGGGCTCACAAAATTAGACTTCTGTATTAATGTAAATATATTCTAAATTTAATATAAAACCTTTAAAGGCCTCTATTCCAGAGGGAACAAGGGAATAATGTTTATTTTCCCTTTACCATAGCAGTAAAACTTGGTTAAGTGGTTTGACTTACATCATACACCTGAACTTGATAACTTAAGAAAATTTTCTTACTTAATGTGCACAGCTATTGTATTGTTAAATTAATATTATTAATAGTTTCAATTTTCATTATTATTATTATTTTTAGGAACAGAGTCAGAATGGAAGCTCAAATTGCATATTTTATTCCCTATGTGGTTTCTGGCACATTGCCCCATCTCCATCAATGATATTGTGCCCTTACCGTAGTCCAGAATGCAAAAATAAATCCATTTCTACTCTGCCTCCTTGACTACAGGAGTCCCCAATAGCAGTGTACAATATCATCTCACCTTATTGAGAAAATGGTCACGAAGGCTTTTCTTCATGTATTTTGAATTTTTCCATCATTGAGGAAATGTTCACTATACATAATTGCATGCTTTCTAATACCACTTTCCTTCAAATTGGATTTTCCCCCCATGGATTTTAAAGCTACTTCCATTAGAGAAAAGTAAAAACAGTTGTAATTTCAGCAATTTGCCATTTTCCTCCTTTTGGGATAGTTTTACTCATTGTATGCAAAGGATAAATAACTCAATGATCTTGAAATATTTAATGTGAAAGAGATGTCAAGATTTTCAACACAAGAAAGCAAACCTAATACACCATAAAAGGTAGCTTGAAAAACAGAACCCTTTTTAGTAGATACATAAACTCCTATTTAACAACTAACACTTTCTATTTTCAGATTTCTGCCCTATAATGAGAATTCGATGTTTATTGGTGTTAAACTTGGTTACTAGTGCCTCTTAATATAATCCCATGTTATTAAGGTTTTAGAAGCTACACACATACTCACACACAAAGTATTCAAACAGGAAAGGAATGCAGCAAAAGGATAATATAACTTAACAGCCAATGTGGGGGTAAAATGTAGTAAGCATTATGTCTTCTCAGATTTCACATTTAAACATACCATGAAACCGTGTTAAGCATCCTGCAGTAGGGTAACATACTGCTTTTACATAACTTCTAGTATTAAAACTACAACAACCCAGAAACACACATTTTTTTTAATAGGTACAGGACTCCCTGTTTAGTTCATGAGATTTTCCATTGGCCTAGCTCAAAAAGTCAGAAGTTTTTCCTACCAAGTATCAAACTTTGAAGACTGAGACTACTTAGGAAACAATATTATGTTTATACTGTAGATTTATAATGAGAGTGCTGATCCCCTCACTCCACATCAAATTTTTTTCTTGGAAGAATGGTTTTGGAGCCTCTCTCTGAACAATGGTTCCTCATGTTGCATTTATTTAGAAAGGTAGCATTGGCCAAAGTAATGAACATCAGGAGCTGTGAGCATGTAAAATATCAGCTTTCTCTACTACTAAAAATAAATCCCAAAAAAGGACCAAGAGGAAATCATGTGTCATTTTAAACAGTTATTAAAATAATGCAAAGGACTGGAAAACTAATTTGAACTTTCGGTAATGAAGATAGAACCCTTTTAGACACCTTGCTCTAAGAGAATCACTCCCAGGGTAAGAGTAACAAAACAAAGACTAGCACTTATTCAGCCCTTACTATGTACTAGGATTTGTCCTGAATGATACATGTCTTATAAATCATTTGTTTCTCAGTACAATTCTGGGAAGTATATTCTACCAATAACCTCCTTTCAGTGTGTGTGTGTGTGTGTGTGTGTGTGTGTGTGTGTGTGTGTTGCTGGGATCAAACCTATTGCCTTACATAAGCTTTAAGCAAGCACTTAACCACTGAGATACACACCACCCCTCCAAAAACTTCATTTTACAAGTGAGAAAACTGAGGCACAGAGAAGTTAAATAATTTGCTTAAGGGTACACAGAAAGTAAGTGCTGAAAATGAGAGTCAAACTTGACAATCAAACTCCAAAGTCTGACCTATTGTGGTATTATTAATCAAAATATAGCCCAAATGTTTAAACCAAAAAAAAACATAAATTAAATAATTAATATTGTCACTACCTTGTGATCATTCCACATAATATAATTCATTTTTTTCACTCAACACATATTTGCTAAGGATCCAACCACTACCCTAATGAGTGGGGTTAAAGAGAAAGAAACCAATAGTTTTAAGAGACTACCAGGAAAGAAAGAAAAGATGTATAGATAAAAGTAAGGAAAGAGAGAAAAGAAAGAAGCCCAAGGTGTTTGACATAAAATAAAATACTTACTTGTCCAGTGTTAGAACTAAATTGACAAAATATAGTCAACTGACACAAAGAAAGGGGAGAAAAAAAAACAGAAGTTTCTCTTCAATGATCTTTTTTGAAACTGAAACAGTCTTACTGCCTCCTACCCACTACTGCTACTGTCTCCAAGAGCCTGAGGTTTATGGCAGCTGTACTCAGTTTTCTTAGCATTACATTAAAATTCTAATATTAACTATAGTTTTCATATTCCCTTTGATATTTTAAAACTAGTGTGAAAGTTGACTTTTAAAATTCTCCATTGATAGCAAAGGTTTATTATATTAGCAGCTTAGGACAATGCAAGTGAATGAAATCCTAGCACAGAAGTGCAACCACTCTATCAGGTGTGGCCCAACACAAGAGATGATTAAAATATATGTCAATACAATGCCATGGTTT
This sequence comes from Spermophilus citellus, assembly GCF_964194105.1. Taxonomy (NCBI): domain Eukaryota; kingdom Metazoa; phylum Chordata; class Mammalia; order Rodentia; family Sciuridae; genus Spermophilus; species Spermophilus citellus. The sequence goes on along the minus strand of NC_138186.1, from coordinate 99,734,740 downwards.
TAAAACAGATCGTGTAGCTATCCAGGCTCTTCAGAAACTATTTGCAGGCTACAGGTGCAGAGTAAATGCAGTGGCCTGGACTAAGGAACAGGAAACCTCAGGAAAGCAGAAAGATCAATTGTGCGGCAAGACAACTTGAGGTTGGCTTTTCTGCCTGAATCAGTGTCATGCCTTATTTCAAAAACCCTCCACCTCTACTTGGGGTGTGTGAGGACAATTTGCAAAGTGAGACCAGAATTTTGTTTTTGGAACGATGAGGCCACAAGCCAAAGCTTCTAAACTGATATTGAAATCTTCAGTCATTTAGAAGATGGCCTTCTCACATCTCTTTGTTTCCCTGCTCCACTGGAAGGAAGCCCTGGTTCTGGTTCTTCCTCCCAACCCTCAGGAGAGAGCAATTGTCATGAAACTGGTGAATAGACCATTTTAGTTCTCTTCTGCAGAATTAATTGGGCCTTGTGCACTGCTTAGATCTTATAAATTTTAAACAGAATAGCAAAACAGAACACAAGATGACAGGTTGATCCCTGCCCTCCAGCCTGCCTTCCCTTGCAGTAGGGGCTTGGACTCCTGACTTTTCTTTACCTCTATTTCCCTTTCTAGCAAATGACAGTAACTATTTACATGAGTTTCCAAGGGACACTGGTACACATTTTTAAAACTGTGTTCACTGACTCTCTCAGTTCCTAAAAGTTTTCTTTATGAGCTTTTATCACATAAATTGGGATCAGTTTTCATTTCCTTATGCTCTATTCCATTCAAGCATCACCACAAGTTTATAGCATCCCACTCTTTGCAAAGGTGCCTCAACTGAACAAGCATCAGGCCTGAGGCCCAATGTCTGGTTAAGTCAGCTATAACTTCATCTACCTAGCTTTTCTATTTCACTCACCAACTCTTTATGGATCACCTAGAAATGATGATCAACAGGGGTATGTGCTAAGGAGAAACTGTTCACATGCTCAGTCTTTGCCCTTAAAGATCTTGCATTTAAAAGGGAAGACAGGTGGGGAAACTCCCATCACCATGGACAACCTCAACTCCACGTTGGTTCACAGAGAAGCCACAACTCAAAAGAGCAAACTCTTAAGTAGCTTTATCCTTTCCCCACCACATATTCTCCCAGTGCCAGTGTAGGCCATTTAGGAACAATCCACTGTCCCTTAACTTTCCAACCCAGAATGTAGAGATGAGGATTTCCCAGGACTCCTGCAGCAGGAACAGTATGTCCCCAAAGACAACTGCTAATGAGAACCTGCTGCCCCTCTCTGTGATGTCTTCATCCCTACCCAGCAGAATGCATTCCAGAGTTGTGCAGGTTGAGTTGGACACTATATGGCTTTCACATAATCTTTTCCCAAAGTTCATATTCTGATGATTTGTCTGGTGATAAAGGATGGGCCCAGTGTCACCAACGGAACCAAGTTCAAGGACAACAGCATACCACCTGTACAAGTCCATCTTAACTCTGTTAGGATTCTTATTAGAGCTCTTTCTGACCCCATTGGACTCACAAACACCACCCTTATCACATGAACTCCTGCCTCTCTGTTGGTACTTTGTTTCCCTGCAGACTACACCACTCCAGGTCCAGGTCACTTTCTTGACATATTGTCCTAGGAATAACACTTTGATTGGGCTGTGCTCCAAGCACTGTTTTCCATTTTGTGAGAGGGTGCAGGAGGTGCACACATGTGTATGCATGTTTTTCAAATGTTACAACAAGCCTCTAAGCTAGAAACTATTAATATGCCAATTGTATAGATTTAAGAAACTGAAGCATCAGGACATCATTTGCATAAGGTTAGTCACATAGTTAGGAAGTAGCAGAAATAAGATTTGAAACTAAACAGACTAGTTCTAGACTCTGTACTCTAAACCTCTATTCTGGGACTCAAACTGCTTTCCCAGGGCAAGATTAGCTGTAGAAGACCAAATGCCATCACTTGTATTGATTGTTGAATCCTACATAAAGGCATTCATTGGTAAGCACCCTAATGATAAAAGTGAAGATTTGAAACAGTTACCTAAGAATGTCTGGTTTTTAAACATTGTTTTCCATCACGAATATGCTTCATCAGGAAGTCAGCATTCAGCTGATCCAGTCCATACATCCAATGGGAGAGAGCTAGAGCCCAGGAAATTTTATCCCCCAGGGCCTAAATCTATTGCAGCCACAGCAACTAGAACAGTACATGCCACAGAGAAGGCTATATTATAAATAAATTAAAAGATACAAACTCGATCAACTTCTTGCCTGACAATTAATTAATCTGTGACTTCATCTTACTGAGCCCCAATTTCTCCATCTATAAAGAGAAGCTGTTAGAGAGTCTCTAAGCTCCCCCCCCCACCCTCAGTTTCCCAAATTCTGCAATTCTATTGTTCTCATTGGAAACCAGATCCTTAGGAGAAAAGTAAAAGTCCAGGATGGATCACTGGTCTTTTAAACCTAAATATATGAAGCTTGATTATGAGAGTGGGAAGGCTTCATTGATGAATACGGCCTCATATACAAGGTAGTCTGTTCACCTACCCTCATGTCTCATGCCCAAATGAAATCATCAAGTCCTGTGGAAATGGCTAGGAGAGGATATTTGGATGAGGACCACATCTATCATCGCTATACACAAATAAAACACAGATCCTACATAACTATATGTTATTATGGCATTAATAAAAATTATCACCAGAAAGTATTTATAACTTGCCAAAATATGATGAGCACAATACTAAATCTGAACAATACAAAATGAGCAGCACTAAGTTAATCTTGGGCTATAGAAGTTAGCATGAAGGCCTTCCTAAAGGACAAAATGAGAGTAATGTGATATTTGGGGACTTCATGATAATTTTCAAAGGGGTACATACATGCCATCCAATCCATTCTATGGTGACTGACTAAAATGGCGAAACACTTGGTGAACTGACAGCCCATTCCCTGAAGTGCTAAATAACAGGGATTAAAAGTAGAATTCAGGAAAAAGAGAAATTGTTACTATCATTTTTAAATCAGGCAAGATGTATGTCCCTCCTGCACAGTGGGGTCTCCACCTGAACTAGATGAGTGAGAAAGATGGGGAGAGGTGGAAGATCAACACATTCACTCTCCCCACTCCCCAGAGCAGGCCCTTCATCCCTCCAGCCCCACACATGCTGTCTGCAGCACTGCTGTTCCCTCCACAGCCTTCCCTCTGAACTGAGTGAGCACACAATTGAATTAGATCTCGCCATTAGAGAAATTGGTCCCTAGAGAGCAGCTCTGAAATCATTCAAGCAGAAAAGTGAGAAAGCACGTTTTATGGTTTGCTGAACGATTCTGAGGCTATGTATAAACCAAGAGCAGAGCCTGCCGCGCACGGGGCTCCATCTATGAATTCCACATTAGATCAAGGGATGATAAATGCTCAGATAAACATTTTTATTTTATGCCTCAACAATTTATCCTCTCTTTCTCTTATCAGACTCTGTTGACCCAACTTACTCGGTGAAAACACACATTCAGCGAGTAATTGTTTACCTTTGCTCACTCAAGCAGGCCCTGCAAAAATTCCACTCATTTGTTTTCCTGGTTACCTACTTTCCCTTGCCCATTCATCTTGATTTTTTTCTCCCTTGCTATTGATTTTGTGAAGGAGGTCTTTTTTTAATTTGTTCTTCATAAATGGTATTGACATAACAGTGTTTTGCCATCTTACCTTACATATTGTACTGTAAATATGTTGTGCGAGATATTTCATTTTCTCCCATGGAAAAAAAGAGAAGCCTAGTATGGGTGTTAGAATAGCAACCCAGAGGTCAGGGAAGAACCCTCTGTCCTTGCTTAAACTCCTTGCTTCCCTTTCTCCATTTGTAGAGAAGAATGTATATGAAAGATGTAACATTGTGCACATAGATGAATCTATAATGGAAGCTCTATATAAAAATCAGAAGTAATAGCTCTGCTATTAGATAGTGAATACCTTCACCACAGATGTATTCCTCCACAATGTTCATAAAAACAATAAATTAGTTATTTGGCAGATATATGCATATTATTTTAAAGGCAATTTTTTATTTGATGTCAAATATTGCCATAGGTTGCTGTACAAAATTATAATTACTCTTACTTGGGAGGTATTGCTAAATGTACCTATTTCTAAAATCAGTTGAATAAGAACCAAACAAAATAAAGTCAATATATAGTTGGGAGGAAAAGGCCCCAATATTTTATCATGAAATTAAGAATTATATGTCTGTATTCAAAGGATTTGAACAAATATGCTACTTTTATAGTTTTTAATGTCAGCAATTTTTACTGAGAAAAAAACTTGAGAATAATATATTTTCTTGGGGATAATAAAATCATGCCTGCAATATTAACTATACATTTTGTTTTGATTTTACTATTCATTTTATTACAGAAGACAAAATGAGAACAATATCTCATCCCTAGTAAGGTTTTTTCTCTGCTAACTCCAACTTTCTGGTCCTTAAAAGTTCACCAAGGATGCAAATATTAGGCTTTAGGAAATAGTCCCTTTTTTCTTTTTTAGGGTATATATATATATATATATATATATATATATATATATATATATTCCACTTTAGCTTCTGTTTGAGTCTCTAAGACTAATAACACAAGCTTCTAATAGAGCACTTTGCATAAAGAAGCTCAAAAGTACTCAGAGGTAGATTAAGGTACCCAACAGGCTATGTCAGAAGCAAACATAAACAACCCTATGGTAAATTTGGGCCCAAACTTTGCAATCAAATAAATCAAGAAAACATATGTTTTTAATAATATTGCTATTAATGTGATTTTCAATCTCTTATTTAAAATTTATCTTTCAAAGCTTCTCAGATTTTTGGACTTTAGTCTGTGACTATATTTATCAATTATTTATCATCCATAATTGGCCAACTGAGAAACAGAATGTTCAGATATACAGCTTAGGGGCTAAGGGACTTGTGTGGAAATATTTCTTGAGGCACAAGAAGAAATAGTCAAGTCCTCAGAACTGGCTTATATAAGTTCAACACTTTTATTATTTTGTAGATATAAATCCCTAAAAAACAAATACCAAATGTCTTCTTTGATATAATGAGAGCAACTATGAACAGAGGAGGGAGAAAGAGCAGGAAGAAAAGATTAACATTAAACAGAGTCATGAGATGGGAGGAAAATGGAGAGAAAAGGGAAATTGCATGGAAATGAAGGGAGACCCTCATTGCTATACAAAATTACATATAAGAGGTTGTGAGGGGAATGGGAAAATAAACAAGGAGAGAAATGAATTACAGTAGATGGGGTAGAGAGAGAAGATGTGAGGGAAGGGGAGGGGGGATAGTAGGAGATAGGAAAGGTAGCAGAATACAACAGTTATAATATGGCATTATGTAAAATTGTGGATGTGTAACCGACGTGATTCTGCAATCTGCATTTGGGGTAAAAATTGGGAGTTCATAACCCACTTCAATCTAATGTATGAAATATGATATGTCAAGAGCTTTGTAATGTTGTGAACAACCAATAAAAAAAAAGAAAATGATGTTTTTCTTTTATATCACAAAAAAATCCCACATTGTGGGAGGGTCTTTTTTAATAATTTAAAATCATTTTACTAGTATTGATTAATATTATCATTATTGAATATTCAACAGCATTTAATATTCAACCAAGATTCCTGAATCTCTATTTTGAGAATACTGATAATACAAGAGCATTTCAAAATCTTACAATATTCTTTTAAGTAAGCCTAATATCTTATTATTCAATTATTAATTTTATAAAAATTACATGTAGCAGTTTGACTTGAATAACATTTATAGATAATAAAGAACAATTACCAGGTACTATCTAGTTCTGCTAAGACATTCATGGACATTTGCCCAAATTACCCTGTTATGAGCTAAATTGCAATCCACTTGCCCCAAATCCGTATTTGAAATCCAGTGGTCAGTAACTCAGGACCTGACTATATAGAGAGATAGGGCCTTTAAAGGGGTAAGATTGGGTCACTGATGCAGGTCCTAATCCAATATGATTGATGTCTTTATAAGAATAAGAGAAGCTAGGAGTGGTGGTGCACAACTGTAGTAACAGCAGCTCAGAAGGCTGAGGCAGGAGGATCATGAGCCAGCCTCAGTAACTTAGCAAAACCCTAAGCAACTTAGTGAGACCCTGTCTTAATAAAAATGGCTGGGGATGTGGCTCAGTGGTTAAGCACCCTTGGGTTCAATTCCCACTCTCAAAAAAGAAAAAAAAATAGAGAGGAAAAAAAGAGAGAACATCTGCAAAAGAGAGAAGGCCATATGAGACAAAAAAAAAAAATTACAGGCATTTACAAGTCAAGGATGGAGTGCTCAGAATTAAATCAACTTGGTCAAAACCTTGATCTTGGATTTGTAGCCTCTGGAAATAAAAGGAGATCAATTTCTTTTGTTGAGCCACCTTGTTTGTGGTACCCTGTTATGGAAGTCCTAGCAAACTATGTATACCCCTTCCTCTACTTACCCAACTTTTCAACAGAGATTAGCTTGGCATTCTAAGTAAATTCTACTTACTGGCCCTTAGCTGAAAACTGTGGTCACTAGGCTGCATACAGATAGCTAAGGACTGGGTCTGCTCACACTGAAGCTATTATAAGTCTGTTAGATCATGAACTTTGGGCCCATGTATTCCATCCATGTCTTCTCTGTCATAATTATCTCAAAATTCAAGCCCTTGTATCTATGTTATCTTCTCAAGTGGAAGAACTTTATTGTCTGTCCCCTCTATATTCCTAAGCAGAGGAAAGCCACCAGAATAGGAGGCCTTCTCTGATTTTTAACCCAAAACATCAAAATTCTGACTTTAGGACTTACTTTTAAATTTATTTTTGTTTCTTTCCTACTTTCCATTTTTGAGAGCAGAGATTATTGTTTTTCAAAGATCTTTTGTATGAATGTGTATCCCTTTGAATCACCACTGGGTTCATGGGTTTTTCTATAAACTCAGAAAAGACATTGGCATGAACCTGTTTGTTCTTCTTTAATTGCTTACCCATTATTGCCTCAGTCTGGCTGGGCACAGAATCACGAGCCACTCAAGCAGGAACAAAACTTTATTTTTGAAAAAGCCGCCAATACTCCATACGCGCCCTCAAGCCAAAACCTGTCCACCCATGCGTGTCTACCAGAAGGGGGGGGGCGGACCTCCCCCGGAATTCCCTCCTACTATCCTTCCCCAACCAATGGGAACTCTCCAGGAGTCCCGTAACATGAGTCCCGTAGCAGGCCAAGGTGAACAGCAGGAGTCCAATTTCCATATGAATGTAAATCTTAACATAATCATATCATCTCAATGGCTAGCTGGCGTCACCTTACAACCGAAAGTGCCATGCATCATATTATTTGCTTGTGGCTCCTAGCATCTGCCCCCTTCTGTTTAATTAAGCAACAGGCAATGTGGCTAGGGACCGTGCCTGTTAGGTATGTCCAATTCAACATATGGTTCTTACCCGTCATCGGAAAACTGACCTCTAGGCATCAGCCTCCTGTCTTGGGTTGATACCACTGCAACTGAATCATACCCGTCACTGACTACCGGTCCAGTATATAGCCATACCTGTGGATAGGCCTATGCACCAGTGGGGGGATGAGGTTCTTTGCCTCACCTCTGTTGGCCCCCAAATTTGACCTTGGTGCTGGTGGGGGGGTGAAGTTCTTTGCCTCACCTCAATTGGCCCCCAAAATTAGACCATCACTAGTAGAAGGGAGGAGGATACAGAAATGCCACGACATCAAGTCAATAGATGGCTCTTTAGGAAAAATTGCATCACTGGTGACACTACAGCAAAGATACGCCAGCACTACCATAATTCGCTGCATCAACAGATAGAGCACAATGCATACAAGTGATACATAGTCCAGGCAAGTTTTGTAAGCAGTTCAAAGTGGAGGAATCTATCAATATGTCCATTTCCTCCCAAAATAAAACGACTCAGTGATTGAGCATTACTTCTTGAGTTATTATTCATTGATGCATCAGTTTATACAGTTTGTTGTGATAATTATTGAAGAAGTTGTAGTTTGGTTTCATCTTTGTCTTCACCGGCACTGGGATGAAAATAGGGACTGACAATGAAAAGAGAAGAAAAAAAATGTAACATTTCAACAGGTATTAAGAAAACAATTTTTAGAACAATTTACATAATCCTGAACAGAATGATTAAATATAATGAAAAGGAAAGGTGAAAGTAAACAAACAGATCTGTTAACCTGCTTATTTGTACACATATTAAAACAGTCTTCAATAGCTGTTTACCCAAATTAAATTAAACCATTAAAATCACGTGAATATAAAAAAAAAATTTGGGATCCATATTTTTATGAGCACTCTTCATATATGATATATGGACATACGCACATACAGACATACAACACAAAACAGAAATGTGCACACGTAACATACAACATATAAGACAATAGTAAAGGCCTTGTAGATTACCTAGGTGAAATCTCCATTGCAATGTTTAAAAACTCCATAGTCAAAAAATAAAACTGATCAGAAAAACATTAATTTATGTCTGTATGAGCTCAAAATTAAAATGGAACTTTATGATGTGGGAAAAGCAATAATAAAATAGATATTGAAAAAAGCATCCTGGTTGATCACTGTCGAAGATGTAAGAATAGCCAAGCTGAAGTTCTGGATATCAGCTGTTATGGATTTGAGTCAAATCATCTTCTTTTTCTGTAGAAATTGTTTTGGTTAATCTCTCTGGAATCCAAATCGGCTGCTGTTCCTCCTGTGGAAAAACACAGACAGAGCCCCGACTCCAGACTATCACTGGATCCGGACCTTTCCATTGTCCTGTTAGAATATCTTTCCAAAGTACCTTAGGCTTATGTACACTTTTTGGATACAAATGTCTTTCCGCAGCACTAAGTCCCGATGAATCCAAATTTAAAAAGTTTAGAGTAAAAAGGGTTATTTTAAGTTTATCTTTGGGGGATATATACCCCTTTCCAATTCCCTCCTTTTGTTTTAATAAGTACATTTTAATAGTTTGATGAGCTCTTTCAACTATGCCTTGTCCTTGTGGATTGTATGGAATTCCTGTTATATGAGTAATGCCAAATGATGAGCAAAATTGTTTAAAAAAGGTGGAAGTATAACTAGGACCATTGTCCATTTTTAACTGTTTTGGAATGCCCACAGTGGCAAAATTTTGTTAGGAATGAGCTATAACATCTTTAGTTTTTTCTCCAGCATGAAGGGAGCCCATCAAAAATCCAGAAGAAGTATCAACTGTAACATGTAAATATTTTAATTTTCCAAATTCTGGCAAGTGTGTGACGTCCATCTGCCAAACATGGTTAGGTATCAGTCCTCTAGGATTGACTCCAAGATTAACTTGTGGTAAAAATGTCACACAATTTTGACATTGTTTTATTATATGTCTGGCTTGTTCCTTAGTTATTTTAAAACGCTTTTGTAAAGTATTAGCATTGACATGGAACCTTTTATGAAAATTTATAGCTTCTTCTATTGTGGAGAAAATATGTATGTCATGTGTAGATTTATCTGCTAGTTCATTGCCCATACTAAGGGCTCCAGGCAATCCTGTATGTGCCCTGATATGTCCTATAAAGAATGGATCTTTTCTGTCCCAGATGAGACTTTGTGTAGCGGAAAACAAAGAGAAAACAGTAGAAGAAGGTGAAATCCTACCAGCATCTTCAAGGGATACTATAGCATTAACTACATACTGACTATCAGAAAATAAATTAAATACAGAATCTTTAAACATCATAAAAGCTTGTAATACTGCATTAAGCTCTACCTTTTGAGCTGATTGTTTGGGTACTAAAAATGTAAAAGTTTGATCAGGAGTAACTACTGCTGCTGTACCATTGTTTGACCCATCAGTGAATATATTTGGAGCATTTATGATAGGGGTTTTTCTTGTCATTTTTGGAAAAACTACAGGATGCTTAGACCAAAAAGACAACAAAGGATTAGATGGTAAGTGATTATCAAATGAAACACTAGTTTTACACATAATTATTGCCCAAGTATTTAAGTCATTAGCTAACTCATCAATTTGATCCATAGTATATGGAGTAATAATTTTATTGGGAGAAATCCCAAACACTCCCTTTGCTGCTTTTAGTCCTTTGAGTATTAATTGTCCTACAGCCTCAGGATATCTAGTAAGAATAGTGTTAGGAGAATAAGATAAATGTAACCACAATAATGGACCTTCTTGCCAAAATACTCCTGTAGGAATATTTTTTGTTGGTAGTACAATAAATAATAAAGGCAAACTTATATCAATTCTATCCAAATGCATGTTTTCCATATATGTTTCAATGATTTTTAATGCTTTTCTTGCTTCAGGCGTTAACATGCGGGGTGAATTTGGATCTGATGGACCTTTTAGAATATCAAATAAAGGTCCCAACTCTCCTGTTGGTATGCCTAGATAAGGCCTTATCCAATTTATGTCTCCCAATAACTTTTGAAAGTCATTAAGTGATTTGAGTTGATCTACTCGTATTTGAATTTTTGGTGGATGGACCATGGTTGAGGATAATAGAACTCCTAAATAATTAATTGGAAGATTTAATTGTACTTTATCTATTGCTATCTCTAGATTATAATTTTTCAATAAGTTTGTAAGTGTGGCATAACATTCTAGCAATGTGTTTTTATCTTTATGTGCCAATAACACATCATCCATATAGTGAAATATTTGTAGTTCAGGATTTTGATTTCTAAGTGGCTGGATTGCTTTATTAACATAAATTTGACACATAGTTGGGCTGTTAGCCATCCCTTGAGGGAGTACTTTCCATTCATATCTCTGATCAGGACCTTCATGATTCAGTGCAGGGATAGTAAATGCAAAATGTGGACTATCCTAGGGATTAATTGGAATTGAAAAGAAACAATCTTTAATATCTATAGCTAAAACATGCCAGGTTTTTGGTAAAGCAGACAATTGGGGAATCCCTGATTGAGCAGGTCCCATAATAACCATCTTATTATTAATGGCTCTTAAATCTTGTAATAATCTCCATTTACCAGATTTCTTTTTAATGACAAAAATGGGAGTATTATGGGGGGATACGGAAGGTTGTATATGTCCTTCCGCTAATTGTTGTCTGACCAAGTCATGGGCTACTTGTATCTTTTCTTTAGTCAGGGGCCACTGAGGAACCCACACTGGTCTTTCTGATTTCCAAGTAATTTTGATTGTCTCAGTGGCCCTTTCTGAAAACCCAATCCATGTCTATTTATTTCTTGATCTATTTGAATAGGTGCTGTCATACCTTGTTCTTGTTCTCTTAATCTTTTTTCTTTCCTAAAGCCTTGTTTAGCCCTAGTAGTGGGCGCGATAGGATTGATGTTATTTGTTAATGTCAATCCTAATTGATCTAGGACATCTCGTCCCCATAAATTTATGGGAAGATGATCCAATACATAGGGCTGTATAGTTCCTTCACATCCTTCAGGATCCCTCCAATCTAATACCATAGCACTTCTATGGGGATTTGTTGCCACTCCTAGGCCTCGAAGCGTTTGAGTGGCTTGTTGTAATGGCCAATGTTTTGGCCATTCTTGACGAGATATGATGCTGAGGTCAGCACCTGTGTCCAGCAGCCCATTAAAGTCATGTCCTTGAATATTTAATTTTAGCATTGGGCGAGAATCTAAATTTAAAGACAGCATAGCCCAATCTACACCTGTGGAGCCTAATCCCTTGGAACCTCTTTCTACATTACAACTGGAAAATTTATCATGCAGGCTGGGTATTATTAATAACTGTGCTATTCTATCTCCTGGTGAAATTACTGATATACCTCTTGGAGAACTAGCTATAATTTTTATTTCACCCTCATAATCGGGATCAATTACCCCAGGACTTATCATAAGTCCTTTTAGTGTAGAAGAACTGCGTCCCAATAATAAGCCTACTGTTCCCTGGGGAAGAGGTCCTTTTACTCCTGTGGGAATGATTTGAACTCCCATCTCTGGAGTTAGTACTGCTCTGGCAGAGGCGCAGATGGCCAACCCTGCGCTCCCTCTAGTTTGTCTGATGAGGGATTTAATGGATAATGCGTCCTGGGCACTACCTTGATGGTGCTGTTGGGTTCCTCCATTGCCCCATATATTTGTGGTTTTGGGCCCCGGGGCATTGGGCCCTCTAGTCCGTTTTTTGGCAATGGAGCCTGATACCTTTCTCCACGATATCGTGGGTAAACACTTGGTCCTTGTCCGTTTTTTGATAACGGAATACCCTCTATGGTGGTTTGAGAATGGCATTCATTAGCCCAATGTGTCCCTCTATGGCATCGTGGGCAAATACCCGGTATTCTATTCCTTTGATACCTAGTTTTGTTAAACCCTCCTCTTATGGGGCAACTCCTTTTAAAATGTCCTGTTTGATTACAATCATAGCATGTTTTTGGCCTAGCATCTAAAGCCTGTTGTACTGCTTCTAAGACTTGCCCTTGTTCATTAATGTCTCTACATAATTTAATATATGTGTTTAAATCTTCATGTCTCCATGGTCTAATGACCTCTCTGCAGCAACGATTTGCTTGGTCATAAGCCAGTTGTTTTATAAATGGCATTGCCTGTTCTGTATTTCCAAATATTCTAGAGGCTGTCTGAATAAGCCTATCTACAAATTCAGCGTAAGGTTCATTAGTTCCTTGTATTACCTTAGATAATTGACCTTGTAAATCTCCATGCCCCTGTAAAGTTTTCCATGCCCTAACTGCATCTACAGCAATTTGTGCGTATACACCAGGGTCATATTCAATTTGCTGTCTTTGACCCTCATAAGGTCCCTTTCCTAATAACATATCTAGATTTCTTTGAGGGTAACCAGCTTCTGCATTTCGCCTAGCTGTCTCCATGCAAAATTCCTCATTGGCAACCTTCCATAACAAATATTGTCCTCCATTTAGCACAGATCGACACATGTTAGCCCAATCTGCTGGTGTCATGTCCAAGTTGGTAACAGATTCGACCATGCTTACCGTGAAGGGAGCTTGCAGCCCATAGGTTGTTACAGCCTCCTTTAATTGCTTTACTGTTTTGAAATCTAAAGCACGGTTAATTTGTTGCCCTCCTGCCTGCTCAAGTACAGGGCATGCTAATCTTTGGGGTCCTGCCTCAGAATTCCGTCCATCAACTACGGGAGTTGAGGGCCGCTCAGCTGTAGATGGAGCTGTTGGTTGAATTACGCCCTCTGGTGATAGAACGGAGTTAGTAGCAGCCTCCTGTTGTAATTCTCCACCTGATGGCTGTTTTTCCTCTAAGCTTTCTTTTTTTAAATTTTCCTCTGTCTGACTAGCTTGAGAGACCTTCTCTTTTGCTTGACCTAGCGTTTTTTCTACCATAGTTTGGACCTCTAATAATTTACTTAACAGTTTTTTGGTTTGTTTTTTACTAGATTCTAATCTACTATAAAGGTAACGTAACCCAACAAGATAGGATAAAACAAAGCCAAAGCAGAATGAAACAAAAACGAAGCAGAGAATGGGTATATCAATTTTCTCTTTCTCAGGGCCGAATAACTTCAAACCTTGAGCCAACCATTTTTCCCAGTTCGCCTGAGAAAATTCTAGGGCTAGGGAGCTTGAAATAAAAACAAAATAAATCAAAACAAGAACACATTGTTTTTTGAAATGATCACCCATTTTGTTGCCTTCCCTCAGGGGCGAGCAATTTTACTCACCTCTAAGTTTCAGGCGTTCCCCGTCCGGGCCACCAATTGCCTCAGTCTGGCTGGGCACAGAATCACGAGCCACTCAAGCAGGAACAAAACTTTATTTTTGAAAAAGCCACCAATACTCCATACGCGCCCTCAAGCCAAAACTGGTCCACCCACGCGCGCATCTACCGGAAGCAGGGGGCCCCCGGACCTCCCCCGGAATTCCCTCCTACTATCCTTCCCCAACCAATGGGAACTCTCCAGGAGTCCCGTAACATGAGTCCCGTAGCAGGCCAAGGTGAACAGCAGGAGTCCAATTTCCATATGAATGTAAATCTTAACATAATCATATCATCTCAATGGCTAGCTGGCATCACCTTACAACCGAAAGTGCCATGCATCATATTATTTGCTTGTGGCTCCTAGCATTCTACAAATGTGTATTTTAGCCAAAACCAAGCACAGCTTATTGTGGTGACATCACACATATTTGATTTTATTTTTTTCTCTCAAGGTTGTTTTTAACTATCCATGGTTTATTGGCATCTTGCATCTTTTTCTTCTTGGACCAAATTTTACTTTCTTGAGTATTAATGGTCCTTTTCATAATTGTGTTTAAATAAAAATTTCCACAAAATATCAAATTAAAACCTCCTAAGCAGCTAGGCACCACACCAGGGAAGGTTCCCCCAGTGAGATGGCATATCGACATGTCTACTTAAGGAAAACCGACATAACTAGGCCTGGAACCCATCACTCCTAGATGTAAAAGTGGCTGTTCAACACAAGAAGTGGTACCTAAGGCCACATTTACAGAAGAGACCAATTACTGTAAAGTATGTTTAGTTTCCCCAAACACCTAGAAATTTGAATGTGAACCAATTTAAAGCTATTAGCATATCATAGTCTCTTCAGTGTTTCAAACAGTGATAATATACCAGTTGGAGTGGGAATTTGACTGAGGAATTATCTCTTCCTCAATTAGCATATTTTGTGAATATTTTGATCAAGCAATGCATGTTAAGTCTACCCATAAATTTCTTCTGCCCTTCGCTTACTTGAACTACAGTAAGTTGATAAAATGTTTTGCTGCTTTTGTTAACCTTCTAGGAAGTGCATATTTAAGAGAAGTGCTTTATTTATTGGTTTCAATAGCTGAAGAACCCTGACCATAACATGGTGTTTAAATATAAATTTATGTGTCTATCTTGGATAAATTGTTTGGGAAAGAAAATCTCAGCAGGGACTCCATTTTGTCACCCAGACTCCATCTTGTGCTGCCATGACTACTCTGTTCTTGCTGGCATGCCAAAAGGGAGTTAATTGCTGAGAAGGAACATCCTGAGGATTGAACAAACTCAACTCCTTCCTAGAGTAATGATTTGGTCCAAGCTGGTTTCTGCTGAACTAATGAACTATAGAAGTAAATTTATCCTCCAACCATAATTTTTGATAAACAACCTATGAAAGTCTCTTATACTTCCTCTTTTTTATCCTTAAGAGGAACTCTAAACCCATCTCTAATCGGAAAAAAATCTAGTTTTTATTAAAACAGATCATCTGAGCCTTTTTGGATGACACATTCCTTGCAGGGAATTGAACAAGTCTCTAGAATCCAACGACTCCCAATTCTCAGCCTCTGTTCCTCACTTCCAGCCACTATCCTTGGCCAGACAGGCCAGGGACATAGAACAACAATCTTTCCCTTCTTGCTGAGACAGATACTGAAAATCAGGTAATTCCCTAAGCAAATTCAGAACCTTCCAGAAACCATCTCAGATAGTCAATGACTAAAGTCACCTTCATAAATGTAACAGGGAGCTAACAATGACATAATTAAATAACATTTCTCATTTCATAGGATATCCAGCACTGCTGATGTACGAGTTATTTTCGATGAGACACGAATAAATTTTTCTATTATGATAGACAAATATTTATTTAAATAAAACACTAGATAGTTATATTTTAATTGGAAAAAATCACAATTAGCATATTAAATCCATGACTGCACAGACTATTTCTTTTATACTTATTTACACTCTAGTCATTGAAACATTTTTTGTCGGGGGATCAAGAGATTGAACCCAAGGCTTCACATATGCTAGACTAGTACTCTAACACTGATCTACATCCTCAGCATTTTTTTAAAAATATTTTTTAGTTGCAAATGGATTTTTCATTTTGTTTATTTATATGTGGTGCTGAGGATCGAACCCAGGGACTCACACATGCCAGATAAGTACTCTACCACGGAACCACAACCCCAGTCCAGCATTTTTTATTTTATTTTGAGATGAAGTCTTGCTTAAGTTTTTGAGTCTCACCTTGAACTTGGAATCATTCTGCCTATCTTCTGAGTAGCTGGATTTAGAGCTACATGCCTAGCTAATTATTTAAGTTTTCAAAAACAGTTTAAAGAAAGATAGCAAATAAATAATGATACAAGTGGTAGGCAGACAGGGCAAACACTGACAAGATAACCAGTGAATGATGAAAGTTTGGGAAGGACAGCACAAAAATTCCTTTCTAAGAATTCAGGCCTCTCCCCTCACCCTTTTCTCTGATCTATGCTTTCAGCAATCCTTCACAGGATAAATAAAAACGGATATCTACGTAGGCACACAGTAATGAAGATGAAATACAAAAAAGACAAAGACAGTATATTAAAAATATATAGATAACCCATAATAAGTGGAATCCCATTAAGGACTTCCTAAAAACAGTAATGAAAGCCAGAAAAAAAGAAAATAATAAAATACTGAAAGAAAATAGCTTTCAACTTAGCATTAAAGACCCAGGGCAAATTATTATGGAAATGTGAAGATAAAACAAACATATGCTACAAAACTGAGCAAAATTACCATCAATAGATCCCTACAGAAGGATTGTTTTAAGAGATACATTTCAGCAGGATGCAAGTACACCTAAAATGACAGAATGAGACAAAAGACTAAGGGGCACTCAAGGAGGAATAGGGAGCAGAAAGGAGGAAGCACAGGGGTCAATAATTTAAATGGTGACTTTATAACAGTGACTAATTTGAGTTTTAAAAAATCTATATAAATTAAAATATGGAGCAGCAATAACATACAAGTTTTCAGAAGTATAACAGCTGATGAGTTTGAAGGTCTTTCCATTGTTTGGAAGAGGGGAAGAATATTGACTTATATTTGCATTACTAGGTCAACATTTATGTTTAAAATAAAAGTAACCATTAAGAAATTTAAAATGCAATAAATAAATAACCTACCAACCAGGAAGGGGAAGCAGGTAAAAATGGGGAAGAATAATGGAAACCCCAGTGTCCTATAGAAAATATGGAAGGAGATAAAGGAAACCATCTACAGATCCAAAACAGATTTTAAACTAAACCTTGACATTATGGAAGAACTACATCCAAAAGCAGATTGCTTATTTCAAAATGCAAATGCTTCTCTGTTCACAGACAGCACACCCTGTTGCTGTCATTATTGTCACAACCATTTTTTGTTGTTGTTGTTGTTGTTAGAGAGACTGCCAGTATTCAGCTGTCAGGGTCTACTGTGGAAGCCCCCTCCATCAACAACTGCAGCCATGAGGCTTACCCAGTGCAAAGCCCTTGTTACCCACATTGGTGCTTCGTTTCATAAAGGCATGGTTTTGAAAGAGCATAACAGAAACCATCCCCAAAAGAGGAGTTCACATTCATAAGTACACATGAATACACTCCAAAACCCTAGAGCTTGTTACACTGTTTTCATCTTGATCCCAAGTGTGTACTGAACAGACCCCTGAAGTCAGATCCTCTTCCCACTATAATTTAGCTAAGGATTCTGTTACATTTGTCTGAAAAAGGAATTTAATTTTTCAGAATGGAAAGTAATAGAGCTCACCCAAAACTTAAATTGCAAGGTTGGAACCTCCCTGCTTCTTAGCATCAGCAGGCATGTAAAAAAGAATAAGATTTATGTTTCTAAACCTAAAATATTCTGAAGCAATTATTTACTTAATATTTTGCTAAATTACCCAGGATTGCAGTTTTGATTAGGAAAGCAAAAGTGAAGTCTGCAGGTGGCCTGTAAAGCTAATTTTGAAGACAGTTCTACTAAGCTCATGCAGTGGTCTTAGAGAATATTAACATAGTGTTACAAACTGCAGTGCCCTCAGGGTGTTCACCTGCCACAGAATTTAATTTATTTTATATCTCATCTAATAGACTGAGTTTCATCCATTAGGTAAATATAATGTGGAAATATTGTCTTGTTTCTGAAAAGAGGAAACCAGCAAAGACAGATTTATTCTCACAAAATCCTTTGCTACTCTAGTTGGGTTCAAATTCAGGCTGTGCTATGACCTATCCCTCATTAACGTTCAGTTTATAGAATGCTATCAATTACTGCAGGATCAAATGTGCTGCTTGAGCATATGTAAGATTACCAAAAAAAAAAAAAACCACAGAAATCAAACCAAATAGACAATTTCTGTGATGATAAATTTACCGACTGAACTTTAGATGTCATCCTGACATTCACAGACTGAAAATATTTTTAATCTATGCTCCCCACTTAGGTATTTGAGGTATTCTTGAAGCTTGCTAAGGCGAACAGACCCAGAACTGGATAATTCTGAGAAATGTTTCATATTAGTGGTGACAGAGAAAAAGGCTTGGAGCAGTAAGCAACCTTTAAAAATAAAAATAAGAAGTAAGTGAATCAAATATGACATTACAATAGAAAGGAAATTGAATTCATCTGCACAAGATAAGGGTGGCTTCATTATTCACAGGCATACTGGCTCTGCCGTGACACCAAAGACTGATGAGGCCACCCCGTTTCTGGAAGATAAATTCAATACATAAGGTATTGTTCTAATATATTCTCAGAATGTATAGAATACACTTAACAGATGGCAATGGTATAGTATTTTTATCTTCAGACATTCACAACAAGAAGGAGCATAATTTTCAGCAAGGCAAACCTGGAATAAGTTTCATACAGACTCATCTTCTCAACTCATTTGGCAAAATTAGTTTCTCCAGAGGAGGGAGTAGAAGGCAAAGGCATCAAGGTGCTTTTATAAGTCACCTTGGTAGAGTTCTTCAATCAATACACAACTGAAGATGTGCTATCCTTAAGCCTTAAATAAGAAAGCCCCTAAACATTTGGAGAAATTATCAATGAAAGTAC
This sequence comes from Spermophilus citellus, assembly GCF_964194105.1. NCBI lineage: Eukaryota > Metazoa > Chordata > Mammalia > Rodentia > Sciuridae > Spermophilus > Spermophilus citellus. The sequence continues at coordinate 99,715,878 of NC_138186.1, read as the reverse complement.
ACTGACTCATTTAGTTAATCTTTGTCTACCAAAGCTTTTTTAAAAAAGCTCTTTAAATTCTCTTGTGGCAACTAATAATTTTTTTATTTCTATTCATATCTTCCCTGACTCTTCCCAAATTTTAAGTACAGTCGATGAGATGGCAGATACCTCTCCCCAGCCTGAACCCACACATTTCCAACTTCTGAACATGCACTCGGGGGCTATTCTCTCATCTTTTCTTCTGATGACTTGACCCGTGGTTTCAGCAAATCTCCCCATTTAACAAATAACACGATGCCAGTCATAAAATGATTTTGAGTTTTCGGTTGTGATGATTTCTTATAGAGAGAGTTAGCTTAAAGCCTAATTTCCAACTGTACATTCTAGAAGTAGTTAAAACAAAGGTGAAAAGCTGCCCAGGAGAAAAATGAAATCCACTTAACGGCATGAAATTCCACAACCACCACCGGAGCTTTGAACTGTGGAGGGAGCCACTTCTCCAGCTGATTGTGAATCATCTAAAGTATACAGAATAGTTTCTTTGTTCCTTAACGCTAATGTTTTCTTTTTCCTAATTATAACGGAAATCATTTTAAATGAGGCATCGTTGTCTCTGGGTTCACTGTTCCAAATGAAGGACTAGAGAGGCAGGTTTAATTGAGGTGGATACTCGGAACAGGAAAATTTCAGGATATACTTAATCTTCTAAAAGTTGAGATGTTTATCTCTTGAGTCTTTATAATTAAAATCTGTAAGAAGTAGTTTCTTGCAATGTTTAGTCAAATTTTTCAACATTTTTAACCCATAACTCTACAAGATGTAGCCTGACTTGGTATTTTATAAGACTTTTATTATACACTGAACTGAAACAGAGGCTCAGATTCCTGGTATAAATCTAAAAATGTAGGCTCTTGGCAAAAACATAAGAAGGCCCTTCCTCCCTATTGTAATGAACAAAATAATTATGTCACCAAAAATTAGGGCTACCTCCTTTCTTGCAGCCCCCTTTCCCACTCCTATTTACCCCATAAACAAGAGCTATTAGATTGATATTTACAATTACATCATTTACTAGACAGTTCTGCCTGTCTGGTCTTAAGGGCTTACTTATGTACAATGTGCAACAAATGATGTAGAACAATTAGGACAGCAACACTATACACTATTTTAAGTTCAGAAGGTGCTTTCACCTGCACAATTTCATTCAACTGTCACAATCACCTGTAATGTGTTGTATTAGTTTAAAAGATTCAGGGTTTAAGGTTTAGAGGATCATTTCAACTTTCCAAGTTTGCATAGCTACAAGGCAGCACACAATTACCGATTCTGAGCAGTGTTTTTCCCCCTACATATCTGGTGTTGGTTCTTTAAAGATGTGCTGACCCAACCACAATTTGAACTGACAAATCATATGAATCCACCAGATTTTCTCTTTCTGGGGAATCATGACTCACTCGAATCTAAGATGACAGAAATGGTGTCCCTGGGAGAAGTGAGGTGTCTAGATCCTTCTAGGAAATGATCTATAAGTACTCAAGGAAGACTACAAAAGCACAAAGTCACAGAGAGCCTGGAATGATGATCACTGGAAGAATTCATATATGAGCTTTGTATGGTCACGGTGCACAGGAGGGCAAGGTACAGACTTTTAGAAGTTGAAGCTATCAAGAATATCGTCAAGAGGAAGCTGTCAAAGACTTTCAAAAAAAGATTTTATCATTGCTAAGCAAATATGTGCTATCTATTCACATCTTCAAAAGCTCACACTTTTTGAAGGAAACAAGTTATAGAATTTTTGTGAAGGGACAATTGAAGGAGTTGATCTGGGACTAGAACATCTAGTGTTTGTGCCTTTCCAGATATTGAACTTTTGAAGGGTAAATTTTGAAGAGGAATTAACCCCAGATATCTCAAGGTAGCAAAGATAACTTATCGACCAAAAGGAAAGAAAAAAATGTATATCAGTCCATATCTTTACTATAATAAAGTGCCTGGACTTAAGTAGGTTAATTTTATAAAGAACAGAGGTTTACTTAGCTCATGGTTATGGAGATTCAAGTTCATGCCACCTGAATCAGCTCTGCTCTGATGGGAAACTCATAGTGGATGAGTTTCAGTGAGTACCAATGAGAGCAAACAATCACATCACCAAATAGGAAGTCAGAAGGTGACTCAGGGATTGTGCTCACTCTTAAAACTCACTCTCAAAAAAGTTCAGGGGTCTCACAAAAGCTGCCTTAGTCCAATCCAAGGGCAGTTGCCCAGTGACTTAACAATCTCTCATTAGGCCCCACCTCTTAAAGACCTCACCTCTCATCACCACAGAAGAACAAGCTCCCAACACATGAAACTTGGGAAACCAACCACATCCAAACTACAGCAAGAAGTGAGGAGGAAATCCACTCAAGAGAATTATTTCAGAAAACTTCCACAGTGTTTGCCTGACCTACTAAGACTTGGTATTACTTATCTGTTAATGATCTCCAAGCCAATGATCACTTAGTACAAATGACCACTGGAGACAATTCAAATGGACTTAGAGATTGAAGAGTTCACAATCTAGGACTCAAACTTAAATTTTGTGACACTAAGTTGTATTCTTTTATTTTCCCCTCTATACACAAGAAATAACGGCAACAAAAAATTAATGAAAATAAAATAATCTGTATTCCTCCTCTTTTTGTGTAATTTCTTCCTTGAACAACTGTGATTCTTTCTTGATAAGTCTCTATTCCTTCTATCTGCCATATTGTTTCCATAATGATCTTTCTAAAATATGAATCTGATATAGCATTCCCATCCCCTCTGCTCTCCTTGCCCTCTCCCGACACACAAGCACACACACACACACACACATTCATACAAACACACACACACACACACACACACACACACAATCCTTTAATGATTCCTCTGAACACTTCACCACGAAAACATCCTGCACCTTTGTCATAGTGGTTTTCCATACACAAAGCAGTTCTGCCCTAGGTCATTGCTTACAGTCTTTGCTTTGCCTGAGGTACTTGCATATGCTTTTCTTCTGTTTGTTAATTTCTGCTAATGTCTACAGGGTTATACTTCCTCGACAGCATTTCTAGCCCTGTCTCTCATTACAATGTTTTTGTAATAATATAGAAAAATGTATTTCTGAAGATAAATTCTCTTAGAAAGGAAAATATATATTTCTTTTTTTTTATTGGTTGTTCAAAACATTACAAAGTTCATGACATATCATCTTCCATACATTTTAGGGAAAATGAGAGGGAAGGGGAGGGGGGATAGTAGGGGATAGGAAAGGTAGCAGAACACAACAGTCATTAATATGCTATTATGTAAAAATGTGGATGTGTAACCGATGTGATTCGGAAAATATATATTTCTTTGGGGGAAAAAAGTATTATTAAAACTGATTAGAGTATATGATGAGGTCACAAATTGCCTGGGTGCATGGAGTATGGCTAGGTATAAGGCAATGGACAAAATGTGTGGTTCTCCAGAAGTGTAGGGAGGCAAGAAACAGAAAAGGGTGGAGGAAGGGAGAACTCTAAAAAGGTAGATTAAGTAATATACAATGCAGTCTTTCCATAAATAATCTGAAATTACCCGTACATTCTGTAAAAATACAAAGAAATCCTGACATGCATAGATTTATATTCAGAAGCTAAAATAGACTGAATTTTTACTTTCTAGAAGAAGGAAGAGACAACAGAGGTGTTGACACAGGAGCCAGACCATAGAGGTGTAAACCCTATAATTTTGTAAATATTTTAGAAGGATCGCATACATTCAGGCATAGGACTGGAGATATGAGGCACTGTTGCTTGTATCTCTAAAGCCAAGAAGACCCAAACTGACAAGTAAGTTACCTACACTAAGTGTAGTACTCTAGTCTGTCTTTATTATAATTAATTATGTATTTCTGACTCCCTCTAAATTATGATCTCTTAAGGGACAGGGACTCTGGCTTATTCAGCTCTGTATTCCCTCATGTAGGGAATACAGCAAAATACTTATGAGAGAAAACTCAACAAATGTTTGTTGAACTGAATTGAACTGAATAATTGATAAGAACATTTTCAAAATATTGAGAAACTCCAGAATGATTCCTTCCAGAGGCAGGTTTTTAAAACCAGATTTAAAGTATGAATCGGGAGAAAAATGAGATGTTGTGTGGTATAGGGAATGTTGGGAAGAAGTATCCCTGTATGGATCAGCATGTGTTGTGAGGTCATATGCAAGAGATATAATGACTTCTTCCATTAGTTCTTTCAGCTTTGATATGTTGAATAAGATAATTCTTTGTTGTAGAAGGCTATCCTGTGTATAGGAGCATCCCCAGCATATACCCACTAGATGTCAATAACACCCACCAGTTGTCACAAAAAAAGCTGCCTTCAAATATTGAAAAATATGTCCCCTGGGAAGTAACTGTTTTCTAATTGAGAAATATTAGGTTCAGGAATAGAAACCTTATCGTACCTCCAGCTACAGAACTGGATCCCAGCTGCAGAACTGGATCCCAGCTTCCAAAGAGGATAGGTTGACTATCATTGAGATAATCTGTCATGAGATGTTTGGCTAACCTGTTCATATCCTCACACCTGAATGATCAGCCTGGCTTTTAAGTCCTTAGTCTTTAATGTCCATTGATATCTGGCTCTGCCATATCTTCAGCTTGGCAACATTCAAACCCTGCTGAGGTAAACATGATCTCTGCTAGGTGATTATTTTTCTCATGAATTCTTGCAGCTGCTCACTTTGATAATTTAAATTATTTATTATTTTGTCATTAATTTACTAAATATCCCATTCAAAATCCAAGCTTCAGAAGTCAGTATTTTCTGACCCAAGTCCTGACACTCCTAGTTCTGCTGCCCTCTCCTAGCTTCCTGCAGTTTCTTCTCTATGTGTGTTCTTATCCTGAGTACAACAATGTTTAATATTGAAATAACTGCTTCGACATTAAATTATTAGTATGCAATTTGCAAGGCATATACCATCATGAGGGGGCTGAATCTATAAATAGGAATCACTGAATCCCACTAAGCAAAGCTTCGGGATATAAGATGGCATTTTCTTTTTGCTCTGTGAGTTCTCAAAAATCCAAAGCTGTCATGAAAGGAAATAGTATCAAGAGAGTGTTGGCAGTGTTTTTGGACTATTCTGAAATTCACTCCATTCCAAATAAATGTGCACAACAGTAGTGCTCTGTAATGTAACATACTAGGTTACTCTAAGATTTTAGAAAAATAAATCAGGTCACTATCACTGTGACCTCATCAATCACATTAGAATAGTAATAACTTAGAATGGAAAGAAGGTGGATTAAGATAAGAAAATAGGAAGGAGAAGTTTTCAGTCATTCAGATATTGACAAAAGATCATTTTTAAAACTTCCCTTAGAGAAACCAATGAATAACTCAAGAATATTTCCTGTTATGTATGAATTACAAGTACTTAGGATTCCTCAGAAACTTCTAGTTATAATTAGAATTGAGAGAGTTGACTCTGAAAATGAGTTATGGTAATCAGTTTCTTATGAGACTTGAGTCCCAGGAAATCAAGAGTTTTAAACTATTAATTGACTCATTTTGTAAGAAAGATATATATATTTAAATCAACTTGGATTTCTCTGTTGGCTCTATTTTACACAAAGAGAAGAATGAAGGTGGAGATGGGATATTGAGGCATACCACCCATGACTAATTGGAGATTTGGAAGAATTTAAGATACGTTTGACCATTAAAGCTATAAAAAGCAATGTAACTATTTTTCTATCAGATGTTACTTTGGCACAATAGCTTTTTCTCATTTCATTTTCCAATTGCAATAATTAAAAAATATACAAGTGAACATGCTTTAGTCTCAAGCGTGAGAACATTTTTCTCACACATGCAAACACACACATCTAATCACAGGGCAAAGATACTCCATTCATTCATTCATTCAGTGAATATTTGAGGACTTCTGATTGTTGTGCACTGAGAATAGCAAGGGATCTTAGCAGAAGCTTACAGTCCTATTCAGTTAAATCGTCTGGATCTACAGTCTTTTTTGTTGTTGTTTTGTTTTGTTTTGTTTTGGTACTGGGAATTGAGCTCAGGGGCACTTAACCACTTAACCACTGAGCCACATTCCCAGACCTATTATATACATTAAAGGGTCTTGCTGAGTTGCTTAGGGCCTCACTAAATTACTGAGGCTGGCTTTGAACTCACAACCCTCCTGCCTCATCTTCCTGAGTAGTTGGGATTATAGGTGTGCACACCACACCTGGCCTATATTTACAGTCTTGCCCAAGGGATAGGCACATTTTATTAGCAGACGACTCCCAAATCCCCACCAAACCTAATTGACCATAAATGATCACTTGACCCAAGACCAGGCAATCCAGAGGTTGGACAGCAGTCAGGTTTAAAAAGATAAGCAGAAACATGACATTTGCCCCACAATATTTTGAGGAGAGAATTCTCAAATAATGGACAGTGAGAACTAAGATACCTAAAGTAAGTGGAGGGGAGATGGGATAGCAACATAACAACAAGGCTCCTCACAAGCTGAATTTTGGAGGAGCCTATTCTGGGAGTCAACAGAAATTCATCTGGAGAGAAAACAGGAGCAAACACAATAACCCTGCAGACACCAGGAGAACTGGAGGTGACAAGACTAGCGAGACCCCTGAGCTGCCTCATGCCCACTCAGTTCCCATCCCAAGTCACCAAAATGTTAATAATGAACCAACCCTCTATTTCTTGAGGCATTTGAGTGAATTTCTGTTGCCAGTCCCTACGTGATAAAATGTAGGCTTCAGACAGTCATATGCTTATGATAGCATCAACCTACTGAAAAGATTAAAAACAAACAAATAAAAATCCAGAAAATCTCCCCCCAGTATTGAGTCAAAATTCAATTTTGATACAAGCACTGATATGTGAGGCCAGACAAGTTGATAATCTGCTTTATGTGCAAAATTAGGACACCCCCTACCTCCCTCCCCAGCAAGCCTTATGTTAGTTGTCTAAATTTGCTGAGGCAATTCTATTTGAGTCTGTATATCCCTGTCAGGCTCTGGTCTGAATGGCTTAAATCCCCCATGTTGCTTACCCTGGAGTTATGAACAGGAAATAAAGGCGAAACGGATGGCACCTAAGCTAGCAGGGAGACTAATGTAAGTAAAACACAGTACTGTACTGTGGAATTTGTAATTGGTTTTAATCATATTTAACATCTGTTTCTCTCCTTTAGCATATAATTTAGATGAAGCAGCTTAGAAATCTCAGCAAGAATCCATATTTTTACATTTATTGAAAGAGGAGCACTTTCCAAGTGATCAAATTGCTCTCCTAATTCACTCATAATAATATAGTAATTTGGGAAGTCTTTTTTATTTTCCTCATGAAATGTTCTTAATCGGTGGTCCTCGCTACCACTGAAGACTCTCCATCTGCCATCACAGCAAAAGCAGTGGAAGATTATCAACTGAGCAAAACTTCCCAGAATTCTCCTCTTTTTAGATTTGTGTATCTCTCCTCTTCATATGACCTCTAACTTCACCTTGCTCTCTAGAAAGGCAAGTATTTCGTACTCATCAGACTCAAAGCAACATTCTCACTTCTCGTCCTCCTCAACTTCTGGAGGGATATAACCCCACTTAACTTGGAATTCTTACTTCCTATTGCATCTGTTGAATTATAGGAACTTGGTCTCTCTGACACTTCCATTTATCTCAGAAAGAGAGATACACGGACCTCGGTCAGGACCATGTTTATGTTCTATTTGTTCTGCAGAGTGCAGAACAAGTTAAAAGTTTGACTTAATGTTTTATAATCCTTTGATTCCTAAAATCTAGATTTATTTACTTCTCTTGAAAAGACAAAAGATTCAGCTACACTGGGCCTAGTCACTAAAACTGTGTCCCAGTGGTGCCCTTAACAGAGTCCCACTCTCCCCAGAACCCCACAATCCTCACCTAATACTCAGTTACTGAGGTGCTCTGACACCAGGTTCCCCTCCCACTTTAGGCTTCCTGCTTTCACACATAGATTTTTCCAGACCCTGATCCCATAATGCCTTTGAGCACACCCTTGTGCCAACAGTTATATGCTAATTTTCTAACACCAGCTTTCTTACTTCCTTTATATTCTCAAGAATCCTATTAATTTCCAGCTTTAAATGTTTCCTCCTTTGAGATGATGCCTAAGTGTACACTTCAGTCCTTATCACTCTTCTCACTCCATACCCAAATTCCTAACAGCTTACTGGTCATCTCCACACAGAAGTCTCTCACACAACTGAAATTCAACATGCCTCAAATTGGTATCATGAACTACTCTATCTTGTTCACCCCACAAACCAACTTCTTCTATCTTCTTGATTACTATTATTTCTCTTATCCTCAAACTCCTAAATCATCTTAATATCTTTCCTTTCATTCCTATAAAACTGGTGGTAAGCTGGTTCCACAGTTCAAGTTTCTGTTATAATAACCTCATTGTCTGTGGAGAGCCCTCCTAAACTAGTCATTGAATTCTTATACTATCTCCTGTGAAAGCACTATTTACTCTCTCTCACTCTCTCTCACTCTTCCCCTCTCTCTCTCCCTCTCCCTCTCCCTCTCCCTCCCTCTTCCTCTCCCTCCCTCTTCCTCTCCCTCTCCCTCTCCTTGAATGCTTTCATTCTCTGATTCATTGTACATGCTACCAAATTAATCTTCCTAAACACAGCTCAGACACAGTTAAAATACATTGCATTTTCCCCCTGACTGCCAACTAAATGAAGAATATTCACACTGTTGCCCAGTGTACCCTCCCAGAACCACATTAAAAAGTCGCTGTTCCTTACATGTGTGTCATACTCACCTGACTCTGTTATATTACTTCCTTTGGCAGAAACCATTCCCAGTCATCTCTCAACAATTTAAGATTCTACTTTCTTGAAGACCCCCCTCTGTTAACTCTCCCTCTCCTGATTTCCATAATAATTTAATTGTGCAATTAATTTAATCCTCAGGACTCATCCTGGGGTGAAAAAAGTCCAGAAAATAATGAAATGTATTATTTGAGCATCATAAACAAGACTACATGAGTTGCTCCATTAATGAATTAGACTATCCTCTACCTACCTGTAAGGTATTGTCCTCTTCTGATGCAATAATCTCATTTAAGCTGCATGTGGGTGTGACTTTATTATGTACTCTGAGGCATTTACTGTTTGTCCTTTTACAAATGAAAAAGCGAAAAAAAAATATTGATTTTAGTGATATTTGGGGATGTAGGGATTCTAAGTTTTCTAGATAATGAGAGGCTCAATATGCTTAAGGCATGAATATCTTCACTCAATCACCTACAATCTTTGTGCCTTATTTAATTCATTAAATTTCCTTAAGGCAAACACTGTGTCTCCTGTAACAGCCATCATAATGCCAAGTGCATAGTAGGCATTCAATATATATTGAAATGAAATGGTAGGAGGTCAACATTTTACGTCCTTTTCTTCAATGTCAAAGCAAGAGACATTCCATTGGAAGACTGTATTCCAATAAAGAGTCACATGAGACTCAGTGCCTCTCAGGGAATGCAATATGAGATAAGAAGAGTCAATATCTCAGGCCACCCACCTCAGAGAAGATGGGCTAAAATGTTAATGCTCAGAATCCCTATTGACCCAGCTGGTGTAGGGGGCCACTGAATGGAAGACCTGCCTGAGGACTAAATCCCTGATAAAGGAAATTTACTTTTAGCAGGCTCCACTTGGCCAGGAACTCCCCATTCTTGCTTCCTTCTGCCATGGCACATTTTCTTATTGAAGCTATCGACATTTGAAAGGTCCCTTTGAATAATTGATGACTTTCTGGAAATACTCAGGGAACATTTTTGCCAAGAACAGGAGCCCCATTTGGGGAGCTGGTCAGATTAGAAATTCAGTTTCAAGTCCAAATCTCTTTCAACCTGAAGCCTTCTGTCAGCTTGGAAAAAGAAAGCCAGTCCTGGTCAGCACTTGGCAAGAAAGTAGCCCTATGTAATTAGGAAATACTTCTAAGTGGAATAAATGTCACTCATTTCAGTGAACAAAAGCCACTTTGGGAATTATTGTTGCTGCCATTACTCTTTGGTAGAGAATAATCACTGTATATAATATTGCTACATTGCAAATCTCATGTCTGTACACACCGCACAAAGAATTAAAATCATGGCTCTATTTTTGTGTGGCTTTGTAAAAAAAAAAAAAAAAAATCATGTTACTATTGCCAAGAATATCCAAAGAGATACAGTCAAAAGTACTTTTTAATCAACATATGGAGAATAAAAAGGTACAAAGGATCATAAACACCTCTCATGCAGACATTTTTGGCACATTGTAGTAACAAATTTGCCTTTCCAGTCTCCATTTACAACAGAACAGTTGTGGTCAGTAAAGGGATCTTTCTTAGACTTCTAGCCTTCAAAGTTTGTGACCCATTAACACACACACAAAAAAAGACAATTTAACAATGGTTGCGACATCTATAGATCAGAATTTCCAAAGCTGTTCTGGGTAATTGTCTGCTTTTGGAATCCTACAAGGCTCCTGCATTTATTCCCAAGACTGTTCTTAAATAAATAAAATTAATAGGATCGCAAAAGAAACTAATTGTACCATGAGTATATATGTCATACAGTTTTCCTTATTTAAAATATATAATCTATGTGCTTCTTTATTAATGCATTAAATAACAAAATCTAATGGATTTGCTTACTAATGATGATTTTGAAGAAGAGCCTCAGTACTATTTCAAGACAGCTTCATCAACAGTAATATGATATGTAAATATCTGGAGTCAAAGTCATGAACACCACTCACTACTACAGTGGGTTTTTGTTGTTTCTTTGCTTATTTGTTTTGCCTACATTCATAATAGATGAAGATGTGAAATTTTAGTATAAGTGAAATTACCAAGTAAAGTTTTTCCCCCCACATCTTTGGACTTTATTCTCATGAAGAAAATATTTATATCCTTTAAATTAGTTCTGTTGGTTATTTTAAATACTCAGTGTTGATAGAAGCTTCATAATCATCTTGAATTAATACAAGGTATGTGTTTGTCCTACCTCAGTCATCATGGATGGGGTGGGGACAGGAGGTTTTGTCTTTACATACAGACTACAAGACTGTAGATTTTTTTTCTGTTCATTAAATTAAGTGATGCACATGAATGTTTCTTATTGAACATCTTCCCTGTTAAGATTTTCATTGTAGATTCTTGTATAATGTTGGGATTATCTGATTTATTTGTTTGGACTAGAGAATGTCTATTTAGCATGTTCTAACACTTGGCAAAGGGCTTCTGACAACAAGCAAAAATTTAAACAATCATTTTGCAATCAGCAGGCCCCTCAAATTTCATCTTAACTCTAAGCCCAGGTACAAATCAGTGGACTTAGAGTGAACAAAGCACCCCATCTATTGAAATAATCTTCAAAATCATTCATGGAGTGAAATTCTTATTAGATCCTTACATAGAATCTGTGAATGATAGAGGTGTATATTTTAATCAGTTATTCCAAAATATCTATTTGTTGTTTCATAGATAGTGAGCAATGTCAAAAAATTATGAAATGGACTACCCCCGCTTTCCAGAAGCCAATGATTGAGTGTAAAAAGAGAATGTCTTGAAAATGAGAGACAAAAGTTTAAAGGTCACAGTCTTACCTTTTACTGTACTCCAGTACTCAGTTGTGAATCTTAAATACGGCCATATCTCCACCACACTGATGCAGGAAAACCAAATTGTATGCAAGAAAGGTTTTCCCTAAGAGGTATTTCAGAACTTGTAAAATTCAAGACTAATTTTCTCCTAGGAATAAATTTAAATAGTGCCTTTCATTCTCAGAGTATTCACTGTATTCATTATAGTTGAGAGGCACATTATAGGGAGTTTATTGTACAGCAATAGTCCCACAATCTTATCAATTTTCCTATTACCATTGATTGAAAATAGGATGACTTCAACAAATTTGAAAGGAAATCTGCTTTGCTGTTCCTTCTTTGTTTACACAATATTATCTCTAATAATTCTGAAAGTTCTTTTCACCAAATAACTGCACAGTAAAAATGGCATTTTATCACCTAAATTATGTTACAAGGTTCCTACTTTGAAAGGCAGAAAAGGAGGGGGATTCATAGCCTTAATGCTAACACTGTTGCTTGATGAACGTTTGAATGACATTTCTATTGGCTCTTTATATTGTTTCATTATAATAAAGTGAATTTAAAATAGCACATTTCAACATACAGAGCAAAGGTTTGGTTCACATTTTTCTGACAAAGAATGAGAGCTCTTTACTAGCTAAAGTGGTACTGCCAATAACAATATCACATACACAGTTTATAATTTACTCAGCCCAACAACTTTGAAATGGTACAATTTCAGCCACTATTTTTTAATCCAGAAGACTCCTTTTATCTCAAATTTTGTACATAAAATAAGACATTATTAATATCTTACAGTATACTACTTCAAATTTTACATAATACAAATTCATATATTATTTAACTGAACTGCATTTACTATCTAAGTCATCATTACAGTTACTTTGAGCATCATTGCTCCAGCCACTTTGAAACCTTGCAGACCCCCAACTCTGGAACTGTATTATTAGCTTACAGTCATATAGCATTGAAAGTTTGCAAAACATTTTATCCTATTTTATCCCATTTGAACATTATATCACTGTATTCAATACATAGGAAAGTTAAAATACATTCTCATTTAAATAAATGGATGTTCATCAGGTTTCCTTTCAGCAAGTAATGGAACCAGAACAAAAATTCAAGAGTTTTGATTTTTACTTTGGAGACATTTCTCTCCAAAAATGAAATACATCAGGTGAGGAAGTCCATAATTAACTGGTAGATGAATGAGCAATAACTGCTGTGCTCATTTGAAGGAGCACTCCAACTTTGGTCAGGGAAGTTTTGTTAAAACACACACACACACACACAAAAAAAAAAAAAAAAAAAAAACCTAGTGTCTGAGCCAACCCATGTCATTTAGGGAATTGGGCAGAGTTGTCTAAGGGCACAACTTGGCTCAGAGGAAAGGTACATACGTTCCAGAGGAAGAATGAAAGACCAGAAAAGAGAGCAAGAGGGTTTAAAGGCTAGTGGTCTGTTAGAGAAGACCATTACTGAGAGAGCTTCAGTGTGATCACAGATGGAGACATAACACCTTACATAAATGGCAGTGAGAACAGAAGAGCCAGAACATACTGCAGACCTCTACAGTGAGGAGGTATGCATGGTGAGATGTGTGTTGTCAGGAAAAGAGCCCTGGTCTTGGAACCAGAAGTCCAAAGCTAGTCCAAATTTGTCCACGCCTCTCAAATTTTCTTTCGGAGAACACAAGCCACCTATCCTCTGAAGCTTCCATTTCCATATCTGAAACAACTACTGCTTTACCTGATTCATAGGATACTGGGTAAATCAAGCAGAAAGGATTGAATGGGAGGATTCTGAGGACTCCAAACTGCTTTATAAATCGAAAGGGGGACTTATAAGAGTGAAGCAGAATGCTAGCTAATGAAGAAGCCCTTTGTGATGACAGGCTGTAACAGGTACTTAGTAAAAAGAAAATTTAGAAAGCCCCTGTTTCCCTTATATTCCTGATAAAATTTCTTTATAATATGGTCCCTGTGAAAGTCATGCAAATATCCCAGGAGTAAATAAAGTAGAAAGGAAATTTCTCCATTTTCCTCTCATTCCTGCCCTCGCCATTTCCCAGAAAAACCACTTTCACAAGTTTGGTATATTTCCTCCCTCAGGCCAGACATCTTCCGCAGCGTGGTGATGGTAAGGGGATAAAGTTCTAACGCCCTCTTCAGTTCCATCTGAGAAGTGACACACATCCTTCACTCTGACATTGGCTCTGGACTATGTAGCATATGTAAGGATTAATGTCAACTAGATTCGTGCCCAAAGCCTTGTGTGAATCTCAGTCACTTTACTCAGGTAGAACTGGGAGTCTCCACTATCTGGATGATGCCACTTTCCATTTCTGACAAAGAAGATGAATGGCTTGCTGTCTTCAGTCTGATTACTGGCCATTTTAACCAGCCTGTGGGATGTTGCCCTTTTCCCTCCCCAGCACTAGCATGTAAGAGCCAGAGGAGTATTGGCCAGCTTGGGCCAACTGCCTTATAAATCAAGCTTGTGCAATTCAGTGCAGAGAGCAAGACCTTCCAGAGAGAGAACGGGCTCACTTTGCCAGGGTCGCGCTCAACTCCTCATTTATAAATCACTTCCTGGAAATCCAGGTGCAAAATCAAGGTTTGTAAATCAAGACTTTTTATTTAGGATTTATTGGCCTGATTTTAAAATCTGTTTCAGGACTTGTAAAGCTATATTAGGATTTGTAAACCCATTTAAGGATATGGAAATTAATTTTTGGACTTATAAAACAATAAAAACCATTTGGTTACAACTACCATTAAAAAGAAGAGAGACTTATAAATCAAAAGCAGGCTGCTAGCAGGGTCTATAAATTAAACTCTGGGTTTATAACTTCAGGTGACTACAGATTTATAAAGCCAACTTGTGAATCACCAAAAAAAAGTGCAAGATTTTTATTCTCATTTGAAATGTTACAGAGCAGCATCACTGGTGATGCTCTATTGATAAGCTAAATGTTTCAAAGTAATGTCAATAATTTATTTGGACTTGGTTTGATTTATGGAACCAAATGTTCTTTGCTTGAAAATCTGAGGTAGGTGGTATGCTTATATTTGCTCTGCATTAGGAGACTTAAGGAAGTCTGAGACCACAGACCAGGTATGATGGTTAATTTTATGTCAACCCGACTGGGCTAAAGGACACCCTGAAGTCTGGTAAAACATTTCTGGGTCTGTCTGTGAGGGTGTTTCTAGAGGAGATTAACATTTGAATTCATAGACTGAGTAAAGAAGATCACCCTCATTAATGTGGGCAGGAATTATGCCATCCACTGGGGGTCTGAATAGCACAAATAGAAGGAATAAAGGCGAATTCTCTTCCCTGAAATTGTGGCATCCAGACAGAATATCCTGCTGTCTGACATGACTGTCTTCAGGCTCTGAGACTTACATCCGTGCTCCACCCACACTCATACACCACTACCCACCTTCTCCACACCTGTTCTCAGGTCTTCAGGCTCTGGACTGAATTACACCACCAGTTTTCTTGGATATCCACCCTATAGACAGCTTATCATGATATGTTCAGCCTTCATAAGCAAATGAGACAGTTCCCATAATAAGTCTCCTCCCCAAACTATCTCTTTTAACCTTCTATTTTAGTTTCTGTGAAGAACTCTGATTAATAGACTAGGCATAGTATGGTGAAAAAAATCTCTGCCATAAACTAAAACTCTGGGTCACTTTGGCTATAAACTAGAGGTAGTCAATAAATGTTCAGTCTCCACCATACTAGCCAAACCCAACACTTTACATGTTAGAGCTCATTAGATTTTAGACTGAGTAAAAATACGACCTACGGAGGCTGATCACAACCACCAAAATTGTTACTTTAGAGAAGTGGTCTCAGCCAGGTCAGTTGTGCCCACAGAGAGTGTTTAGCAATGTCTGGAGATATTTCTGTTGCCCTAACTGGGGGAGTGCTACTTTCATCTACTGAGTAGAGACCAGGGATGCTGCTAAACATCCTCCAGTGCATCGAGCAAGTACCCACAATATATAAATATCTGGTCAAAATACCACTAGTGTATAAGTTGTGAATCCTGACATAGAGGAACATTTGGCACCAGCCAATATGAATGAGCCCATCAGGATTTCTCCATCTCTAGTTCCAATGATTCTACCATTCAGGACAACCCAGGAGCTCTTGCTTGGTTAGTTAATCTGAACGAAGAGTATGTTCAAAATTCAAAATGTAATAAATATTGTAGATCACAATATGAATATGCTCTGCCACCTCAAGTGAGTGCTTTATTTGATCAACAGATCGTCTATAGAAATTGAAGTTATAGCATTTGGTGAAATTACATTATTTGACTGGAGAAACCCCTTCATTTTATTTGAAAACAAGTATATGGGTTAGAAACAGTATGCGAAGCAAGAATTCTTTCCAGCTTTGTTCAACAGTTGTATAAAAGCAACCCCATGTGGTGAACTCCTAGGGAGTCTGAGACCCTTTTGATTATATGGTGTTTGGAATAAAATAAAACAAATCCCATGTTCTTTTATTCTGACCTGAAAACGATTTCTAAATGATCACCTTGGGTGTTCTTTCCCTCTACTTATTGCTGTGTTCTTCCATTTGAATTACTGCTCAGCATCACCTCAGAAACCAGCTGAATATTGGCCGATTGTAAGAAGACAGTCTCATATTGAGATTATAGTAGCTCTCCCCAGACTTGCTCTATTCGTGGACCTGGCCATTATAAGAATCCTAAAGACAGAGACAGAACTCGACATTCACATAGTGCATTTGAAGCACATGGTGAAGTATATTGTGTAAATGCAAATGAACAGAAATATGGCATTGTAAGAGCTCAGCCACTTGTGCAATTAGGAAGGAAATCAGGATTGTAGAGTACAGCATCCAGCTGAGCACTCAATTATGCACATAAAAAAAAAGTTTAAGGAAACTTGGTGTGGTGATTCAGAACTTTGGAAAGTTTAAATCCAAAATATCTGAGATGCAATCAGTATCAATGTATTCGCACACCACCTTACCTCTGCAGACATTTCCCATTGTGCAAATATAGTGTTTATTGTTTTTCTGACTTAGTGTATTGTCCAATTTAATAAAAGAGTCAGTGACTTTAACTCCATAACCTCCAAACATTTTTCATGCCATGGAATCCTTAAATGTCAAGCTACACGAAAGCCAGCAAGGGCAGGGAGAATTCCATTATGTTATTTGGATTGCTTACAAGAGCTTAATATATAAATGCAGATGGGAAAGGATCAGAAAACCACTGAATTTCCTGGAATTTCATCATTCTATATGAAACAAAACTAAACAAACATAAAATCTGATTATTAAAAGCAGAGATTTTATTTTATATTGCATTAATTTATTATCTATCAGATAAGTACATATGACATGTTAAAGGTGACCTTAAGAAAAAAATCAAAATAATTGATATTAGATGCCGCAGTCTGGCTGGGCACAATTTAGGAGCCACTTGTCAAAAGAAACTAACTTTATTTTTAGAACTACACACGCCAAACAAAACAGCTCCTCAGGAAAAAACCCTCAGAGCCCAACTGCCACCACCGGCTTCCCACAAGCCTCTCTCCCCAACACCAGCCTCTCCACCTCCCACAATCCTCCTGCTCTTGAGGCCGATTGGCTGGGTCGCATGGGCAGAGCCAAAGAAGTCCCCCAATGAGCAGCTCCATGGTCTGAAAGGGCAGGGAAACAGCCCAATGAGCATCACCGCAGAGGAGCCAATCAGCTAGATGTTGCTGGGGCCGCTGTGAGCCAATCATCAGCTGGCAGTCTGAAAGTTTGCTGGCAGCTGGAAGTTTGCTGGGGCCCCTTTGGCTGTGGCTCTCAACATCTCCCCCTCTCTATTTAAACAACAAGCATGTGGCTTAGGGACCGTGCCTGCCTTAGGTTGTCCAATACTACATATGGTCCTTACCTGTCATCGGATGAGCTGACCTCAGGGCATCAGCCTCCTGTCTTAGGTTGGTACCATTGCAATTGGATCTTACCCGTCACTGACTACCGGTCCAGTATACAGCCACACCTGTGGAGAGGTCTTTGTACCAGCGGGGGGTGAGGTTCTTTGCCTCACCTCTGTTGGCCCCCAAATTTTAGCTGAACGATCATGACAAGCAGAAGGGAGGAAGATACACCAAGCCAATTGACAGCTCCTTTTGGAAAATTTGTATCACGGATGACATCATCAGCAAAAATACCCCAACACTACCACAAGTTGCTGCACCAACAGATAGTTCACAATGCATACAAGTGAGTTCACAATGCATAAAGTGACACATAGTCTAGGCAAGTTCTTCAAGCAGTTCGGTGATGGCTATTGCAGAAGCTGTAGATTGGTTTTATCTTTATCTTCACTGGCACTGGGATGAAGATAGGAATTCTGGAAATAATGGCTAAAGAAAAAATTATGTAACATTCCAGAAGGCACTAAAAGAAAACAATTTTCTTAACAATTTACATTGTCTTCACTGGCACTGGGATGAAGATAGAAATTCTGGCAATAATGGCTAAAGAAAAAATTGTGTAACATTCCAGAAGGCACTAAAAGAAAACAATTTTCTTAACAATTTACATTATCTTGAAGAGAATTATTAAATATAATGAAAAGGAAAGGTGAAAGTAAACAAACAGATCTGTTAACCTCCTTTTTTGTTCACATATTAAAACAATCCTCAACAGTTGTTTACCCAATTTAAATTAAACCATTTAAATCATGTGAATAAAAAAAATATTTGGATCCATTTTTTCATGAGCGCTCATCATATATGATATATGGACATACGTACATTCAAACATATAACACAAAACACAAGTGTGCACACATAATATAATACATACAACACATAACATAATAGTAAAGGCCTTATAACTTTTTACAGGTGAAATCTCCATTGCAATGTTTAAAAACTCTATAGTCAAAAAAAAAATAGAAGTGATCAGCAAAATATTAACCTAGGTCTGTATGAGCTCAAAAAACAAAATAGAACTTCATGATATGGGAAAGGGCAATAATAAAATAGATATTGAAAAAAGCATCCTGGTTCTGGTGCAGATGTAAGAATAGCCAAATTGGAGTTTTGGATATCAGCTGTTATGGATTTGAGCCAAATCATCTTCTTTTTGGTCTGTAGAAATCACTTTAATTAATCTCTCTGGAATCCAAATCGGCTGCTGTTCTCCCTGTGGGAACACACAAACAGGCCCCCGACTCCAGACAATCACTGGGTCAGGACTTTAGTTAATCTCTCCGGAATCCAAATCGGCTGCTGTTCATCCTGTGGAAACACACAAACAGACCCCCGACTCCAGACAATTACTGGGTAAGGACCTTTCCATTGTCCTGTTAGAATATCCTTCCAAAGTACCTTGAACTTATGCACATTTTTTGGACACATATGCCTTTCCGCAGCACTAAGTCCTGATGAATCCAAATTTAAAAAGTTTAGATTAAAAAGGGTTATTTTAAGTTTATCTTTGGGGAATATATACCCCTTCCCAATTCCATCTTTTTGCTTTAATAAGTACATTTTAATAGTTTGATGAGCTCTTTCAACTATGCCTTGTCCCTGTGGATTGTATGGGATTCCTGTTATATGAGTAATGCCAAATGATGAGCAAAATTGTTTAAAAGAGGTAGAAGTATAACCAGGGGCATTATCTGTTTTTAACTGTTTTGGAATGCCCACAGTGGCAAAATTTTGTTAGGAATGAGCTATAACATCTTTAGTTTTTTCTCCGGCATGAAGGGAGCCCATCAAAAATCTGGAAGAAGTATCAACTGTAAAATGCAAATATTTTAATTTTCCAAATTCTGGCAAGTGTGTGACGTCCATCTGCCAAATATGGTTAGGTATCAGTCCTCTAGGATTGACTCCAAGATTAACTTGTGGTAAAAAGGTCACACAATTTTGACATTGTTTTATTATTTGTCTAGCTTGTTCCTTAGTTATTTTAAAATGCTTTTGTAAAGTATTAGCATTGACATGGAACCTTTTATGAAAATTTATAGCTTCTTCTAGTGTAGAGAAAATATGTAGAGGAAGAGAAAAACAGTAGAGGAAGGGGAAATCCTACTAGCATCTTCAAGGGATACTATAGCATTAACTATATACTGACTATCGGAAAATAAATTAAATACAGAATCTTTAAACATCACAAAACCTTGTAATACTGCATTAAGCTCTACCTTTTGAGCTGATTGTTTGGG
Organism: Spermophilus citellus; assembly: GCF_964194105.1. Classification (NCBI taxonomy): domain Eukaryota; kingdom Metazoa; phylum Chordata; class Mammalia; order Rodentia; family Sciuridae; genus Spermophilus; species Spermophilus citellus. The sequence goes on along the minus strand of NC_138186.1, from coordinate 99,695,984 downwards.
TACTAAAAATGTAAAAGTTTGATCACGTGTAACTATTGCTGCTGTACCATTATTTGACCCATCAGTGAATATATTTGGAGCATTCATGATAGGTGTTTTTCTTGTCATTTTTGGAAAAATTACAGGATGCAATGACCAAAAAGACAACAAAGGATTAGATAGTAAGTGGTTATCAAATGAAACATTAGATTTGCACATGATTATTGCCCAAGTATTTAACTCATTAGCTAACTCATCAATTTGATTCATAGTATATGGAGTAATAATTTTATTGGGAGAAATTCCAAACACTCCCTTTGCTGCTTTTATTCCTTTGAGTATTAATTGTCCTACAGCCTCAGGATATCTAGTAAGAATAGTGTTAGGAGAATAAGATAAATGTAACCACAATAATGGACCTTCTTGCCAAAATACTCCTGTAGGAATATTTTTTGTTGGTAGTACAATAAATAATAAAGGCAAACTTATATCAATTCTATCCAAATGCATGTTTTCCATATATGTTTCAATGATTTTTAATGCTTTTCTTGCTTCAGGCGTTAACATGCGGGGTGAATTTGGATCTGATGGACCTTTTAGAATATCAAATAAAGGTCCCAACTCTCCTGTTGGAATACCTAGATAAGGCCTTATCCAATTTATGTCTCCCAATAACTTTTGAAAGTCATTAAGTGATTTGAGTTGATCTACTCATATTTGAATTTTTGGTGGATGGACCATGGTTGAGGATAATAGAACTCCTAAATAATTAATTGGAAGATTTAACTGTACTTTATCTATTGCTATCTCTAGATTATAATTTTTCAATAAGTTTGTAAGTGTGGCATAACATTCTAGCAATATGTTTTTAGCTTTGTGTGCTAATAATACATCATCCATATAGTGAAATATTTGTAGTTCAGGATTTTGATTTCTAAGTGGCTGTATTACTTTGTTAACATAAATTTGACACATAGTTGGGCTGTTAGCCATCCCTTGAGGGAGTACTTTCCATTCATATCTCTGATCAGGACCTTCATGATTTAGTCCAGGGATAGTAAATGCAAAACGTGGACTATCCTCAGGATGAATTGGAATTGAAAAAAAAAACAATCTTTAATATCTATAACTAAAACATACCAAGTTTTTGGCAAAGCAGACAATTGAGGAATCCCCGATTGAGCAGGTCCCATAATAACCATCTCATTATAAATGGCTCTTAAATCTTGTAATAATCTCCATTTACCAGATTTCTTTTTGATGACAAAAATGGGAGTATTATGGGGAGATACAGAAGGTTGTATATGTCCTTCCACTAATTGTTGTTTGACCAGATCATGGGCTGCTTGTATCTTTTCTTTAGTCAGGGGCCACTGAGGAACCCATACTGGTCTTTCTGATTTCCATGTAATTTTTATTGTCTCAGTGACCCTTTGTGAAAATCCAACCCATGTCTGTCTGTTCCTTGATCTATTTGTATTGGTGCTGCTATACCTTGTTCTTGTTTTTCTAATCTTTTTCCTTTCCTAAAATCTTGTCTAGCCATAATAGTGGGTGCATTTTGATTGATGTTATTTGTTAATGTTAAACCTAATTGATCTAGGACATCTCGTCCCCATAAATTTATGGGAAGATGATCCAATACATAGGGCTGTATAGTTCCTTCACATCCTTCAGGATCCTTCCAATCTAATACCATTGCGCTTCTATTGGGATTAGTCGCCACTCCTAGGCCTCGAAGCGTTTGAGTGACTTGTTGTAATGGCCAATGTTTTGGCCATTCTTGACGAGAGATGATGCTGAGATCTGCACCTGTATCCAGTAGCCCATTAAATTCATGTCCTTGAATATTTCGTTTTAGCATGGGGCGAGAATCTAAATTTAAAGAAAGCATAGCCCAATCTACACCTGTGGAGCCTAATCCCTTGGAACCTCTTTCTACAGCACGACTGGAAAATTTATCATGTAGGTTTGGTATTATTAGTAACTGTGCTATTCCATCTCCTGGTGAAATTACTGATATACCCTTGGGAGAACTGGCTATAATTTTTATTTCACCTTCATAATCGGGATCAATTACCCCAGGACTTATCATAAGTCCTTTTAGAGTAGAAGAGCTGCGTCCCAATAATAAGCCTACTGTTCCTTTGGGAAGAGGTCCTTTCACCCCTGTGGGAATGATTTGAACTCCCATCTCTGGAGTTAGTACTGATCTGGCGGAGGCACAGATGTCCAACCCTGTGCTCCCTCTGGTTTGTCTGATGAGGGATCTGATGGACAATGTGTCCTGGGCACTACCCTGATGGGGTTGCTGGGTTCCTCCAGTGCTCCGTATATTTGTGGTTTTGGGCCCCGGAGCATTGGGCCCCCCTGTCCATTTTTTGGCAATTGAGCCCGATGCCTTTCTCCACGATATCATGGATAAACACTTGGTCCTTGTTCATTTTTTGATAATGGAGTACCCTCTATGGTGGTTTGAGAACGGCATTCATTAGCCCAATGTCTCTCTCTACGGCATCGTGGGCAAATACCCGGTATTCTACTCCTTTGATATCTAGTTTTGTTAAACCCTCCTCCAATGGGGCAATTCCTTTTAAAATGTCCTATTTGTTCACAATTGTAGCATGTTCTTGGCCTGGAATCTAAAGCCTGTTTTATTGCAGCTGCCACAATTTGCCCTTGTTCATTAATGTCTCTGGCATCTAAAGCCTGTTTTACTGAAGCTGCCATGACTTGCTCTTGTTCATTAATGTCTCTACATAATTTAATATATGTGTTTAAATCTTCATGTTTCCATGGTCTAATGATATCTCTGCACCAATGATTCGCTTGGTCATAAGCCAGTTGTTTTATTAATGGCATTGCTTGTTCTGTATTCCCAAAAACTCTGGTAGCTGTTTGAATAAGCCTATCTACAAATTCAGCATAAGGTTCATTAGCTCCTTGTATTACCTTAGATAATTGACCTTGTAAACCTCCATGTCCTTGTAAAGTCTTCCATGCCCTAATCGTCTCTACAGCAATTTGTGAGTATACGCCAGGATCATATGCAATTTGTTGCTGCTGATCCTCATAAGGTCCCTTTCCTAACAACATATCTAGATTTCTCTGAGGATAACCATCTGCTGCATTTTGCCTAGCCGTCTCCTTGCAAAATTCCTCATTGGCAACCTTCCATAACAGGTATTGACCTCCATTTAGGACAGCTTTACACATATTAGCCCAATCTGCTGGTGTCATGTTCAAGTTGTTAATGGATTCGACCAAGCTTACAGTGAAGGGTGCTTGAGGACCATAGGTTGTTATAGCCTCTTTTAGCTGCTTCACTGTTTTGAAATTTAAACCATGGTAAATTCGCTGCCCTCCTACCTCAAATACAGGGCATGTTAATACTTGAGATCCTGTCTCAGGATCCCAACTATCAACTGCGGGGGTTGGGAGCCTCCTAGCATATGGAGGTGGTGCTGTTGATTGGACACTTATGCCCTCTGGTGATAGAATGGTGTTAGTAGCAGTCTCCTGTAGAGGTGGTGCTGTTGGTTGGACACTTACGCCCTCTGATAGAAAGGCGTTAGTAGCAGTCTCCTGTTGTAACTTTTCCCCTGATGGCTTTTTCTGCTTTACACTTTCTTCCTCTGTCTGACTAGTTCGAGAGACCTTCTCTTTTACTTGAATCTTTTCCTCTGTCAGACTAACTTGAGAGACCTTCTCTTTTACTTGAATCTTTTCCTCTGTCTGACTAACTTGAGAGACCTTCTCTTTTACTTGAATCTTTTCGTCTGTCTGACTAAATTGAGAGACCTTCTCTTTTACTTGAATCAATGTTTTCTCCTTCTGAACTGAAGGCTTTGGACTAAGCAAACCAGATACCAACGCCCACAATGTCAATGTGCCAACTGGCAAAGTTCCTGGGCTTTTCTTTTCTATTCTTTTTAAATCTTTACCATGATGGTCCCACTGTGATATATTTAACAACTCCTCCTTAAAAAGCCATGGGCTACATTTTTGTATTGTATCAACGTATGCCCTGACTGCTCTTGATTTTACTGAGATGCCTCTTTCCTCTAACAATTTACTTAACAGTCTTTCGGTTTGTTTTTTACTAATTTCTGATCCCGTATTTCTACTATAATACAACCCAACAAGATGGCACCAAACAAAACCGAGACAGAATGAAATAAAAATGGAACCATACAAAATCATTATATCAACCTTTCTATCCTCCTGAAATGTCCATCCGTCCTTTCTCCCTATCTGTTCCGCAGACGCAAATAGTTTTTCCTCAGATGTGAGCGGTTTTTCTTCCGTCTCACTCATCTCCAGGGACAGGCAACTTAAAACAAAAATGAAGCAAAACAAAAGAGGAATCTTAGAATGGCTACCCATCCTCTCGCCCTGCCCTCAGGGGCGAGCAGTTTACTTACCCTCAGTCGCTCCCCGTGCGAGCCACCAAATGCCGCAGTCTGGCTGGGCACAATTCAGGAGCCACTTGTCAAAAGAAACTAACTTTATTTTTAGAACTACACATGCCAAACAAAACAGCTCCTCAGGAAAAAACCCTCAGAGCCCAACTGCCACCACCGGCTTCCCACAAGCCTCTCTCCCCAACACCAGCCTCTCCACCTCCCACAATCCTCCTGCTCTTGAGGCCGATTGGCTAGGTCGCGTGGGCGGAGCCAAAGAAGTCCCCCAATGAGCAGCTCCGTGGTCTGAAAGGGCAGGGAAACAGCCCAATGAACATCACCACAGAGGAGCCAATCAGCTAGATGTTGCTGGGGCCGCTGTGAGCCAATCATCAGCTGGCAGTCTGAAGGGTGGGGAAACAGCCCAATGAACATCACCACAGAGGAGCCAATCAGCTAGATGTTGCTGGGGCCACTGTGAGCCAATCATCAGCCGGCAGCTGGAAGTTTGCTGGCAGCTGGAAGTTTGCTGGGGCCCCTTTGGCTGTGGCTCTCAACAATTAGATATCAGAATACTTAATCTTGCTCTCTCTGTCCCCCATTCCCTCTCAGTAAGTTTCTCTCCACTGCCCAGGATGCCCCACATGGATTTGCCCTCTCATGAGGGCAAATAGTTCATGTTCACCATTCTTTTAAAACTCTTCTCTTCAACCTCACCTGCCAAAATGGTGATACATGGCCTTCAGATCTAATATTCAGTCATCAAATGATCATTTAGTCAATGTTCATTGTGAACCTAGGTTCTCCTGGGCCCTGTTAGGTGAGGGGATACAAAGATGAATAAGTCACATTCTGGTACAGAGGAATTTACATGCTAATGGAAGAGACAAATATCACAGCAGAATATACCCCATGTGCTGAAATAAAAACATTTCAGGTACAGTGGGGAGTACCACCAGGACAGAAGTGAAATTCTTAAAAAAAAAATAAACAAATAAAACAGGTTTATGCTTAAGCCACAAAGAGAAGTGGTAGGAAGGACATTATAAACGAGGGGACAACAAAGTCAGACACAGATCCATAAGGAGGACAATATTCAGAGAATTCATGTGGCATAGCTAAAGCAAATGATTTTCAACTAGCAGACAGTGGGCAGGGAAACCAGTGTTTGTTTTGTTTTTTACTTCAGGGAGAAGATGGTTGTATCAAAATGATATGGGATATTTATCAAAATATATACCCTCTGGTTAGTAATTTGATGTGTCAACTTGTCTGGGCCATGGTCATCGCATATTTTGTCAACCATTACAGTTGCCTACCTTATCTGTGGGAGGTATGTTCTAAGACTCCCACTGAATGCCTAAAATCACAGATAGTACCAAACCCTGTATTTACAGTACCATTTTTTGTCCTACACATGCACACTTATGATAAAGTTTAATCAATAAATTAGGCACAGTAAAAGATTCTCAATGGTAACTAGCAGTTTAAAAAACAATTATAACTATACTATAATAAGAGTTATATGAATATTTCTGTCTCCCTCAATATCTAATTTACTCTACTTACTCTTCTGATGATGACGATGATGTGAGATGATACAATGCCTGCATGATGGAATAAAGTGAGGGGATGTAAACCTTACAAGTCTGTATTAAGCTCCTATCTAAAGGTTAGTTCAACACAAGCACGGTGATAACACAGTAGTTGATGCAATAACCAAGATGGCTACTAAGCTCCAAACAAGTGCATAGGTTATGGGTATACGGCCTAGACATGCTGGACAAAGAAATGATTTACTTCCTGGATAGGACAAAGCCCATCATTTTAAAAACATGAATTATTTACTTCTGGAATTTTCTGTATAAGATTTTTGAACTGTGTTGACCCTGGATAACTGAAACCAAGGAAAGGGAACCAAGAACAAGGCTAAACTACTATAACCTGGATGCTTCTGAGATTGTTTTTAGATGAGGTTAACATTTAAGTTGAAGGACTTCAAGTAAAGGAGTTGCTGTCCATGATATAGTTTAGTCTAATGCAATCAGTTGAAGGCCTGCAAAGAACAAGAGTGACCTCCCTCAAGCAAGAAGGAATTGTGCAACAGACAGACCTCAGACTGGCACTGTTGCATCTGTTCTTTCCTGGGTCTCTTTTCCAGCCTACCAACTCACGCTGTCAGCTTTCAGATTGTTAGCTTCCATAGTCTCATGAGCCAATTCTTTAAGTGAAATATGCACACACACACACACACACACACACACACACACACACACACAATTGGTTCTGGTTCTCTAAAGAACCTTTACTAATACATATATCCTATAAAATATTACAGAACTTAGTCTAGGGTGCCTCTGAGGGACTTTGGGTGATAAGATTGTAAAGAAAGTTGGGGAAAATACATCAAAACATGACAACTAGATAATCCGAGATTTAATTATTGCCACACATTAGAATATGCTTTCTTCCTTATGTCTTCTTCTCTTTTCTTCTAAAATATATGTGGCAAGGAATATCCTACCCTTTGCATTGGCTTAGCAAATGATATGGATTTCATAGTAGTCCCATTTCCTTATGGCACTTCATAAAATAGCCTCAATTCAGGTGGTCAGAAAAAAATAGAAGAGAAATTAGGGATTAAGAGAGTCCATAAACCATATCATTGAATTCAGGATAGTTCAATATTGACTTTATTGGGAGATTTTTCTTATCTTCAAGATTTATTAGCCTTATGGTTAGTCAGACAAAAAAGTTGAGGAAACTTCACTAAATCATGTTGAATTACACTGGCTAAATCTAGCACCTAAATATAAAGTTTAGGGAATTATTCTGGGGCTATATTAAATACAAACAATAGTTTCTCCTGTATCTTTATATACTTTTTATACAAACTTATTTCCAGTTCCTCTCTAAAGGATGGAAAACTATCTTGACCAACTACCTATATCTTTCCTATAAAGTCTTCTGGTCTTATCTGTGTCAAAAACAATAGGAGTGCAAATTTATTTGGAAACAAATTCACTTAAGAAGCTGAGACAGATAGATTTCTACTCTCAGATTCTTCAGGGCAACAGCTCCTGAGGCCTGAGGCATATAAATTCATAAAAGTCTCCCCAAGCACTCTGTGGAAAGTCTGGAGGGCTCTCCTTCCCGAATGTCAGCTGAATCCCTCATGCCTGCTCAACAGAAACCTCAGTTTATGAGGGAGGGAAATTATAGATTGAAAAATACTCTTTTTGTAAAACCCTGATCATAATGCTCAGTGAAATGATAAATGAATAGGTTTTTTTACTGGCAAACTACAGTAATTAGGCCATTCCTCATTTTTTTTATTGGAGGCAGACCTAGATATTTAATCATCATTATGTGACTTTTTTTATTTTAGCAAAGCATTACCATTGGAAATATTATACATTTACCTTGCCCCCTCCATTCTTTTTAAAGGTAGTGAAGGGAAAAGCAAAACCTTTAAATCATGTTTGAAGTTTAGGGAGAAACAGAACCCTAATTTTAAATTTCACATAATTTTAGTACTTTTTTGATCTTCATAGAATATATGATATTATAGTAATACTGTAGAAAGTGTGAAAAATACATAAGGTATAAGAAAAAAATAATATAATTACCCACCATTACACTTTCTGAGAAATCCACCATTGTTAATATTTTGGTGAATTTCCTTTCAGTCATTCTTCTTTAAGATTTTACTTTAAAATTAATATTCACAAAGTAACAAGATTTAGACAAATATCAGACACACAAAGGAATTCCAGAGAAAGCAGCAAAATATAGTTATTTAAAAAGCAATCTTGGAAAAACTTCGAAAGCAGTTTCATACTAATCACTGACCAGGCATGGCTACAATCAAGAATTAAGTTTTTCTTCTTATCTTTGTACCTGAAAGCAACTGGGGAAAATGAATAAACACAAATTAAGAACTTTGAAGGAATAAATATCTTCAAAGAGCATGAATCTGTAATTTCCCCAAAGAACAGATTTATGATCTAAGCCCATTCTTTTCAACTTAATGCATCGACTCTTCATAGGCTGGTAAAAAGCAGTTCAGTAACCGCATCTTCCATCCTCGGTGATAAGACCTCCTGCAATAGGATCAATAAGACCTGCTTTCATAGAACTTTTTTCTTATCCCATAACCTCAAAAAATCATTTTGTGCCACAATGATCACTACAGGGAGGAAAATAAAGAGATGTTGAATCTATCAAAGTTTTTCATAGCAAGGCTGGCTTATTTCAAACCATCACAGCATGGTGGTTAACAGCTCTGGAACAGCCAAGGGATGGAAGCAGAAGGAAAAATGAAACTGAAAGATCCTCATCTTTCTTTACAGGAAACTTCAAAGTTAAAGGGGAATAAGATTCATATTCCAGGCGTTTACTCTCCAATTTGACATTGGGAATTTCAAACCAGGTTTATTTTTTTAATGCTACTCTTAACTAAATCGATTTCTAAAATGAGCTCTAATTTAGTATTAATGTAGGAACTGTTAGTAAGAGGAATGAAAAGGAAGTTCCAAAGCCAATTAAATTTTAGAAACCCATGATCAAGTAAATTTACTTTGGGCAGTACTTTTCAGGGTCATCACTCTGCCGTGCAACACTGAATTTCCCAGAAAGGGCCACAGTATCTAGTGTTCCCTAGATTTATATTTCAATTTTTACTCTTCTCTGAAGTACTAAGAAATAATTGTTTTGTATGTTTCTGAGCATCCAGATAGAGTAGGACTAAGTTCCACAGTCTTATTCCTTTTAAGGTGAATGTAGAGATCTAATTTATCAACACAAAGGCATATTTATAAAGAACTTAGTTTGGCATGAAAACTTATAGCAAAGCATTTGAGAAAATCTCTCTCTGATCTTGGAATTAGTGGTGTAGGCTTCAAGAACTGCTATACCACTTTTTAGGACAATGACCTTGGACAAATTATGCAGTCTTTATGAATCTTAGTTTCTTCCTCTGAAACGGAAGCAAAAGACTTCCCGATCTTATAGAATTTTTGTGAGGATCAACTGAAAGCTGTTCAGAGAACAGAGGCTGCATAAATAGTGTGAGGAGACGCTGTAGTTGGGACCTGTGTCTGCTTTAATGCTAGAACCTGTACTCTTTGCTAGATGTTTTCAAATGAGCTATAAAGAAAGCCTTTAAGTCTTGCTCAGCAATCCTCTTTCTGAACTTCTATTCCAATATCTTATAATGCTGCTTTTTCCAAAAAATTGTTTTGGTTTTTCCAAAAAATGTTTTCTGTATCTTAACCTCATCTCTCAAAATAGGGTATAAATTCCTTGAAGTCAGAGTGAGGGCCTAATATTTCCCTCAGATCTCCCATGACAAGTAGCATTAAGTTTAACACACTGTTATTGACTAAAAGATTGATGAAATTCCAGTAAGATGGAAACTAAGATCAATGCAGATGATGTTCTCCAGTAGAAAGTATATTCACTGATGCATACGTACATATTCAAAGTCAGAATACGCAAGACTCTTATTGATACCCTGTTTCTTCTATATATAACTTATTTAAGCAACAATTCAGTCAAAACAGTCAAGCCATCTAATGTGTCAATACAGTGGAAGAGTCTTAACAACCAAGAGATGATTATCAAAACGAAATACTACCCAAAAATCCATGAAGCAGATCAAGAAAGGTCATATACAAAGTGTGAAGCAAGTTGATAAATCTACTCCCTCCAAATAACAACACCTAAAATAATTCAAAAGTAGCTTTATTACATTTGAAATATAAAGCCAAGTAAAAACCTGTATTTTTTTTTTCCTGTGCTCCTTGCAATTAGAGAACAAATTGTATCAGAGTGTACTTTGAGGCAAAACTGTATTTGGATTTTTTTTTTTTTTTTTGGTCCATAAGTTACAATTTAACCACATGATTTCCACAGATTGTAGATCTTGCTCCCTATTGTTCAAGTTCATCCTCCTCAAACCTTCCTTACAAAACCCTTAATGGAAAGGTAACTATTCTTAGCCTGGGGGTGCCCTCTGAAACTACACAGCATAAATGTAAACTTTCTTAAATGCTTTCAGTTTTACTTATCTTAAGTGCTGGTAAATTTTTAGACATATTCACAATTTATTTCTGCTTATTTTCATATAATTTTATTTCTTATCATCAAGGAAGCTAATGCTCCAGGAAGGTGTGCGGTGTGCATGTGGTATGCCTTACAGAACTGCCTGGCATACACAGCGTTTGAGGATCCCAGTACATCATTTAAAAATCATCCAAGCTTAGCTCTTCAATTTTAGCAATCCCATTAAGCCCTTTGTTCCATATTATCCAAAGATATACTATAACCATAAAGATACATATTTGCTTCCTTGACAAAAAGACTGTCTGAAATTCACATCTGGATTCTTCTTGTGCAATAATAAAAAAGTTCTTAGATATGAAAAACCATGGAGAAGATGAAGAACTATATTGGTGGGGGCTAAAGCACTACTTTATGCCACAAGCAGAGTACATGAACTTAATGAAGCTAAGGTTTCAATGTTGAATTGAGAAAATTTCTTCTTAATGGTCTTCTTCTTATTGTAACTTAAATTTATATCAAGGAGTTTTGTTTCCCTAAGGGCACATGTTCACGGTTTTTGCCTTTAAACTTCACTGATATACAAACTCTAATACCCTACTATGTACCCATCATGGAAATGCAAGCATTGTGTCTTGCCTTTCAAGAAAAAAGAAATCCTTTCGCTATTTGCTCAAGTCTAAAACTCTTTGACATAAGATGCTTAGGCCAACAGTATCCGAATACAGTGTATTAAATGCTACTTATAAAAAACAAAGCTATGCTAATGTGCCTATCTGCCCCCTACTACTTAACAGTATTAAAGATTAAAGCCAATTGTTTAGTAAACTGTAGAGGCTCTTGGAATATGTTTCTTGTCAGCATTCCAGATAAGGTTGCTCTTAAGTTTTTGCTGTTATGGCTGGCTGGCTTGGGTCATTATACACTAAAATTGAGTTATTATCATTGTCATAAAATGAAACAAAAGAATCTTTGGACTATAACAATGTTATATACCTTTCAAAAAATGAGTACCACTACCTGATTTATAAAAATGGTGTTTGCATTCTAGAACCAAACTAAGTGTTTCTAAGTGATTTAGACAACATGTCCAAAAAAATTCTCATGTATATCAAAGACCAATAGCTGAGTTTTGCATCAACCTGCTTTCAATCATTATTGAAATCTACTAAGCGATTAAGATGCAGCAAATTCTTGATCTTTTTTCTTCCTGTAATTTAATTTAGTCTTTCTCTGAAGTGAAGATGGTCAAGAACCTGGATTTTTCCTAATCCTATAAATTACTTGTTCAGATTAAAGAATTGTCATCCTGATCTCTTCATTCTAAGCATGTTATTTGAGAATCCTCTTACTGACTTAAGAAGGCTATGCATCTTTTAATTCTTAAGTGGGCTGAAAGGTTAAGGTTAGCACATAAAAAGATGAAGAATGACATCCCATCCTTTAGGTTTAAGCCTTTTTTCCTGCTAATAAAAATAGAAAATGCCAACTAACATTCTATATGGAAAAATAACCTTCTCCTCCCTTATCCAGGTTTGTGATATTCTGGGCCATTATATAATTATGGCGAAGCAGGCTAGAAACACTTTTTAAATACTTATTTATAAATATTATCTATATTTTCAAAATGTTTTTCAAATTTTTAAACATTCATACTACAGGAACTTCCTTTTCTTACACTACATGTCTATACAACAGGAATATTATAATTTTCTTAATATTTTCAGATCCAGAGATTTTAAAAAACTGAATTTAAGAGCTCAACAGATGGACAGATTCAGCAATAATGCAAATCTTGCCATCTACAATTCATGGCAATGTGAATTGCTTTGTTGAAATTCCAAGTCAGCAATGTTTAAATGTAAACATGCATGGATAAAATTTTTTTCATTTATAGTATTCTCTAAAAATTGAAACACTCATGCATTTTGAATTGATCCAATAGCTCAAGAACACCTGAAATTCTAATCATTATCCCTTTTCTGGGTCCTTCAACACTTCACATGCCCTATTCTGCTTCTGGAAGAAATATGTTTTCCTCTCTAGTGTATCTTTATCTTCATCTGTGTGCTTCAAACTGCAGAGAGAGGACACTCAAATGCTAAGAGGGAGTTTGCTTTATTATGTGGCTCTATTGAGTCTGAAAATGCTGCAATCACAAATAGCTCTCTGAAGATGCTTGTATTCTTAAATAGACACGTGACTTTTCCTAGCGATGGAAAGCAATTTATGGCTTTTTCCATTGCTCCAGAAGTCCTTTAGAAAATGGTACTTACAAGAATAATGTTATAGCACACAATCAAAGAAGACATGTCTTAGATTAACTGTGCTACCCAGTTCCCTGTAGCTGTTCTATGACAGCTAATGTTGGTCAACAGACTGTGTCAGCCCTGTTGGAAGAGCACACTATCAAGTGAATGGGGCCTCTGGTTAGGGAGTACCTGTCATTGGCATGGACTTAACTTTTGGTGCCTCATTCAGGTCTGACTAGGACTCCATGTTGTTTTCCTTTTACCAGAATAATTCTCTAAAAAGAGGTACTTCCTTCAACCCAATCCAGTCTGTAGAATATGGATCCCTGTGCAGTGTTAGGAAAATGGGCAACTACCAGATTTCTGTATTTTGGAGACTCATTCTTACCCTATTGTCCCAAATTTCATCTTCAGGATTTAGATTGCAAGGTGAATTGTTTAGGCATTGTGCTAAGGTCTGTGTCATAAATTAGTGCCACATCAGTGAAATAGCCAAGTGGAATTTTATGTTCTTCCCTAGTCAATATCAAGACTGTGAAAATGTTGAGCTGGGGATGTGGCTCAAGCGGTAGCGCGCTCACCTGGCATGCGTGCGGCCCAGGTTCAGTCCTCAGCACCACATACAAAGATGTTGTGTCCTCTGAAAAACTGAAAAATAAATATTAAAATTCTCTCTCTCTCTCTCTCTCTCTCTCTCTTAAAAAAAAAGACTGTGAAAATGTGGGGCTAACACCACACTCTATTTTATTTCACTTATTCAACAACAAACCCAGTGTGAACTAAATACTTGGAAAGGAGGTTGTACTAATATATGATTTCTACTTTCATGATATGTTATATATGAAATTTAAACACAACATAAAATTACTTTAGTCATAAAAATACTCTAGAATATGATTAGAGCCTGTGTTGAGATAGTAACAAAATACCAAACACTTACATAGTCTTTATTGCTCTATGAAAGTTGGTGTATATTCATTCATTTAATCCTCACAACAAATCTTTAGGGTAAGGTATGTTATTATCTGCATTTCACAAATGGGGAAACAGACACACAGATGATTAAGGCCACCAAGAGTGGTGGTAAAGTGCAGATTTGAGCTCCAGCAGCCCAGTTCCAGAGTCTGTGTTCTTAAATCTTCTGCTATAAGTAGATTAGAGAATGCCAGATGAGACAGGAAAGCAGGTGAGACTATGAGGTCACAAGCTTTGATGAAGTGAAGTGTTCCTAAGGGAAAATGATAAGATATGGCTTCAAATGACTGGGTCACCAGTCACTGGAGAAATTTAACTGCACTATGAGAATCATTTTATCAGAAAGCCATTAAGGATTCTTGGGCATGTGGGTAATGTAATTTAGGAAAATATATTCTGGCAAAGTAAGCTATTATAAGAAAAAAATCTATCTTAAATATAATCAAAGACACAAACACATTTTAAAATAACTTGGCATTCCTCTGAAAATTTAAACATTTATATAACTTGATGATTCAACATTCCTGCTTGTATAACTTCTAGGGAAACTCTTGCACAGAGTTTCAGTAGGTATATAAAACAATATTTGTTTATAATACTAAAATACTGAAAATAAAATCAAATATTTTTAAACAGGAGACCGAAAGATAAATTATAGTATATTCACATGATGAAATACTATACAGCAATGAAAAACAGATAAACTGCAGCAATACTCAACAACAGAGATTTTAGTGTCATGAATTGATAAAGCAAAACCTAAAAACTTCATATAGCATGAGCATTTTATAAATCCTTGAACAAGTAAAACAAATATCTATACTTTATATATATGTATGTATGTATACACATATATGTTTATATATAATATATATGTGGATGGCTTATTTATGAGGTGTTCCCCAATGTGTGAGACAATGCAATAAAGTTTAGAGGTGAAATGATTGGGTTATGAGATCCTTAACCTGATCAATGAATTAATCCACTGATATGAATTAACTGGGCAGTAACTCTAGGGAGATAGAGTGTGGCTGGAGGAGCTATGTCACAGAGGATATACTTTTAGGGTTTATAATTTGTCCCTGATAAGCAGAGTTTTCTCTCTGCTTCCTGATTGCTATGTTCTGAGCTGTCTCCTTCTCCATGCCTGTCCACCATTATGTTCTGCCTCACCTTGCGTCCAGAGCATTGGAGGTAGCCATCTATAGACTGAGATATCTGAAAGGGTGAGCCCCAAATAAATTTTTCCTCCTCTACACTGTTCTTATCAGATCTTTTGGTCACAGCAATGAAAACACTAACTAAAATTATATATAGTTTAAAAAAAAAAAAAAATATATATATATATATATATATATATATATATATATATATTTCAAAAGCAGAAGAATATAAATACAAAATTCAACTGAGGGGTTTGGGAAAGGGGAAAAACACATAGGGAGTTGCAAGTTATTTTCAGTGTTCTTTCTATTCCTTGAGTTAAGTGGTGGTTCATTGATATTCATTATTTTATTAATAAATAAATACAAGAAAACCAGAATGATCCAGACAAAAAAGAAGATAGAAAAGAAGAGAGGATAAGGGGGAGGAAGAGAGAAGGAAAGAAAATCAGCAAAGGAAGCGTCAGAATAATTGTGACTGTGGAAAAAGGAATTTCGAGAAACATCCTTCCATCTTCGGGAATCTTCTAATTTCAAGCTGAAGCCTCTCTCTCTATCTGTTATGGTTTGGATCATATATGTCCCCCAAAGGCCCATGTGATACAGGCTTGGTCACCAGCCTGTGGTGTTAGTGGGAGGCAGGAACCTTCAGAGGTGGAGCTTCATAAAGGAACTTAGGTTTTTCAGGTGTTTCTTTCAAGGGGATTTTGGAACCCTGACCCATTCCCCTCTCTCTCTCTCTCTCTCTCTCTCTCTCTCTCTCTCTCTCTCTCTCTCTTCCCTGACCACCATGATATAAACAGGTTTCCTCTGCCATGCACCTTAACCATGAAGTACTGCCTTACTACAGACACAAAAGCAACAGAGTCAAGGAATCAAAGACTAAAACTTCTAAAACCAGGAGCAAAATAAATCTTTTCTTCTTTTAAGCCCTTTTTCTCAAGTATTTTGTCACAGTCATGGAAAGCTGATTAACATACCACCCTCCTACAATTTGTTTTCTCTATTAGAATAAGCCCTGGACCAAATTTTACCTGTTTTCATGTTGTTCACAACATCTAACTCAAGACTAAGCAAATACTGTGGTCTCAGAAACTGTAAGAATAAAGAGAACTGAGTGGAAAAAACTCCCAGATGACCAGATAATGCAGATGGGTCTCAGAAATTGCTATCCTCCAACCAACACAAAAATTCTACCATTGCTGTAATACATCCCAGTAATAAGGTAACTACTGTTTTAAGGCAGCTCATTCCATTGTTAAACATTATTGCTAGAAATGTCTTCCTTATAAGGATCCCAAATTGATAATTCTAAGGATTTTTTGTTCTCTGTAGGACAAAAGAAAAAGAAAAAGAAAACAAGCCTATACCCTGTCCCAGAAAATGAACTCTAAAATATTGAAGAAAAATATTAAATCTTTATAACGTACATTTTTCCCCAAGATAAGCTTTCCTAACCTTTATAACATGATTTCCAAGACCTTTCCTTCTTAGCACCTTCTGTCTCAGTGCTCTCCAGAACAATAATGTTAAAACACAGGCCACAGAAATGACCTTTGTCCTCTTGACAATGTAGAGTAGAAAGGACTTAATGCAACTTCTTTAACCTGAAGTCCATATTTTGGGGGGGGGGCGGGGGGGGGCAGGCAGTTACCAGGGATTGAACTCGGAGGCACTCAACCACTGAACCATATCCCCAGCCCAATTTTGTATTTTATTAGAGACAGGGTCTAACTGAGTTGCTTAGCCACCATTGCTGAGGCTGGCTTTAACCTCGCAATCCTCCTGTCTCAGCCTCCCAAGCTGCTGAAGTCAATACTTTTACATTTTCCATGTGGAAAGAGGCTGGCTTTGAAACTATGACACCAGTCACCAGAGTTTCAGGGTTGAAGATTAGCAAACTTTCCTCAACTTGATGGATTATTCCATAGACATCACCGGAATAACAGCATGTGTTTCTGTAAAGCTTAGAGTCTACTAAATGCTCTCATGGGCATTATCACATTTAACATTTGTGGCACTTTCCTGGTCACCTGTTAGTAGTCCCATTTTACAGAGGGGAAACCAAACTCACGCAATAGATAAAAGAAAGAGGCAGAGCTAGAACTCATGAGTTCTCGCTGTAGTCCAGCACTGTCTCCACAGTAGCACTCTGTCTCAAATAATCAAATAATCGTTAAATGGCTGGCCTCCCTCTAAACAACAAACTAGGAAACAAATTTTGCAACAAAGATCTAAATACGTTATTGATTTTAAAATCAATAAGAAAAAGACTGGCAATCCAATAGAACAACAGACAATGAATTTAACTGGTAGGTTCACAGAAAAAGAAACATGAACAGCCAATAAATGTGTTTTAAAAGATGCTCAATGTGACTCATAGTTTTAGAATGCAAATTAAAATGAGTAGACTCTCATTTTTCACTGACTAAATTGGCAAAAATTAAGAAAAAAATTTTAATGCACAGTGCTGGTAAGAGTATAGGAACAAGAGAAATTCTTCTCATAAAAATGAAAGAATAAATTTATGCCCTGGGGGTGTAGGTGCACTTTCATATAAATTTTTGAGTGTCAATTGGGCAATAGCCATTTTAATGTGACTACACTTGCCTTCTGACCTAGCAGTTCAATTTTTAAGAATGTATCCCTAAGGTTTACTTAATGGTGCAAAAATCTCTGTCCAAGGCTATCTATGATTGCCTTGCTTACATTAGCAAATAAATGGATATATTCTAAATGTCTGTAATTAAGAGATTATTAAATAAAGCACAGTACATCCTTGCAATGAAGCACTATGTGGCTTTTAAAAAGATGAAGTATGTGCATTTTTAGTCCAGGGAGAAATGTCTATGTACTATCAAGTGAATAACGTCAATTGCACAGCAGAATTTAATATGATTTCAATTATAAACCAATACATATTTAATAGATATATGTATATCTACTCATATTGTATCAATCGTACATTTTACACACCCACCCACTCACCCCCCCCCCACACACACACACATATAGTTTATGAAAATGAAATATCTGTCAGGGTACAACACATACTGAACCATCTATCATAGTTATTTCTGAAAAGTGGAATTCACGAGTGAAGGATGGGGAAAAGGCAACTTTTATATGTCTTGCTTCTTTGATAATATCACATACTTAGGAAGAGATATGGAATATTTTGCGATGTCTGGAACATTACAAACATAGTATACAGTGATGTTTCCTTTTGAACCAGAAATTCATGAGTCCTATTACTTTTTATTAGCTAAGCAATCACTTTATGTAAGGCATTACACTCATCCATTCACATACTTAATTTTTTTAAAATCCATATTAAAACACACAAGAGTTAGATATTGAGACCCATCCTTATATTGAAAGTAGTGTCGAACTTACTGATATGTGGCCCATTGCCTTTACCCAGGAGTGGGGGTGCATAATTGAGCCACTTGAAACTCCTTCTGACCTGAATTTCTAGTGATAGTGAGAAAAATCAAAATAACAACGGTTCAGATTTTTAAGAACTCTAAAGATGTATGGAGTTTTCATGTTCACAATCAATGGAAATGGAGAGCTATGTACTAAAATTATGGGTTTTTTAAATTATTAAGTAAAATATTGGCTTCTAATGTCTAAGAACCATCAGGTATTTTAGATAATGTGTAACCATTTTAAAAAGAGTCTGTGTATCCTGAAAAGGCTTTCTGCCAAAAGGTAAATTCCTTAGCAGTTTGCTTTAATGTTTCATCAAATGCTATCCATAAAATATGCAAAAAAAAATTAGGTTCTGAAACTCAATCAGAACAGAAAGTGTATATAGCAATTAGTTGATGATTAAAACTATTATAGACAAATAATACTTTTTGAAAAAAGTACCAGGATAGAGAGGGGAGAAGGGGGGAAATGTTTGAAATCACAAGTTTCAATATTCATTTGGAAAAAAAATGGGAAAGGCAGATCCATGTAAAAGGTATCTTCAAAAATTTAGCCGCTGTCAATTGAAAAGTTAAATTTGCTTTGTACCTTTAGAACCAATGGAAACTAGAAAAATATTTCAGTTCCATATATGGATAACTTCTTCATAAAGCTGTTCAAATGAAATGGAATGCCTCCAGAAAAATGTGAATTCCTTGTCTTTCAAAACTTAAGCACACTCAGGATGACCATTTGGTAGGCTGCTCCAATAGACCTTTATGGATCAAACAGTCCCACAGATTGTCTGATTACTGTTTCTTTGCATGGTTTTTAGCTCACTCATATTCTCTTCTACATCTTGTTCTATTGTTTAAATATAGCAAAACCTGAGAAAATCTGTACACATAATAATCTAAAATTTAAAAATAGAAAAACAAACTAGAGAAATAAGAGTTAATACTTATTAACTATCTATTTTGCACAAGGCACTGTACAAAGTGCTTATACATGAACTCATTTAACCCTCATGAAAAATGAGCCAGTTCCTCATATGACCTCCACTACGCTGAAGAAGAAACTGACATACAGAGAGGTTAAGGAACTTGACCAAGGTCACACAGTTACTAAGTAGAGAAATCAATATTCAGATTTAGTCTGTCAGGCTCCAAAGCCTCTATTCTCAACTCTGTGCCAATGACTAAGAATGATATGTATTGATTAAAAGCAGCAGACTATTTTGCCAGAGTTCTACATAGGCTATGTATTCTTTGAGAAATTATATCACAGAGATGAGTCAGATGAAACTTAAAATTATCTAAGCAGACACAGATTTCAAATTTGATTTGATTTTCCACAATTCCACATAAATAGAATGACTGTCACTGCCAAGGTTAGAAGTGCAGTCTCTCCCATATTTTATTTGGAATTGAAAAGGGCAAGAACAGGGGCACGGGACTGCAGGAAATCTGAGTGTGATCTCAGTCCTGCCATCAGAACACCCAGATATTGAGTGATAAACTTGGTGACTTTTAGAATACGAACACAGGGCTCCAAAAGGTCCAGTGAATCCTTAAACTTTCTGCAAAGCACCTAACTGAGACTCACTCATGTAATGTATATTTACAGCTTTTGTTTTTCTTACACAGGACCTTCATATTTATTGCAATGTCACCTCCCCTGGGGCTGGTCAGAAATGCCCAGGTCCCCTTCCTCATGATTGATGCCTCCCTCATGATCCATCAAGGTTCTCTTTAGAGAGCTTAGCTAGAAGTTTCCTTTTCCAGAAGAGAGAGATTAGTTCACAGAGGTGACTGTATTAATGAGGAATAATATGCTGCAAAGCCAGCAAAAACACTTTAAAAGTTGAAGAGGAACAAGTGACTAAAGTCATCCATTACATAATCCTATAAATAACTGAATTTGCCGTACGCAACCAAAGTTTTATTCAGCCGATGGACCAGACGTTTCTCACTAGTGTTTCTGTCTTTCTAACAAATCCCACTTCCTACATTCCTGACACACAAGCGTTTTTTATAACTGTGATACTGTGAAATATATCCTTGGTCTGTATCTGGATCCCTAATATTTAGTTCCTAAAATCTATGGAATCTCTGGATTGACAAGTATCTTTGTATGGTGGTGGCTGCTGGCTGGAAGCCCCTGGAGAGCTCTAGTATTTGGGACTAATCATCTCAAAGACCAACACATGATTAGCCCCAGAGTTGGGTCATTCAGCTCAATGGCCAATGATCTAATCAATAATTTCTATGCAATGAAGCTTTGATAAGAAACCCAAAAGACTGGGTTTGAGGGCTTCTAGGAAAGCAAACAAGTCAGGTTCACCTGCTGTGAGTGGGGCACACCCCAGTTCTACAGGAATGGACACTCCTAGGCTCGGGAATTTTTCAGACCTTGCCCTGTATGTCTCCTCATCTGGCCATTTATGTGTATTCTTAATAATAAGCTGATCCTTTTGTTTCCCTCAGTTCTGTGAGCCACTTTAGCAAATTAATTGAATCTGAGGATGGGTTGTAGGAACCCTAGACTTGTGACTGGAGTCTGAAGTGGGAAGCAGTTTTGTGGAACTGAGATTTCAACCAAGTAGATGATGTCAAAATTGAATAGAATCAGAGGACACTTCAGCTGTGTCCACTGCAGAACTGCTGGCTTTCTTGGAAACCCCACAGTCCCAGCTATAGAGTATTTTGTGTATATAGCGGGTGGGACAAACTGGTTAATCACTCAATAACTAATGCACTAACAATTCACCAATCAGATCACACTAAACAGGAGAAGGAAGGATAAAAGTAAGGAATGAGCAAGAGTAAAATATATTTGAACTTCTTATAAATGCTTTAGTGTACATGTTTTAATAATATGTGTTACACAGTGTTTGAAAGATCCCACAAGATCACTTCTATTGAAATATAAAGAGACATTCAAGGCCTGGAAAAATATGAATTAAGATAGAATATCAGAAACAAAAAGAAAGTTAACCTTACATTTACTTTATATGCTATCAATAAAACTGAGCTAAAATATCATTTCTCAGCTTCCAATTAATACAGTAATAGACGAGATCAGGTGAGTTCAGGGTGGTATGGCCATTAATACAGTAACAAAATCAGATATGTTACATTTTCAATAAGACAGAAAGAATAACTCAAAGATGTTCAAAGAATTTTTCACAAGTCTAAAATCAGGGGACAATAGGGAAAACAGAAGACAATATTTTTAGTATCATCCCCACTGAAAATGTGTTGATGAGTTTTATACTAATATTTTATTTTGTATAGTATCTAACATGTATAAACTGAAAATAGAATGTCCATCATAACTTAATGAAAATAATTCTGCAGAGTATAATAATTCTGCAGCTATGAATTGGAACTGAAATAGGTATGACTGTTTTCTCTTATGCCTACTAATCTTTTTGAGTGAATTAACAAGCCTTTGTTTCAAGTTTTATTGAGGTATAATGACAAAAATTACATATACTTAAGATGTACAAAATTTTGATGTGACATATGCACATGTGAAATGATTTCCACAACCATGTCAATTATCACCTTGCAGAGTCCATATTCTGTGAACGTGTGATAAAAGCACATAAGACCTACAGATGTCCACAGGTAACTGCAGGGGATTGGTTCCAGGACCCTCCATAAGGACTTCAAAATCTATGGATGTGCCCTTTCCTTATATAAAATGGCATAGTATTTGCATGTAACCTACACACATCCTCCCTGCATACTTTAAATCATGTCTATATGACTTGTAAAACCTAATACAGTGTAAATAGTTGTCATACTATATTATACACAGAATAAAGACCAAAAAAGTCTGTACATATTCAGTGCAGATGCAATTTCTTTTTTAAGTATTTTCAATCTGCAGTTGGTTGAATCTGTGGATGTGGAACCTATGGATACAAAGGGCTGAATATATTGTATTAGCAAATTTCAAGTATACAACAAAATATTATTCACCATAGCCACCAAGTTGTATATTGGATCCCTAGAACCTATTCATCTTATAACTAAAAGTTTGTACATGTTGACCAAATTCTCCCCATTCAGCAAGGCATGATGGTCACTCAAAGCAAGAAAATTCATCAAGGTAGGAACCTGACACAAATCTTTATAAACCAAGCAGTGCACAGAAGCATTTGGGAGAATGAGCTGCATGGTCTTTAAAATGTGGTAGCCAGGAGATCCAACCCTCTGTACCATCAGTAAAAAAAGCTGACTAAAACAGAAATTGGTACCAGGAGTAAGGTCATTGTCGTGACTAACCTGACCAGGTTGTTCAGACTTTTTTGGAGTTTTTTGGAATTGATGAGAGAAATTTTGAGATACTTAGCAGTGCAAGCTGGAAATGCTTTCGGTTGTTGTAAGCAGAGCTTAATGGCCAATTCTGGTGGGAACTCAGAAGACCAGAATTGGCCAGGACTCTGGATAGTGGAGGAAAAGGCTCAAAAGGGTTTGGAGGAAAAGGAGGGCACTATTGGTAATTGGACTAGAGGTCATTCATGTTGTGTTCTGGCTGAGAAGTTGTCTGCATTTTGCCCAGGTCCTGAGACTTACAGTAAGGCTGATTTTAAAAGTGATGGACTTCTTAATCTGGTGGAAATATCTAGGCAGCATAGCATTCAGGCAGTGGCATGGATACTGCTAGTAGTTTTTAGCCAAATTTATTGTGATCATCAGGAACAGAAAGCAGAACAGAAAGATGTGAAAAACTTGGGCTTGAAAGGCAGGAGTAAAACTGGGGCTAAGGAAGCTGCAGTTGTTAAAGACTTTACTGTCACTAAAGAAATGCTAAAAACTTTGGGCAGAGACTATAAGAAAGATGGCTTGAGGGCATCTCAGGAGCTGGTAAGACCACACCTATTTTAGGATCAAGGGAGTAAAAGTGAAAATTCTCTTGAGAAGAAATAAGTGGGGCACCCTTCTTGCAAAAGGGGGCCTTGTAAGTTTTTTCAACATTCTCAGCCACCCTAGAATTTGGAGGCTGATGCAGCCAGGGTCACTGGAGGCTTGGCTACTGCTCAAGATAGCAGCAGATCTTGGAGTAAACTACATGGCGCTGGTTTTACAGGAATGCAGGATGATGGAGTTAGGGGGTCATAGAGGCTTCCAACAAGATTTCCAAGGAAGAACTTGGAAGCAAGACAAGAGGCAGGAGGGCTGGAGTCCCTGTGGGCACCCACTGAGAGGGCAATGTGTGGAGATTTGAGGAGGAAGCCGAAGCTGCAGAGGATAACCCTGAGATTAAGCAATGCCAGTAAGATGGGATATTGTCCTAGGAAAGCTGCAGAAATTGAGCAGAGACAAGTTAACTGGGAGGCCACTTGGACTGCAACCAACATGGCCACACAAGTTACTCAAGTTCTTTGGAGAGAACATCACAATATCATGTGCCCCAAATGCCAAACATGTAGCTACAGGACTTGTTTGCCCAACTAGATTTCTGTCTTGCTTTGGTCCTATCCCTGATTGCTATGCCCCTATTTTTCTGAATGGAAATGTTTACTCTGTGCTATTATATATTGGATACTTGTAAATTGCTTTTAATTTTACAGGAGGACACAATGCTAGATTGCCTTGAGCCTCAGAGAAGATTTTGGACTTGAACTATGAGTACTCTGGGAACTGCTGAGACTATGGGGACTCTAAGAAATGGACAAAATGTAGTTTTCATTGTGAGATGATTGTGAGCTTTGGGGGGCTTGGGGCAAAAAGTTATGATTTGGATGTGAGGGGTCCCCCAAAAGCTCACATGTGAGACAATGCAAGAAGGTTCAGAGGAGAAATGATTGGGTTGTGAGAACCTTAACCTAAACAGTGAATTAATCCCCTGGTGGGATTAATTGAGTGGTAATTTTAAGTGGAAAGGTGTGGCTGGAGGAGGTGGGAGTTGGGGGCATGGCTTTGGAGTATATATTTTGTATCTGGTGAGTGGAGTCTCTCTCTCTCTCTCTCTCTCTCTCTCTCTCTCTCTCTCTCTCTCTCCTTCCTGATCATCATGTGAGCTGTTTCCCTTTGCTGCTCTAATTCTGTCATGATGTTTAGCCTCACCTTGTGCCCTGAGGAATGGAGCCTGCTGTCTATTGACTAAGACCTCTGAAACCGAAACTTTGAGTCCTCAAATAAAATTTTCCTCCTTTAAAATTGTTCTGGTTGGGTCATTTAGTCATAGCAGTAAAAAAGCTGACTAAAACACTACCAAATTCTTCAGTACTGATATTCCCCACCTGAGACTCACAAACAATAAATACAATTTTTTTTTCAAATGCATCTATTTCAGTTCACTGTTTGGGATTGCTAATTGGGCTTTGCCCAAAGTTGAGAGTAAGATTTTTGTAATTCAAATTAATGCCTACTGCTGGTACTACTCACCTCAGTTTCCCCAGGAAACATGGAATGTCCTCCAGCCTTAAAGAGAAATTAAACATTTAATATCATGTTTGCATCTGAACCTTCCCTATGAGAGATTTGATCCTTCATTATCATTTCAGTGGAGAAGTATCTACATAGGTTCTTCCAAGTCCCAACAAGAAGTATTCCCAGGGTCTTTCAAGTACACCTCATGCCCCACCAATTCACCATTAATTGTAAGATACACTTGCTCACTCTCTCATGTTAGCATTTCTGAACTGAAAGGTTCTTTTAACTTTGGGAAACAATGAATATAATGTTTATTTTTTAAAACGAAAACTTGTTATTAATTCTTTGGTGAAATTTACAATTAATGATATCTCAGATTTCAGGAAATATAATTCTCTTCCTTTAGAAACAGTGAGTTAATAGGACTAGTTTTATATTGTGGTGCAGGAGAAGTAAACCATAATATCAGAGGAGAGAAGACATTGGGGAAGGGTGGGAATGGAGAAAGGAAAGGAAAGAAAAGAAGGAAAGAAACAGAGGAAGGAAGAAAAGAAGGTAGGAAGTTCTTTATGATAAAAGGGCTGTTTCTACACCACTCAAAATTCGAATAGTTTGTACAGTAACTATAATAAAGGGGGGATAGAATACAGCCTTTATTTTATGACCCTTGCAAATTGTTGTCTAATCTGCAGGGGACATACAATAGATTCCTTTTTTTCCTCCAGCTTTATTGAGGTAAAATTGACAAATAAAATTGTTTAAATTGAAGATAAACTAGATATTCTTGATAAGATGTTAAAACATAGGGTTTGAGTAGGCATTGGGAATACAGATTCATATCAAGTTTGCGGCATTGGGGCCTTCAAAGTTCTATGATCACTGGTAACTTTCTCATAAGGCAATAAAGATTCTAATAGTGGCAAATCAAGAAGGATCCTAAAATCTGTCTGTTCCACAAATAAAATATAGGCAAGAGAAACCCGAAAATTATTTAAAGAAGAAACCATCATTAAATTTGGATGGACTGTCCAATGAAATATGTTGTTTAAGAGATCCAGAATATCTCCATTTAAAAGATGAGAAAAATTTAAATCTGAACCACCCAGATGGGATCTTACACATAAAATTTGACAAGGAAGGAGTCTTTAAAAAGACATTGAGAAATTCTGATTCGGAGGGGGAAAAAAAAGTTTACTGAGGACTTTTTAAATTATGTCTTTTAATGTATATTTTTAAGTAAATATTTTTTACAATGCAACATTTTAAAACACCAAAAGTACAAAGATAGAACTGCCTTTAAAATATATGTCATCCTAGATAAGGGTCATGAGAGTTTGTATTTGACTAGCTCAAACTATATCTCTTTGAATGGAGAATGAGAAATCACAACTGAAGCAAAATTTTGAAGCCCATGTATATCTTACAGTATACGTCTTAGGGAAAAAGTTGCCATCTCAAACTAAATATAATACAAATAAACATTTACACCCAAATATTCACCAAATGCTAAGTATCATGCTAAGCAGTTTACATATATTAGCTTATAAAAGTCACAACCTTCCCACATTGGTACTTTCTTATTCTCATTTTATAGGTAATAAAACTCAAGTTCAAAAGGATGTAATTTATTCAGTAAATAAGTGACAGAATAATTTCAAATACAAAGGATCTGACTCCAGAGCCTGTGTCTTAACCACTATACTATCAGGAACAATCAGCATTCTTCTTGGGCCAGTTTCTTATGCAAATCCCTCAGTTTGGTCCTTCCGCATTTCCAAAGTAGATAGAAAACTGTTTTACCTCCAAGAACAGTCCTCAGATTTTCACACATATGGCTCTTTTATATGCTGAGAAGGGAGGCTCGTATGTAACCAATCCTAAAATTAAAAGTTTTTTCTCTATATCAAAATTAATTCCAATGATATAATAAGTACCTTTATTAAAGATTTAAGTGGCCTCACATGCTGCAATTTCGAATGTCACACTGCTACAGTTCTTAATTCTATTGTAAGTGCCCTTCCCTTCCAGGTTAACTGCATGACCGATTAAATACTTTGCACAAAGGCAAGGTGACTCCAGAGAGAAACACCCAATTATGTAGTTTCCAAGTAGTAATTATCTAAAATTAATTGCTGTTTTATGAGAGTTTTGATCATACCAAACAATATTTACAATTGTAATTCAATTCCAAGATATCCTCTTACCCTGCTTAGCTATCTAGCTATCTATTCCATCAGGCCGTCTCAGGTTTGGGAAACGTATATGACTTATGGTACAGTTAAATGAGGTTTCATTAGCTCCAAAGGGAGCTCTCTGAACAGGAAAGATCTGCAACAGTGTGGAAGAAATAACACTGGGAAGCCCAAGGGTACATATGGAAAAAAAATTGGCCTTCGTTGTGTCCACTTAGGTCAACATTTCTAACTTCCATTATAAAGTCTACTGTAGTTGTTGGTATAACCTCATCAAGAAAATTAAGTGCTCATTTTCCATGCTTTTCTTCAATCCCCCATCCCCTGTCTGCCATCAAAAGATAAGAGATCTAAGATCCTGTCCCATTTAAACAATGAGTCAAGTCAGCCATATTTTTAGTCTCTCAGGATCGTGATTTCCCTGTGTTCTCTTTTCACACTAAAAAAGAAACTTTTGAAAGTGAAGACTGGGGCTTATTATCAAAGATCCTTTGTAGTTATTAAGCACAGGAAATTTGTGTCTCCGATGCCTATCACATAGTTAATAAGAAAATATAATTACTGCAAAATGGTTCTCTGTTTGAAACCAATGACCGTTTCTATCACATATCTTTTTGAAATAATCATTCATGATGAAAACGCCACCCAGGAGTGTTTACTGAACACTCACTGGTGACAAAGCAACAGATAAGTGTATAATCAAATGATACTTGTCTGGGGTCTCTGACATTCTCTGCTTTAAGAGGGACAGCATTAATATTGACAGACATAAAAGGATAGGGCTAAGCTAGCATTAACGTCCACTCCAAGCTGCTACACTCCTAGGCAACATTTATCTGTTTTTTATCCCCTTAAAAATGCATTATTTAAGGGGGAGCATGGAGGATTAGATGAACTCTATATAGAACAACAGGAAGGGAGAGGAAGAGAGGGGGAATGGGGGGGCTAGGAAAGATGATGGAATGAGGTGGACATCATGACCCTAAGTACATGTATGAAGACATGAATGGTGTGACTCTACTTTGTGTACAACAAGAGATATGAAAAATTGTATTCTGTGTGTGTAATATGAATTGTAATGCATTCTGCTGTCATACAAACTTACATTTAAACAAATTAAAAATTTAAATATAATAAAATAACAAATCAAAAATTTAAAAAATGCATTATTTAACATAATGAAATTGGATGCAACCTGATTGACAAATTTTTCAGTGTTGATGTTTCACAGTTGGAGCTGTAAAAGAATCTCATCCAGATCTTCAAAGGACTGCACCCATTGTAAAACAGAGAGAACGCTTTTACCATTTCATTATTTTTGGCAGGAATTTAATGCATTTTTAAGTGTGGTGTTTTTGGTTGATACTTCAACCAAAACTCATTTGTCCCCAACTAACCTCTTGCAATTCAGCTCTCTTCAAATTCAGTACATCTTCACATCCCTGGACCCCTTCCCCAATGGGTGTTAAAGTAAAAGAGATTCTCACACAGAACCCCAAAGAAGAGACTGACAGAGCTGTCCCAGCTTAGCGTGGCACCATCAGTCACTTTGGAATCTAAAGAATGAATAAAAATACAGTTCATTTTTATTAGTTACAACTTTGGGGGGGGGTGGGAGTACCAGGAATTGAACTCAGGGGGCACTCAACCACTGAGCCATATCCCTAGCCCTCTTTTGTATTTTATTTAAAGACAGGGACTCACTGAGTTGTTTAGCACCTCGCTGTTGCTGAGACTGGCTTTGAACTCGTGATCCTCCTGCCTCAGCCTCCTGAGCCATACTAGTCACTACTTTTGACCATGAAATAAATATCTCTCAATGATATGAAAGAAATTGATATTTTATATGTATGAACAAATTTACATGCATCATTTCTTCCATGGTGTCACTTTAGTAAAGATTAAAGGGGTTGTGCTTTAGTGGCTAGCCTATGCCAATAGATGTTTATGAACAAGCATTTCTACTTCCCAATTACTGGGAAGTATGAATGGGCAGGATAATGCTTGGGGAAGGGGGGAAATATCGGCAATGAAATACAATAAACTAGATATGGAAAGTAGTCTACAAAATAATTAAAAACTTGCTGGAATGCCAGAGATTCTTTACAGAGCTTTCTATGTCTCAGATTTTGCAGTAAAATTGTTTATTTATTAAGGTGAAGGGAGTTTCTTCGACTACAGAAATGAAACTTGACAGGTACTTGACACCACACTTAAAAATGCATTAATTCAGTGAGCACACATCCATGATTTTCTAATAAATATCCTTTCCAGCTGCTGGGTTAGTACCTTGAGGATCTGCAATTCTACAACCATTGCTGTGTGGTCCTTGAGTCCTAGATACTCTCCAGTGCTCAAGTTCCTAGGAAGAAAGGCTTACCTAACCCAATATCACCATGCTAGCCTGTCATGATCTCTCACTATTCCCTGACCTTGCACAGAAAAATTGTTGTTTCTCCCCAGGCCGGGTTTGCTAAAATATCCTACTCAGATAAGTCAGAAAACCCTCTGAAAATCTTTTTAAAAAATCTATACATGGGCTACCACAAATTTTCAAAGGGAAGAGATGAAAATTAAATAGATTGTGGTACTGACTGACTAATGTGAATCTTAACTCCTTCTTCAGAATAAAGAGATCTCAGCTTTAATGAGAGAATCTCATCTTGGAAAACACTTTCAAAATAAGTTCAAGGAAATTATTTTGTTCAAAATAATTAGGTTCAAAAATCTTATTTTCTTCAAGTACAATTACCAATACTGTCATCCCAAGCATTCTCAACCAGTTTCCCCGGTAATAGTAGAACTTTGCCCATGTTTTGTATTTGTCACAATTCAAAGTCAAGATTTGCACGAGAACAAGTCCAAAATGATAAGTAAAATAGTACACATTTCTCTGGGGTACATTGTTTGATTTATTTGAACAGTTGAACACAAAATCCAGAGTTTTGCCTTTTATATTTTTCCTTATAAATGGTCTAATTAGTATGGTATTATATCTATTATAAACTAACCCCCAAAGAAAGAGATCTACCTTTTTCCTTTAAATCTAGAGAATGCAATCAACATCCACTTAATAAGAAAGAGAATGTTAATAAATAAAACTACAGAACTGCATCACCCACTGGGAACAATACATTGCCAAAGAAAAGTATTTTATAAATGAAAAAACCAAAGGGCAGTTTGTCACCAAAGCCATAGGATAATTCCTACACACAAATGGTTATCGGAATTATCTGGAGGACTTCTTGAAGATGTATTAATTCTGAGAGCTTCTCTAGACCTACTTACTGACCCAGATTCCCAAAAGGTTAGCTCAGAGATACATGTTTTCTTAAAGCTGCCCAGTAATTCTAATGGCCCACCAGAAAGGGAATCCATTGAAGGAGAAATGTGGTTCTCAAAGCTCAGATCCAATCAGCAGCAGGATTAGAAATGCAAATCACTGGGCCCCACTGTGGATCTACTGAAAGGGAAATCCCCAAGCAACCTAAACTACCCCAAGGCTTCCAAGTAGTTCTGATGCAGCTAAAGTTGTAGAACCATTGAGACAGAGAATTTATGTCAGAGAATTTCATCCTTATCCACCCCTTTTGCAATTCAGAAGAAACATTATTATTATTATTTTTTTTTTTTTACTCTCTAGAATTCTGAAAGCAATGTATGGAAAGAGCAGAGCACAGACTGTACTAAATATGACTGTAGGGAAGACAGAACACTTAATGCCACATTGTCCAAGATGTTTAGAATATTTCATACCCAACAACAGGTAAATTCTGAATGTTAAAAAGGATGTATTAAACCTGAGTAATTGGGGAACTTTTGTTTCCTGATATTTAACAGAGACATTTTAAGAGCTTGTAGCAATATGTTTTAGGTTGAAACAATGAATTTAACTAACTTACTGTCTTATGTTTGTGACTTTGTGCCTGTCTGAAGAGGAAAAAAAAAAAAAAACAGAGAAAAATCCTCCTATGATGTCTGTGTGTTGGTCCTCCTCCCCATTTCATTCTATTCCTGCAAGCGCTACAAATGTATCTTCCTTTCTAAATGGCACTTTATATCTTCCTCTCTGACCTTTGTAACTTTGAATATTTCTCTAAGCATCAAGACTTTAGAGCAATGTTTCCCAACTTTTTTTTTCCATTATCACACCTCTAAGAAGGCTTTTGAAACATTTTTTGTTATAATTTGTCCCCTCCCCCAAATTATACCACAGGTAAACAGTACAGCTATTTATGTACTATATGTGTATCTGTGCTTTATAAATAAACAGAGTAATACATTTTTTGCCCTCAAGAACTAATTTGCATCCCCTGTGGGGGGATATTGAGAATGTACCAATGCACCTTTTTGAGTTATAAGTACAATCTTGCTCTAATATACTAGATGTAGATGTCCCTTTAATTTTTCTAAACCAAATTAAATCTAGATTAACCGTCAAACTAAAAACATTAGGCACAAATCTAGTCTCATTCCCTTTGGAGCACACTCATATCAGGAGTGATACAGTACTGGAAAACTGCAGAAAGGGCTCCAGTTTCCAGTTCAGCATGGTGGTCACCACGATGCTCCTAGTCCTGCTCCCCTCCAGAAGGAACCAGAGCAGAGGTTTCTGCCACACTTCTTCCTCTATTACCCACGCCTGTGAAACACACAAAGCATGCACATTCCAACTATCTCTACCTGGAGGCAACTTTTCTGCTCTCTCAATACTTGGACTCTTGTCCCTATTAATCCATCTCCTGCTTTGCTGAGCCCAGATTTTAAAAACAAAAGCCTTTTAATTCAAGTTTCCCTATTTGCAAGACAAATCCAGGTGATAGGTGTTGCCCTCTGGAAGTAAGGAGGGGGCACAGATACCACATGTCCTCCAGGGTTGGCCTTCAAAACCATTTATTTGTCAATTTTTCCTGCTATATCTAGATTCTAGACATTTCAGGAGGTGAGGTTAGAGTTGACTGAAAGGAATAACTCTGAACCCTGGAGAAACCCTTTCTGCAATAGGTTACCTGTTAGGAGAGTTCTTATTTCAGACTGATATGATTCTACATAAGGAGCACGATATTGCCTTCAGTGGAGCCGAGTTCTAACCTCATCACCATTAGTTAATACCTGTGCAACTTACATGATCTTTATCTAGAGACTGAGAATAATAATATTTATTGAAAAGGGCTATTTTGGAGATTAAAAGAGAATGCAGGGGCCACATCAATGTTTATAGCAGTTCAATTCACAATAGCCAAACTATGGAAACAATCTAGATGCCCTTCAACAGATGAATAGATAAAGAAATTGTGAGATATATATACATATATATATATATATATATATACACACACACACAACAGAATATTACTCAGTTATAAACAAGAATTAAATTATGACATTTGCAAGGAAATGGATGGCACTCGAGAGTATCATTCTAAGTGAAGTAAGCTAGTCCCAAAAAATCAAAGGCCAAATGTTCTCTCTGATAGATGGATGCTAACCTTTAACAAGGGAAGGTAGGAATGGGAAGTATAGAAGTTCATTAGATTAGACAAAGGGGAATGAAGGGACGGGAGGGGGAATGGGAATAGGGAAGACAGTAGAATGAATTGGACATAACTTTCCGATATTCATATTTGAATATGTGACCAGTGAAATTCCACATCATTATAACCACAAGAATGGGAAGTTATACTTCATGTATGTATAATATGTTAAAATACATTCTACTGTCATGTATAAATAAAAAGAATAAAAAAAAAAGAGAGAGAGAATACTATAGTGCCTAGCGTATAGACTTAAAGGAAGCCTTATCACTTCTAGTACCAACTCAATCAACTCAAATGAGTTTTTACATTCACTCACTCATTCAGAGCACCTGATCAGGGAAGTGCCTGGACAAATAATTTCACCTAAAGATCTCTGCTTTCTGTATCTATAGAGATATTTCTCCTGTAGTTCAAATTCAAGCCATGATGGTCCTAAGGAAGTGGCCACAAAGGGGCCTGTCTCAGAAAGTAAAGCGGAGTCATTCCTGAGAAAACGGTGCCTAAAGGGAAGAGGAAACTAGGCTAGGTAGACCCAGAAGCAGATTTCCTTATCTTGGGACTCACCTTCATTACAATCAAACTGTACCTGGGTGGCTGAGCAGCTTTGACCTCATTCATTGGAGTGCCATGCCCTACCACCTGAGGACACTGGACCACTGAGGCCCTTTTGATCAAAAGACAGAAGTTAGAACTGACTGACAAGAAAGTTAACTATGAACTGCAAACCTAGCCACTAACATTCATCAGCAGCTGCTATTTCTAGGAATTTCCCAACTTTTGATTCGCTGTGTTGCTCTTATAACATTCAATCAGCAGGGAATAATTAGCAGCCATGCCACACGGGAACAAAGTGTGCAGACTTGAGTTGATGTTGTGTTTAATGAGCCTATTTAAAAAGTTACAAATCACCCAGCTTCCCATCAACCTCCACTTAGCACTTTCTCATGTGGAATGTGGCAAAAATCAGAACCCATGCTGACGGGGATAATTCAGCCTTGAAATTTGCCATTTGCCTACATACCAGAGGCCAAGGCATATAGCAAACTAGGAAAGAAAGCAGGTTTTCCTTGTGTATTCCATCTCAATTTACTACTGAGAGGTTAGTGGGAAATAAAGATCCAGAGACACGATCAGGTAGGGGCTTTCTTTGATATAGTTGTACTGAACAGATAAATAGATGTATGACTATCACCGTGACCGTCAGATTGCACATGAGTTACTCCATTTAGATGGCAAGAAGAACTTTATAAAAGAATTGTCCTGTGAATGTGTTACTAATCTGCAAAGTCATTTTGATTTTTGCTCAAATAATATTGATGGTGAAAGATTTTCAAAATCCTCTTTTCTATGTTGATCCTTCCCCAGGGTCAGCCAGAGAAGAAAATTTATGTCTGCTCTCATGATTCATTGCATAGTGACATTATTGAAATCCTCTTTTAAAAAGCCCAATGTATTTTGTACAGTTTGAGTGTGGGAGAGACGGGGAAGGTGGTAGGCATCATCCTGGGGCCGGCTATTAAGCAGCCTCCTGTGCAGGCTGAATCCCTCTCTCCAGGAGAACAAGGAAGGTTAAGTTCATTTTCTTATACCTTTTGTTATTCTCCCTTTGCTTTCTGTCTCCCTTCTTCCCTCGTTAAGCTTGTTACATGCCTTATGCAATTGCCACTCTCCTTTTCAAATCTTATATTCAGAAAATAATGTGGGCTTTTTTCCCCCTTTAGAACAAGCAGAAGAATAGAGATGTGTGACAAAATAGCATTGCTGACTCACCATTTCAAGTGTCTTTGTTTGCCAAGCTTTCTCAGTGTGCATAGCCACCCCCTGCTCCACCCCTTCATCACCACCTGCCTAGGTGCCTCTTCGCACTCCCACGTGTAATCCTTTCTGAAAATGTCTGATTAGTGTTTTCAGAACAGATCTTCATGCCTTCCTATTGCCCATAGTAGCATTCAACTTAATGAGAGCCCAAATGCACAAGTTTCTAATAGAAGACTATAGTAGTTTATTTCTCAACTATCAATGCATATTTTTAAACCACATTTTAAAAAGGCCAAAACACATGTAAAAGGGTCCTCATACTCCTATATTATTTTGCCATTTTAGGTCTTCCAGACACAATTAAGTATTCCAAATCATCATATCAATGTCATCTGTAATGGAAATGTTGCGCTTTGAAATTCAAGAGCCACAGAGGACATTCTGGAAAGCTGCAGATTTCTTTTCTTTCTTTCTTTCTTTTTTTTTTTTTATTGCAATAACAAATTCTGTTCTGTTAAAGCTGCAGATTTCTGAAGCTAAAGATCAGCCAAGTCTGCAAGCCAACTCATGTGGGATATGCAGTCTGAATGTCAGACTCTCCTATCCAACCCCACAGAGAATGCCTATCCACTCCCACCCGATGCTCTCTCCTCTGATCTCACCTCTCTACCCAGGCCTGCTCTTTGATTTCTTCTGCTCATGCAATCCATTTCCTCAGGATATTTCCACTCCAAATACTGCCCCATTTGTTCCATCCATTCCTTTTAGCTCATATGTACCAACACCCAAGATCCCTCAAGACTTATTTATCTATCCTTTGATGTACAATACTTACATTAAGTTTCTTCCACTTTTTCATGCTATAGAAGTTGTATATGAATTATATCAAACTGAAACAGATTGTCTGGACCATCTATATTGCAGCCTCTTCTTAAAACTTTCAAGAAATTTTTTATCCTGTCCTAAAGCTTCCCTTCTCAAAACTTCTGTATCACTTATATAAGAATAATAACTCTTCTCTACCTTTGTATATGGTTCTTTGTTTCCTGTTTATAATTCACAATTCTCAAGCTTTATTGTAAATTTCTCTAGTCTTTTTTCCAACAGCACCCACCCAATGTTGAGTGCCTTAATAAATGCTTGTTCACCTAGTGTTTTATCTTGACTAATGTTTCCTCTATAGTATATGCTTTGGAACAGAAATAAATTTTATGATGCTAGAAACCTACTTCATCATTATATATTTGTAGTATTAAGAGGGAAATTAGTCACAGCAATAGTGATGTAGAGGTAAGTAACCTCATAGTCCAACAAAAATAAATGAAAATATAATTTACAACATGTATACCTGATTGAGTATGAGCATGACAGAGGAAAACGTGACAAGAGAAGAAGGGGCAGAAGAACAAACACCATGCTAAAAAATAAGCCAAAGAGCATATGCCAAAATAAATGCAAGTCTGTTGATGCACAGAATCCTCCTAACAGGAATATTTTACACATAAAATGTCCATCCAGAGTGGGCAATAGTCACCAATTGCTCACTACACAGTTTCTCTAAGCATTTTATACAGATCAGTACATCAGCCCCAAGATTTAGGATTAGCACCCCCACTTATCAGATGAGAAAACTAAGGCACAACAAGAATAAGTAACTAGCTCAAGATTATAAAGCTCACTAAGGGTAAAGCTGAGGTCTGAACCCAGATGTCCTGCCTTGGATTTTATGTTTCTGTACAAAGCAGCAGTTGTCATGCAAAAAACTTTTCAAACAGTTTTTTTTTTAATTTTTTGGTCTCTATGATATATTTTCCTTTCAGGAAAAGAAATGCTGAAAAAATCTGCAGTTAAAACTAGGGAGAGTTTAAATGCAGTCTGGTTTTACATGCTCAAACCTATTTTCTATTAAAAAAATTAATTGGCTTGAAAATCACTGGTGGTAAATAAATATGATAATGAATTTAGGAAGTGGCTAAGCCCTGTTCTTACCTGGGGAAAGTGAGTTTCAATCAAAACATATCCACCAAGCATGCACATCACCAGAGATTTTCCATTATCTCTATTGTAACACAATTCTAAAAATGTTTCTTTAATAATTTACTTTACAGCTGTATCAAAAGCAGTATTACTTTTCATTCTATGAAAACAGTGTGTGAAAGTGGAGCTCAATTTTACTCGAGTGTTTGGATTAAGCTTTCCACCAAGCATACTGGAGGCTCATAATAAAAATATGAAATATTTCAATTTATCAAATATTTTTGTTATGACTTTAGTGAAGTATAAAATTTTTCTCATTAGATTTACAACTCAAAATAGTCAGAATAAACTAATGTTACACTGTAGCAATAAAAAAAATCATTCACTTTCCAAAAACAAAAGGCCTATGCTGCCTGTCTAACTGTATATATGAGGGTCCCCATCAAGTAGAAGGTGAGAGGGGACTCTGCTCCTTTTCATCATCCAAGGATTCCCACTGATAAAGGCTCCACTATCTTATGACTTCATCATCTCAACTGCAGCTTCAGATTCACCATACCTAGGAAAAGAAAGATAATAGGGAGCCTACATCCTGGGAACAAATTTTTACCCCTCACACATCAGATAGAGCTCTAATCCCTAGGATATACAAAGAACTCAAAAAGTTAAACAACAAAAAAACAAATAACCCAATCAACAAATGGGCCAAGGACCTGAATAGACACTTCTCAGAGGAGGATATACAATCAATCAACAAATACATGAAAAAATGCTCACCAGCGCTAGCAATCAGAGAAATGCAAATCAAAACCACCCTAAGATACCATCTCACTCCAGTAAGATTGGCATCCATTATGAAGTCAAACAACAACAAGTGCTGGTGAGGATTCAGGGGGAAAAAGGTACACTCATGCTTGCTGGTGGGACTACAAATTGGTGCAGCCAATTTGGAAAGCATTATGGAGATTCCTTGGAAAACTAGGAATGGAAGCACCATTTGACCCAGCTATTCCTCTTCTTGGACTATACTCAAAAGACCTAAAAACGGCATATGCCAAGATCATTGTACTGTCATGTGTAACTAATTAAAACAAATTAAAAAAAAAAAAAGAATCCCATACCAGCTCTTTCAAATGTCCACCTGGGAAGGGTACTTCATGGCCCTGCCTAACCTCAATGTAGTTTATGCCTGAAGTAGAAGAGAGCCATACTCTTGGTGAGCACAAATGATGCTCTCTCCATATTTTAATTTTTATTAACTTTTTTAAAGTAAATATTTTGTTAACTCGTGGATTTAAAATTTTAGTAAATTCAGGTATCTTGGCTTTAAAAATTTACAAACAAAAGAGAAACTTTAATTTTATATTGACATAAATTGCTTTGGGAGAAACTCGTTGTGTTAGTCAGCATTGCAATGCTGTAACAAAATACCTGAGATAATCAATTTTTAAAAATTAAAGGTTTATCTTTTGTCTCACACTTGGTTGACCCCACTTTTGTTGAGCCTTTGGCAAGGTAGCACATCATGGTAGGAGGCGGTCGTGTTATGGAGCAAAGCTGCTTAACTCATGGCTGGGAGGCATGAAAAAAGAAGAGAAGGATACCAGAATCCCACAATTACCTTTGAAGTCATGCCTCCAATAATCTAAAATTTCCCATTTGGTCCCATCTCTTCCCAATTTTCTACTACCACCTGATAGCACAAAAATGGGGAAGACTTTAAAGGCTTTAAAATATAGGCATTGGGGGACAATTCAGATACAAACTATAGTACTCATGCATAAATTTTACAAATTTACCAAATTTCTGTTTATATGGGACTTTCTTGAAAATGTTAAAAGCAACTTAAAATAAATAACTCAGGCATCTAATGCCCCAGAACTTAGAAAACAGATCAGGAAAAATATCTATATTATTGAACCAAACAGGATGCTTAAATTTAAATACACCAAAATGGGTCAAGAAAATTTTCATGTGTTCTTAAAGGAGAGAGATCTTTGAATAACAATTTTAAAGCTACACACAACTTTAGATATTTGGAGTTCCAACATTTTTTTTTCCAGATAAGGAAAATAAAGCTTGCAAAAGTTCAAAATAATTTGTTCAAAATCACTTATAGTTAGTAATTCTTCAAAGGTTGTTCAAAGAATAAGAGCTTATTTTTTTATAAATTAATGCTACAGAAAAAAAAAATGCATCCAAAAGTTCCAATAAGGAATATGTGGGTTAAACTAATCAGCTTGGCACGGTGGCACACACTTGTAATCCTAGCAACTCAGGAGGCTGAGGCAGAAGGATTTTTAATTCAAAGCCAGCCTCCTCCACAACTTAGCAAGGCTCTAAGTAATTTAGCAAGCACTTGATTAAAATAAAATATAATAAAGGGCTGTGTATGTGGCTCAGAGGTTAAGCGCCCCTGGGTTCAATCCCTGGTACTAAAAAAAAAAAAAAAAAAAAAAAAAAAAAAAAAAAAACCTAATTAAAATCAAAACATACTTTCATTTAAAAAAGGATTAGTTGCCATAGTGGTTAGACTAACACATTCATGCTTTCAAAGCGGTAAAAGTAAATACTATTTGGAATGAAACCTTGTACCTTTAAAAATCTATAATAAAATTGTTTTCAAGCAAACTATTTTCTTGTTCCAGAAAGCACTAACAAAGATCTTTGAAAACTGGAAATAGTAACTTAAATGATTAGCCTAGTATCTTTCAAAGAGCCAGAGAGGAAAAGAAAACCCAAGATTAAAATTATAGCAACTTTATTAATTGCTGCTCAAAATGCCAAATTTACATATGTTTAAATAAATCAAAATGGCAGAACTGACCGCTAAGCATTTTTAGACAAGTTTGGAAAAATTAATTATGTTCTTCATCTTTAAAAAAAAAACTTAATATTCTAAGCATTTGCCTTTTTGTCAAAGATAATAAATTTGATTAAGCTTATATAAATTACACTGTACTAAACTGTATAATAACTAAAAACACATGGAGAGTGGAGTTAGCCTTACACATTGTATTATTTCCAAATTTAAACCCAATGCCAAGCATATAAGCTTGGTTTAGAGAATTTCTACTCTTTTTAAAGCTGCTATTCATAAAAAGGTCAGGGGGTTGTCTTTAAAAAATAAACCTGTAATCACTACAAACTGTCACTGTATCTGACCAAAATCATGATGGAAAACCAGAGGCTAAGACTTGCATGCAGAAGCTCAAAGAGTTAGAATGAAACAGTAGATGGAAGAATTCAAAGGCAGGGGCCAAGACCTGTCCCAATCCCTCAACTGAAACAACCTATTTGACTTTTGGTAGTCGTAACCTTGGCCATCTGAGCATTTCTTAATCCACAGTGACTCTTAGCCATGAGCTCACTGTTTCCAAAATAGTAGAAAACCATCATGAAGCCACGGGTCTTAAGTTACCATCTGAATCTTGCTGGGGAAGTTTCTAGGACACCACTATTTATTCTCCATAGCAGTGGCTTTCAACCGCTTTGCTTCCCCTGCCCACAAAAGCCATGCAATGCAAAAAGAATGGCATCACGTCAGCAGTGGTTTCCCTCCAGGGGAGGTGGGACGTTGCAAACTTAAGGAACTTATCAAAATTCCAGGTTGCCTCCTCCCTCAGCATTTGTTTCTATTCTCCCTACCCTGTGACCATAAATTGAGAAACATTGCTGCAAAACTTGAAATTTAAAAGTGAAAGGCCCTAACTGGTCAAGTCTATATTGTAAGCCTGCAGGCTTAATGAAAATGGAATGGTGCCTGCCAAAAGAGAGACTTAGACAACTCTGAACTTCAGGCAGTGGGCCAAGTGTAAGCTGTATACATAACACTTATCAGGGTCACATGCAAACTTTAGTGCTCACAGGGCTTTAGAAGTCAAATACTTCATCTTCACACTAACTCCATAAAGAAAGTGTTATTGGCCTCACTTAAGAAATCATAAAACTAAGGTGCAGAGCAGTTAAAGAGTCTATCCAAAGTCTCTGAGCTAGGAAGTAGCAAAGTGAAGGGTCATATCCAATCTAAGCAGGCATATCCAATCTATATCAAATCACATCCCGTTCCCAGGACTACTTCTATTTCTATGGTAAAGAGGAAACAAATTGGAGTTCCAGGGTTATGAGACAAGCATTTCTCATGGGTAACACTGATCTTGGCCCTGCCCCAACTTATTCCCAGATCCCACCATGTGTGTACACATGAAACTGATTTAGAAGTCAAAAACTTTTATTTTATTGCTCATAGCTCACCATAGGATAAAGTAAAACATCTCAAGAGCATATAAAGCTGCACAATCCCATCTGAACACAGACTTTGCAAGTTTCTCTCCCACTGTTCCTTAACTGACTACGATTTCTAGTTCTGCCAAACTGATCTACTCCCTCTTCCTCTAGCAAAATCTAATCTGACCAACCCTCTCTGGACTTACCTCTCCTTTATCAGAATTAAAAAAAAAAAAATCCCACATGACCTATTCACTTGACATCTATTTTAGAATGCCCCAAATTTATGTGACAACAGTATATTATCTCTATAGATTGGTCATAGCTGTGAACAGTTGAGAGATTTTTCTGGTTCAAAGCCCTCACATTATAGAAAAGGAAGGTGAGCCATTGTCTCACAGTGGATAGATAAATTATATAGCAATAATGTTTATGTATCCAGGCACCATGGTGCATGCCTGTAATCCCAGTGACCAATTTAGCAAGATTCTGAACAATGCAGAGATAGCCTGTCTCAAAAAATAAAAAGAGATGGGGATATGGCTCCATGGTTAAGAACCCCTGGGATCAATCCACAATACAAAAAAAAATTTTTAATTATTTAAACTTAATTAATATATTCTTTGAATATTCTGGATAAGGGAGTTATCTATATTAGTTATCAGCTCTACATTAATTATGCCACTATCCAAAAACTGGCAATGAAACAACTTATAGCAGACTTGGACTTGGAATCCAATTTCCCTGATTCCATCTTTGAATCCAAGTCCATGGTAATCATGAGTATATCCCATAGCAAACCAATAGCCAAGGACCTGTAAACAGCAGGTATTTCACTGATTATTTAATTATAGTTTACTTATGTATTTCAAACTTCATCCATCCAAAATAAAATATAATGTGTAATACATATATACCATATATTTATATCATATGTCATTTATATCATGTGTGTGCGTATATATGATGCATGCAGAGATTATCAAGATAGTAATATTTTATAGAAAGTATTCATCTTTGCTTCCTCCCTTTATCTTATACTTTATATCCAAGTGCTTTTTATCTTATCTCCAAAATCCATCTGTTTCTATCTTCTCCAAATCCACAATCCCATCCCAGGCCATTATCATCTCTTACCTGAACTACTGCAAAAACATCCCAAGTGATCTCCCTCTTTTCATCTTCCCTCAGCCCCCATTTAATCATTTTTTTCACACAAGCACATCATCCACCTACCAACATTCTACGATTTCTCATTTCACTTAGAATAAGATTCAAACCCATTACCATCATAAAAATCTGACCCTACATTCTTTCACACATCATTCTCTGCCCACTTACTGACTGGTTTTCTTTCTGTGCCTCAAGCAAATAGGGCTCACACTTGCTCCGGAGCCTGTTCTCCTGTCTAGAAGAGTTCCCTCCTCCACTCCTTTTACTGTCTTGTTAGATTTTATGTACCAACTAAAATGTTCCTCCTTGGAGAAGCCAACCCTCAGAAATCAGCCTCCTTATCACCACCATCCCATCATTCCCCTTAGCATTCTTCTTCCCGCACTCCACTTAGCACAACATGTACTTATTTAGGACCATTGTTTGATGCCTACGTCTCCTCCACTCCATCCCAGACAGCAAACAAATGGAGGAAAGGATCATGCCTATCTTATTCTCCCCTGCCTGACATCAGGGATGGCCTGGAAATATTCATTACATTTCTGTTTAATGAATAAATGCCCTCAAAAACTCATACCCCCACACATGACTGCATCTGAGAGACTATCATAAATAAGAAAGTATTTTACTTCAGAATATAATTTATTAGATGTGTGTAAGTCATACCAAGCCTTTTTCTTATTTTACAGAGAAATGTGGTAAAATAGTATATCTGGATTTCAATAGGACTTTGGCTACTTCCCTGGTCACATCCTCGGAGGAAGAAAGTGTTAAATCAGAGTTATCATTGTTCCCAAGTTCTGAAGCCCCCAGATATCTGATTCAGTGACTGGGGTGGCCCTAGGAATTACTTACAAGATATATTCCAGATAATCTTTGTCATCAAAGAAGTTTGGAAAATATTGGTCTAGGTTGGTTATTCCCAACCTTGGCTACACATTAAAATTGCCTGGGGAGCTTTTATAAATACTAATGCCTGCGTCCCACCCTATAGATTCTATTCTAGTTGGACTGGAATGGGGACCAGGCATCAAGATTTCTAAAAGTTCTTCAGCTGACTCTAACAGGTAGCAAAGGTAAACGTCACTGTGCCCGTTGACAGCATGGCAAGATAGATTTGTAACAGATTTAAAAACTCTACCAAAGAGGATACCAACTAACAGATTAATACCAACCTGTAAGGAAGTTCCTTCTCATGGTAACTACAGATTTTCATGTCGGGCCTTTCCTGATCAAGATTTACCAGGTACTTCAGCAGAGGTAGAGAGGCATGCCTAATAGTTTTTCTATTTCATAAAATTGAAAAGAATTACAAATAGTTTGAAGAACAAAATTAAAAACTGAAATAGGCTGGAGCCACGGGAAAACAAGTGTTCCAGAAAAGTAACTGCATAAAGTCAGAATGAGATGACACTGCACACAGTAACTGCATGAAGTCAGAATGAGATGACACTACTCAGCAGCAGAATAATTTAAAAAGAACTTAAGGACTTATCTGGCACTAAGCTCCATAGATTTCAAAAGTATAATATAGCTACCAAGAATTGTATTTTTTATTAAGGGCAATATAATATATAGAATGATTATTTGTTATATAATATTTTTTAGCAATATGACATTGAGCATAAATATATTCAATACTGAAATCAGGGGCATCAAAGATTTTATAAAAGAAGATATGATAAATGGATCACAGATTTGCAGAGGGGAGCAAAGCAGGTGGCCTGCAGAAGAAGAAATAGGGACAAAAGAAGGATTTTGTCTCACAAATATCTGGAGGATCTCATATGGAATATGAATTAGACTTAGACACCAACAGACAGAAGTGATAGAAGACAGGCTGAACAGGAACAGGAACTTGCTAATAGAAATGTCTGGAGGTAACACGAACCACCTTGGAAAGCCAAGTACTTCCTCACTGAGAGTCTTGGAGCCTATAAGGAAGAAGCCACCAGTGATCCAATCTTTCCATGTGATCCTTTCTGATCCATTTGTTATTACAGTTGTAAGGCAGATAGTTGATGAGAAAAGTTAGCAAATACCAATCACAATATCGGACTTGCTTATGTTGGACAAGTCGTAGCTTGCCAAGGCTCATCTCTTCTAAGTAGTAACCCTCCCCATTTGTTGTTTTTCTTAGCTCAATTCATTTTTTTTTTCCAGTGCAAGCCTAATGGTTTCCCATTTCTTTGTCCTGTCTAGTTTTGGCTGCCAAAAAAAGGGAAAGACTCATAAGTCAGTCTTTGATTTCTAACAATGCTCAGTAATTTAGCGCAGGTAGTTGTAGAATTCTTACTTTTTTCAAAATGCTTGCTCTCAAATAGATTTCTCCTTTTCCCTAGTGACAACAAAAATGCTATCAATATAATGCAGAAATCTAAGTCCTGCTGACATTGTAATCCTACATTTATTCCTAGTTCTGTCTAAATTCGCTTAAA
The DNA here is from genome assembly GCF_964194105.1 of Spermophilus citellus. NCBI lineage: Eukaryota > Metazoa > Chordata > Mammalia > Rodentia > Sciuridae > Spermophilus > Spermophilus citellus. The sequence continues at coordinate 99,652,044 of NC_138186.1, read as the reverse complement.
TTTCAGCCTTCCCATCCACCATTTTTCTCCCTTTCCCTTCTTGACATGGAGAGATTATTCTGTCAGTGCAGAAATAGTTTTTATTTTTAAAAATGGCTTCCCTCCTCTTTTACCTGCATTTTCACTGTTCCTGGTGCAAAATCAAACAAGTACACATATAATTTATCCAGATCAATATATTAAAGACTGGAAAAATTCATATTTATATGAAACATTTTTTAATAGGCCCACTTTGTCAAGCATGCTCTGACCTTGAAACATATCATCAAAATTACAGCATTCTGGACTTACTAAGCACTTAAAAACTGCCAGGCATCTGTTCACTCCAAAAAAATCATGTATTGAGAATCTGTAAGCAGCAAGCTTATTACTAACCCTGGATGGAGTAGAGAGCCAAGTCTGACCCTGTCTTCACCCTGATAGAACTCAATCTCTGGGAGAGAAGAACATGAATCAAACAATCACCCAAATAAGTGTGAAATGAAAATATGATTAGTGCAACAAAAAACAGCAATGTGGAGTTTTTAGAGCAGAAGAATTAAATGAGATCAGGAAGGTTTGGGGAAAATAAACAGTTAATGTAGCTAAAAGCAGTATTATGTTGATAGCATTTCAGTATCTCCAACAACATCAAAACAACAAATCCAAGGGAGACATTTTACAAATTTCTAGAGGTAACATGGGCCATCTTGGAAAGCCACGTATTCCCATAACTGAAAGTCTTGTCTCTGGAGTCAACCATGAAATTGTCATCCCTGTCGCTAGTGGTAAAATGAACTTCCTTCTTCTTATCTTGTGGCACATCTGACACAGATGTTGTCTTGGGTTTTCTTACAATTGATGATATACTCCAAAGCTCCAACATCATGTTCTTTATTCCCACCTCTATCACCCTATCTCATCTTCCTGGTTTACTTCTAAATGTTTCTGCTGTTCTCACCATCACCTGCCTGTCCTCTATCCTATTCTTCCATTGGGAGAGGCTTGCCAGACTTTCTTAAAAGTCTCAGAGGCTCTCCAGCACTTTCTGAATAGACTTTCAACTCCCTAGCATGCACATATGGGTCTTCAGCCTACTGTCACTCACAGGCAAGGGTCAATCCTTCCGCGCTTCTGCTCCCTTGTGCTTCACTCTGCTTGGGCTGCTGCACCCCCTCCACTGCTTAAAACTCATTCATTCTCTCTGATCTGCTTCAGGGTCACCACTCTGGAAAGTCTTTCAGAATCTTCATCTGATTTAGACTACCCTCCTCTGCATTTCCACGACACTGCAGCCCCAATTTGTCATACTTCTCTGCTTTATTCCAAAATATTACATCCCTTAAAAGCAAGAATTGACTCTTTTACCTTGTATTCCCAATGCCAAATACATAATTTTTCACACACAAAAAATTGTTGGAATCACAATAACTTATTATATGTTAGGCACTTTGGAAATCTTCAATAATCATTCTTTAAAACTTTTTAGTTGTAGATGGACACAATACCTTTATTTTATTTATTTTATATTTGTTTATATATTTATATGGTACTGAGGATTGAACCCAGTGACTTACACATGTAGGTGAACACTCTACCACTGAGCCATAATCCCAGCCCTTCCATAATCATTTTGAAAGAAGAAAATCACTTTTTATTTTTGGTTTGTGGAACCTCTATTTATTATTCTTAGCATAATGTAAAATAAAGACCCTGCAGGTAAAAATACACAATTTGCATAAGTGAAGATACTATTAGTAAACAAACACTGTGAAAAATGTTCATCCAAGCTAGTAATCAAGAAATGCAAATTAAAGCAATGTTGAGAAACAATTTGCACATTAGACTAGCCAAAAATATTTAATGATAAAACCTAAGGTTGATTAGAGTAAAATTGCTACATCTTTGATTGTTTCTGGCATTGCAAATTGGTACAAACTTTTTTGGAAAACAATTTGGCAATATTTATTTAGAATCCATGAAGATATTCATATCCTTTGACCCAGTAATTGGACCCTTGAGATTCTGCTTACTTGATCAGAGGATGTTTTTCCCCAAAATTCTACAGAAGTGCTACAAAATATTCAATGGTATATTATAGTAGTAGTGCCTTGAAAGCAGTCTAGTTATCCAAATGTCTCTAATATATATAAACATCAACTGAGATATTTGCAACTCACATAATAACTAATAAGGAATTCATTCCAAAAACAAGTTTTAAAAACTCATACAAATTAATAAGAGACAAAAGAGCAGAAAAATATTTGAACAGGTATGAAATGAAATATTTTATTTCAAAGATAAAATGACTTAAATGTACAATAGACATTGAAAGATGTTTAGCTTTACTAGTTTTCAGGAAAATCCAAATTTAAACCAAAATAAGCTATCATTGATACTCACCTAATTAGCAAAAGTGAAAAAAAAACTGACAACAAAATTTTGATTGCTCCTAATTTATGACCCAAGAACTTTTCTCTTTAGAATATATCTAGCCTACAGAGCTTAGAACTACACTAGGAGATATGTATAAGTGTTCATAGCAGCATCTTTTCCTAAGAATAAAATACAAGAAATAGCCCAAATTTCCATTAAAAGTAAAACAGGTGAATGAATGATAGTACACTGCACAATGGAATACTATACATCTGTAGAAATGAATAAACTACACTGTGCATACAACATAAGAGGAATCTAGCATTAAAATGTTGAGTGCATGAACCAAGTCACAAGAAAGTGTACAAGTATCAGTCTATATAAAAAGTTTTCAAAAAAAATACACAACTAAATGTATCAGTTAATTACCGGCTACTTTATTGATTAGGGACATACTATTATGTAAATCTATAATTAAAAGCAAGGAAAAGAAACAAAATTCCAAACAAATGCCTTTGCAGAAGGAAAGAGTAAGGGATTGGAAGGGAACACAAAGACTATCAAGGTAAATGAGAATTTGGTTTTCTTTAACTGGATGGGTAGCATATGAGAATTTATTCTTCTTTACATTCCAAGCACTTTTTAAAAACTCCTTTTATAGCTATTTAATATTTAATAAAAAGTATTTTTAAAAGAAGCAGATCACACGATATCAAAAATGGTACAATATATCCATGGGCCATCTTGGAAAGCCATGAAGTCCCATAACTGAAAGTCTTGTCTCTGGAACCAACCATGAAATTGTCATCCCTGTCACTGGCACTGGTGGTATAATGAACTTTCTTCTTCTTATCTCCTGGCACATCTGACTCAGATCTTGGGTTTTCTTACAATTGATGCTATACTTCCAAAGCTCCACCATCATCAAGTAAGAACAGAGTATATACAGTCACATGAGGTGTAGACAGTGAATTAATAGGACATCAGTGGTCTGATCTGGTAAATGGATACAGAGTAACTTGTATTTGATGGGAAAGATAGAATCTTCATTATGATTATGTATCCTTTTTCAGAGAAGAGACTTATAAACTTGCTATTTAAAAAAAATAAGTAGATCCATGTGATGGGATTGAATTTAGTTACATTTTGCTTGTGGGTTTTTTTTTTTCCTCTGTATTTCCTTTTTGTCCCTTCCCCTTGATAGTCCCATCACTTCAATATCATTCAGTGTCTCAGAGGTCATTCATTGACTGGAGGACACAAAAGAAGGGAAAAAAGAGAGGAAAAAAAACTCTTGGCTTTGAATTTCAAAATAGGCTGTGGATGCCCCTAACAGGAAAATTTTGAAAGCTGGGGCTATTGATTTGCCAGACTGCACATTTTGGAACTCACTGAAGCAAGCTGGGCTTAAAATTTATGCAATTGATAATAGATGATAACGACAGTAGATGAAAAGCTGACTATACTTTAAAGAACCCAAATTCCCCTTGTATCCCTAAAAGGGGTACAAAATAGGGCAGGTGGAGCCTTTCAATTAGGACTAGGAAAACACAAAGTGATCTTCATGGACATAACTCATGGCCAGAGCAGACTCTGACATACCAGCAGATGCAAGCAGAAACCTACAATTAAAGATACAATGGACGAGTTACACCTCAGCAGATGCCAGAGGATGCACTCTGGCCATATGCCCCTTTCCTCCATTGCCTAAGCACAGAATAACACCATCTGAAACTATGTCACACTGAGGAGAAAGGACAGAGTGAACTAAATGAAAAATCATTTCAAAAGCCTGGATCTACCTAGAAGTGACTCCATAGGTTCCAACATAGGGCCCCTTAGTAACAACAGGACTTGGAATAGAAATAAATTAGTGATAAAAGAAATAATGGTACATTTGCCACACAGGGCTTGAGCAATATCAAATTCACTACAGCAATGCTTTTAATTCTGTTAAAAAGAAATGTGTGGGTTTGCATAAAAACACTTTTGAAAAACCAGTGGATTTTTTATTCATACTTTATGTGTTTCTATATGTGAACTAAAATATTTTATAATAAGCACATATTGCTTTTGAGACTGGACAAAATTTTAATGCCAATTCAATTTTTGAAAAATAAAAAAGGTCTGTGTAGGTTCAATGTTATCACCATTTCATTCCCTCAATATTGTCTATTCAGACCTGTATCCTTGTATTATAGGGTTTTGTGGGATTGATTAGTACAGTTTGTTTGTTTTTACCTGAAGGGAAATTTCACTATTTTTATGAAAATAAAACATTAAAAGAATACAAAAAAGATCTAAGCAGGAAATTCAAAATACCCGTATTTCCACCACCTCGAGAAAAAATACAATAACCCTGGTGTAAATATCTCTCACAATGTCAGGTTTAGAGCACAGATTTGGGAAAACAATCATCTTTTATTTTCGTATTAGAGATTATCTTCTTAGAGAAATTTCAAATGTTTCAGAAAAACACATTATGTTTAAATCTGTAGAAAACCCCTTCTTATAAGTAAACATAATTTTTTGGCATCAGTAACAAAATGATTGCTTGATGTTTTAATAAGTGGATCAATATTTTGCAAACTGGAAATGGATCAATTATTTGCAAAATGTTCAAAGATAGCAATCAACTAAGTATTGTTTATGGTTATAGAAGGACCCTTAATTATCAATACCTATGACCTGAAGTATTCCCTATTTCCTCTGTAATATTTACTGAATTTTTCTGAGTCTTATATTTTTCAAATTATTTTATTATGGAATACCTCAGAATAGCATAACAAATCTTCATAAGCCATCACTTTGCCCAAGTAATTATCAATTCAGGACCAATCTTGTTCTATCTACATCACTACTACAATCTGAATATTTCTTCCCAAAAAACTATAGGCTGAAATTCAAACCCCACAGTGATGCTATCAGTAGGTGAATCCTTTGGTAGATGATGAATGGAATGAGTGCCCTTACATAAGAGACCCAGAAAGCTGCTTTGTAGTTTCCACCATTTAAGACATAGCAAGAAGGCACCCATTATTAACTACACAGAAAACAGGCCCTCACCAGACAGAATCTGCTGGGGTGTTTATCTTGAGCTTTTCAGTCTGTAGGACCATGAGAATATCAGTTTATGGCATTGTTATAGAAGTCCAGGTAGACTAAAACAATCCATAACCCTTCTATAACCATTAAGAATACTGGTAAAATTTTCAAAATAAACATTTTCAGAATTCTAGAAACTAACCAACAATAATCTCAGAAAGTTTTTATTAAGAAAAATGACTTAATCTCAGAAAAATAATCTTGCAGAATTTTAATTTTCCCTTGTCACACACCCCTCTGCTCAGCTATGCAGTCACCTTGAAAACCAAAAGGTTCTGTACCACAGTGCTGTGAAAATCCTACAATGTATGACACTTGAGGGGTAAGAAACATTTTGAAGTTCTCAAAAAAAGCACCATTCCCAGAGAATTTTTACTACTTAATCTGTCCAGTAGCTCCCTAGATAGACACATTTCCAGAGTTTATCTTTATTTGAACTAAGCCACAGCTAATTCATGAAAAAATATGGACAGAGGCATGTACAAAAGGAGGCAATGTGAAGACATAGGGGGAAAATGATCATCAACAAGCCAAGAAGATAGGCTGGGAAAAGATCTTTCCTTCATGGTCTTCAAAAGGAACAACACTGTTGATACCTTGATCTCAAGTGTAAAGCATCCAGAACTGTGAGAAAATGTCTACTGTATAAGCTACCTAATCTGTGACACTTTCTTATGATAGCTCTAACAAACCAATATAAACTGAAATGAAAAACTCACAAGTGGAGGTCAAGAATATATTTGAACTGGCTGAAGAAAAGCTCAGCAAACTTGAAATAGATCAATTGAGATGATCTAGTCTAGAGTACAAAAAAAAGAAAAACAAGAAAAGAACAAAGAAAAATGGACAGAACTTCAAATAACACCAACATATACATAATGAGAGTCTCAGAAGAAGAGAGAAAAGGAAAGAGAGAATAGGTAAAGAAACCATGGCTGAAGAGTTCCAAAATTAGATAGGAAATACACAGTCAAAATGCTCAACAAACTCTAAGTAGGATAAACTCAGAGATCAACTCCTATATACATTAGAAGCATACTATCAAAAGGTGAAAAACAAAGAGAAAAATCTTGAAAGTAGCAAGAGAAACACAACTAAGGACATACTCAGAATTTTTAGAGTTAGAAGGCAGTGGGAAGGTATACACATAGAACTGAAGGAAAGGATTGTCAGATGATACTTCTATATCCAGCAAATGATTCTTTCAGAATAGAGGAAAAAATTAAGAAATCCCAAGGGGTAAAAAACTAACAATGCATTGCTAGATGTTTTGTCAAATAAAAAATACTAAAAGGAGTCCGTCAGGCTGAAATCAAGGAAGACTAGGCAATAATTCAAATCCACACAAAGGAATAAAGATTACAATAATGGTACTACTTATTAAATATAAAATATATTATAAGTGCAGTTTTGTTTGTAATTCTCTTTCTCTCACATATGTTTCAACTGACAACTGCATAAATAAAACTTTTGTTGATGGGCTTGTTATGTATAAAACAGTAATTTGTACGGCAATAATTGCACAGAGGAGAGAATACAGCTACACTAAAATAGAGTTTTGTTTGAAATTATGTTATTAGTCAACTTTTAAAATTTTTAACTGAAATGTTGATTATATTGCCCAATGCATATGATCACAAAATATCTCAAAATATAGTGAAAGAAGCAAAAGGAAGTAAAATAGCACACTGAGAAATATAAATTTAGCACAAAATGTGATCATGTAAGAAGAGGAAAACAAAAAGATAATAGACATACAATCAATAGCAAGATGACAAATGTAAATGCTACCTTACCATTAATTATATTAAATATAAAGGGATTAAATACTCCAATTAAAAGGCAGAGATTATCGAAATGGATGAGAAAGAAATGGAAAAACATACTATATACAACATACACATTTTAATATCAAAAGCACATATAAGTCTGAAGAAAAAATGGAAAGTATATATCATAAGAGAGTGACCAAAAAAGTTAGTATAAGTGGCTATACTAATATCAAACAAAATAGGTTAGAATGAAATATTTTCTAGAGACAAATAGCTATAAAACAATATTGTTTTGTAAAATTTTTTGGATAATCTGTGTGGGTGTGTGTGTGTGTGTGTGTTTGTGTGTGTGTGATACTAGGGGTTGAACCCAGGGGTGCTTGACTACTGAGCCACTTCCCCAGCCCTTTTTTAAAATATTTTATTTAGAGAGAGAATCTATCTGAGTTGCTTAGGACCTCACTAAATTGTTGAGGTTGGCTTTCTCAGCCTCTGGAGCCATTGTGATTAGAAAGGATCTAATAATCCTTTCTTTTATTGATAGTACCTAGCAAAAACCCATATTTTATAATGATAAAAAGAACAACCCAGCAGGAAAATACGACAATCATAAAACTGTACCTAACAATGGAACTCTGAAATGCATGAAAAAAAAAAAAAACACTGACAGAACTGAAAGGAGCCATAGGCAATTCAAAAATAATCACTGGGGGGCTGAGGTTGTGACTCAGTGGTAGAGCATCTGCCTAGCACATGTGAGGCCCTGGGTTCAATCCTCAGCACCACATAAAATATATAAATAAAATAAAGGTATTGTGTTCAACTAAAACTAAAAAAAAAAAATTTAAAATAAAAATTATAATAATAATCATTATAAATTCCAAAATCCCTTCATGGATACAACAAGTAGTCAGAGATCAACTAGGGAACTGAAGACTGACCAGTTATCACAAACAGACTTGTAGAAAACATTTCAGAATAAAACACCAGAATACACATTCTTCTCAAGTACACATTCTCCAGTATACACCATATGTAGAACATAAAACAAGCCTCAAACACTTACAAGGATTGAAATTCTACAAAATATGTTGTCTAGTACAATGAAATAAAATCAGAAATTTTTAAAAATCAGAAATCAATAAGAGAAGGATTATTAGAATTTATAAATGTGTGGCAATTAAATATCAAACAGTTAATCAGTGGGCTAAAGAGGAAATCACAAAGAAAATTAGAAAATACTGTGATTTTAGACTAGGCAAGAGGTATTTTTTAGATATGACACTAAAAAGACGTGTCAAAAGAAAACTAGATTAATTGAACATCCATTTTAAAATTTTATATTTCAAAGGAATATAAATATATTTCTTTATATAAATAAATATAAAATATTTATTTTCATATTTTATATTAAATATATAAATCATAAAGAAAGGAAAGGTGTTCATTCTTGCAGTATATTTACGAAGATTGAAATTATTCAGAAAAGATTAGAATGGTTTGCATAAGGATAACATGCAAACTTATGAAGTGTTCCATATGAAAAAAAAGAGAAGTCTGCACAAAGGATGGTACTGAAACAAAATATACTCAAATTATATGTGTGTGCGTGTGTATAAGGATTTGTAGCCAAAAATTAATTATAACAACTATTTCCAGTCAACAAACAAACCAAAACAAAGACGACCCAATTAAAAATGGGCAAAGGACTTAAGTGGACATTTTCCCAATACTTTAAAAGTTGCCAATAGGCACATGAAAAGATCCTCACAATCATTAGTCATTAGAGAAATAAAATCAAAACAATAATGTGATTGCCACTTCACACCCACTAACATAGCTAAAACAAGAAAGCCAGAGTATAACAATGAATAGAGGAAAAAACAATGAAGACAAGGAGAAACTGGAAACTTCATTCACTGCTGGTGAGATTGTGAAATGGAGCAGCTGCTGTGAAAAAGTTCAGTAGTTTCACAAAATATTAAACATAGAGCTATTATATGATCTAGCAATTCTACTTCTAGGTATACAGTCAATACAAATGAAAACATTTGTCCACACAAAATCTCATACATGGATATTCATATATGAATTATTCATAATAACCCTAAATGTCCAACAATCAATGAATACATAAATAAAAAAGTAGTATAAACACAGTGGAATACTATTTGACCATTAAAAAGCAATGAAGTACTGGTACATACTACACCATGGATAAGCCTTAAGAGAATATTAAATGAGAGATGTCAGTAGGAAAAGACCACATATTATATGATTCCATTGGTATTCAATGTCCAAAATGCAAATACATAGAAATCTAAAGTAAATTGTTAAAAAAAAAAAAAAAGAAAGAAAAAGAAAGAAAGTAAATTGGCATTGGCAGGAGATGAAGATGTGGAAGAGGAAGAAGGAAAATAACTGTTAATGGCATACGATTCCTTTTTACATGACGAAAAATGTTCTAAAATTTAGGTTATGATAATTGTTGTACAATTCTGTGAATATGCTAAAAAATAATTGAATTGTACAATGTAAAAGCATGCATTTTATGGTATGCAATTATATCTCAATAAAGATGCTATTTTTAAAAATGCAGCAGCAATATTATATAGTTAATGCTTCAAAACTGGGAACAACCCAAATGACCACCAAAAAAGTAGAATAGATAAAGGCAACAACATGAGTGTTTCAATATATATAAGTAGAAGAAGCCCATTATAAGAATACATAGTGTGGTGTAAGGAGTCATAAGAGTGAGTGCAGCAGAGCATGAGAGGGGCTTCCAGGGAACTGGTCTTATTTATTTCTTTATCTGGGTACTGGGTGCTGATAACATGAACGTGTTTGCTTTGTAAAAAACAAACTCTTCAAGCTGCGCCCTTCTGTTATGATTCATGCACTTTCCTATGCATATTGTATTTTCAACAAGTTTCTCTTCAAAAAGTAGTATTTCTCTTCTGTACTATTTTCTAAAGTAATCAACCAGAAAATATAACAAAAAGGAATTAGATACCATTATAATTATTTAATTATGTGTGATCATTTGCTTATTCTCTAGCTCAGTGGTTCTCAACTGGGGACAATTTTGCTATTCTGAGGACATTTGGCAACATCTGGAGATATTTCTGATTGTTGCAACTGGGAATGTGCTGCTGGCATCTAGTGGGTAGAGGCCAGAAATTCTGCTAAATATTCTACAATGCCCAGGGCAGCCCCACAACAAAAAAATTATCTAATCTAAAATGCCAATAGTATCAAAAGCATGCTCTAGCTCATCCAATAGCTATAAATTCTAGATGTAAAAATATAAACCACATGATCCATCAGGAGCCTGATTATCTGGTTTATAGTTTTATATCTAGAACCCATCAGAGTACCTGGCACATAATAGGCTCTTGATAAAAAATTTGTTGAACTAACAAATGAATCTGTTTCTTTTACTCTGTATCTCTGGATAGATATACATATACAGGAATATAGATATATATAGAGAGAGAGAGAGAAATATACCACACATACACACACACACACACACACACACACACACACACACACATCCATCTATGTCTTGTACCTTATAGTTTTCTTGTTCTATTGGGCATAAATATACTGCATATTTTGAAAGAACTTGCCTTAGGAAAACCAGATTCCAGGGATCACTCAGGAGAAAGAAGGCATGAAGCAGATCACTCTGACCTAACGTGAAGCCTAAGAAAAAAATAAATAAATAGAAATTTGGGGCTATAGCCTGACATAAAATTTAAATGTTTTTTTCCCAGAGAGTTTTCTATGCTTTTAATCATATGCTTCAGGAATTTAGAATAATTGATTACAGTTTCAGTAGATGGGTGGCTGCCTGAAGAATCCAGGATCATTGCCATATCTCCCCAACTGATATTCTGCACCTCACATTTTGAGACAAATTTTTTGGTCTTAATCTTTAAATATTTTGTGAGATCCTAAATAGCATTCAGAAGACACAGTCAGCAAAGCAGCTTAATAAATGTCTCCCAAATTATTTGTATGAGTTTGGACAAGTCAGTTAATATTGCAGACTTGAGTTTTCTCATCTGCAAATTATGTGAATTAGACTAAACAATCTCAAGGCCCTTTCACCTAAAATTTGATGATTCAATGATCGAAAAAGGCAGAAATTGTGAGCTCTAATGAGGTGATATTTTGAGTGTTGCCAAATCACAGGGTTTCTCTAGATCGTCTCCCTATTAGAGCAGAATGCAACAGCTTCACTTGATACCACCAACAGGTGTGTAATTAAGCCTGATCTTTCTCCAGCATAGTTCATTTTCCACTGATGGGTCTACAATTAAAACAACTCCCTCCCCAGAGAAGGATACATCAGTGTTATACTTTTCATCTTTAATTACACTGGTTGAAGATGAGTAAATGCGCCAGAGATCCCAATTGGGAGGGAGTAGATTCATTAGGTGGTTGGTAATATGCCATCTAGTCTGCATTTCAGGTTACTGTCTGCACGATGAAGATGGCCTTCAACCAATCAGCTCAAATATCCCAGTGATTAAGTCCTTCCGCTGCTGCCTACCTGTACACTGCAGAAGTAATTGAGGAATATTAAAGATCTGGACCCCTGTAAAAGATAAGTACAGTGTCAAAGCCAAAGCTAATTTACTACTTCAGTGATTTTTAGTAGAAGGGCCAAAATGGCTTATTAATGCTTTATACAAGAAGAAGGAGAGTTTCCAAATTTTCATATTACCACCACCTTCTCAGTAGACCTCTATTACAGCTTGCACTCAGTCTCGCTTGCTCGCTCTCTCTCTTTGCCCTAATACAACCTCATGTCATCTATTTTTCGTTTACTTGCTCATTGTCTAGCTCCCTTGATTGAAATTTCAGTTCGGCATTTTGGGGGGAAGGGCATCAGTTTCACCACTTGGAGCACAGTGACTGACCCTTGGCACCTACTAAACACTTGCTAAATGAATAAATAAATATTGATTCAGAATGTTTCTTTTAAATACGCTTGTTTGATAGAGACTTGGGGGTTTGAGGTAGCTGATGATGTTGAGGTCAGTTTAACAGAATTAGCCTTTCCCTGGCATTATAATTCTCTTAAATACTTGATAGAACTTTAGTCTTTTGACTCCCAGGTAATTCAAAGATTCCATTCCCATAGATCTAGTTAAATCACAATTTTTAGATCTAGAACCCAGCTTGGGAATGTTGTCCTTTAGCATCACATCTAGGTGCTCAGCCCAATTTCTCTGGGCTCATTCTAATAATGTCAATCTTCTAGGAGCAGTAAGTCACCCAGATACTTATGGCCCTGTGCCCTAAGCTGCCTCCCATCTATTGTGGAGAAATTGGCAACAGAAGTTGCCTGAAAAGACTTGTAGAAACAGGCTTTCCCCAGACCAATATCTTACCTATTGTGTTTCCACCTCCCTGCCTGAATTCAGTGCTGTAGTCAGCTTTGTGTTGCTGTGACCATTAAACCTGACAGAACAATTTGAAGGAGGAGAAGTTGATTTTGGCTCACAGTTTCAGAGGTTTATCCCCGAGTGGCTGACTCCATAGTTCTGGGCCTGAGGTGAGGCAGAACATCATGGCAGAGGAAAGCAGCTCAGACCAGGAGGCGGGAGTTCCACTCATAAGGGACAAAATATAAAACCCCAAGACACACCTTTTGTAACCTCCTACTTCTGGTCACATCCTACCTGCCTACATTTATCACCCAATTAATCCATACCTAATTAGGTTACACCTCTCATAATCATTTCACCTCTGAAATTTTTGCATTGTATCACACACGAGGATACCATATATCAAAACCATAACATATACCTTCTTCACTGTGTAAATATCCCTAACTTGAGGCAGAGAATTAAGATTTTCCTAACCTGTAAAACCAGGCTCAAACCATCTTGCATTCTGGGTTGCCCAGCTTAAAAGGAATCTCCTAGAAAAGACACATTTTCTATAGGACAGGTTCTACCTAAGTTTCTTTCTTTTGGTAAAACTTTACTAAGTCTTCCAAGTATCATCTATAAAATCCGGCATCTTTCCACTTTGCTTATCAAGCCCCAAAATTTATGCCACAGCCTCAGTAAATACATGACATGAGCACCAAGATACCAAACATGGCACTTTAACCATCTGCTTCACTACTGAATAGCACAGCGTTCCATTTCCACAGCCTAAGTTAACATTTAAAATTGTATTTTTTTAAAATGCAATAGAAGGGTTTTCACTCTTCTCCACCCAACTCTAAATCAACCAGTTAATTCTATGTTATAAGATCACTTATTTGCAACCCCAAATTCTATAACTCATTTTTGTATCAGTTAAAGATTGTTCTGCACATGAGAGAAGATATGACATAAGAAAATAAGCAACAAAAAATATTTTATTAGCTCATATAACCAAAAATGAAGACTTAGCTAGCTTTAAGATATAGAACTTAGGTGTATCAAAATGGTAGCCAGCATTTCCAAGCTTACATCCCCCAAATTCAAATCTCTCTGGGCTTAATCTAAGATATCCATTTTCTGGGAGCAGTTAGTCACCCAGACACTAATTGCCCTGTGCCCTAAGCTGTCTCCCAGAGAAGCTGTCTTTTTTTTAAAGCAGGCAAAACAGAAGTTGCCTTGTAATACTTCAATATCTGGGTCTTCCACCTCTTTTCTAAACACAAGTCCTAACTTCAAAGTCTAGTTCTTACAAATGAGCTTTTATTTGTTTTTGTTCACTCAAGGATTCATTATCTTTGACCCACCCACACTCCTTCCCAATCTCCCAGGGTCTCGAGTTCTGTTACAAGTCCTCTCTGAATGCACACATGGTTATGTCTCATCAATCTGTTGACACATTCTTCTTTCTACTTTTCCACATTTCTTCCAAAGTCAACTGTTTACCAGTGATAATTCTGGCTCCTTGAAAAGAGCTCCACGAGAATATCATGCTAAGTGAAGTAAGCCAATCCCAAAAACCAAAGGCCAAATGTTTTCTCTGATAAGTGGATGCTGGAAAAATGGAAGGAATGGAAGAACTTTGGATAGGCTAAGGGGAGGGAGTAGAAGAGAAGGAGGAATAGGGGTAGAAAAATGCTGGAATAAGATGGACATCATTACCTTAGGTTCATGTATGAAGACACAAATGGTGTGACTGTACTTTGTATACAACCAGAGAAATGAAAAATTGTGCTACATATGTGTACTATGAATTGAAATGCATTCTTCTGTCATGTATAACAAATTAGAACAAATAAATAAACAAAATTTTTTTAAAAGAACTCCATGTATATTAGATTAAATAGTATATCAACAGCCACACCTGAAGCCGGCTCCCCAATTTCTGTTCTACTCAAGTAGATTTGTCTAATTCTAGGCCTAGAACGCTCTCTTCTGGACAAGACTGTGCAGGTGCAGGTAACTGACCAAGACCCATTTCATTCCTAGGATTCTGTGCTTTGATGTCCACACATTACTCTTGCATCAAGGGTAAGCTAACACCACACTGTCCTCTTCATAGCCTGAAAATGTGTCCCCAACCTAAATTAATGCCTACTCTTTTTATACCACAATAATATGTAAGGACTATACAATTTATTAAGCAATTAATTACATGCTACCTTTTGATATCACTTCTATTATTTCCCATGGCCATTTGAATTTGAGTTCATTTAACTTTTCACACATCTTGACTCATCTATTTTAACAATCTGAGAGGCAGTCTTTCACAGAGGTTAAGAGTATGATATCTAAAGCCAGATGTTCAGAATCAGTTCTACCTCATTTACTAGCTGGGTAATCTCTGATTGTAGTTTCTCATATTTAATAAGTGGTTAAAATAACATTCCTTACCTTGTAGAATAAGAATTAAGTAAGCTATGTAAAGCAGTTAGGACATTACTCTTGTATTTATTTTATAATCAGAAAGTGCATGTTGGTTTTTAAATGTTGGGGGAGAAAATATTTTTACTTGAGATAATTAATATCTATAGTGTATAGTACCTGGTGAGGTCTCAGGTTCAACAGTGATGGTGTGTCACAGGCCAACAGCCTGCCAAGGAGACAGGCAAGGAAGCAGTCACTGGGCCCTGTACTTCAGCCCTAGTTGTTTACTCTTTGCTCTATTTGTCATCACCATCAAGTCACTGAAGGCCTTGGAAAACCAAGTTTTCATGTAGGGAAAATGTCAGTGACCTCCAATCACAAAGCCACATCATCTTTTCAAAATCTGGTCCCTGGTTAAATTATGTATGGAAACACAAGGATTCCTTTATGGTGTTTTCGTTTTTAAAGTTGTGTCTGAGCTGCGAAAAGCAATTCACATAGGAACGTAGTAAAACATCAAAAGGTAAAGTAGCTTCCTATTTTGACTAATCTTATTACTTTAAAAAGTTTACTGCATGCTCTTGTAATATCCTTCAGTATATTCGTTTGTTGTGGAACGATATAAGGCTAGATCAAAGGTGCATACACACCGTGCATAGAATCATTAAAATTTACACAGAACTTTGCTAACAATTTTGGTTGTTTGCTATCAAATTGAGAGCAGTGATTCAAATATCCTTCCCCAGTCCCATGTTTTGAATAATGAGGATTGGATCAAAGGGTAAGTGAACGATAGGAGCAACACATACATTTTCACTTGAGTTTTGTGAGTGATAGATGCTGTGATTGCAAGACCCCCAAGACCCTGGTGATTCAGGAGTTTCCAATCAGTGTGGCCATGGAGCCCACCCAGACATTTACTTTTTTCTGCAGGGTGTTATAAAAGCTATGTTCTCTAGGATACTAATCTAGAAAATATAAAGTCAAAGACCCTTCCCAGGATATAATCATGTCTCTGAAACTTACCTTAGAAATATGAACCAGCATTATATAAAAGACCTCAGATAATTTCATCTCAAACTCTAAGTTTTCAAGGAAGAAATACATTTATTTGAAGAATATTTTGTTTATAATTGGTTTCAAAGATATTTGTTTGTTTTGTTTTCCAGGCAACAGAGACTCTGTCCACATATTTCTCAAGCACACATTCAATAATTTTATTTAATCTTATCATGATCATGATAGAGATTTTCAAAAACTTTCTAATGCAAAACAGGGGAGAGATAAGACATGCTTACATCATTTATTAGATTAATTTCCAAAGGGTAGAGGAATACCATCACCACCACCACCAGGATGGAGATAGGTATACCAGAACACTAGAGGCATTGGAAAGAGTTCAAAAGAAACTCAAGAAATCCTGGCAGAGTTTTCATTGGTCCCTTTATTTTCCCTTCTTCAACAAGTCAATGACTGGATAGTTTCAGTTCCGAAAAAAATTATGTACACAAATAAAAATCTGAGAAATGCAAAGTATTTTTCCTGGTTCTAAGTGAATCTATTTTCAGATAAATAGGTAATGGCCAATAGACAGTTTTGTTTTTCTTTTTAATTACAGAGTTGTGACCATATAAAAATTATGGTGATTAGAACTTCAAAAGCCAGGAAAACATAAAATGACTACATTGGAAGACAGCAGTAGAAATAACCACTCACCTTTTCATCCAACATAAGAAATAATTTATTTACAGGAGTAAAAACGGACACTGATTTTGTTCATTTTTATCACCAGTGTAATACATACTATGGAGAAAAGTCATTTTTAAATAAGTGGGATAATAAACATTTTATAGTTATTTATCAGGCTATTATAATGCAAACTCTGCTATGTCTTTCAAATCCCATAACCTCTTTATTTCTTAATTTCAGAAGGTCAGCAACATAATGGAGCTGAGAATTTTCCTCTGCTACTAAATCCCCAGAGTTGAGGCCTTAAAATGCTCAGTTTTCCTTTAGTTCACTGCAAAGTATAAATTAGTAATCAACAGAAAAGAAAATCCCAGTTGCATAATTTTTTACATTAATTTCTCTGGCTCAGCCCTATGTTCAATAGTCTGAAAAACAGTGTTACATTTTTCCTAGAAATTTACATCAGATGCAAGTCCCCAGGCAATATTTAGGATAATAAATGAGAGTATCAAGGTGAGGAATTATCTAGACCTTTCCATTGTCCTTCAATCAAAATGCAATTAATAATAAACTCTTGCTTAATAAAACATATACAGTCTGGCTCAGTAAATAAACATAATGAGGGCAGGAGTTTCTCATAAATGATGTAGTTTGTATGATAACAATATTCACTATAGCTAAGAACATAATATGTAGATAATATTTATTAAATTCCTATTGCATGACACAGACTTCACACTATAATTTTTGTTCATTAGTTCAAATCCCAGAACAACATATTAAGTGTTTTTTAGTCTTTCCATTTATTACTATAATTGTATTTATAAAAGTTTGCTAACTGGCCCTAGTGTCCATAGCTGGTAAGTGCTGGAGCCTGTTTGAATCCACTGAACTACACAATTTCATGGAAGTCATTTATGAACTATGTTGATTTACAATTTCATTCTAGAACTAAGAGTTTGTTGATTCAAATAGAGCTAATGCCTTCTTATAAACCCCCTGGTAAATTTAAGTTTTTATATTTTCTTTTGGTTTCCTTTTCCTCCTCTCAAAGTTCTTTTTCATAAGATTTCTACTTCATAGTAAGCACCCAGAGTTAGTATGTGTTTCTTTGTGATTATATCTCTGTTAAAGGCACAAAACCTAATTAAATGAAAAAACAGTGTCATGCTTCAAGGGTAACTGTGAACAGTAACTTACTTTTCTATCTCACATAGATGTTGTTTGGGTCTGAAGTAATTCATAGCAGTCTAGTGGTTGTATAGAAGTTGGCACACCCACTTTTGTTTGGAATGTGTGACATTTTTACTTATTAAATTATAGCAAAAACTGGTGAAGGCATTCCTGCACCCCCTGTCTGACTTGTCACAGCATGGGAGACGCTGCAGAAAGGCCGCACCATCTTGAAACTGGAACCATTAGGAATGTTAAGTGTTTTGTTTATGATGCTCATGATATGGATAACAGGGCATACTTCAATCAATAATAAAAGTATGTATTACCTGAGACTGTAGGAAAAATCTCAGAATGAGACTAAGGATACAGTTGAGATATACCATGAGGTGCATTTCAGTGTCTCTCAGGATACAAACAATGGTGTTATTCCTTAAGCTTAAACAACAAGAAATATTTATCCCATGGTTAACAATTTACACTAGCCCCCCCACACACACACCCCATCCTAAAGCCACAACCTGTACAATAGCCTAGCTACAGAAAAACAATTGCTGTACCAACAGTACAAGGACCACCGTTTGTAGCTTATGGTATCCTCTGGAAGACAAGAGGCTAATAAAAATACATTCCCCAGCCAATAGACCCTCCTTTGCTTTACACAGAAACTTATGATAAAAATGAAAAACACATAGTTAATATAAATGACAAATGAGTTGAGGTATAAAGCCTGCCCTTTAGTTAAAAATGACAAAGACATAAAAATTGGTGTGCTTTGACCAAGGATCAAGGAAGTTCTTTAAGAAAGCAGTTGAATAGGTCATATGAAAAAAGGAAATTACCTTGGAAATTAAAATAGAATAACATAAAATTAACATAGATATATTTTAGAGGCACTTCAGAGTAGTAGGATTTTAAATAATAGACTTTCACTACTTTAAGTGTGTTTTACTGGGAATTTAGTTTAGAAGTAAGAAAGCTTACCAATTATCATAAGTATGCTTTAAAATTAAAGGTTAATTAAATAATCATAGGTATGCTTTAAAGTTAGAAGTGAATAATAAATAGGTCAGGAGTCATGTAGTCTAGTTGCGTCCCCTAGCACCTAGTGATTGACGTGAAAACGTAAAAGCTTAATCATGATTGTCTAAGGTTACAGAAAAATATTTTGAACAATGTACCCAATATTTTAGGTAATCAATGTATGTCAGAAAAGATTGTAATTCTTGAAAATTATGTAAATCAAAAAAAAAAGTTTTGGGCTTTGAAGCTATCCATTAACTACCTGAAAAAAACACCTGTAAAAAAGGTATAAAAATAAAGGTCCCTCCAGGGGCAGAAAGACATCTTCTGGAGGTTGCTCATAACTTGCAACCTGTCGACTGGGCTCTTCTTCTTTCACCAACGCCACTCTTTTAGGACCACTCTGGACCTTCACTCCCCCGGCCACCGCCGGGGCTGGACCTCGGCAAAAAACTGCTCCTAACAAGAAAGTAACTTTTACCATCTGTATATCAAAGAGGTAACTACAAAATCCACCAGGGACATGATTAAAGTAGTAATTAATTATAGATAGTATGATTCCGTTTGTTAATGGAGGACAGTAACAATGGGGAAAGTAGAAAATAGGAAGTTCCCATTCAAATTATGTTCACATTCATAGGATGAGACACTAAAGTCATTTGGCTCCTTTCAATTTAACTTGAATAAGTCATACAGGAACCATAGTTATCTCCTAAAAAGAAATCATTTAACTCATTAGAATTTCTTATTCTATATAACACTAAAATTTGAAACAGCCTTCAAAACAATGTTGTAGGATTTATTGCTAATTTTATTGCTAACTTTACTGTTTCACTTTCCTATAAAGAACTTTAATAAAAGAAATGTTTTCCATATCAAGGTTTAATCTAACCTTTGTAAGAATACACAGGATGAAGAACATACAATAGCAATGAAGATAATAACTAGTAGTAATTGTCCATTTAGTATAGATCAATGACTAATATAGCAACAATCCCTCAGATAAGTAGTTTTGGTACATGCATTATACGGATAAGGAAAAGTGACTTGCAAGGTCATACTGTAAGCAAACGTCAGAGCTGGGATTCAAACCCAAATTTGTCTGACACTAACTCTTATGCTGTATCATCTCCAAAGCAATATGTGTCTTCTCTGTCCTAAGGAAGTTAAATTCTCCACCAGGTCTGGCACTCACACTCATTCTGTTTTTTAGGAAACCTGAGCCAAGAAAGCCACATAATTCAATTCCCACAAGTTCTGTTCAGTCAGCTATCTCTGGATCAGAATCTCTTCCCAAAAAAAAAAAAAAAAGCCTTAAAATCTTTCACCAAGGCAAAACTTACTTGAAACTAAGAGATAAACTTGGTTCAAATGAAAGCATTTGGTCTCTAATTCGATAAATGCCTTTTGAGCAGTCCCTACAGCCAACTGGTGGGGCTACCTAATTGAAAAGAACAGACCCTGTCCTGAGGACTTCAGTCTGCAGTGACAGTGCACGGCACCATCACTACTAGAACTACAAAGATGTAGCATCTTTGTGTTCCTGATTCTCCTCTCTCCTCTCTTCTGGGCATCTAGCACCCAGACTAACCTCCTCAGAAAATGCTCTCCATGACTACCCAATTTCTATTTAACATTCATATTGTTTGGGATTGTTTTGGTGGTTTTATTCTTTTCTCACCACCAGTACCGTTTCTATCTGGGTCAATTAGCATCAATGGCCACCCTCTGAGATCACCAACAGAACTCCCAGATTCACTGAGCCAAACAGGATCTCTCTCCCCGCCCTTGCTCCAGGGTTTCAGTCTCTTGCTGAAGGGAGCGAGCATCTAGTCACCTATCTCAGTATCATGTAACACAACCCAGAAAAGTAAGGGAGTTAATGCCTTCTGGGATACACCTGAAACAGTGAGAACAGAAGAGAAATTCCTCACCCTTCTTTCCACTGACTCTATCCCAAGCATCCTGGTTTCCTAAAGTCCCTTCAGAGACACAGCACAAATCAATGCTGTGCTTCTCATGAAGCTCAGTAATGCACCACCTCCTTCCCTACCTCATTCCACCAACCACCCTTACTTTCCCAGTAAGCATTAGCAATTTTGCCTCAGGTGCTCTGTTTTTTAGGAAACCTGAGCTAAGAAAGGCACATAATTCAATTCCCACAAGTTCTGTTCAATCGCTATCTCTGGATCAGAATCTCTTCTCAAAAAAAATCCCAGAACATTAGTAATGTCTACAATACAATTAGTTTTCAACATCCCTTTCTTCAGACTTTTGTGTGTGTGCTTCTAACCTGAAGATAAACTTTGGAGTGAAACTTTTATTCATGTTGTATTTAAACAAACACTTCCAGCTATCACATTTTCAGATTCATTCCTATATACAAGCATTGCTATTGGCTATCTCTTAAATATTATTTAATGAGGTAAAACATTATATTATTTAGCACTGTTTATATAAATTAAATTATCTAATTGATCAATTATTATTGATCTAATCATTACAATGCAGATAGAGAGAACCAAGGCAAAGACAGTATACAAGACTGGGTAAAGTTCTACACCCAACATAAGAATCCTGAAAGGCTGAGGCATGGAGAAAGAGGGAAGGGATGGAAGAATATGAAGGGGAATAAGAAAGGCTTTAACACATGTTTCAAATTTTACCTGGAATCAAGAACCACGTTTGCAAAGCAATAAGTTTCATTTCTTCACTCCCAATAGCTAGTTTTCATGAAAAGCCTTTGCAAATCATTTTTTAAAAACAAGTTCATTACAAATTAAATAAGAGGTTTGAAAAAAATGAATTGCTCTGTTGTGTCTGTTAGTGTTTGGAGCACCTCACTGACTTGAGACAGTCTTGGTGTCTATCAGCTGAAACCAAGGGCAGAATAGAAGACTCTGGGCATTTCTGGAATAAGGAGGGGGAGAACCTCCTGAAGGCACCAGTAGTGGGAATAGTCATTAAATTCTTTTGTTCCTGTGCAGTCCATAAATCATCACATGACTAGAACCAAATTTTAAGCCCCATAAATAATAACAGAGCTATGACTTGTGGCCATCCTAGAAATCTGAGAACATGAAGATGATGATTCACTTGGCATGATTCACAAAACACCCATGTGGGCATAAAATTTTAAACAGATAAATCAGAAATTGCATCCAATTTGAGATTTCACAGCCACTCACCATGAGCATTTAGTTAATCTTAAGTCATTTATAACTCCCATATTATTTCCAAACTACTTGCAGTACCAGTTATACACATTAAGACAAAGCCTTAGTTTTCACAATCAACTTTTTTTAAAAATTAAAAAAGAAAATAACTGCATATTACTTCCTCTTGAAACAGAGTTCTTAACCCCCTTCTCCTTCTCATGTCACTATTTTACTTCTTCATTCACCTCATTGTAGCCAGTCTAAATGTTGTCATACTCAGTCTATTCATTTTTCTTGGCAAACGAAAGCTCTTTAACCTCTGATCATGGAACAGCTTTTGAGTGGTATAATACAATACACACTCTTTGGCAAAATCTCCCCATGACCCTGAACCTGGAAGCTGCCCTTCTTTGGGTTTTAGGTACACTCACACACATAACCTGGTTTGACACTTTTGACTGACTTGGCAGCTCATGAGCCTGATTCATCGCATGTCTGCCTTCTGGAATTTCCAGAAAGAATTTTGCAGAGTGTCTCGTTTGCAAAGAGAAGGGTTGTTTCATTGAGCAGATGTAGAAAGCCGTTTCAGACATAATCATAATATTTTATGTTTCATTTGCTTCTAACTTGCCAAAATGCTTTTGTATCTCTCCCCTCCTTGTGTGTCTAGTTTGATGTGGGAAAATGAGTAGACGGAATAAAAAAGTAGAGGCTTAAGGGCCCCAGGAGAGGTTTCCTTTACTAGGCTGTATAGGGGGAAATTTAGAGACCACAATGGAATATAAGTAGAGCAGTGGTGCTGGGAAACCCAGTGGATGACAAGAAATGCTTTAACTAGTTGATGCAGGGCAGTGAGAAACAACTTGACCTTCTTGAAAAGTGTAATCTTTCAGTCTAAATGGCAAGTTTCAGCTGAAAAGCTCAGAGCCTTTGTTCTATAATACTCAGACTAGCCCATGCATTTGGAGGATGATCTCAGCTCCCAAACCTACTTGGGTTTGAATTCTGACTCTGCCTCTTATAAGCTGTTCAATCTCTGGAAAGTTCCATGTCTTTAAAGCAGTTTCCTCAGCTCTAAATGAGGATAATACTGTAAAGGAACTGAGGGTCTTGTGAGAACTGCATGCATAAAAGGGCTTAGTATGATTATTCAGTGTATATTAATGGTAGCAATTGTTACACAGCAAATATGAATGCTTTGGCATTGTCACCTTTTCCAAAAAAAAAAAAAAAAAAAAAAAACAATGGAAAGAATGACTAGTTTACAGCCATAGCCAAAAATAAATCTCATCATGGTCAATTATTTTCTTTACTGAGTTTCATCAGTCTTCTCTATATCTTAGACAACTGACATTCCTCATTAAAGAAATGAAAAAAAAGTTATCAAGTAGTTAAATGAATTAGATGTTTATAAGATGACTATATGTGATCAACCCTGTATGAATAGATACACTAACTCTACCACTGAAGAACCTACAGACACAGTTGACTCCTAACATCAAAAGTCTAGGATGCATCAAAAGTCAGAGGAGCATTTAATTAAGGGCTTCATTCTAATGGTAACTTTCTGTTCCTCCCAACATGCCCATTGGGGAGGGTGATATTTAATTAGTACTTGTATTTACCAAAAATTGCTCCCACGTGTACTTGAACGAATTGCAGAGGCGCCATCAGTCTCTAGCCATAACTATGTGGCTCCGTAGGCTTCTTCTGCTCAGTCTATCACTTGAAGCTCCTTTTAGCAAATGAGGTCTGGCACTACCAGACCCCTTCATGGGTTTTTGTTATATGTATTAATCATAGTCACTCTTACAAAAACTTGAAACATTCCTCATCTTAAAAGACTGCCATTTGGGGGCCAGAGAACACAGAATACAGTGCCTTCTAGCCTGAGGCTCCTCTACAGAATTCAAAGCCTTGATTTCTCCTAAACAACTTGTTTATAAGTAGAAACATTGCCCTGTACTTATCTCATTAAAAGAATCCATCCTCCAAAGAAACTTCCTGTGTTTCCTCATCCTATAAAGACGGGCATGGTGCTCAGTCTGGTTTATAATTAACATTGCTCAAGGACTAAATTAGTCTTTTATTTCCATGTAAAGAAAGCCTACAAAATATTGTATAAAATGAGATCAGTCAACACAGCATTCCTTTCTCTGAAAGGGAGTGCAATCACGTGACTTGAAGTGCCAGACACAGGGTTAGGATTAAATTTTCACTTACTAATTTCAAATGTGAATAATTCTGTTCTAGGAGTGAAGAGGTGAGAGTTAATTATGCTAGGAACCAAATTTTTCAATTACTTCTGAAACAAAATCTTCTTTTTAAATTAACATTTGTGATTTTAGGGGATATAACCAGACTATATTTTGGCCTAGAATTCTGTCTTTTATTAAAATTTCCTATTTATTCATGTATTTCCCAATGATCATTTAAAATATGCATTCAAATCGGACCCAGAAGTAGCATGTGAAGAAAATGACCAGTAGCTTCATGTCTGTGTTAAATATTATGGAGACAAAGAAGATGATGCAACTTTAAAATGCCAGTGTTGGGCTGAGTGTGTTAGCTCAGTGATAGAGTACTTGCCTGGTGTGGTGAGCTCTGCACTTGAGCCCAAACACTGCTAAAATCAAAACAAAGTAAAACAAAAAAAAATGTGCCAGTGTTAGAGACCAAACCAAACACTGATTCATTGTAAGGAAAATTCCTACTAAAAATAAAGAAATGGGACCACCCTGAGAAAGGTCTGAGCTGCCTGTTCCAAGCATTAGTCTATAGGCCTTATCAGCAAACCCTCCTCCTCAAGAGGAGTCTTAACCTAGTCTTAACCCAGAGTCTTACACCTTCCTCTGTGTCAGTAAAATGATCATCAAATTTCCATGTGCATACAAGTCCCCAGGATCTTGTCCAAAAACATAGTCTGATTCAGTGTATCTGAGATGGATCCTGGACTCTGCATTTCTAATTAGCACCCAGGTGCTGCTGACACTCAGCCCAGGGACCGCACTTGGATTAGTGAGATTTAGCATTCAGGACAGTGTTGGCATGTAAACAGGATTCCTTCTAACTTGGTGTACTTCTTGAGCCACGTTTCTCTGGATTTACATGAATCCTTCCCTTTGTATAACAAGGATACGACTGAGCCTTTGCAGATTTTGCTCCAGTAACTTCAGTTTTCAAAAAGCACTCTCAAAATAGCTCACTGTACCCACAAGCACCCTTCAGTCTCTTAACCTGCTCCAAGACTTGTGGAATCCATCACTGCTTTAGGGGGAAAAATGCTTTTGAAATGGAATTGAATCTGGGGTGCTGTGTGGCATATCAATGAAGCCAGTAAGGGCTCCCCGCCCTTCTTTTGTGATTCACTGAATTTTTTTGAGAGGTAAAAATAGACTAGAAATAAAATATAATTTCCAGTGTTCTTGCTTCAGCTATTTGTGTCCTGTATACACCTTAAAGTGCAGAATGCCTCTGAGCCTCAGTTTCTCCAAACATAAAATAGAAGAATTTTCCACTCAACTCTGCTGGAGTAGGATTTATGGTCTCTAGCGAAACCTGCTGTGGAAAGATGCTATAAAAAATGTAGAGTGTTCTTTTGATTATGGATCACATCTGCACCAGACCAGAAACATTTTTTTAACAGAAGAAGGACTTAGTATTCTCCATTCTCCACATTTTTTTCCCTCTAATGAGGTATGGAACTATGTAGACCATAATGACTACAGCTTAAAGTGTAGGTTCAGTTTCTATGTAATCTCATAAATCTCTCTTAGCCATAAGTAACAGCTAACCTCCACTTCCTCTGATATTTTATTTACCCTGTAAATCAGCTCTATTCTTTCACTTCACAAAGGAAGTTGAAACTCCAACTCTAGGAATGTAGAGAGAGACAAGCTGCTGGTGTGTGCCCCTAATCCAGGAACCTCCCTACAGGCAGGCTACCCCCCAAGCACAGGGCATGGAGTCCCATCAATCACAAAGGATGGGAGGCGGAAAAAATATTGGACTGAAAATCACAGCTGCCTGAACTTCTGCAGTAAAGCCATACAGAACAGAGAATAGACTCAGAAGTGAAAATATTAGCCAAAAACTGTTGTTTGGCATCAAAACATATGTCTTACTCTATTGGGCTTTGCTTTTAATTAACTTCAATCACACTGGCACATGTGTAGTCACAGTGTGAGCATACCCATGGTTTCCCCTTTCGTTTAGATTTGCTTCCTCACTGGAGATTTGTCCTAGCTGGGCTGAGGCGCTGTGGATTCCTTTCCTGAAGCAAGATGCCCAGCAGGTAAGACTAGTGGCATGTTTGGTGGTGCTGGGTGGAGGTGATTTTATGCACCCTAATTTATCCTCACCACCACCAACACCACCATGCCCTGTTTCAAGCATATAATGTGGAAAGACTGGACATAAATAGGATTCCAAGAAGTTAACTGGTTATGTTAATGGATTTGTCAGAAATACACAACTTTGAGTTCAGTCTATTAATGGAAGGCAAAATTTCCCCTAATCAGTTTAAAAGAGTATCTTGTGGGCAACAATGTAATGAAATATAGTACCCTTTAATTTCTTACAGATCATTTAGTGTCCAATTTCACTGACTTCGAAGAAAGGATTAATCACACAATGAATAGAAAGATTTATTATAAAATGACTTCTATGACTCCTCCCTGCTACAACTATGGAAGGTGAAGAGAAGATTAAAAAAGCAGAAAAACAAATTAAAGGGGAAAGGCAAGGTGACAATGAATAGCACTGGAGGTAAAGGTGAATATGAGGTCAAAGGAAAGATACAACTTGTCTCAAGATCTTTGGTGACTGGAGTTTGGTTTTGAATTCGAACTAAGATGAACTTGGAAATTAGATAAAGAAGCTTAAAATTAAATCCCAAGGGAAAAAGGGGTGGGGGGAATGATCAATATGCTTAAGCTGTTTCTTTTTAGGTGCTCTAAATTTTAAATAAATGTTGCCTATAGTATTCATGGGCACTGGATTGTGTGTGTGGGTGGATGTGTGTCCGTGGGTGTGGTGGTTTAGCAGAGGAAAAAACTCTGATTTTCCCATAAATTTGAGTCATTTGACTCATGCTATTGTTACACTAATAATTTTTGAACTGATCATTTTCAAAGGATCAAAACAAACATATGTCTGCACTCTACAAAAAGGCACCCCGGATCACTCTCAGCCTAGTTGTCTCCTACCAAGATAAGAAAATCCGCTCCACTTGTCTATCCCACACTGAATCACCAGTTCACTCGGAGCTTCCAGTTTCTGTTTTCATGTTTTGCATTAAATAATAAGCTAAAGCACACTGAATATATTTTCAAATCTACTAGAATTTATCTTTTCAACTGCATAAAAAAACCCTTATCTTTGAACTTTTGAACTGAGATTTGAACCACTGTTCAAAAGGATTCTAGTGCAAGAGGCTTCCTGTAAAATTCACAATTACATGATCATTTTATAATCCCACTTTCCTTTGTGTACAGGCCAATTTGAGAGGGTTTACTTTTCTCATTTTTCCTGTGTTTAAATGAAGTGTTCTTGGTCAGGCGTGGTGGCACATGCCTTTAATCCTAGTGACTCAGAAGGCTGAGCAGGAGGATTGCAAGTTCAAGGGCAGCCTGAACACCTTAGTAAGATAAAATTTTTAAAAAATAATAAAAAGGTCTGGGGATATTGTTCGGTAGTAAAGCATCCCTGGGTTCAGTACCAGTACCAAAAATTTAAAAATAAGTAAGTGAAGTGTTCTTTCCATAGTTTTTAAACTCAGAGAATATTTATCCCTGTTTCTTTATGGGAAAGGGGTAAAAATACATATAGGATACATCTCAATTGATATCAGTATTCATTCATTCAACACACCTTTGCTGAATGTCTGTGAAGGTATTTGACACTGATGGGGCGGGGGACACAAAAATAGGGTGAATATTGCACTACACCTATATAAGCATTCAAAATTGGAAGAAGCTATAGGAAGGATACATGGGACTTTATACTTCTCTTTTTTCACCTTCCTGTGAGTCTATAATTATTTCAAAATTAAAAATATGAAATAAATAGGGTAACCAATTGTGCAAGATTCTGCTAGTTTTAGCACTGAAATTCCCATACCCTGGGAAACCCCTCAGGACTTGGTAGGCGGGGACTGTTGGTTACAATACAAAATGAAATAGACATTGTGTCTATTTTCAATGATCTCATACCAAATGAGGTGATGATAAATTAGTGGGGTGGGGAGACACTAATGAATCCAAGTAATGCGTGGTACATGTGTGAAAATGCTCACACATCTCACATGTGGTAGATATTGCCTCAGATCACTATCTTCCTTACTAAACTCAAACATAGCCTCAGAATCCTTCTCAACACAATACTATTCCAGACAGGAACTGGAGTTGCTAATAGAATTAAAACTTATCTTTGTGTTCTTCCATCATACCAAAAAATTTTAGGCATTTCTATATTAATATGCAAGCTTAAAAAGAAAGTCCTGATTTGCATTCATGCTCTACTCGACTGGTAAATAAACCTAATTATTTGAAGTTGCCAGGTATGGTTTTGCATTTCTTATGTAAGATCCTTGAAATGTTACGCAAGTTATCCCAAAATTAGCTTAGTTCCTTACTGTCAATCTTAAAATTATCACTTTTTTTGGAGTTGCTTTTTAAATTATAAGCTATTTCTATACAATAGTACTTTTTTTAAGTGAAAATGGTGCTAGAATTCCACATTACAAGATTTGTAAAAACAAATTAACAAAATAAGTGCTCCCTCCCCAGAACATTTTTACATATAAGTTCATATACACCTTATTTCTATATTTACTCTTTCTTCTGCTAATTTTGAAGAAAAATGAATGGGCAAATAACATCTATTTCAATTTTACTAAGTATATATATACTTACTGATAAAAGTGAAGGCTTTAATTCTGATATATAGGTAGAATTCCAGGCTCAAAAACGCCTGTGTATCATTTTGAGCAATTGATATAGCAGGGCATATAAAGATTTGAAAGTCATACTGCTCTGCATTCAAAGTCTATTCCCGCCAGTTTCTCACTATACAATCTTACATTTTATGTGATTCTGCTTCTTCACTTTTAAAATCATTAAAGTAGTCCCTGCTTCACTGGGTTAGTGCGGTACTTGATGAAACAATGTGCATGAAATACAATATAAAATAAATAATAACATTCATTTACTTTGTTATATGATTTTTACCTCAGTTATTTTTTGACTCAATAATAATTAAAACCACAAGCTACTTACATTACTAGAAAGTCAGAAATTATTTTGAAATGTTTATTTCTTTTTATTGCAATGAGCTTAATAACAGTACACATCTAGAACTACTGCTTGCTTATATGCTACAAAAATATAAATCATTATATTTTAATAATGAACCTCCAGCATCATTTGAAACATTGCTAACTAGCAACTGCATCATTGTTGACAAGATGCACACCAGTTGCCATAATTGAACCAACTTAGAAATAAATTCAATTTTTAAATTAAAAAAAAATATTCTAAACCATCAAAGACTAAACAATCTAATATCTCAGCTGCATTTCAATGTTTGGGTGATAACATTTACTTTCAACTTTTAAAACTTCATATTAAAATGGCAAAAATGAAATTCTTAAAAGAATGAATACTAAAGGATTGGAATTTTTCCCTCTTCTTTTTAAAACCTGCCCAGTACACAGAAGATTGTTCACAAATGCCAGGGCTAACTAGGTAAAGGACAAATATCATTTTATGGAAACTGTACCAGTTAAAGTAACATATTTAGGGATTGATATAATTTGAGTTACTCAATTCATTAAATTACAAAATATCCAGTACTGTGATAGGAATACATACTACAAATAATGATTTATTTGAAACTTTGATCTTATAGAGTATTTTAATTTGACAAATATACATTTTGTAACTGAGCTTATCTCCTCAGTGGGCTACATAGCCTAATTAAGAACCTTGAAATGTGAAGTATAGAGAGAAACTAAAAATAAGATTCGGCCACAAGCGCCTATTATTAATTTAAATGTGCTCTCAAATAGCACATACACAAAGGCTACAAGGACAATTTACAAATGAACAGACCAGCTAAGTCAATCTGATCATGGAGGCATTCAAGTTCCCCTCTGACTTGCCCTCTGTTGGAAAGATCAAAGTGTGGCCTGGAATTAACATTGCATTGGTTTCCGTCAATCCAGTTTCACAGTGTCCAGTCATTCTGTATGTTCTATATTCAGTGCAGCTGTTGTTGTGGCTCTTGAGATGTTAGACTCACTAATAAGTTATTTTCCAGTCTTTTGGCAAGAATGGGGCTATAAGAGAAATGGCTTGTAGTGATGTGTTCCAGCTGGAAGTAAATAAGTTCTCCCATTGAAAAGCAGGTCGTTGCCTGGAGGTTTCCAAATTTTGCCTAACTGATCACTGGATTAGGAGTTAGTAAGGAACCCACAGGCTTTATGTGATTAAGAAAATAGAGGGATATAGTGATGCAAACCCCAGGAAGAGGCTGAAAACTTTTCATTTCAATCCCAGGTTTCCTTACTAACACGTTTTATAACCTTGAAAACACCACTTAGCCTTTGGCTGTGCTTCCATAGCTGTTACCCCTAATTATTTAATATTTATTGAATACTCATAAAGAACTGTTCCTAAAGAGAACATAAAGCAAAAACAACTAGCTCTGTTAATCCAGCATTTATTTATAAGGGGTCCATTAGCAATATTTCACAACTTATTGCTTTCAAAATGCAGTTTACAGTAGACAAGAAAAAGATCATTTAATATTTAGAGAATATTCATTAGCAATGTTTCAACTGGATGAAAGAGGATGAAACTGGTGCACATTTTGGACCCAGCACACAATTCCATAAAACCATCAGTTCAGAATAAAGTGAAAGCTTTGACTCTATTAACTAGAGCATGCACTATGAAAATGGACAAAGAAAATAGCGCAAATATGGGGGCAGTTGTGACGTTTTATTTCTTTGGCTTTGACTTAGCTGAGATTTGATGTTCTTTTGTTTTTTGTTTTTTTGTCAAAGATAAGTTTTTGATGAATCCAAGAAAAAGTGCTACCTCTTTGCAACAGCATAAAGGAGGTCCCTTGTGCTGAAATGCACACCCCATTTGCCTTGACCCATGTCATGAACACATTTTGTCCTAATCTAACAAACGGTGTTTACATAGATGGACCTGGAGTTCCTAAGAACTATTTGGATCTACACCAGTTATTAGTCCCTGACATTTGCAATATTCAAGATGGCGCCACAATTCTGCGGCTTACTCACAGATGTTCATGGCCGATTGTTTTTCCTTTCAGTGAGAAATCATTTTCAACAGCAAATCATATACACTAGGATCTTTAAAATAGCTACACTAGTGGGAAGTTTTTTTGTTTTTGTTGTTGTTATGAATTCTTTTTTCTTTTCTTTATTTTTTAAATTCTTGTTTTAAAACAAGTTTCCATGATTACTTTTGCTGGCCCCAGAAGCCACAGTAAAATGTTTCATTCAAAGTAGATGACTCAAGTTGTAATCATTTAACCAGCTAGGAAGACTCATCTTTACCTATTTTTGGATTCAACATATAAGCACCTCCACCACACTACAATATTTAGAAAAATATTTTTCTCTCTTTTTTTTTATAAGAAAACTGCTGTATAAAGATGGAGATAAAATAAAGATGGAGGAAAGAAAGAAATAAAATATCTGGAGACATCTAACTACTTTTGCTTTCAAAATTATCCTTGAAAATCTATTAACTTGGTCCCAACTATTTTAAACTGATTATTTGTGCAAGAGCTATGCTGCAGTTTGCTTAATTGCTATACGTGAAAAAATAATAGTAAAAATAGATTGAAAAGTAAGTAAACTTATCTTATTAGCAATAGAAAAATTCATGTAGATAAGTTTAATTCTTAAAGAGCCCAAACTTTTAGTAAACATCATTTAACATTTTCATGATGCTTTATGTTCACATTGTAAAAATAATGCATTGTTGCACTATGCTTTAATATAGGAGCAACCCCATGAGTATTCGATATGCAGTCTATTTGCCCATACACTAAATGGCCTCAGGCTGCTTCATAATGGGGGATTCTACAGCCTCAGCCTCCTCTACCTTTTACATATGCTGTCAGTTTCCAGTATTTAGACTCTCACAGCCTTACCTCAAAACTACCTTTGCTTCTAACACAGAAGTACGGGCATAAACATACTCCTTAAAGTCTGGGTTTTCCACTAGGTCTATTTCCCCTGGAAGAAGACTTATCAGAAAAGAGGGTAAATTATGAAGTGAGGGAACAAAAAAAACAAAATTAGACAGTATGCAAATTATGTTTCCTGCTGGAAATGTATTCTAACCATTAGTTCCTATCTGAACTCTGTACAAATTGTTTTCTGTGTAAGATGATCTCATCTTTATCAGACTTCTTTCTGCTACCTTCTACATTCACAGCTTAACCCTAATCCTTTACCTTACAAATCATGTCCATCTTTTTATGGATATCTGGTAGCCCTGTAGTATAATTTTCTATTTCAGTCATAATGATCCTTGATAAAACTATAACTGTTTCATGGGATTCAAGCCCAGCTCATTTTGAAAACTAGTTATAACTAGCTATAGTTCTAACGTGAAAGGAGAGCCTTTGTAAACCTCATTAAAGAATTTCATGACTTATCTATAAGACCCTGACATGGCAGAGAATTCGATGCTTAGCCTCTCGTTTAGTCCAATAAGCCAAGACAGCCTGTCCCTGACGAACATTTCTACCACCTCAGCACACAGCATAGCAGAGCCAAGGAAATTCCAAACTGTTATTCATCACCCATGTGAGAGAAGGACTTTATGACCTTCAGAGTAGGCCTTTGTCCATTAATAAAACTCTCTGACAATGCTCAACACGTTTACTCATGGTGGATTTGACTCTTGGCTCAGTGAGATCTAAAGGAAGTTAACTAAAAACACAGAAAGGCAGTTTTTAATCACTTATTTCTTTGGGAGCCTAGAGAATTTGCTTAGGAATCCAAGTCCTATAGCCTAAAGTACTCAAACTGTCACTAACACACACAGAAAGTTCACAGTCTGGTAAAGATCACATGGACTTCTCAGTTTCCCCCTAGGGGAATCAAACCTGTTTGTCCTATAACTGAGTAGAGATATATTTTAATAGTAGCCCTATTCTTTAAAATTACTGTCTGTTTCATGACTAATTTTACAGGATTATGTGTGACCATTAAATCAATATTCTCCTTTGCAGCATGCAATACTCACTTCACTTTGAAAAGTTAAGGTTCTTTAAAATCATATTATTATTCTTCTCTTACAGAACAGCCTGTCAGAACTGTTAGAACCACCCTCAAATGATTATATTTTATAATGTGTTTTCACATTGAGCAAAGGCAGAAGTGGGGAAATGAGCCAAAAGCTCTCCATCCATATGAAACATAAAGAAGCCTAATTGAAGAGGTCATGTATCCAGAGGCCAGGGCTGCTTCAGAGGGCTTAGATCAGAGCCCATCCTTTGGTAGACTACAGAGTCAGCTCTGCCTCCACCTGGGGTCAGCCTGTGCCAGGGGTCAAACCTGAAACTGAAAAGTAGAATAATTACCCACTTGGTACCTGACTGCACATCGTGAAATGTCCCACTAAATTATGTGTGGGTGATCAGAAACAACTTCTAGGTACACCACCACCCACCTGGGTCCCAATGCTCCTTCTGCTGAATGCTTCCCTCTCTGTCTACCTGTCTCTTTCTTAAGCCCAGGCAGACCTTGGGGTGGACCCATCCAGCTCCATCACTCTGCTTTGCTGCCAGTTGCTCTGTCTCTAAAGAATGTAAAATCTTTCTTTCAACTCTATCTAACACCCCTTCCTTCTCTTCTGCCCTTTTTCTCCCAAGCAGTATAATTTGAGTTGAAATACAAACAGAACCCCTCTCCCTCCCTCTCCTTATCTATCTCTCTCCCTCTCTCCCCCCTCCCCCCGCTCTTTCTCTCTCTCTTTCTCTCTCTCTCTTCTTTTTGTCCCTATTGCATGAAAAACGAAAGGGGGAAACAAAGGCTTAAGTGAACTTTGGAGATTAATACGTCTTCTGGTCCCAGCTGTCAGATTTATTTCTTCTTTGTAGCTAAATCAGGTCATTACACTACAAATCTTTGTTCTGGATGAAAGATTTAAATCCCCACAGAATTTAGAGGCTGGGGGGCAGGGAGGCACAGGCATAATAAACCATACATAGTAATTGGCTGTAGTTTTATCCGGATGTTTATATACAGACTGCTATCAAATTCTGATAAACTTTCCCTGACCCCTTTCACTTTCCAGAGTCCCTGGGAATCCCAGCAACAAACTACATTGTCCTAACACTCAGACTTTTGTGCTCCATTATAAACTCTCTCTACACTGAATACATCATGTTTCCATGCAGGTACTTTAAACAATCAAAGAAATTAAGAGATCTTTTGGGTTGCTTTGTAATAATAATAGTAATTTTTTTGAAGTTTCTATAACAGAAGAATTTGTCCTTGACAAGTTCTGAATTATTTTTTCAGAATTTAAAAAAAAAAAAGGCAGGTATAATGGAAGGCTTAGAGATTCCATTCAGCTGCTTTAAAATCAAACCAAAGAACAGCGGTGGCAGCAAAAGTCTGAAAAGGCATTAAGTCATCAAAATCGCCATTCAGCTTTGGAACAGACGTCTCGCCCATCATCTTTATCCAAAGAACCAGGGAGGGAACATTGAATGTATTAATAAAGATAATAAAGCACCAGCCTCAAGTCAGGGCTGCTTTTATACAGGAATTCTTTAGGCAGTACCCTTTGTAGCCTCTGCTTCACGTAGCAACTTCTTGTTTTCTCTGCATTTCAGGAGGCAGCAGGTGACAATGACTTAGGCCTTGAGCCTTGCCTCAGAATACTTACATTGTGCCTGCATGAAATAGGAGAGTGAAGATTATAAGTAGTCCTCGTGGACTGAATGGAACCCACTTTTGTTCCTGATCCCCCAGAGTAAATCTGGGTTTCTGCTGAGCCTTCTGTGTGCAGGTCTCTGGGAAGCCCCATTCATTGTGATTCTGTGTGAATTTCACTCCTGGAGCTAAGCACAGCAGAGTCCCTGAATTTGGGTCCTTTTGAAAAATGTCCATTTGCCACATGTTTAATCATGTTTCTTCCTAACTGCTGGAGAGGTTCTATTTTCAGTCATCTCAAGAACAGTATACTTCTCTGAAGGAGGAAAGGTGGAGCCCATCAAGAAGCAGGAGGAAATTTTCTTGGGTCAAAGTACTTGTGTCAAAAGTCCTGTGGAAGCTGTTGGGATCCTGCCATAAGTGTTTGAAATCCTGACTATGAGAAAGGCTAGAAACTAGGGCTGAACCTAAGCACAACCTCAAGGCCTCATCTGACAAAATTATCTCTGACCTGGTCCCATCATCTTGTCTGAAATTGCTCCCTCTGAAGACCTCTTCTCTGCTAAGTGTGTCTCCTTCAGATGGTCCCTATTTAAATGCTAATGTTTTGCTCACCCAATATCAGTCATTAGTTTATCACATTAGCCTCAGTCACCCTGGGAAAATGGAACTTGGTCGGGTAAGCACAAATGAAAGGCAGGGTGAAAGTGATGCTCCAGACCATGTGTGGGGAGCAGATATGACAATGGTGGTGGCTAAACAGAGTGCCCAGGGTCAGCATCCATAATGACAGGAAGTAAACTAGCATCCAACCCCAGAAGTGGGGTACACATTCACCTCCCAGAGAGGGATATTAAAGGAAGTATAGGAGATACTTTCAAAACACCCAACTCCATCAGAGCTTTGTCTGGGGCAGGTCCTAGTTGAGTAAGCAACTCCAGCAAACAAAGTAGAAAATACTAAGCCACATCCTAACAAGATAGCTAGAGAGAGAGAGAGATCACCGAACAGTCCAAATGCCTCCAGAAGACCAACTCAACTGGGAATCTAAACCACACATTTGGCCCTTGCCATTTAAGATGGTCCACAGCAAACTAGGCCAACTCTATTTGACAGAATAACAGCTATTCCCACAGTGGCTCTGGGACATTATTTGAAAATCAGATTATTTATTTTTTAAAGGCAACATCTATTGTCAGACTTGTTTTTCTTTCAGTTAATCTAAATGGGAACATCCTTATCTGCAAGGACACAGATACTTTTTGTGGAGTTCTCTGCAATGTATAAATGTGTTGGATAATAATGATCTTTCTGGTTAAAGTAAGATGTTCTGTCCTACAAAAAGCCTATATATACTAACAACATGGGTTAGATGCTGGGGAAATGATTCACTGGGTGCCTAAAAGGGCTGAATGGTATAAAATTGCATACTATTTGTGCAAACATATTTTTAACATTTAAAATCCAACTAGTTTTATTAATTTTTTTAAATGATGCTTATTCTTAACGTGTTCGAATGTCTCCCAGAGAGGAAAGTGGTCTACAAAAAAGCTTTTGATCTTCATTCATTTTCAAGTATCTGCAAATTAAAGGACCTGTTGGGGAAATATTCTGCTCATTTGATGGCTAAGAGGCACTTTTGTTTTTAATGGGAAGAAAGATGTTAAGTTACATTTGAAGAAATCTCTTTAAATTTAGGAAATAGCAATCTCTCCATGTAAACAAGAGTATGTGATTTCCTGACTATTTACCAGTGGCTCTATCTATACTGGAAATAAAATTTCAGAATCCTTAATTAATAGGGCAGAAACACATTTCTGTCAAAGTAAACCTGTGTCAAAGAAAGAATTTATACCCAAGGCATAACTACATTGTAATGGAAAAGAGGAATGTTTGAGGATGGAGGTAAAGAGTTTGGTATCTGGGCAGAAAAAAGATGACTCGGCAAGACAGAACTTTGTAGTATTGGTGAAAACAAAACTTAATGGTAAAACTGATACGGAATTGAGTTCTAGTTCTATCATTTTATAGTTATATTGAAACTGGAGAAATCACTTAATCCCTCTACTATATTATCTGTAAAATGGGCACAGTAATACCACCTCTTTTATAAGTTGTTGATAACATTAAAATGAGAGAAAGCCTATAGATGGTAATGCATGTATGATTCTGAGTGCCTGGCATTCAGTATGCATGCAATAAATAACAACAAACTTTTGAAACTGGAGTTTGAGAAGAAACTAGATTCTTTGCCTCTATTGGCTGGTGGGGTCTGCGTAAGCTTCAGGTCTCTGCAACTGAGAAAACCGGGTTTAGTGTTAGCAACTAATCACAGCAGGGGACTCCTACCTGTGACAGCTCCAAGGGTCACAGCCTGCAAAGCTGGACTCTTCTCCACTATTATTGAGTGTCATGTTCCAGCTCTCAGTATTACAGCTCTTAATGTGGATGCTCAGGGGCTCAGGGCTTGGTACTAGGTGGAGCCGTCTCTACTGGCTGCAGCTGTGTTCACCATTTGCATTCCAGCTCACTGTGCCATAGCTCTGGGACAAGGACTTGCCTTCATTATCACAATTATCATCACATCATTATTCATCCTTGAAAGTTTAGGCTATCTCTACGTCAAGTCGATGATATGAACACTTTCAGTTAAAACATTTTTGTGCAGTAAAGATTTAATATAGTTGTTTACTTAGAAACATACAAGCATTTTCAGATATTACTATATACTTTTGAAAGTAGGTTCTTATAGCCACACAAAAATAACATTTGTATGGCTACAGAGCTGTGAGCTCTAGAAAAGAGCTGGGAATGTGGACCTTTAAGCACCAGATCTAGAAAGGAATCATCAGGTCTCTTTACTAATGGCTGCTACAGCAGCCAAACCCATGAACCCAAATCAGTCAGTCAACAAAGGAACACAGACCACCTGAAAATGTGACTGTCATGTGTGATTAAACCCCTTATTTTTAGCTAGCATTCTGTGGATACCTTAACAAACAAGAAAATTATTGATTCAGTCATTCCTTTTCCCACTAAAATTATTTTCCATCTGTCAAAGAAACATAATCTCAACACAGTTTGCTTAGCATTGACAAGGACATGAATAATTTTTGGTGTCCCTGTTATTCATTCACTGAACAATGCCAAACACACAGAATTCCACTATTACTTCTTGTTCAGATGTTGTAGATTTTCCAACATACTTAAATCATAAAGAGACATCACAAAATCCAACCCCTATAATTTTACATATGAGAAAATAGGCCCCAGAGACATTATGCGATTCACCTGAGGTCAAACGGCTCATTACCCGCAGAACTGGGATTAAAGACATGGCTCCTGATACTCCTTATAGTTACCTTTCCACTACCCACATATGACTTAAAAGGAAGAGGAGAGGTTTGCATCCCTTCTAATTCCAAAGAGGATGACTCAAAAATAAGGTTTTCACTGAAAGTTACAAATCAGATCACTCTAGTGAAACCAGCAATTTTAGCCGATGTTTATTAAAACAAATCATGCCATGCTACCCTATTAACTTTGTCTGGAATCCTCAATATACTCTGGCCAAATAATAGCATAAAAGAGTAGAAAACCATTTAAGCAATGAGAAAAACCAGACCATGGGGTATCAGTGATTAATGAACAACTCGAGTACAAAGAAAGCTGAATTGAACTTTATAGATGCCCTCAAAATAGGTATCAAGGAATAAACTGCGATGGTGGAAGTCATGTTGAAGATGTAAAATTTTCCTTTAACAAACTGATAGCCCCTACATGAATGACTTTTAACTATAAAGTTCTTTAGGTAACATGTTTAGGAAGGAAGGGAGGGAGGGAGGAAGGGAGGGAAGAAAGGGGAGGGAGGAGAGGAAAGGAGAGGAGAAAGGAAAGAAAAGGAACTTATTTAAGGTTTACTCCAGTCGGCACCAGTTTCTTCTTCGATCACTTTTGTAAGGTCTACACACACACACACACACACACACACACACACACACACACCCTTTCTTTCTCATATTTTCCAGAAATTGTTCACTTCATTAATTTCAATAGTATTTCTACAACAAAGAGCAACAAAGAGAGTTCTGTATATATTTTTTCTTTTTTTTTATACATTTCAAGTTTGTAGTCAAGATGAGAGAAGTCAGAAGCCTTTCTAGGTAGGGTGAAGAACTACTCAGCTAGTTCTCAGAGCTGGGTAAGTATGTCTGCAGGAGGCTGAAGAGAATTGAAACATCAAGCAAGAATTTCCCGGTTCTTGTTCAGTCTGAAAACCAATATAGATTTGGAAATCTTGCTTCACGCTTCCTTACCCCAGTACCTGCAAAGCTCACATAGCACCCTATAATTCAAACAGAGAATGAGATGGCCTGAGGGCATTGTGTGAACAAGTCAGGAGCTAGGCAAGGCAGACTGAATTTGAGCTTTCCTGGTACTTATGACAACCGTTAGCTTCCACTATTTCTGACTTTTCCATGCTTGCTATCTAATTATGTCACATATTGAAAATGCAGCAAGAGAAAATTCCATTTTAGCTCTAATAATAGAAATGGGTAATATTTACCACTTTAACAGATTGTGCTGTGTTGTGAATGAAGGCTGCCTCTTCAGTCACATTATATAGATGAAGTTTCTCCGGCAGTACTGAAGCATATGGGAATTAGAAAACTAAGTAGACTATGGGAGCAATGTGATTTTAAGAAAGTAATTTAATCTAAATCGTGGTGTTAAATGGAAATCTTATCCATAAAAATTGTATGTTGGAAAAGCAACTAAATGTCTAAGTGGGGGGAAGGCAATTTTAAAATGTTATTTTAAAGTATATTAGCAGTACTGAATCCCACTCTATTGAAAAATCAGATCATTTTCCCAAACAAAAGCTTAGTCTATAAACTTAGTATTAGCAACATCTGCAGTAGTCAAAAATAGAAGCAAATGCCATGATATCCTTGAGCCATGGATGAAAGCAAAATAATTGTATGCTGTATAAAACACAGGCAAAGTAGGACAGCAGCAAGAAACAACTTGAAAAAAGATCTGAATAAGCATATGTGAAGAGATAGCTCATCTTCTCCACATGGGGGTTTCTCCCTACTTTAAGTCTACAATGGGCCACAAATTTCAAGTTTCCACCATGGTCATTAATGTATTTCTGTATTAGTGTTCAACTAGGAAATTGCATATGAATTCTTATTCTAAGGAAAGTTAGAATGCTTTGAGCACATTAGAAGTAATTCACTTTTCCCTGGGTCACAACAGATGACAGACAATATCAGCTAGTGTCAAGTGCAAAGTCTCTGCTAGGGGTGAAAAATGAGTCTAAATTTGATAAGGTGCAATCAATCTTCAGCAAAGAAATTTCTGGAGACAATAGTGAAGTTCAAGAACTGAATGGAATGTTACCTAAGAGGAAAAGCACTTGGTTAAATTCTGTGTTGACTGATATTCAACAAACCTTTATTATGCCCTGTGTGTCCCCTAACAGTTGAGCAGAAACTAACTAGGTAGCCCTGCCTCACTGACATCCTAGAATCCATTAAATTAAGTCTTAGGTTGCCTCTATGTCACTATTCTCAATAGATTTATGATAAATGTAGGGTAAGTCAAATAACCCTACATGGTGGGAAGATGGCGAATCTCCATTAATAGATACCCCTCGAACTCATTTGGAACCTTAATCCACTAGAGCTCTGCTATCTGGTTCCTCCTTCAATGATGCAGCCTTCCGGGATCTCTGGTACAAAAAAATCTTGCCTCTCAGTTGAGTCACAGAAAAGAACTTTGCTATCATGGCACACAAAGACATTCTCAGAGAAAATTTGGAGATGTTAAAAAATTCATGAATGTGTACATCATTTTTAAAATTATGTTGTCTTCCATATTTTAAATGTACCATGATTGAAATTTAAATGCCAAACTGCCAATAATGCCTTAAATAGACAAGAACAATACTATGGAAAACCTTATTTTTCTGAGTGCTAGAAAAGTGATGCTAGGATGAAAGACAGTGTTTCATTTGATTTATAGGCTCTAAAATACTAAAAATAAGTCAACCTTAAACCCAAAATTTTTTAGTTTGTACAATTTTTGAAATTCTTTCAGATTTCAAGAACATATTTGAAGAACATAGAATTTCATCCTACAGTGAATGTCAAGAACTTTCCAGGAGCAAACCATTTTAAGATGATGTAAACATGTCAATTACCCTGATTTAATCAGTACATATTGTGTGAGTGTGAGTTTGTGAGTGTGTGTGTGTGTGTGTCATATCATACCCCATAAATATGTTCAATTATTAAATGTTAATAAAAAATGTTAATTTTAAGGAGACAGAAATTCTAACTACTCTGATTTGATGTTTACACATTATAA
Organism: Spermophilus citellus; assembly: GCF_964194105.1. Lineage (NCBI taxonomy): Eukaryota > Metazoa > Chordata > Mammalia > Rodentia > Sciuridae > Spermophilus > Spermophilus citellus. Next base: position 99,610,643 of record NC_138186.1, on the reverse strand, counting down.
ACATGTATTGAATCATCACACTCCATAAATATGTGTAATCAAAGTAATAAATACTAATAAAAATATTTTTAAGGAGGATAAAGGTATTTCAAGAGCTCTGACTAAATGCTAAAGAAGTTGTTTTTCCTTGGGTAAAAAATAACTACCTAAGGAAGCAAAACAGTTGTTGCAGAGACAAAGGTACAGAGAATGCAGATGAAACTGCCTATTTCCTGATTTTGCCCATGGCTGGAAGTACCAGCCATGAGAATGCACATTGCAAATACACTATTACAGGGAGTGAAATTGATCCAGGGCTCCAGTTGCTGTTCTGTAAAATCCTTCTCAGCCTTTGACACTAGGCTCCACTTCCCACAGGCAGCTGCCTGCCAAGGACTGTGTATAAGAGGGACATTCAAGCAGATGGTTTCCTGTTCCTGGAAGATATGGGACTCCTGTATAGTACAGATTGGGTTCGAGGACTCCTCGAAAGCATTATCATATCTTCCTTACTGCTAGGCAGCCCAAGACACTTCCACCCAGGCTCTTCCTCTTTTACTCAGAGTCAGACTTGCCATATAGTCTGATGATTCTCCCTGCCATGCCTGGCTTGCTGTTTCCTCTCACACACATAGCCACTAATAAAATCCTTGCACATTTAATTCCGTTCTGCTCTGTGCCACAAGAAAGTGCATAAGTAGCGTAGAAGACTAAAAGTATCTCTGCAAACCCTATTTTTGTCTCATCTATACAGACTCCAGAGGTTTCGCCCCATCTCTTTTTCTAGAAAAACTATATGGACTTTTAAAGAAATCATCTTGGTAAATTTCTCCACATGGTGAACTACTCACATATACCTGGAACACAAATTTTCAGAGTGCTTTGAAAAACAGTCTAACCATAACGAGGTGGTTATGCAAAGAGACAGTTCATGCAGCTAGATAAATACTCATCAAATCTTGAAAGGCAGGTCTTGGTTGGGGATACCTTATTTTTAATATTGTAAAGCTTATAAATTGAGTGAAATACTCTCTCTTTCATTCATCCTAGCTTCCACACTTTACACTTAGGAAAATGAGGTTTTTCATGGTGTTCTGTGGGTTATAAATAGCATAGTTCTTGTCTATTTAAGGCATATTTGGCAGTACGTGATACCTAGACAATTTGGCATTTAAATTTCAACTATAGTGCATTTAAAATATGCGGGATGACATCAGACATAAGCTAGGTTTCTAAACCTTGGCTTTTATGACTGATATTTAAAATAATGTATCAAGAGGTTAACACCCCACTTGAAATTGTCTCTATGTCTCTTTCTACACACAATTGGTTTGACTGTTATGACTGTCAAGATAAATTAGAAAAGAGTTGAGCCAAATTGTGCCTTTAGACACAGCTTTAAATATCCCTGCCATAGATGAAAAATGAAAAGGTTAAACTAGAAACTTCTAAGGTTTCTTCCAGCTCTAATAGCATAGGATTCTATAATTCTATGGTTTAATGCAGTCAAATATGTTTAGAGCGCTCCTTCCCCAATCATAAGTTCCCTTTACTGAAATCTGAGTACAATGGAATTTCCTTCTCCAAACATTTTCATCAATTTTGAAGGCGATTCCAGTCCTAATATGTGAGAATTACTAGGCCACTCCTGGTACCAGCCTCAAGCAGATGATCAGGAACCACTCTGAGAAAGGAAGATCTCTCTCAGCTTCAACCACCTTCTTTATGTTGCTTCTTCAGCAGAAAATAAGGATAGGAGAACCAGAAGAGCTTACAATACTCTAAAAACAATCCAACACAACCTTCCTTAAAGGTCTTATTTTGCATTAATGTTACTCGAAGAAAATGTCTTCAGAAAGATCTGAACCATTGAATTGTGCCATTTAACCACACTTAGTCACCAAAGTCCCTAGAAAGCCACAAAAGCACAACCAAGCTTTCAGATTTTGAATGATGAGAGTGTGAAGATACATGGGTTTGAATAAGAAGATCTTGCTCCTTCCCTTTCATTCATTTCCTCCTTCACAGACAATATGCATTATTTGCACCTTCAGAAGTCACCCATATATCATGGATAAATTAGATTTAATTAGAAATTTGCTATCATTACTAAAACAAAACGTGAAAAATGTCCCTGATATTCTTATCTAGTAAGATTTTCATATTTTAGTATCTATCAAAACTAATACATATAGATATATACATTTATATGCATAAACACACACACATATAAATTATCTTGACATGAAATCTAAGTACAATGGAATTTTCTTCTCTAAACATTTTCAGAATCACAATCCTTCATGTTCTCATACGGGAATTGTTGAGCCACTCCTATAACTAGCTTTAATCAGATCATAAGGAACCACAGCATTGTTTCTGTACGTCTGACTGTTTCTCTCTAAATTTTCCTCTTCCTGTCTTATTTTTCCCCTAGGTCCTTGCTGTGATTTGGATAAGTATCCCCCAGAGGCCTGTGTATTCAAGGCTTGGTCTTCATCCTATGGCACTATTGGAAAGTAGTGGAACCTTTAAGAGGTGGGAAGAAATTAGGTACATGGGACATGCCCTTGAAGGAAATATTGGAACCTTTCCCCTTTCTCTATCTTTAACTTCTCAGCCACCATGAGAGGAACAAGCCTCCTAGCCCATGTGCTCTTACTATTACAAGCTCAAAGCATCAGAGTTAAGAGACCATAGACTAAACCTCTGAATACTGAGCCAGATCTTTATAAGTTGATTCTCCAGAGTATTTTGTCACTGTAATGGAAAGTTGACTAAAACAGTCCTTAAGTTCCCTAACCAAAAAATAAATAAATATAACTTTAAGAAATTCTCCTAATTTGAGGGTTTTAGAAACATAATTTTTGCACATGAAATGGAATTTCTGAACTCTGAACATTTGTGAATACAGAAAAGTGAGATTTCTCCCTCTTTTTAAAATTCTTCAAATTCTATTCAAAATTTCCTTCTTTTCAACTTTATGCATATTACTATTTTATAAAAATTAAATTAAAATAAATAATTGCTTACCACTTTTCTCCCAACAAAAACTGCATCTTAGAAATTAATTCAGTTGAACTTGATACCGAGATATGAATATCCCAACTATTTTATAACATGTAACATGTTTATGTCACATTGATTAGAATGTTAATAGAATCCTACAGCGCTAGCTTCCATAGCAATACAGTTATTCATTACTAGAATCGTGTTATATCCAAACTCATGAGCAAACAATGCTTTTTATTTATTTATAAATCGTGTTATTTAATTAGAGAACAGCACTCATGAAACCAGTGTTAAGAATTTCTTATTGATTAGCCAGTTATTTTCTCTTAGTTCAAGAGTAAAGACTTGATCCCAAATCACAGCCAGCCACAAATTTACATTGTAAGTAATAACAAGGAGTAGGTAAAAGGCTTCTAACATTTTTGTTTATTTTCTTCATGTAAATATTTTAACTATGAATTCTTTTAAATATATACAAAAGGACAGATAATAATATAATAAGCTTCAACTCCAATTTCTAGAGTTAAACAAATGCTGATATTTGGTAATATTCACCTCAAGTATTTGTGAAATAAAATACAGCAAATACAAATAAAGTGTTAGAAATAACCTTCCTTCACTCGCTGGAAAAATCACCACAAACACTATGTATACTCTTCCTACTCATATTTTTTCACTTCTACGTATGAATATATCAATAAACATGTAATATTATTTTAATATATTTTTAGATTACCTAAGTGTTACCATACCATATCCTTTGTCAACTTGTGTATTTTTTCACTCAACATCGTATTTTCCTGTGTATCCATTTTGATACGTATCAATCTAATTTATTCATAATTATTAATGCTTAGCATCCTATTAAATTCTGCTTAATTTCTCCACTTCTCTATTCTTGAACAATTACTTTATTTTCAAGTTTTGTTAACACAACAGTATCACACTGACATTTTGTAGGCTGCCTCTCTGAGAGTGCAACCAGAATAGGAAATTAGAAGTATATTTTCTGCCTTGGAGAGTATATACATCTTCAACTCCTGGATATTATTAAACGACTCTCCAAAGCAAAGATACCAATGCACTTAGTAGCAGCAGTTTTTGAAAGTTTCTACCTACCTATATTATTGCCACTTAATATGATCAGAGATTTTAAGTTTTGCCAATCTGCTGGTTATGAAAGAAATATTGGAATTAGTTTTATGCTGTCCCATTTTATTTTAACTTTCAGCTCCCCAATGATAAGTAAGACTTTGCAACTTTTATGCACATGCTGGTCTTAAAGATTTCGTATTTATTTATTTATTTATTTATTCATTTATTTATTTATTTTGTAGCAGGGATTGAACCCAGGGGTACTTAACCTCTTGAGTCACATCCCCACCTCTTTATGTGTGTGTATGTGTGTGTGTGTGTGTGTGTGTGTGTGTGTGTGTGTGTGCTGACCTTGAACTCATGAACTTCCTGCCTCAGCCTCCAGAGCCATTGGGATTACAGGCATGCATCACCACACTCTACATTAATTAACTTTTCATACACTGTTCATTCTCTATTGAAATGTTTCCTTTTTATTGTTTTTGGAGTTTTATTTAATATATATTTTGTTTACTAATTGTTTATTGGTTTCTTGGATTTCACATGTCTCCTAATATGTGACTTATCTTTTCATTTTATGGTCTTTTTCTTGACAGATCTTTTATTTTTTAAATAATTAAAATTATCTTTTTAAAATTTGTGCTTTTGAAACTCTTTCCCTACCTTGAAGACTATAAGGATAGCTTTTTTTAAAATTCATTTTCCATCTTAAATCCATTTTGAATTTATTTTTATGTATGGTGTGAGGCAGACTTTCAAGTTTATTTTTCCTACATGAATAATAAATTGTCTCAGCATTGGTCTATGTGTACACCCATCTTGCCAATATAACACATTTTAATTTCTATACCTTTATGATAAGCATTGATAAATGATAGAGTAAATTCATTCCCTTTCATCTTCAATTTTTTTCTTTGAGCTATTGGCATTTTATTCATTTGTGTTAATTTTAGAAACAACTTGTCTAGTTCTGAGAAATGTTTAAGACTTAGATTAAATTGGCTTTGATTTTATTATTTGGGGAGAATCAAAAATTTTTAAATACTGGCCTTTCCCATCCAAATACATGGTATAATTCTCCATTTATGAAGGTTTTCTTTTGGGCTATTTAATAAAATTTTATCAATTTTTCCCAAAGTCACATGTTATATTAAATTTGATCTCAGATACTTTGTAGTTTTGTGGCTAGGAGGAATAGATATTTTAAAATTACATTTTAAGACAATTTCATCTAGGGTATACCAGTACTAATTTTTGAATAGAGTTTTATCAGATATCAATATTGATAAACTCCCTGGTGACTTCTACTAGTTTGTAAGTAGACTCTCTTAAATTTCATGTGAAATCATATTCTTTGTAAATATGAGAGTATGCTTTTTTGTTTCTCCGTTTCCTCTATTATTTATTTTCCACATCTTACTGAGCTGCCAATAATCTCCTTTTGAACTATCCAAACTCTATATCAGGGCTTTAGGAGCCCTAAACAATTTTGCTCCTGCCAATCTTTCAGACTTTATCTCTGCTGCTCGCCTACCATGTTCCCGTAGTTGGTCATTCTATTACTTAAACATGACAAGTTCATGTATTCCTTAATGTAATACAAACTTCTTGACAGCTCTATGAGATCAGTGCTATCCCCATTTTATAGAAAACTGGGGGTTATAGAGGTAAAGTAACTTGTCTAAAGCTATCTAGTAAAGTGTTTGAAATAAGACTGGACTCTAATACTCTGCTTCCAGAACTCATTCTTTTAACCACTACACTCTCCTGCCTCACAAATTTGATTCAGTAAGGCCAATTAAGAAGCTGTTACAGTGGCCCAGCCTGAAAAAGTGATCATTCATATAGCTGAAAGAGACATTTCAGAGTAAGCCTCAAATTTTCATGAACCAATTAAACATAATAGTTATTCCAGGGTAATTTGAACTTCAAATATTCTATCCTATGACCCATAAGGACATTTGCATTTTACAGGTTGTAGGTTCATAAAATATGGTCCTTATAAATATAACATACACATAAAAATAAAAAATAACTCCTAAGAATAGCATAGAACTAATTCCAATATTCCTTTTATATGGTTTCTATATAAGATTCATAACCAATAAAAATTTATATGAATAATCACACAACTACATACAAATATATGCACTCACATACATATACCATCCAGCACAATATGCTTAGGTCTGAGTTTGTTTTTATACATGCCATAAATATTCTTAAGTTTATTCAAAAGCAGAGCACATACACAAATTTGTATAAATGTGGACCCTTCTTCAGGTTCTTCTTTTGATTAGCAATTTCCATCCCTTTTTGGCTTCTAGTGCTGAAAAGATCAATATATAATAATAAAAGTGATTGAGAGGATTCTAATTGGGACTTGTGTATACTCTAGACATTCTCTCAATCATTTTTATTATTATACATTGATTCTTTGGCACAGAAAAGAATGAACAAGTTTAAGACATTACCTCCCCCAAAGGTATCCACATCCTAATCCCCAGATTTTATGAATACATTATATTACATGGCAAAAGGGAACAAAGATTCCAGGAATTAGTATCACTAATCAACTACCTTGAGATGAGGAGATTGTCTGGATTATCCAGAAGGCTCAATCACAATATAATTCATAACAGAGAGGGCCAAGAGATCAGCCAATGATGGTATGTGAGAAAAACAGACTCTACCTAGAGTCTCCTGAAAGGAATTGAAGATTGTAAGCCCATGAGACCTACTTTAAACTCTAACCTCCAGGTAGCAAGTAATAAATTTATATTGCAAGCCACCAAGTTTGTGGTCCTTTGTTACAGCAACCATAGGAAACCAACACATATTCCTCCATCATTCAGAGAGGTGGAAACTTTGTAATCAAATCCTTGCTCAAACAATTTTTACAGTGAATTAATTGATCTTATTGGTTTAGTATATATATGGCCTTCCCAGGTTCTCAGGCCTCCTGTTTGGTTTATGTCTTGTCAGGACACAATCCTGCTCCCCAGGATTAAGACCTACAGCTTCAAATTTAGAATTGTTATTTTAAGAAAAAAAATGTATTACTCGTTCATCTGATTAGTCAGTCAAAATAAGCATTTATACTTCTAGCCAGGACTCTCCCCTGAACCACAGATGCAAATATCATGTGCACAGCAGGGCCTCTAAGATACTCAGCAGACATATCAACATAACATGGCCAATTTCAAATTCCAGATATTCCTAGCCAATCTGAAATCTCTAGAGTCTTCTTCATTTCAATTGATTTGAAGTCCATTCTTCTACTTGCTCATGATACAAGAACTATAAAGATTAAAAAAAAAAAAAAAAAACCTTGGGGATCATCCATGACTCTTCTCTTTCCTTGCCTTGACAACCATTCCACCAGCATGTCCTGCCTCCCCGACATTCACAGTACTCATACTTCTCACCACTTTCACTGCCACCACTTCATCTCAGACACTGTTTTCATTTGCCTCCAAGCCCCTGACTGCTTTCTGGATTTTCTCCTCTCCATCTATTCTCAACACAGCAGTCAGACTGATCATTTTTAAAACATAAGTCTAAACTCTTCATTCATTCTTCTGCTCAATACCACCAACTTTTCCTCTCATTCAGAGTAAAAGCCAAAAACCCTTCTCTCTCACCTTCTGTCCCTCTGTCCCCACTTCTGTGACTCTCTGCTTTACTGACTCTGCTCTTGGAACATCATCCTCACTCTTCCTGGAATAAGAAAAAGTATTCCTGCTTCAGGAGCGTTGTGCTTGCTGCTGCTGCTTTAATACTCATTCCGCTAGTGAGGCCTTTCCTGCCCAACTACACAAAAGATCATCCCATCTGCCTCTAACCCTTCTGTTACTTCCTACCTAACTCAACCTCTTTATCATTCTCCATAGCACCCATCACCACCTAACATAGTGTAGTTACCTGCTGGCTTGTTGGCTGTCCTATTCCCTGCAACACCACGAAAGATCTGTGAAGGCAAAAAAACATTTTTTGTTTCACACCCCACCCCCCGCATCTAGATTTGTACTTAGCATACAATAAGTGCACACATTAAGCATAAGCTGAATCATAAAATCACTGTCCCAGGTCAAGGGATACAAACATGAACGAATCACAGTATTTGACACTGATGAACTAAGTCAGAGCAGCACTGCACACTGGGACTTTCTGTAATGATAGAAATATTATCTGTGCTATCCAAAATGATAGCACAAACAACATGTGGCTACTGGGAACTTGAAATGTGGGAACTGTGACTGAAGAACTGACTACCATATTGGACAACGCAGGTCTAGATAAAGGGAGAGATACATAGACCTCTAATACTAATAGTAGCAAGAATATCGTGTAATTCGCTTCTGGTAGAGACATGCAGCAAAATGCTATGGGATCCAGGGAAGAGAGCCACTTATTCTGATTGAGTTCAGTTTCTTCCACTAGATCCTCTAAGAGCATTTGGTGCTTTTTCCTCATATAACTTTGTATTCTTATAATTATTATTTATATATAGTTACTTACTTAGTGTCAATCTTACTTACTAAGCAATGATAGGTAGAACTGTGACCTATAAAGGGTTTATTCATCAATGGTTTGACAACTGAGATGGTTATAGGAGGCTTCTGGAGGGGGTTGATATTTGAACTGAATCTTAAAGAACAGGTAAGAATTTTCCAGGCCAACACAGGGTAGCAGGGATATAAAGTAGGGAAATGTTATACACAAAAGCAGAAAAACATGGGAGTTCTGGAAAATGTGGGAGACATTGCAGGAAGTTCTACTGAGCAGTACTGCTCTGACTGTGAGTTCATCATTTCATCAGTGTCAGATACTGTGATTCATTCATCTTTGTATCCCTTGACCTGGGACAGTGATTTTATTATTCAGCTTATGCTTAATGTGTGCACCTATTGTTAGGGGAATCAGGAGTTCAGTGTGGTTGTAATGCATGTGTAAAGGCAGATGTACTCACAGTCTTACTGTTGAATAGTTCAGATTAAGCAACTTGTGAACAAGAAAATCTAAAATCCAGTGTGACATTAAGAGACAATCATTTAGCAAATTGTGGCAAAACTGGATTAGGCTTTTAAATTTTTTAGTCCATGACAATCCTATAATAAGCATAAACTAAAATTTCTCTTTTTCCCAATCTAGAAAATTATAATATTTTACCTTGGAGAGATCTTGCACATTATTTAACTGAAACCTTCCTTGGTCAGATGGGGCAATGAAGAGGCAGAGCTCAGAGGTAATTAGTGCAGAGGGGGACCACATTCCAAATGTTTTTGTCAGTTTGGGTCATTAACAACATGTAACAAATACACAGCTACAATTCTTCCTCTCATCTGGCAGTAAGAAAGCAACTGGTCCTACAGTATGTTCATTTATAAACTCTATTCACTGCACAAAACATGAGGGAAAAATACTGTCATAAATTCTCTACCCTTGTATGAAAAAGAACCATCAAGGGTGACCAATACAAAACAGACAAAATAATCATTACAAACCTTGAAAAATAGCAACAAACTTTCAAAGAGTTACCTAAGTAACATGGTGTAAACCGAATGCTACTTTTACAAACTCAACAGGGATGCAAAGTTCTGTGCAGTGCATTAAAAAGCCAATCATACTGTAGTTGTGGTTTCCTAACCTGGGTCAACCACTTAATAGCTGGGTTACCTAGGACAACTTATTTAACTTCTCTTCTTCTTCTTTATTTCTAAAATGCAGGCATTGGACTTTCAAGGCTCTATGGTTTTCATGTGACATTGTTGAGTTAAATAAAAAGCAGAACAAATTCCCACTTGGATAGAGGTTCATTTATGCCGCATTTCTGAAGTCGATCCAATAATCCTACCAATGTTTCTTCAGCCAATCTATAAATCTGTCAGATAATACACAAGTCAAATGCCCCAAAACAAAACTATTACTACAGATTTTTCCATATCTGCACTTGACATGTGCACCTTAAATGCCCTGATACCTGTCATCCTATGTCTTGTCTTGGGCCAGCAACCTTCCTTTGCCACTTGTGGTGTCTTCATCACCAAGCTATGTCCAATTTTTTACATTAAAATTATATTGACTTTCTCAGGGATGAGATAAAAGATAGGTTTTATCCATCTTTTTATAGTATGTCTTCAAAATCTCTGGGGGTCCTAGAGAACCACAAAGACTAATTCATACTAAGAATAAACAGAAATAGTTTATTGCTATGAAAGTAATTATGACCTCCTAAATGAATATGTTTGGGTTTCTAAACAAAATCACCATGACTTACCTTTGACTGACTGTTTCTATCACTGAAATTGAGACTATCTCCTTTGCTATTCAATTCCATCTTTCATGCACAAACACAAGCAAAATTTTTCCTTTGACTAATTTCTTTTGACATACGTGATGTTGATCCCTGCTTTCTTGGGCTCTCCAGCATGTACCTAAGCATTTGCAGTATGTCTGTTAGAAGATGAGGCTAATCACCTGCAAGCTCAATTAAGAACAGATGGTTCAAAACTGCAAAGTAGTATTTGCATAAAAAGACCATCTTACTTTGACACCATAGAGTTTTATATTACTTTTAATTGTTTTCCCTGAAAAAAGCACGCCCCACCCTTAACCAAAAGATAACAAAATTTGGCTTATTTTTCTACTGAAAGGGAAGCATTTCATAGCAAAAGCACTGTGGGAGAAAAAGTAATGCAAGTACAATAAAGCAGTCAGACATGCTGTGAATAAAGGTGTCACATCTGCTCAGATGTACAAGAAACTTACTCAATCTGATAGACTTCAGCCACCTCACTTTCTCAGAATGCAGACAAACCTCAGTAATCCAAAAAAAAAAAAAAAAAAAAAAAAAAAACCTTGCTCTGAGTCAAGATCATCAGTGTTTCATTTAAATTTTTTTTAAATAATTAACCTCAAAGAATAGCTTTCTGGTGTAAATCAACATAAATCAAGCTTACTGATATAGCTTTCTTATGGGTGATCTTATCTTCTCATTACACTTCTGTCCTGTTCTGATTTATACCCTGAAGCCCGGATAACAGATTAGAGGCTTATGAACAAGGTGAGAGAAACACTTAGGGAAGAACTACCCAAAGCAGACATACAAAATGAAGGAGTTGTCAGATCGTCTACTAGAAAAATCTAACTGTCCAGTCATCACAAAGTGATTAGTAAAAAGAATATTTTTTTTGGGGGGGGGGTTATTGTTGGTTGTTCAAAACATTACATAGTTCTTGACATATCATATTTCACATTTTGATTCAAGTGGGTTATGAACTCCCATTTTACCCCATATACAGATTGCAGAATCACATCAGTTACACTTCCACTGATTTACATATTGTCATACTAGTGTCTGTTGTATTCTTCTGCCTTTCCTATCCTCTACTATCCCCCTTCCCCTCCCCTCCCCTCCCCTCTTCTCTCTCTACCCCCTCTACTGTAATTCATTTCTCCCCCTTGTATTATTTTTCCCTTTCCCCTCACTTCCTCTTGTATGTAATTTTGTATAACCATGAGGTTCTCCTTCCATTTCCATGCAATTTCCCTTCCCTCTCGCTTTCCCTCCCACCTCTCATCCCTGTTTAATGTTAATCTTCTTCTCATGCTCTTCGTCCTTACTCTGTTCTTAGTTACTCTCCTTATATCAAAGAAGATATTTGGCATTTGTTTTTTAGGGATTGGCTGGCTTCACTTAGCATAATCTGCTCTAATGCCATCCATTTCCCTCCAAATTCTATGATTTTATCATTTTTTAATGCAGACTAATACTCCATTGTGTATAGATGCCACATTTTTTTTATCCATTCATCTATTGAAGGGCATCTAGGTTGGTTCCACAGTCTTGCTATTGTGAATTGTGCTGCTATGAACATCGATGTAGCAGTGTCCCTGTAGCATGCTCTCTTCAGGTCTTTAGGGAATAGACCGAGAAGGGGAATAGCTGGGTTAAATGGTGGTTCCATTCCCAGCTTTCCAAGAAATCTCCATACTGCTTTCCAAATTGGCTGCACCAATTTGCAGTCCCACCAACAATGAGCAAGTGTACCCTTTTCCCCACATCCTCGCCAGAACTTGTTGTTGTTTGACTTCCTAAAGGCTGCCAATCTTACTGGAGTGAGATGGTATCTTAGGGTGGTTTTGATTTGCATTTCTCTGACTGCTAGCGATGTTGAGCATTTTTTCATGTGCTTGGTGATTGATAGTATGTCCTCCTCTGAGAAGTGTCTGTTCAGGTCCTTGGCCCATTTGTTGATTGGGTTATTTGTTATCTTATTGTCTAATTTTTTGAGTTCTTTGTATACTCTGGATATTAGGGCTCTATCTGAAGTGTGAGGAGTAAAGATTTGTTCCCAGGATGTAGGCTCCCTATTTTCCTCTCTTATTGTTTCTTTTGCTGAGAAAAACTTTTTAGTTTGAGTAAGTCCCATTTGTTGATTCTAGTAATTAACTCTTGTGCTATGGGTGTCCTATTGAGGAATTTGGGGCCCGACCCCACAGTATGTAGATCGTAGCCAACTTTTTCTTCTATCAGACGCTGTGTCTCTGATTTGATATCAAGCTCCTTGATCCATTTTGAGTTAACTTTTGTGCATGGCGAAAGAAAGGGATTCAGTTTCATTTTGTTGCATATGGATTTCCAGTTTTCCCAACACCATTTGTTGAAGATGCTATCCTTCCTCCATTGCATGCTTTTAGCCCCTTTATCAAATATAAGATAGTTGTAGTTTTGTGGATTGGTTTCTGTGTCCTCTATTCTGTACCATTGGTCCACCCGCCTGTTTTGGTACCAGTACCATGCTGTTTTTGTTACTATTGCTCTGTAGTATAGTTGGAAGTCCGGTATTGCTATACCGCCTGATTCACACTTCCTGCTTAGCATTGTTTTTGCTATTCTGGGTCTTTTGTTTTTCCATATGAATTTCATGATTACTTTATCTATTTCTACAAGAAATGCCCTTGGGATTTTGATTGGCATTGCATTAAACCTATAGAGAACTTTTGGTAATATCGCCATTTTGATGATGTTAGTTCTGCCTATCCATGAACAGGGTATATTTTTCCATCTTCTAAGATCTTCTTCTATTTCTCTCTTTAGGGTTCTGTAGTTTTCATTGTATAAGTCTTTCACCTCTTTTGTTAGGTTGATTCCCAAGTATTTTATTTTATTTTTTGAGGATATTGTGAATGGAGTGTTCTTCCCTCATTTCCATTTCAGAGGATTTGTCGCTGATATACAGGAATGCCTTTGATTTATGCGTGTTGATTTTATATCCTGCCACTTTGCTAAATTCATTTATTAGCTCTAATAGTTTCTTTGTAGACCCTTTTGGGTCTGCTAGGTATAGAATTATGTCATCTGCAAATAGTGATAATTTAAGTTCTTCTTTTTCTATTTTTATGCCTTTAATTTCTTTCATCTGTCTAATTGCTTTGGCCAGTGTTTCAAGAACTATGTTGAACAGAAGTGGTGAGAGAGGGCATCCCTGTCTTGTTCCAGATTTTAGAGGGAATGCCTTCAATTTTTCTCCATTCAGAATGATGCTAGCCTGAGGCTTAGCATACATTGCTTTTACAAATGTTGAGGTATGTTCCTGTTATCCCTAGTTTTTCTAGAGTTTTGAACATAAAGGGATGCTGTACTTTGTCGAATGCTTTTTCTGCATCTATCGAGATGATCATATGGTTCTTAATTTTAAGTCTATTGATGTGGTGAATAACATTTATTGATTTCCGTATATTGAACCAGCCTTGCATCCCAGGGATGAATCCTACTTGATCATGATGCACAATTTTTTTGATATGTTTTTGAATCCGATTCACCAGAATTTTATTGAGGATTTTTGCATCTAGGTTCATTAGAGATATTGGTCTGTAGTTTTCTTTCTTTGAAGTGTCTTTGTCTGGTTTAGGAATCAGGGTGATGTTGGCCTCATAGAATGAATTTGGAAGTTCTCCCTCTTTTTCTATTTCCTGAAATAGCTTGAAAAGTATTGGTATTAGTTCCTCTTCAAAGGTTTTGTAAAACTCTGCTGTATACCCATCCGGTCCTGGGCTTTTCTTAGTTGGTAGTCTTTTGATGGTTTCTTCTATTTCTTCAATTGATATTGGTCTGTTTAGGTTGTCTATATCCTCCTGACTCAATCTGGGCAGATTATATGACTTAAGAAATGTATCAATATCTTCACTATCTTCTATTTTATTGGAGTATAAGGATTCAAAATAATTTCTGATTATATTCTGTGTTTCTGAAGTGTCTGTTGTGATGTTGCCTTTTTCATCCTGTATGTTAGTAATTTGGGTTCTCTCTCTTCTTCTCTTTGTTAGCATGGCTAAGAGTCTGTCGATTTTATTTATTTTTTCAAAGAACCAACTTTTAGTTTTGTCAATTTTTCAATTGTTTCTTTTGTTTCGATTTCATTAATTTCAGCTCTGATTTTAATTATTTCTTGCCTTCTACTTCTTTTGCTGTTATTTTGCTCTTCTTTTTCTAGGATTTTGAGATGAAGTATGAGATCATTTATTTGTTGGTTTTTTCTTTTTTTAAGGAATGAACTCCATGCAATGAATTTTCCTTTTAGAACTGCTTTCAATGTGTCCCATAGATTCCGATATGTTGTGTCTGTGTTTTCATTTATCTCTAAGAATTTTTTAATTTCCTCCTTAATGTCTTCTATAACCCATTGATCATTCAGTAACCTATTGTTCATTCTCCAAGTGATGCATGATTTTTCCTTCCTTCTTTTATCGTTCATTTTCAGTTTCATTCCATTATGATCAGATAAGATGCATGGTATTATCTCTACTCCTTTATATTGTCTAAGAGTTGCCCTGTGACATAATATATGATCTATTTTTGAGAAGGATCCATGTGCTGCTGAGAAAAAAGTGTAACTGCTTGATGTTGGGTGGTATATTCTATATATGTCAATTAAGTCTAGGTTATCAATTGTGTTATTGAGTTCTATAGTTTCCTTATTCAACTTTTGTTTGGAAGATCTGTCCAGTGGTGAGAGAGGTGTGTTGAAGTCTCCCATGATTATTGTATGGTGGTCTATTAGACTCTTGAACTTGAGAAGAGTTTGTTTGATGAACATAGCTGCACCGTTGTTTGGGGCATATATATTTATGATTGTTATGTCTTGTTGGTATATGGTTCCCTTGAGGAGTATGTAGTGTCCCTCTTTATCCCTTTTGATTAACTTTGGCTTGAAATCTATTTTATTTGATATGAGTATGGATACTCCTGCTTGTTTCCGAAGTCCATATGAGTGATATGATTTTCCCAACCTTTCACCTTCAGTCTATGTATATCTTTTCCTATCAAATGCGTCTCCTGTAGGCAGCATATTGTTGGGTCTTGTTTTGTGATCCATTCTACTAGCCTGTGTCTCTTAATTGGTGAGTTTAAGTCATTAACATTTAGGGTTATTATTGAGATATGGTTTGTTCTTCCAGCCATTTTTGTTTATTTATGTTACTAAACATGGTTTGTTTTCCTCTTTGATTATTTTCCCCCCTTTACGGTCCTACCTCCCACTGTTGGTTTTCATTGTTGTTTTCCATTTCCTCTTCCTGAAATGTTTTGCCAAGGATGTTTTGAAGAGATGGTTTTCTAGCTGCAAATTCTTTTAACTTTTGTTTATCGTGGAAGGTTTTAATTTCATCTTCCATCCTGAAGCTTAATTTTGCTGGATACATGATTCTTGGTTGGAACCCATTTTCTTTCAGTGTTTGAAATATGTTATTCCAGGATCTTCTAGCTTTCAGAGTCTGTGTTGAAAGATCAGCTGTTATCCTGATTGGTTTACCCCTAAATGTAATCTGCTTCCTTTCTCTTGTAGATTTTAAAATTCTCTCCTTATTCTGTATGCTGGGCATCTTCATTATAATGTGTCTAGGTGTGGATCTCTTATGATTTTCCACATTCGACATCCTGTAGGCTTCTAGGATTTGGGACTCTGTCTCATTCTTCAAGTCTGGGAAGTTTTCTCGTATTATTTCATTGAATAGATTGCTCATTCCTTTTGTTTGGACCTCTATACCTTCCTGTATCCCAATGATTCTTAAGTTTGGTCTCTTTATGTTGTCCCATATTTCTTGAATGTTCTGCTCATGGTTCCTTAACAGTCTTGCTGAGCTGTCTATGTTCTTTTCAAGTTGAAATACTTTGTCTTCATTGTCTGATGTTCTATCTTCTAAGTGTTCTACTCTGCTGGTAGTATTCTCAATTGAGTTTTTAAGTTAGTTTATTGCTTCCTGCATTTCTAGGATTTCTGTTTGTTTTTTATAACCTCTATCTCCCTGTATAGTTGATCTTTTGCTTCTTGGATTTGTTTATGTAATTCATTGTCGAAGTGATCTTTCATTGCCTGATTTTGCTGTCTAATGTCTTCCTTGAGACTCCAGATCATCTGAAGCGTGTATATCCTGAATTCTTTATCTGACATTCCATCTGCTGCAGCTATTACCTCTTCTAAAGTTGAGTTGACCTGCATTGCTTGTGGTCCTTTCTTTCCTTGTCTTTTCATACTGCTCACGTTTCTTTCTGCTTGGTGAAACTGTTGTGTTTTTGAAATTTTCCCCCTATATATTTATATTACTCTTGTATAGTTGAAAAGTCTCCCTTGCAGGGCGGGCAGCGGCTGTGCTCCTCCTCCAGTTGGTGTGACATGTCTACCATGCCCGCGGACCCCTGGGGCTGTTCTGCAGGTCGGTCGCAGGTCTGCCTACCTTGCAGGCACGGGCGGCGGCTCTGCTCTGCCCTTACACGAATTGGGGTGACGTGTCTACCATGCCAGGGGGCCGCTGGGTCTGTTCCGGGCGCGGGAGGCAGCTCTGCTCTGCCCCTACTCCAATTGGGGTGACGTGATTTCCACTCCGGCGGGTCGCTGGGCCTGTTCCGGGCGTGGGCAGCGGCTCTGCTCTACCCCTACTCCAGTTGGTGTGACGTAACTACCACGCCGGCAGGCCACTGGGCCTTTTCAGGGTGCGGGCAGCGGCTCTGCTCTGCCCCTACTCCAATTGGGGTGACGTGACTACCACGCCGGCGGGCCTCTGGGCCTGTCCCGGGCGCGGGCGGCAGCTCTCCTCTGCCCCTCCTCCAATTGGTGTGACGTGTCTACCACGCCTGCGGACCACTGGGCCTGTTGTGCCAGTCGGTCGCAGGTCTGCCTACCTTGCGGGCGCGGGTGGCGGCTCTGCTCTGCCCCTTCTCCAATTGGGGTGACGTGACTACCACGCCCGCGGGTCGTTGGGTCTGTTCCGGATGCGGGCAGCGGCTCTGCTCTGCCCCTACTCCAATTGGTGTGACGTGTCTACCACGCCGGCAGGCCGCTGGGCCTGTCCCGCCGGTCGGTCGCAGGTCTGCCTACCTTGCGGACTCGGGCGGCGGCTCTGCTCGGCCCCTATTGCAGTTGGGGTGAAGTGAAGTGATACCACGCCGGCGGGTCACTAGGCCCACTCCGGGCGTGGGCGGCGGCCCTGCTCTGCCCCTACTCCCATTGGTGTGACGTGTTTACCATGCTGGCAGGCCACTGGGCCCGTTCCGCCAATCGGCCGGTGGTCTACCTACCTTGCGGGCTCAGGCGGCAGCTCTGCTCAGCCCCCACCGCAGTTGGGGTGAAGTGATACCATGCCGGCGGGTCGCTGGGGCTGTTCCGGACGTGGGCTGCAGCTCTGCTCTGCCCCTCTGGCCCCCACAGCACTCAGCAGGATCCGGACCGAGAAGCAGTCTCCGCGGGTTCCTCAGCCCTGGATCAGAGCAGCTCTGGGAGCCAGAACTCGGCCGCTCCGGGCTCGTTGCATGCCCCGACAGGAGCAGGCCCCAAGAAGCAGTTTCTGCAGGTTCTTCAGCCCTGGGCCAGAGCAGTTCCGGGAGCCAGAACCCGGCCGCTCTGGGCTCCGTGCATGCTCTGATAGGAGCAGGCTCCAAGAAGCAGCCTCCGCGGGCTCCTTAGCCCTGGGCCAGAGCAGTTCTGGGAGCCAGAATTCGGCCGCCCCAGGCTCCGTGTATGTTCTGATCGGAGCAGGCCCCAAGAAGCAGTTTCCGCGGGTTCTTTAGCACTGCGCCTGAGTAATTTGTCTGCAAGACGCAGGCGAATGGCAGCCTGAAATTACCTGTTCTATGGTTGAAAGAGCTGCAATCAGTCAAAAACAGGGATGATGACGTCAGCTCTCCAAGATGGTGGCCGCTGGCTTCCTCTGTGGTCTGACCGGTGGAGAACCGAACTGGACCGCTTCCTTCCCCCGTCTCAAACCCGGAATTCAGCACTGTGTACAAAAGAATATTTTTAAAATACAAGTAGTCCCTTCTGGAGAGAGAGCCCTAGATAATCCTGTTCGGTACACAAAGATTACTACTCATACCATAGCTAATAGGCATAGGACTGGTCACATGACATAACATGCAGCCAAAATGAGCTACAGTAAAATTCAAGGTGACTATATAGGGCTGGGGGAAGACAGAGGGAAGGAAGGTACTGGGGAACGAGATTGATCTAACTAGGTTATGTGCATGTACAAATGTAGAATAATGAATCTTACTATAATGTATAATTAACGCTCACCAATTAGAATATAAATAAAAGCAAAAAAAAAAAAAAAAGATGGCCAGATATAAAAACCTTCACCAGAAACAGAGAAAGTTCCAGTAAGATTCTTGCCAAAACAAGTAAAGCTCCAATCAGATTCTTTTTCTAATAATTTGATTTGGATAAATGGAGAATAATCAAACTGCACAGTGGGGACTTAAGCTGAAAAGATTCTCTAAGATTCATGAGGGCCTGGGAACAAACTGAAGTCATGAGGAAGCCAAAGGTAAGAGGAAGCACAAATCAGGAGTCAGCAAAAGCCTCAATGTTATAAAACAGGTAAGAGGCAGGTGATGATTTATCAGATGAGAAGAAATGTGCTGGAGATTAAGGAGACAAATCACATTAATGACAGAGCGCAGAGAAGGAGATGCTACTGTCAGGATCCCTACAACCACCACAAACCTATTTCTAATTCTGTCTTTATTTCCTCTGATTTCTCTGAAACTCTATTTCTTTTACTTGTCCCTTGAAAGGTCCCCAGTTACTTAAGCTAGCACAGGAAAGTCTTCATTCCTTGAAATTCAAAAATATTTAACATGTCTGTTGTCCACAAACTCTAAGGTTATCATCATTTTTCTCATTGGTTTGTTAGAGTTCTTTGTATATCCAGACTGTAGGTCTACAATATTGTTCATCATTTGACTATTAAAAAGGCGGTATTTGCTGGGTAGTTATTTCACTCTGTGCACTGTGAAAGTCACTTTTCAGAATTCTTTCACTGAGTTTTCAAAATAACCCTGAAATAAGGATAGCTTGGCACAGCCAATTTAACAAATTTGCCTAAAGTCATTGAGCCCATAAAAGGAAAGACAAACAAGGATAACTCAGGTGTGTCTAACTCTAGAATGTACACTTAATTCTAAGTATCACTAGTTCTATCTTATTTATTATTCCTTCTTAAATTGTGATGAAACACTAAATTGTGATGAAACACACATAACACAAAATTTATCTTAAGAATTTTTCTTTTTTTTTTGAGAGAGAGAGAGAGAATTTTTAATATTTATTTTTTAGTTTTCGGTGGACACAACATCTTTGTTTGTATGTGGTGCTGAGGATCGAACCTGGGCCGCACACATGCCAGGCGAGTGCGCTACCGCTTGAGCCACATCCCCAGCCCCCTTAATCATTTTTCAATGTACAGTGTGGAGGCATTAAGTACATTCACAATGTTGTACAGTCACCACTACCATCTAGCTCCCTAACTCTTCAATTTGCGAAACTGAAAGTCTACTCGTTGAACAGTAACACCCCATATCCTTCTACCCTTTGCCCCTAGCAATCACCTTTCTGCATTGTTCTGTGAATCTGAATACACTAAGTACTCCTGTAAGTGGAATCAAATGGTATTTGTCCTTTTGTGACTGGCTTATTTCACTTAATATAGTGTCCCAAATGTTTGGCCATGCCAGAGCACATCTCAGAATTTACTTCCTTTTTTCCCTTCTATTGCACATATATGTCACATTTCATTTATCTATCCATGTATTGATAAACATTTGTGTTGCTTACACCACACAGAAAAAATGAATAAAGTTTTTATAAACATGAATGTACAAATATGACTTCAAGTCTCTGCTTTCAATCCTTCTGGGTATATAACCAGAAATGGATTATTGAATCATATAATATATGATTCAATATAATAGTTTCATTTTAATTTTTCATTTTATTTTTTTAAGGAAAATTCATACAATTTTCTACATTTCCACAAGCATAACACAAATATATATATAAACTGATTAGATAGATAGATAGATAGATTATCAGTTTTTATCTGAAGACTCAAGTATATTCCTTCAAAACCCCTTCCCTGAAAACTGGAAATTCATATGCAGTAGATTGAAATTGACTGTATCTCATCCTGCACAATACTCAATTCAAAGTGGATCAAGGACCTTGGCATTATTCCAGAGACCCTGAGCCCACTAGAAGAAAAAGTTGACCCAACTCTCCCATCATATTGGCTCAGGAACAGACTTACTCAATAAGACTCCTAAAGCACAAGAAGTAAAATGAAGAATTGATAAATGGGATGGTATCAAACTGAAAAACTTCTTCATAGCAAAGGAAACAATTAAGAACATGAACAGAGAGCCTACAAAATGGGAGAAAATCTTTGCCACCCACACCTCAGACAGAGCACTAATATTTGGATATACAAAGAACTTAGAAAACTTAACACCAAAAAACCCCCAAATAACCCAATCAATAAATGGGCAAAATAATTGAACAGGCACTTTATAGAAGAAGAAATATAATCAGTCAACAAACATGAAAAAATGTTCAACATCTCTAGCAATTAGAGAAATGCAAATTAAAACTAAACTGAGATTCCATCTTACTCCAATCAGAATGGCAATTATCAAGAATACAAATAACAATTAATGTTGCTGGTGGTACTGCAAATTGATACAACCACTATGGAAAGCAGTATAGAGATTGCTTAGTAAACTGGGAATGGAAACATCATTTGACCAGTTATCCCATTCCTTGGCTTATACCCAAAGAACTTAAAATCAGCATGCTACAGTAATACAGCCACATTAATATTTATAGCAGCTCAATTCACAATAGCAAAGCTATGGAAACAACCTAGGCGCCTTTCAACAGATGAATGGATAAAGAAAATGTGGTATATATACACAATGGAATATTACTCGTCCATAAAGAAGATTGAAATTATGGCATTTGCCAGTAAATGGATGGAACTAGAGAGTATCATTCTAAGTGAAGTAAGCTGGTCCCAAAAAACCAAAAGCCAAATGTTATCTCTGACAGATGGATGCTAACCCATAACAAGGAAGGGTAGGGACAGGAAGTATAGAAGTTCATTAGATTAGACAAAGGGGAATGAAGGGAAGGGAGGGGAAGATAGTAGAATGAATCACACATAACTTTCCTGTGTTCATATATGAATACATGACCAGTATAACTCTACATCATGTACAACCACAAGAATGGGATCAAAATTGGAATAGGTTGCACTCCATGTATGTATAATATGTCAAAATACTCCCTACTGTCATGTATACCTAAAAACAACAACAAAAAAATACCCTTCCCTATTCCAATGTTATATTTTATAAATATCCATTTTCTAGTATTCTTTTAATATATATGGTATTAATCATATGAAGTAGATACTAAACATTATTTTCTGGTCTTAAGATTTAGATAATTTTTCAGTACCTTTTTTTAATAACCTATTCTTCTTGACTAATTTGAAATCTCACATTGAATTATATGCTAAATACTTGGATATAGTGGAACAAATATCTGAGTTATATCTAAACAAATATCTGAACTTTTATATTACAAAAATATTGTTGACTACTATAGCTTTTAAAGTACTTGGTGTGACACTCTCCCTTCATTATTATTGTTTATCTAAAGTTTTCTAAGCCATTTTTGCATAGGAGATTTTTACATTTGTAAAACAGTATCACATAACTTATTTGCCTGCCAAAGATAACACCACATTACAGAATAATGTGATATACTTAATGTCCATAATGATGAATCAAAAAGTTATCATGAAAAATTTAAACCCACCTAGCAGTATTTTCAGAAATAAAGAATAATGTGATATGTTTTAGTGAGATTTATGTAGAGATAAATCTATACAATAAAATAAAATTTTGGTTCTTCAAAAACTAAGGGACAGAGAAATCATAATACTAAACAACTACAATGAAATATAACCCTGTAAGCACAGGAATGCATTGGTGGAAATTGGGTTTAATTTTAATTAGCACTGATAAGTCAATAAATTACTGTTTCCGGAATCCCACAAGAACAATATCACTTCCTTTCTCAAATCATCTGAAATCATCATAGACTTCTATTGTTTGTCTCCACTATCATTTACACAGTTGGTTGACCCTCTGAGCTTGCAATGATAACTATGATGCCTTTCATGATTTCAAAGAACATCCACCTACTCTCTTATGGCTTCTCTTTCCTAAATCACTTCCTAAAGATGCCTGAACTGCCACAGAGCTTTCATTATAACGTCCAACAAGTCTCTTTTCCTTTGTATCTTTGCCACAGGCAGGTTTAGCATTGTCATCTGCAACCATTATGAGTCAAAAATATTCTCTACTACACAAATGGCATACAGAGAAGCCACAGAGGAAACCACAAATTGCAGAGCCTGTTCATCTCAGGATAGCACGGAAGGCTCATTAATTAAGAACATCTGCACAATGGGGCAGGGGATAGAAGTGATCAAAATATGTTAGCCGAATAAATGAATATGAAACAATGAAACCCACTATTCTGTAAATTTAATATTCACTAAAAATAAATAAATAAATAAAAACATCCGCAGTACAAGGCACTAACATTGTGGTATATTCAGCAAAGAAGAGTTCTAGAAGCACCTTGCGCACAGAAACGAGTTTTAATAGTGTATTCTGGCCTGCAGAGAGCAAAAACTGGCAGCAGAGAAATGGCAGCATTTTGGAAAATAATGGAAGCCTGAATCAAACCAGTGGAAACAGGAAGGTAGAGGAAGGCATGATGTCTGGTTGAATATGAAGAGCAAGGTAGAAGGTTTCTTATATTATTCCATGATTATTATTCTTGGATTACTTCCACATATTAGTGGAAATGTTATTAAATGTTATTAAATAAATGAGCAAATGGCTTTTTTTTAGAATGGCATTCATTCTTTTTTTGTTCTAATTAGTTATACATGACAGCAGAATGCATTTCAACTCATTGTACACAAATGGAGCACAACTTCTCATTTCTCTTGATGTACACAATGCAGAGGAACAACATATTAGAGAAAACATTTGGTCTTTGGTTTTTAGGGATTGGCTTATTTCACATGATATTCTCCAACTCCATTCCTTTATCTGCAAATGCCATAATTTTATTCTTCTTTAAGGCTTAGGAATATTCCATTATATATATATATATATATATATATATATATATATATATATATATATATATATATATATACACATATATATATGTATATACATATATATATAAAATAGGTTAGCTATTATGAATTGAGCTGCTACAAACATTAATGTGGCTTTGTCACTATAGTATGTTGCTTATATTAATTTTTTTACTAGAGTTTTATAGCTACACATAGTAGTTGGGTTCATCCCAACTACCTCATACATGCATGGAAATTGATCTCATCATTGTAATTCAAAGTGAGATCTAAAGACCAGCATTCCAACGGCTATGCATTTGATCAATGACAAGATAAAAATCTTGCTCCATATGTAAGTTAATTGGGTCACAAAGCATATTGCTTAGTTCAACCACCTTTTTTAATAGTAAAATTATTTCTAGGGCTAGGGTTGTGGTTCATTGGTAGAGCGCTCGCCTAGCACGTGCAAGGCCCTGGGTTCGATCCTCAGCACCACATAAAAATAAATAAGTAAATAAAGGTATTGTGTCCAACTACAACTAAATAAATGAATAAATATTTCGAAAAGTTATTTCTAGGAAAGAAGCAGTACATTGGTACATTCTGGCATAACCTCTTAGCTTCATTAGAAATGAGCACTTTGGTAATATATTTGGTCTTGCTCCTGAACAGTAGGCCACTAAATTTAGTTCAGCTGGGCATTCAATGGTAGTAAAATCCTCTTACAATATGAGCTCAGTACTAAACAAAGATGCTATTAGTGCCAAGATGAGGCCTAGGACAGACTTTGGGGCCTGGTAAACTTATAGTTCTGAAGAATGATGCATTAGATATATAGATACATGTACAGGCCAGTTCTTTCCTTGAGCTCAGAGAAATGGTTATGCTGATATTTCTGTGAGCTACAGCCCAATTAGTGGTAATTTACAAAAGGTAAATTTGACCTCATATTCTAATAGCTATTTAAAAGATCTTGATAATGCTAAGTGAAGTCAGCCAATCCCAAAAAAACAAATGCCAAATGTTTTCTCTGATATAAGGGGGTGACTCATGGTAGGGTAGAGAGGGAGAGCATGGAAGGATTAGATTAATTCTAGATAGGGAAGAGGGGTGGGAGGGAAAGGGAGTGGGAAGGGGATTAGCAAGGATGGTGGAATGTGATGGTCATCATTATACAAAGTACATATATGAAGACTTGAATAGGGTGTCAACATACCTTATATACAAACAGAGATATGAAAAATTGTGGTATATATGTGTATTAAGAATTGTAATGCAAAAAAAGTACATTATAATGGCATAAATTGGCATGAACATACTTTATACACAGAGATACGAAAAATTGTGCTCTATATGTGTAATAAGGATTGTAATGCATTCCACTGTTGTGGTGTATTTAAAAAAATAATAATAATAAAATCAATTTAAAAAATAAAAGATCTTACTGGCTGAATTGAGAGTATCAAAAAAATCACATGAAATGGATAGGTTTAGCTCTCTAAAGAACTTTTACTGATTGTGAATATAAAATAAGTCATCTTGCAATTGATATGCTTTTAGCTGCCTGTATCAGAAAAGTCTAAATTAAACTGACTCCCACAAAGAAGGATTCATTTGATATTATAAGTTAAAGTCTAGAGGTGACTGGGTAGGCCCTGACTTAGCACAATGACTCCAGACCGATCTCCGTGCATTACTCTACATTCTTTCTTGAATCATGGTGGTACACCCCAGATTGGCAGAAAAGAAGTTTCAACTATTCTGGTCTCACATCCATATCCTTTTCCATGGCTTCCTTTTAGAAACAGGGAAGCTTTTTCCAGAGGTTCCCCTCCCTGTCCCCACCCCTGCAATTTACCTCCATCGTCCATTAATCTAGATTGGAATTGCATAGATTCCTGGACTGATCCCTTCAACCATAGAAATTACATGGCAGCTCAAGCCTGGTGTCCTAAAACAGAAACTGGCACTGGCTTGGGAGCAAGTCTTTACTAGAATTTTCTTACACTAATTAGAGCTCATTCGTCTAGCTGATACCAATACCCCAAATCTCCGAGCTCCTGCAAAGCAAGTGACTCAAACCTCCATGTGCAAGGTACAACCCCAGTCTCATTAAAGAGCAGACAACCTACCGTGTGAGCTGATAAACAATAATTTAGACTGTCACAGCATGAAGTTATGCCACAAGGGATGTTTGATTATAGGTACTTTCAAAAGAGAAATATTGTCCAAGGAGAATTGGGAGGTTGGACTGTTGGAGTATCTGAATGTAGCAGTGACCAAAGAAAATTATGTTGCGATTCTAGAAGATGGATTTCAGTAATTTAGGCAGAAATAACTGTAGGGCAGAGAAGGATTAAGACCAAGTTATATTAGCCTGAGGAGACTTCCCTAGGGCAATACCTAATCTCTTTGCTGTAAATTCTATGTTCACCAAAGCAACCTTCTGAATTATTATTTGTTCTTCTGAGTGACTGACCCCACAACAAGGGAATGCCTGGTTGAAGAAATGCTCCTGATTTAAAAAATCAGTTCTATTTCCCATGGTAAATTGGTGTTGCAGTTTATAAATCATTCTCCTTTGTATTTTGTTAGAGAGATACTATCCTTCAAAGCCTGTTCCCCCTGACAAAATAATAAAAGTAAGATCTTGAAAGAGAAAAGCTGAGGCCTAGACCCTGGACTATAATGTGTCCATCAAGGTATAATCCCTGTGAGGCCTGGCCTAAATCTGCCAGCTGAATTCCCCTACAATGGGAACTCTAATACATCAGCAGCCCAGCAGAAAATCCACCAAGCAATCTCTGATCTTTAATTGAACAGAGGGCCCTAAAAGAGATGCTTAAGCATAGAAGTTATGAGCCAAGACTTAAGAATCAAAGAGACAGAGAGGTGAATCCAGACTCCTCCAGCTTTGCAAATGTGGGTAAGTCATTTAGTCTCCAAGACCCAGTAGCCCAATCATGAAAAGGTGAGTTCCTCAGAAAGTTGCTATAAAGATTAAATGAGATGAAGTTCACCATAGGCTTGGAATGTGATTAGTTTTTGTTTTATTTTTTGTTGTTATTTTCAAATATTATGGTCCTTGTGTCAGTATTATGACTTCTGCGTTAAGCTTAAAGGTTTCTGTTAACTTTGACCACCATAGTGCTCCAAAATAAATGAGAATTCGGTAAATGTGTTTGAGTGACTTGAGAAAAGGGAGAGAAATGTAATGCAAAAAGCCAGTGTAATTTGTGAGTCTTTTTTTTTGCTCCAGATAAAATCAGTGTGAGCCCCCAGCATGGGGAAAGTCTAAGTGTTGTCTGCCTCTTAATCAAGTAGCAGTATCTTCACAAAGCTTTTATTTATTTATGAATTGTTTAAACAACAACAACAACTAGAAAATACCACAGAAGATTAATTTAAAAGAATAAAGAGTTTTTGTTATCTCAGGAGTAGTTAAAGCAATTAGAGTATATTTAATCTAGGAACAAGAAGCCAGAGACTTAAAATGGGAAATGCTAACTTTCCTCAAATATTTGAAGAATTGAAATGTAGAGGACAGAATAGAGCGAAAGTGTATATTTTTTCCTTGTCTATCTTTTCCATTAGACTAGTAAATGCCTTAAGGGAAGAGACTGTGTCTCATCCATCATTGTATTCCCAGAAATTGGCTTGGTGCTGGGAACATTATAGGTACTCAATAAATGTTTGTTGATTGAATGAGGAGATGGATGGATAGAAGAATGGATGGATGATGGGATGGATGGATGATAGGATGGAGAGTATCAGATGGATAAATGGTATTTAAATCATTAGAAGATGTTTACGCTAAAAAGAACATTAGAAAAGAAGACATTAAGACAAAAATAGGAAGAAATTTCCTCAAGTTCATTCAATTCATGTGTGTGAATGCTCATCAAAGCTCAACAGCCATTATTTAGCAATATTCTTTCTAACACCTTTCTTTCTATTCAAATTTGATACTGCTGGGAGCATCATTTATTATAATATAATCCTGGTATAGAACTCTGTTATGGACTGAGTAATATCACCCTAAAAAATTATACTTTGAAGTTCTAAACCACAGTACCTCAGAATGTGATCTTATTCGAAAATAGGATTTTTACAGATATAATTAGTAAAAACGGAGTCACATGTAGGTCCTTAATCCAGTATGACCCGTGTTCTCACAAAAAGGGGAAATGTGAACAGACACAAACTTAGAAAGAAGCGACACAAGGAGAAGATGACCATCTACATGTCAAGGAGAGAGACCTGGAACCAATCCTTCCCTCCGGGTCCCTCAGAAGGAACCAACTCTGTTGACATTTGGATCTTGGACTTCTAGCCTCAAGAACTGTGAAATAATATATCTCTGATGTTTAAGCCATCCAGTCTGTGGTAATTTGTTCTGAAAGCCTGAACAACTAATATAGACGGTAAGGCCACAAGATGAAAGGAGCCTAAGTATTCAGATTCTTGAATCGCCTCTGACTAAAAGCACTTCACTGATCAGAAATACCTACACTGGATGGATACTTGAGCAAGGATGGAAACTTCGTGTCAAACCACTGCATGAATTTTGAGGGCTTGTTATAAAATCCAGCATTACCTAACATATGATTAAAGTAATTTCATTGGCAAGGAATTTTAAGTTACTTTACATGAAAACCAATATGAACATATCACAGAGAACAATGCAACGCCCTTGCACCATCTTAAGATAAAAAGCAACTTCAAAGAAAATTTGACTTTACAGAAAGACTTTTTGGCATCATTTCCCCATATATTCCCTATGGTACAAATATACTGGTTTCTGTATTTGGACATAGAGTCTTTAAAGAGGCAACTGAGTTAAAAATGTGGTTTCCAGGGTGAGCCCTGATCCAATACAACTAGTATCCCATAAGAGATTAGGACACACACAGAGAGAAGATAGTGTGAAAAAAATACCTACAAGCCTCAGAGAGAGGTCCTCAGAGGAAACAGTTCTGCTGACTCCTTGAACTTGGACTTCTAGCTTCTAGAACTTTGAGGGAATAAAATTCTGTTGTTTAAGACTGAGGTATTTGCTATAGTAGCTCTAACAATCTAACACAGACACAAAGTCCTTTCCCTCACATATTTTGTGTTTCATCTATTTAATCCAACAGCTCTGTAATACAGCACTGAGGAAGGAACTTGGCCTGGTGTACATGATATAGACCTCTAGGTATGCAACCATGGACACACACTTTACTATGTCCTTACTACAATACCATATCTCCATCAGTTGAGCCTCAGAACAACCAGGTAGGTTATCTAGGACACAGTTATCTGGGACACAGTCTTAGACTGATTCAGTGACCTAGTCAAAGACACGAAGTTGTTAAGTGTTGGAGCCACACAATATAAACCTGGGTCTTATGGCTTCTTCACTTCCTAAGAATAGAAACAAATATTTATTGAGCACATTTTGTGTGCCGGCAGTGTGTGGTGCACCTTACAGTCATTATCTTATTTAGTCCCCACAACAAAGTCATAGGGTAGGAACTATCTTCAGTACCCACTTTGTAGATAAGGAAACTGAGAATTCTCCCAAGTAAATAACTTGTCAACAATCATACACTGAGTTTGGTAATGTCAGGTTTGAATATCATCCACCTCCAACCAGAACCTCCATAGTTAACCACTGCACCTATGACCTCTGTGTAATTCATATCAGACTTCTCTTTGTGAATCTCATTCATATGTCAGCCTGGTATAATGTTCACTGTCTTCAGCAAATGCTCCAGCTGTTGCTAAAATATCCATCCTCCATACCTCCTGCCTTGCAGAGCAGGTGCACAGGGCCCACCTCTGGAGTCAGAGACTTCCTGCCCTCTAAATGCAGTAGGTGACCCAGGGCTTGACATCTGATGTCAGTGCCTGATGGCCTCCAATTAAACCATGTCAGAGGCAGGAGGAGTTTGATGCTACTGAGTTTTTTTCACCCTGAGCATTCAGTGGCTTTCCTCCTTGATTTGGGATCACAGCCAAAGTGGAAGCTGAAATCCTTTCTGACAACGTTTGCTGGATTGCCACAGTGAATTAGTCCAGATCCCCATGGACTGCCTTTCTCTTTGTGCCAGCTTGTCACAGTAGCAGCAGCAAGGAGGGTGACCCAGTGCTTTTAGTCTAGACATATAGTCATCAGAGGCCCTCAGGGCTCTGGGCAAATTTACAAGCTTTTGAGACAAGGGCCTGTCTGATAACAAAACCAACACCTGATAATTGACACCCTAAAGATAGAGAGCTCTGCAAAGAAACAGAGAACTGACAGCTTTCTCAGCATGTCATACCATTTCACCCTGTCTGCTTTTGCTGGGTTTGACTATGTCAGCTTCATATCCAAAGCTCTCTTCTAAGAGACTAGATTCTCCTCTTTGGCACCAGAAGTGCCCTAGCAGTCCCCCAACCCTGGAGAAGGTATGCTGTCTTCCTTCTTCCCTCTACTGTCCTTTGGAGTCCAGAGCTGCAGCTGATCTCATGAGCAGCTCCTGTTAGACCAGTGGAAAACTCCTGCAGCTCTCACCCCCAAGGCCCACCATACTCAGAACAAACTTGCTTAGGAAAAGGCCTGCAAGAGAAACCAGTCAGGTATGGGGCTTTGCCACTGAGATCTATGTCCAAATTTCCAGGAGGGATACTACGGGGAGAAGTGCCTAAATAGGGAAAGAATAATAAATAGTAGCTCTATTTCAAACCAAGAAGGGGTAAAGAGTATCCCTCCTCAAATTAAAAAATACTGTCTACCTCCCAGAATAACTAAAGATACACGCATATAAAAAGATATAAAGAATCCTCTTTCTCTGTATCTCTCTCTCTCTCTCTCTCTCTCTCTCTCACACACACACACACACACACACACACACACACACACCTTCTGAAACCAGCCATTTTATTTATGGGGTTCCTGGAATGCTTACTGCGTGGTGTAGCAAGGTGTGAATTCCCTAAAAAATGCAAGTAGCATGTGCAGAAAAGAGTTGCAGACCATTCTATGCAGTCACTCTGGCTGCACTGCAAGCCCAGGCTTGAGAACTAAAAATCTATCTCAGATAATTGACATTTATTTGATTGAAACAGCAGGGTGCCCTCCATCACCATGGGAGGAGACCATATGGAAGAACAGTGCGAGTAGAGATAATGTTTGTCTACTGAGTGTGCCAATGTGTTTAGAGATTATTCACAGGGCTCTGGGGACTCCAATATGATAATGTTTCAGCCAAATTAGAATCAGATTAATTGCTCTAATCTAATGGAAAGACAATGTTTATCAAATTATTGCTCTTTTCACCACACGATATTGCAGTGTCATTATTCTTTGGGTTTAAGAAAGGAAATGAAAAGACTCTTGTAGCACATCTGCTCAAGAGTTAGATGATAGTGTTTCCCACTACACTCGGCACTGTAATGTGGTTGGCAATTCTGTGAAGTAACCAATAAATTAAAGTAAAAGATCTGTAGTGGATAAATCTGCTGGAGTCCTATGATATCAGTTCATATTTTGATAAGACAATCTAAAGTCAATTAACTTTCCTCAGATTTGAGAGATTTTCTTCTTCATATTATGTAGGGAGTGTTTTCCTCTATAAACAGGGAAGTGCTTTTTTAAAAAAAAACACACATAAGTGGTACTTACAACAAAATTTTAAAACTCCTTTTCAAAACATCAAAATCAGCCAAGTTTTTCAACACTCAGAAAGGAAATGGAACTCTTAGAAACTCCTATCTGGTAACCCTCTATGGATTTATGCAACAGGGTAAAATCAGCTCTGCCTTCTAAGACATAGAATAGCCTGTTAGCTCCTTGTCCCTAAAGGAGTTGCCCATTTCTCTGCCACTCTCTAGCTTGTCATTTACATTCCTGAGAATTTTCTGAGGCTCCACACACTAACCAGGGGTCTCTTCTAAGAGATATAGAGAGTCACATTCAAGCCAGTAGCCTGGTAGAAAGGGGCTGGCAACTAATCGGTGCTTCCCAACACCTACTAAGCTGGATGCCCAGCTCCAAGAGGGAATTGGGGAGGGAAATAGAAAAGGAATTTTCTCCCCTCCACGTCTCCATATGATGCCCTATTGATCCCTACAGAGAAGAGAAGAAGGATCAAGTGGCACAATTTGTACATATACTCTTGTGTGCTCAATGTCATGAAAGCTTGGAGAGATAACTGTTGGGCTTCCCCATTGGGCCATAGGAAAAATCCAATTATTGTCTTTGCTTTTAGAATTAATATTCTTTGGGGAAGAATTTTAGCAAATGGAACCACAAAGAAGGAAAAAAACTATTTTCTTTATCATATTTTGTATCTATTTAATATTTCTAACAGAGGCAGAAATTGTACCCTCATCTCCTTTTTATAGATGGCTCTTATGATTTATTGAATAAATCATAGGATGTATGTTAAATTTTTATAAGATTGAACATTGATATATTTAAGGTTAAAGTTCCTTTTAATGGCCCACACTCCCTTATTATCCCCCAAAGAAGTTTGTTATACTCTCTAATTCAAATTGGCAAATACATATAATCTCAAAGACCAAACCAAGATTCAGGACCAGAATATACATTTTATTTTATGCCATTGCTAAATTTTTCAGACTTGTACCCTGAAGTCATTTTTAGGGCTTGAAATTTTTTTAAAAGACCATGATTATACTATCATTACTGAGCTGGTCTAAACAATGTCCCATATGTCATTATAGCCCACATTTGTGGGGTGTCGAGACAAGGTTAGGCATATATGAATAGAGTCAATTGCTCTCTCATCCATCGAAGCTCAAATCTTGCTGTGATTTTTGTGTTGCTGCCTCAACAATGGACTCCCCTGTGTTAAAAAAAAAAAGTCATTCATGAGAAATAAATGAAGAATATCGTAGCAGTGTTGATGCCTATGAGAATGGCGTGTGTTTTCCAAGACAAAGCACAGAGCTGTAGATCTTCATTAATTACAATGCACTGGAACAAAAGCAAATGCAACCACTGTAATTAACGATGTGATGCCTATAACCCCATTTAAATGCTTTCATTTCTCTATAATTTAACAGTAAGAGCCTAAGAAATTATTTTAATCCTATTTTTTCAATTCATTTTGGAAAGGTTGTATGACTCAGTCTGCGGCATATTCATACAATCATTTACATTTTTATTTTAAATGCCTTCATTATCAAACTTCTTTAAACCCTACCCTATCATTTAGAACTGAATTCCAAAACTTTTATTATAAGCCAAGTATTTGTAGTAACATCTGTGGAATTCACACAAATATTATGAATATGATGGAAATATTTTTTACTTCTTCAAGTGGAAAAAATAAATCCATTCTTAACTGAGTCAAAGGAATAACTTCAGCATATATTCAAATAGTTATCCACTTCAGAGACTTTATAATAAACATGAAAGAACATCCTGCCAATCCACAAATATTCATCTATTGCTTACAACATATAAATGGTTAAGGAACATAAGATTCTGGCCTACAAGTTAGAGAGGAAAAATGAAGAGCAATAAAAAATTCAGAGACAGGGTTGATATGACCCCAAAACAGGAAATCAGTTACACAACCATGCTTATCTTCTTGCCCTCTCTTTTCATCACCACAAGATAACATGTCCAGGCTATTCAGCCCGTCCAGGAGGACAAGAGAAACATGGAGCAGAGGAAAACTTCTCCAGCAGATCTTAGTTTGGAAAGCTGTCTTCAGTCAACCCACAGATTTCTGAAAATAAATAACTGTTGTTTGATGCAAAAGAAAATATTTTTCAGAGAACAAACATATACCACTTAAGTGGTTCTGATTTTGATTACAATAGAAATTCAAAAACAAAGAGAAATTGGTGTTAGACATCATGAAAGAATGTTTTCATATTTAAAAAAGTAGTATGTTTGTTTGTCCTTCAAAGCCAAACACAATTTCAGCAGACGAAGAGAAGGGTAAAAAGAAAAGCAAAAGCAGAGAACACAAATGAGAAAGAATGGAACCCTGGGTGAAAAGAGGAAAGAAAAGTCCTACTCACTGACTGATGGATTATTCAGTAACGGAGATTAAGGTTGGAAAGGCAGGTCTAGAGAGACTAGCCCACAGGAAGCCCAAGGGTAAGCAGAGGGACTTAATGTGGTGCACTGGGCAACACTGGAAACAATGAAAAAGAGTGATGGTTGTAAGAAGATGGTGGCTAGATACCTGGGGAGGAGACCCTTGATTCAGAAGTAAAATACAGAGCTGACAAGATTAGGACTGCAGCAAAGATAGTGGCACTGAGCATTCAGATAAGCAAAGCAGCGAATGACATGTAAGATTTAGAACATTCATTATTTCAATTCAAAGCTTTGATTCCATTTTGATCCAAAGAAATTTGAGGTAACAGGATTTAGGCAAAGAGGTAAATTGAAATTAGATATTCCTACCTCAGGGTTAATGAATTTAAAGGTTTAATTAATGTTTTTGTTTTTGTCTTTTGAAAAAGAGAATTTTAACTAGAGGAAGGAAGATAGATTGCTGGCACTGTAAATTTGAGGGAAGAAGAAACAGACATCATTGACGAGTGCTCAGGTCCAGGGCAGTTTGAGTTAGGGTCTCTAAAACAACTTTTGCATGCTTCAGTTTGGGCCAAGATTCAAGTATGGAGGTGAACATTTAGAAAATGTGAAAATTTTTGAAACAAAAGGACAAAGCTAATGCAGATTGCATGAAGGAGATGGGTAACAAAACGTAAAACATAACTTCAAAGTTGTTTGAAGATTAATATTACTGGGGCTGGGGCTGGGGGTCAGAGTGCTTGCCTAGCATGTGTGAGGCACTGGGTTCGATCTTTAGCACCACATAAAAATAAATAAATAAAATAAATGTCTATCAACAACTAATTTTTTTTTAAGAAAAAGATTAGTATTAAGAGGTTATGAGGGGCAAGGGGGAGGGAAAAAAAAAGGGAGAGAATTGAACAACAGCAGGGGAGGTAGAGAGGGAAGATGGGAGGGGAGGGGAGGGGAGGGGGGATAGTAGGGGATAGGAAAGGTAGCAGAATACAACAGTCACTAATATGGCATTATGTAAAAATGCGAATATGTAACAGATGTGATTCTGCAATCTGTATTTGGGGTGAAAATGGGAGTTCAAAGCACAATTTGAGTCTAATGTATGAAAGATGATATATCATGAACTATGTAATGCGATAAATAATCAATAAAAAAAAAAGAAAAAAAAAAGAAAAAAAAATAAACATAAAAAAAAAAGATTAGTATTGCTGAAAACACTAAGAGAAATCAAGTGAATTTTTTTTTAAATCCCATTTTAGAGTCAAGTAAAGCCTTTAATTTTCCTTTCAAGTAGAGTTATGCTATAGACAGCTGGAAATGAATAATTGGAGCAAAGGCTAAAGAAAGATTAAAATGCACATCTGGAAGTCATTCATTGAAGAAGTGATAACTGAAGTCAAGAGAGGTACATATATATGAAAATGAAAAGCAAACACGGCCTTGGCTCTGGAAAATAGGAATAGTAACGGGTTTGAGAGTGGCATGGATCATCTTCCGAATATCAGAGAAAACATGCGACCTTTGACTTTTTGGTACTGGCTTATTTGGGATTTAATAATAAGAAAGAGGGTGGGGGGAGGGAGGGAGGGAAAGAAGAGGGGAGAGGGAATTTCGACAAAGTAGAGGAAAAAGATCAGTAGAGTAGACAAAGGAAATTGAGGAGAAAAAATAAGGAATGGGGAGAAAAAAAAAAACAACACCAGAATGACTCTGACCGAACTTTCATATGTGCATAATGGATGTGTCATTGTGGGTCCTGGCCTCATGTATTTCCACAGGACACAAATTATGGGGGGAAAAATGTAAAGTATAAATAGATTGAATGGATTGGAGAAGGATTGGTAGAGTGGAAGAGGAGAGGGTCAGGGGAGGAAGGTGCTCCTCAAAGTGGAGTTGGGTTTCATGCTTTAGTGATTATGTCAAGGGTTAGGGTTAGTATCTTGGTGTTGTGATAATAACTAAAAATAACAATAATAAAAAATATATAATATGATACATGCTATTATAGAGGCTAAAATAACAGTCTTTTAAGGACAAAAGAATGTCATGGAAACAAGTAAGGAATACAAAAACAGGGAAAAACAAAAAATAAAAACACTTTGCTATGAAAGTAACTAAGGAGAGAAGTTTTTTCATGGACAATCAACATTATCAAATGTCTGAAGGAGTCAAAGTGCATAAGAACTGAGGAAATCTCATTAGATATGTTAAGAATCATTAACAATCTTTGAGAAACCCAATGCACTGGTGTAATACAAATGTAAAACAGACCTCAGGCAATTAAGCATTAAGATGTCAGAAAAGAGAATGATTTGGGCAGAAAAGGAACAGAGAGAAATAGTAAGAGTAGAAGGAAGGCTTTAACCAGAGCTAAAGAATCTGCTGCCTTTGAGTTTAAAGGGTGGAATGAAACAGAAAGGGGAGTAAATGATTTGCTAAAGCAAAGGCAGAGGTTTTAAAACACTGGGGTTGATTTTAACATTGAGCACCTTGCCTTTCCCTCACTGTATCTACTATTCTCTCTACTCCTCAATCTTCTCTGTTATATATTTATGATAGCAGGAGCTGAAGAGGAGAATGACTCTCATAAAGTATGATCTGGGTCAATAAGAAATGAAAAGGGCCAACAAGCATAGCAGGACCAGAGAAAATTTGGACAGCAGAAAACATGAACTAAACATTGTGTCCTCCCAGATCTATATGTTGAAATCATAACTTCCACTGTGATGACATTAGGAGGTGCAACATTTCAGAAGTGATTAGGTCATGAGGGTGCAGCCCCCATGAATGGGATTAGTGTCCTATAAGACCTGAGACAAGAGAGTGCGCTCTCTCCTATGTGAAGTAGAAATGAAAAGACATTTGTGAGCTAAAA
The DNA here is from genome assembly GCF_964194105.1 of Spermophilus citellus. NCBI lineage: Eukaryota > Metazoa > Chordata > Mammalia > Rodentia > Sciuridae > Spermophilus > Spermophilus citellus. The sequence goes on along the minus strand of NC_138186.1, from coordinate 99,574,140 downwards.
GAAGGCCTTCCCCAAATCTGCTAACACCTTGATATTGAACTTTCCAGCCTTCGGAATTGTGAGAAATTCATGCTTTACTGTTTAAGCCTCCAGCTTATGGTAATTTGTTATATAGACTAGAATAGCCTATATCCACCTATTATCTGGACCTGTGCTACTCAGTGTCTCCTTTATCAGTGCCTGGAGATTAGCTGCAGGACAAAAGAATACCTTGAAGGTATAATCAGTGGAGAACTAACTCAATACAACATTAAGTAAAGGAAGTGAGGAAATAATAAATGCTAGAGAATACAAAATTTCTGTAGCTCACTAGGCTCTCTGGAACGATGGTGTCTCATGTATCCTAAAGAAGGCAATACAGAGTCACTGACAGTAGTGTGAGTTTGGGGATGAACAGACCTTATTTTGGAGTCCAGCTTTACCATTAATTAGCTATATATCTTCACGGAAATAATTTAACATTTCTGATATATTCCTTGATCACATTGATATTGTAAGGATTAAATGCATAGATGCAAGTGAAGTACTTCAAACAATGCCTAGTGTATATTAAATGCTCAGGAAGCAATAGCTGTAGTTGTCATGGCTGAGTTTGTGTGAGTGTGTTGAGGGAAGGAACCCAGTAGCTAATGAGCTATTGTCAGAAAATGTGAACCTAATGTTCAAGATCTCAGTGGTATCATTTTGGTGAAGTTTATCAGGGGTTATATAATAGACTCCTCAGAGTAGACAATAGTAGAAAATAATGAGGATTTCATAAGTAAATGATGTTTTGCCTCAAACCTCATGTTTCCCTGAGCTGCTTGGCTATGTTAATTCATATGCTATGTCTATGCCACATACTATGTCCATGTTTATGAAGTAGTACAGAACATGGTAGTGGCTACAAGGAGATTCCAGTTTTCTCCCTGTGTCCTTTCCTCCAGCCCTTAGCACCTGTTTCAATGTCACAGACAAAAGTCACACAGCTCCCAACAGCTGTTTGATGTCAACACAACCTAAAAGATGACTTCAGATATAGGAAAATACATAGATACACTCTGGAAGTCTGGAAGGGCAGAGAGAGTTACTCCTCTTGATGCATGTGAGGATATTTAACAACCTGATACAAAAGACTATTGGTTTGTGAACTCTCTCCAAAACCTTTCTGGGACAGGGCTAGGTTTTGAAAAGATCAGGATAAAAATAAACTGCCTTATTATTATCCATTGAAGGATATTTCACAGTCAACTCTTTTAGGCCAACTTTCCAGAATAGATGTCCATTGAAAGCTAGTTCAATATAACATTAATATTCATCCCACAGAAGAAAGGTTTCCAAGGTCAAATAATTTAGAGAGCCACTGAATTAAATGAAGTCAAATAGTTTTTTTCCCACTGCAGGATTTCTCTGAGTCTTTAGCTTGTTAATGTTGTATTGTGAATCTCCAAGACTGATTTTTTTTATTTCTAAGACTTTTGTGACCCTAAAACACTTTTCTCATGGGGCATCTAGTAAGAAAAGTCTGTTGCTGAGCCTATTGAAAATAACTCTGGTGCCTACAACTCCAGAGCTAGTACCTTTACCTACTCTTGAGGAATGAAAATCACTACTCATAGATCCAATATTGTCAGTGAGGCATTTCCCTCTCTTCCTGAAACAGATACACTGAGTAATATCTGAAAACCTGCCAAGATATATCAAACCTACCGACCACCTACACATCCACAATGGGTGAAGAATCTGACAGGAAAAGACACCGGAAGCATCTATGGGGCAGACAGCAACACTTATCTATTCCGAACACTTATCTATTGTAATGCTTATCTATTCCTAAACATTTGGGTATCATTTATTCAGCAATCCTCATGTCATCAAGAGGGTATCCAGGATGGGAATTATTATCTCTATCTACAGCTTGTTAAAACAAACAAAACAAAGCAAAAACCCTGAGTTTCATAGAAGTTATGGCACTTTTCCAAGTTCATTAAACTTGCAACTGGAAAAAAAAAAAACAGGACTCAAATCAAAATCTTGTAATTTTGAAGGCAATATTTTCTTTCTCAATTCACTAAAAAAAAACAAACAGCTTTGGGACAAAGTGGTTTTAACTTTTTTTTTTTTTAACAAATGATTAGACTTTGCAAGAGAAAGAGAAGTTCTTTTCTTTGCAGATTGTGTCCAAGAGTAGGATTGGATCCCAGAATCAGATTCCAGAATTAAGTATCCTTGGCTATTGGTGAGCACTTTTTTTTCAAGAATATAGAAGAAATGGTTTCCAGAAACTAAACAAGGGAATGTTTAAATAAATGGGATTTTTTAAAAAAAGATAAAATAATAGTTATGTTGAAGGACAGTGAATTAGTCAGTTTTGCATTACTATAATGAAATATCTGAAGCTGGGTAACATTATAAAGTTCACAGCTCTGGAAGTTCAAGGGCCTGCATCCTGTGATGATCTTTTTGCTGACAGTCCAGAGGTAGTGCAGGGCATCACACAGAAAAAGACAAGGAATTCATATATGTCTCTTATGATCTTTCTCCCTCTAATAAAGTCAAAAGTATTTAATCATGGGGCCTCCACCCTAATGAACTCATCTAATTTTGGGGGGAGTGGAGATTGAACCCAGGAGCAATAACCACTGAGCCACATCCCTATCCCTTTTGATGTTTTATTTAGAAATAGGGTCTTGCTGTGTTTCTTAGGGCCTCACTAAATTACTGAGGCTGGATTTGAACTTGTGATCCTCCAGTCTCAGCCTCCAAAGCCTCTGGGATTACAGGCCCCAACTCTCAACATCATAGATCAAGTTTTCATCCCCTTAATACCTCACAATGGGGTTTAAATTTCATCCCATGAACTCCTGGGGGCCACATTCAAACCATATCCAAACCATAGCCCTCAGAAAATAAAAATAAAAAAAAAAGAAATAGGGGGAGAAGGGAACAGCACCTAGAATTAACCAATAATTCACATAAGGAAATAATATTCAATTGGGATAGACGCAACATTTGTATCTTCTTTGCCTAATACCAAACCCAGGGTATTAGATAATGAAATGTTCATCAACTAGTTTAAAGGCTACTCATTTGTGGAAAACACACAAATTGAAAGGATGGCAGAGTTTTGGAGGAGTTGGATAGGGATTAACCAGATCTAAAACATAAAACTATTAAGGATAAATGTAACATTTTAGACTTACATCCAAAAATATCAGTATATTCATGATAGAAGTAAATATCTAAGGAGCAGCCTGTATTAAAAAGAACAAGGGATTTTAGCTTACAACAAATTGGATGTGAGTCATCAGTGTGAAATTACCACCAAAAAAGTTCTTCCTGATTATACTCATTACAGTAATTAACACTGTATGTTGCCCAAAGTCAGTTTTTAAAATAATCAAATTTTATTTCACAGTCATGAAAGTCTTAATGGCTCTTCTGAGGAGCTCAGCACCCAGGTAGTCACTCAGAATCCAGGACTGCTTTCATCTTATTGCTGTGTCATCTGGAGAATATGCCCCCCCAGGGTGGCGATGGAGAACTCCTTGGGACGTTCTTATGGATCAAACCTGCAGGTGCCTAACGTCATTTCCACCTGTATCTCATTGACAAGAATTAGTCACCTAGATCATCAGGCAAGGAAATATTAAGAGACATGGATATTGATTGTGAGAGTACCTACAGTCTCTGCCACAAAAACTTTAAGTACATTTAGCAAAATAAAGCACTTAGAATGAGAGGTCTGATCATCAGTTTTCTCTGGAGCTCTGGTCAGACCTTACCTGGCACTCAGATGCTCAGCTTCAGTCTGGGGCTTTATACATAAAAAAGATGTTGAAACACTGAAACAGCTTTCTGAGGAGGGCAATGGGGACAGGGAGAGCAATCACAGTATTATCATATGGAGAATAGCTACAGGAAATGGGGCTGCTTATCCCACAGTTGGGTCCAAGGAGACACAATAGCTGTCTTCCAGTATATGAATGACTGTCATTTTAAAGAAATGTTAAAGTGCTTCTGCAAGGTCCCATGGGGTGGAAATTGGCAAGCTCTGTAAAAGCGAGACCTGGCTAAGCACAGAATGTGCTACCTCTGAATGTCATTCTCCCTTATTGGAGAAGAATCAAACAGCCTTGGATTACCAGTTGCTGGTTACACAGATACAGTCAATCATCATTATCCATGTTTTCTGTGGTTTCAAATTTGCCTAAAATTTATTTGTATTCAAAATGTATATTCTGGAACTTTTATAGTCATTTGCAGACCAGTGCAGAACACCAAAAAAATTTATTCACCCAATGTGCAGGTTATTGGCTCAGGTCAAACAAGCTGTTTCTCTGCCTTTTTGCTTCAGTTCTCATACTATAAACAAGTACACTTTTTTAAAGTCGATGGAGAGCCACATTTTTCATATTATTATGCCTTTTGTTGGTGATTTTGCTGTTTAAAATTGCCCTCAATTGTACAACTGGAATGTTGTCTGGTGTTCCTAAGTGTAAGAATGTTGCCTGCAGAGAAAATATGTGTATTAGATAATCCTCGTTCAGGCATGAGTTCTAGTCCTCTTAGCTGTGAGTACAATTAATGAATCAAAAATACATGCAGACCAAGGCGTGTTTAGACAGAGAAACACATAAAATATTGGTTGATGAAGATATAACTGGAGACTTACAGGAACTTAACGCTATAGCTTCTTTAGGAGCAGTGAGTCAGCATTGGCTAATCCAACTTCATAGAATACTAATACTGTGAATAATGAAAACTGGCTGTGCCTAGTAGAAAAACAAGGTAATCTTAGCTGACAATTACGAGGAACTTAAAAAGTGCCAAGAACTACAACAGGCTCTCTATAGGGATTACCTTCTTTCATACTATAATAGGCCCATGAGATAAGTACTTTACCCCTTTTACAAATAAGGAAACAGAGATTTAAATTTACCCAAGGTCACAGAATTTAAATCCAGACAGGCTTACTCCATCTCCTGTGATCTTAATCTCTCCACTGGATTGAGCTTCACTAGTTTTTTCAATCTGACTGGAAAAATACTGTTATTTTCCCTAATTCACAAACAACTCATGCCTGAATTCTTTGGTGGTTATTACTTTGTTTCCTAACTTCTGTGTATTAAATAAAAACAGTAATAATACATACATTGTAATATTGCAAGAGGCTAATTTTGTACTAGAGGTTCATAAAAGTTTCCAAGTTTCAGTTGAACAATACCTACCAGCACTTGATAATTCACTGATGAGTACTTTGGTGATATTGAACACCCTTGTCTTAGTTCTTTAGGGATTAACTGGGTGGTAACTGAAGGCAGGTAGAATGTGGCTGGAGGACATAAGTCATTGGGGGCCTGCCTGTGAGGTATATATTTTGTCCCTAGTGAACAAGAGCTCTCTCTGCTTCCTGTTCATCATGTCCTGAGCTGCCTTCCACTGCCACACCTTTCTACCCTTCTGTCTCACTCAGGCATAGAGTAATGAAGTTGGCCTTCTATGGGCTGAGACCTCTGAAACTGTGAGCACCAAATCAACTTTTTTTCCTCTAAAATTGCTCTTGTCAGGTCCTTTGGTCACAGTGGAAAAAACAAAATGTGACCAAATCAGTACCTCTACTTGCAGATCAAAACAATTAGCACTCTTTTCACTTCCTCTGCCCTCAGCCTAAACACAATAGCCAAAGGAAAGGACTGACACACTGCAATTCAGCATTTCTTCTGGACCCCTGGACCACTGAGGACAGTGCTCTCCCTTGTGTCCTTTTGCCTTTTCTTCCTGGGGTCCCTGAACTGAGGGGTGGCTCTGTGACAAGGACACTGAATAAACAGAACTCCTGAAATACAATCAAAGCAGCTTTATTTCTGCTTCCCACTATATCTGTAAAATTCATTCAGTGGAGGAAATTTCCACTCGTTAGATACAACCCTGGGAATTCCCATAGCTTTTCAGTTTACTATCAAATTACAAAGATACCTGATCACTTTAGATCACAAACACAAGCCTAAAACATCTTGTCCGATCTTTCCCATTCCTACCCCTATCTTTCACTTCCAAAACTTCATTCACTGATTTTTTGTTGTTGTTGTTATTGTTATTCTGTCATGCTTATATTGATGGAAGGGAAGAAAAGGAAGAGAAGTGAGGAAGAAAAGTTTTTCTTTGATCAATAGCATTGTAAGATGGCTTCTTGCTATCTAGGCATTTAAAAGTCAGTGTTTAAAAGTCTTTGTTTTGAGACACATTTGAGAGCTCCTCAGAGATTCTTAAGCACTCTGCAATTCTGTGCTGTCACTTCTCAGACCAAGGAATTGCATCTCTAGTCTGGCTGGTCACTCAGATTCTTCTGCAACTTCTGGGACTCTTTCAGTGACCTCCAGCTCATTCTGTCTGCTGGGATATCATTGCTTCTCTAATCAATGCTACTGAACAGGACCTAAGATGACCACTACCATCAACACTCTCTCATTGTCACTGAGAACTAGCCTAGGGAAAATCCACAAGTTCTTTAAACAAATCCAGGGCATGTAGGCTAACCCCAATGTGTCAGAAACCATTCATTCCACCAGTGTCAAGCTGGGCAGTTCATTCTCCTCATTCTGGATTCCCCAGGCAGTGGGCAAGCTGACTATAGGCAGCAAATTTCAAAATCTCCTGAAGGATCTTGTGGAAGGCCAACACGAGAGGAAGACATACCCTCCACCCATCCCTCAATGATGGCAGGAGGCCAAACTCAACTCACCCAAAATCTTTCTCTCAAGAAATTCTTTACCAAAAAAAAAAAAGTCTCTGTCCATAGATATACATCCTTTCAATTCTCTCCCATTCTCTTCTGTCCTCAAAGTCAGTATAGGATTGAAGTCACAAAACTGAGTTTTAACGTCCTACTTTGAAATTCCAAACAGATGCTCTGTCTCACAACTCATTCTAGTGTCTGAAATCAATCGTATCTTAGGACCTTGGTTAAGATTCCAATTTAACATTCTGGATAGCTATGTATTTTTTTTTTTCCGGAGGCATAAAATGTACTTTCTAACCACTTAAGAATTTGGAAGGTGTGGGATAGTTTAGAGGTGGATGCCATCCTGTAAGCCATTTGCAGTTACACAGAGTGGTTTTTAAATTTTCTAATTTATTTTGTCTTCTAAACTCACACAATTACAGTAATTGGAAAATATCATAAAATGAAGCAATAAACTTTTTACATAATATTTCCTAAAGAGTTAGTGAAAGTTCTTCTCTCAAAAGTAATTCTTCAGGCTAAACAAGGGATAAAGTCCCTCGTGCACTGAGAACATGGTCTGCAAAATAAACTAGCACAGCACTTTTATTCAAAATGGCTATTAAATTTCTCCTAGGTAGGTTTTGTTTTGACAACTTCTATTTCTCAGGGACCAGTTCCATTTTTTTCCCCTCTCCTTGTTTCAAGGTCGGTGCTTAGTTCTTTATCTCCTCATGCTTATATTTAAAAAAAAAAACAAGAATTTTTTATTAGGACTTAAAAAGGGCATAACTCCTAAAGCAACTCTTAGCCTAGAGTCATTTCTCATTTTTTTTTGTATTCCTCTTCCTCATTTTAAATATGGAATTGGAGCTAATAATTCTTTCTCTTAAGTCTTTAGTTTTAATAGGGTCACAAAAAGCATTTGCCCTGTCTTTTGCAGAATACTACTATTCTTCTTTCCACTCTGAGGTTCTGAAGTCACCTAGGTCCTCTCCTTGTATCCAAAGCACCTTATTCTCCAACCTAAAGGGCAAAGGCCCTGGAGCTATCAAAAAACTTCAGGGGGCATGGAGATTCTGATGATGCCATGTCTTCTTGAGGCTCAGAGTGGCTGCCTATATTCTGAAGATATCAATAATATTATGTAAAACCAGCAAACTTATTTACTTGAATATGCACACAGTAAAAGCCTAAGGGAATATTTAAAGTGTCTAGACTCAAAGCCACAAAACATAATCCCAAAGACAAATTGAACCCAATCATGTCACTTGCCTCCAATTTAATTATTTGTGGTTCCTTTCCAGGACTCAAAGCAATGGTCTCCGAAATAAGAAGTGTGCGCCCAGGGGATGAGCAAGATAAGCCAAGAGGATATGAGAAGAAAATGTTACAACTTATACTTGTATTTATCTAAAATGTAAGAAAGTAGTTAAGGATTTCTAAAATTTAGGATGTGTATTAGCTTGAAGGATTTGACAGTAGAGCCCACAGTCATTCGTTTGCTTAAGTGCATTATGACAATTTATGTATGCTGGTATTGTGGATTTATAGGATATGTGGAATACTTTTAAGTAAATTAACCATCACAAAATTGATGAATGACTTAATGAGACTTTTCAAAGAAGCTTTGGATTAAAGAAAACACTAGTGATGTCAATGAATAACAAGGAAATGGTAAGAAAAACACTTCTTCTATTTCCAGTTTGCACTCTCAGACACAAAGGAGGTGAAAGCAACATGAAGTAATCAGACATGTCACTGGGATACATTTATTTTCAGAAAAAAAAATAAGCACAAAATGTGTTTCTTCTAAGTAAGGGTAACAGTAAAGGAGAGAGAGAAAGGAAAGAACCTTTTGATAGAAGAAACCTATGCTTTGGAGAGAACACTCTGAAAACAAATGTTTTCATTGTTATATGATTTTTGTTGCTGGAAATGGTACACATCCTCTTCAAGAACTGCCAAATATAGGTGCTTACCCTTACAATTTCCCAAACTGTCTAAAAATTTGTGTAAGCCACAGAATCTATGGCTTATGAACACATTGTATAAAATATGAGAACACAGCACCTTTTATTCATTTGCATATCGACAAGCAATTGACAAAAAAGAAGGTAAAAACATATTGAATCGATCAAGACAAAAACCTTTGCATAATTGGTGGGTTGGATCGATAATTATTTGAACAATAATAATCATAATTTGTAAATGAAACCAACAGTGAGCTTCTCCCACTTGAATCTATGTATCTTTGTGAGTTATTATTTTTCAGCTGTGACACCATCAGAACTATTAAAGAAAACTAATCATAAATGATATATTCAAACAGCTGTATCACTAAGTTGAAAGCCAAGATTTTCAAGTATAGGTAAGCCTATTCAAGAACTTCACTCTCATTAAATATCATCATTATTATAAGGCAGCCAAAAGGTGTTTTGAACCATTCATCAAATAAAAATAATTTTAACATACATTTTATCTTTAGCTTATCTTTTTTGTACTAAAATCCATATTGGTATATTTTTAATGTAGACAGTATAGTATTAGTACAGTTATACCTATAGATAATTTATGAAAAATAAATGTATTTGGAACTAAAACTCAAACTATTTAACTGAGAGAGAAGATGTGCAGGCAAAGACCACCAGCTTGGAAACCAAAGTTTTGGCTTCCCATCTGGCATGTTCCTCTCTGTCTATACGCCTTTTCCTGTCAGTGTTCCACTTCTTCTCCCCACAACCACCACCATGTTTTGGTCAGTCTGACTAGCTGTCTCCTAAACATACCAAGCTTTCTTACATCTCTGTCTCTGCCTGAAATATTTTGTCTTCTCTCATCCATTGAGAAATTCTCACTCTTCGAGCCTCTAAGACCTAGGGCAGTTGTCACCAGCCCTGTGGAAACCTGCTCTGCTCTGCTAGACATATGTCATCCAGGAGATCCAGCTTGTGGGGAAAGAAGAATCCCAGTTCTGAAATCTAGATATTGAGGAAAAGATGTAACTCCATTTTTGAAAATAAATAAATAATAGTAGCTTCTACCTCAAGGCCTGTCCTAAGGAAGGGGGCGTGACCCTTGTCCTTGGAAAAACCCACAGAGCATCCCTAGGCACATACCCACCCTGCTGAGTTGTTTGTCTGCAAATAACTGGAGAGGTCTGTGGCGCCAGGTGTCCCTGACTCTGTTAGGCTAGGTGAAGACTCATAGCAACCCCCTAGCAACCACCAATCAGCATGAGACAGGAAAAATACCTGGGATGCCAGATGACTCTCCCAGTAGTTTATGGTGGTTGATAACATGTTGGGAAACCATGTAGTTTAGCATGTAACCCCCTCGTGGCTTAAACCAATCAGTTCAAAGGAATCCCCCTCTTGTACTAACCAATCACCCCTACCCTACATTCCCAACAGTGAATGTGCTAATCAATGTTAAGAGTTGTTGTTTAATTTTCCCATGGTATGGAATGATTTGCTGTGTAATGTTGTGACGCATAGAGTATCCCCCCAAAAACCTATAAAATCTCACTGAACAAAGGACGGGGACTCACTCCCTAGGACGGCTGCGTCAGGAACGGTTGTGAGTCCAGGCTGGAGCTTGCAATAAAGACTCTTGTATGATTACATCAGATTCGACTCCTGGAGGTCTATTGGGGTCCCACGAATCTGGCATTACAGTATGAGGAAAATTTGTGGATCTTCCATTTCCTTGCCCATGAAATGGGGATTCTACAATTGCCTTATAACAGAGGCTGGCAGACTTTTTCTATAAAGGGCCTGATAGAAAAATCAGAGGCCTTACAGGCAAAATAGTCTCTGTTATGACTACTTAATTCTGCCATTGTAGCACAAAAGTTGCTGAAAAAATACATAAATTGACATGGCTATGTTTGAATAATTCTTTATTGACCAAACTTGATGGGCCAGATTTGGCCTGTAGATTATAGTTTGCCAGCCTCCCCACAATCCATAGAATTATAGTTAAAACTAAAATAACCCGCACAAAACAAGAAAAGCAATTAGCATACACTGGCTACTTAGTTTATTCTATGTTAGGGGAAGTAATAGAACATAAACCAAATATGAGCCTACAGTCACATGAGAGATGGATAATAAACAATCATGCAAATTATATAAATAAACCCAGCCCCCAACCTCCCACCAAACCTCACATACTCAGAGTTAAAGTTGGCCCATGAATGGCTCTTCTGTTGCTTTCTTTTATTTACTATGGGTTCTATGAGGAAAATGTAGATGGTGGTATAAGAGTATGCAGCAATGCTCTGTAGAAATGACACTGTAACCTGAGAAATGAGATAAACAAGGGAAGGCAGAATGGGGGGACTTGTTCTAGGCAGAGAGACCAACATCTGCAAGGGCCCTGAGTCGGAAAACAGTTTGGCTGGTTCTGCAAAACTGAAGGAGAGTTTGGAGATTGAGAGAGAGTCTGAAGATAGGCTGCATAGGCAGGGAAGGGACAGGAGCCTTGTAGGACTATAAAGGATTTGGGCTGTCATTCTAAATCACAAAGGAAGTGAATGATCTTCAATTGTTTCATTTGTATACCAATATAAAGAAGTTAGTGTGACTTATTGTTATTATGTAATTATTATTTATAAGGCATCAAAAATATTTTCTGAACCATTTGTCTTGTGAACATTCTATGAACCACAAATGATTTGTGAACTACTACTACCACCTCTGAAAATAGTCTCTCCTGCAAACTTCCACAAACAACTTTGTGCCATTTCATTCCTTCTAGGACCCTGTCTGATGCAGGGCCTGAGAAAATTTCTTCATTCCTGGAAATGTGTGCCCCATGTGGGGCATGGGACATTCTCCCTACTACTGAGGAGGACCCAGCATGGTAGCAACCATGGGGACCATGCATTGCTCAAGCACTCAAGCACAGTGGGCATTCATGGCCTCCAGAACTGGCATCAGAGAGCCTGGCATAAGGACAACAAAGGCACTAACTACATGTGAGCTCATGTGAGGCATTACCCATGCCCCCTCCAAACCATGATTTTATAAAAATAATTGTCTACATCCTTGAAAAGGAGCTAGGGGTCTTACAGACCCCTACTTTACAGAAGTAGGTAAAATGAAAGCTATGGAACTGGGGTTGAGGTAACCAATAGTACTTCAGGGGTAGAAAAAGAGGATGAAGAATAAAAATCAGTGAAAAAAGATGAAAAAAGAGGAAAGGAAAAAGGGACTCAAAGGAAAGGAATGGTTCTCTCTGCCTTAATGTTACCATGAGGGCAGAGTCACAAGGGGGACCAGATAGTGACATGCAACACCAAAAAACAAAAGCTAAAGAAAGGACAGAAGCAGAAACTGAAAGGGGTAAATGAAGATGGACAGACAGAGCCTGAGGGAGACAAAATAAGCGCAATAGATTTCTGAAGTGCATTTATCAAGATAAATTGCTTTTGTCACATCCTGCTGTTTTTGAACATGAGTAAGTTGTTGCCTGTTATCACTGACCTTTGCAATTCTGATTAGCTGCTCAGCAATTAACCAGTATTCCCCAGATAGTCTTAACTCTGCGCTGGAGGAGATAGCCACTGCAGGTCCCTGGGGTGGAAGAAGAGGGAAAAAGAACCTGCAGAGAAGGAAATTACTGCACAGAACTATAGCACCTCATAGGATTCTTGCCTGTGGTTCTAAAAACTAATAATTGTGCCACACATTTTTAAAATTTTTAAAAAAAATGCTTTCTATCATTTGCTATCCAGCAACTATTTTTCCCCATTTTATGTACTGCAAACCTAAGGCAGAGTAGGGTTAAGTTACATACCAAACTTCACACAGACCACAAGACACAGAGGAGAAATGTAGACACCACAGTCCCTGACCCCAAACCACAGGCTCTTTCTCATCTACCTTCTCTCTCAGCAACCAAGAGGGCAGCTTACATTTTGTGCAGATACCATCTGCGGTGTGTTTGCTCTTCTTCTGAATCCTCATTTTGGAAGACCTTCTTTCATTCTGATTTCAGGTGATGAGATTTGTGGATGACTTCTCTACCACAAAGCAAAGACCTCGCAACCTCTGCAAGCACTATTTTTAGGTTCTCCCCTCGTAAGAGCAAGAGGAATTTGAGGCAGAGAACACAGATTTACACAAAGAACTTCAATGCAGGGACTATGTTATGGTTTGGACCTTGTATGCCCCCAAAAGTTCATGTGCTGCAAGTATGGTCCCCAGTGCAACATGGTTCAGATGTGAAATGATTGGTCATGAGGGGTGTAACATTATTAGTAGATTAATCCATTTGTTGGATTGCTCATTTGAATGGACTACTGAATGGTAACTATAGGCAGGTGGGGCATACTTGGAGGAAGTAGGTCACTGGGGTCATGCCCTTGGCCAAGTCTCTGGCCCCTTCCTTTCTCCCCGCCCCTCCCCTTCCCTCCTTTCCCTCTTCCTCCACCTCCTCCTTCTTCTCTCTCTCTCTCCCCCTCTCCCTCTCCCTCTCCTCTTCTTTCCCTCTCCATCTCCTCTCCTCTCCCCCTCTATCTTCTGTCCTCTCTCTTTCCTGGTTGCCATGAGCTGAAGACCTTTACTCTGTCACACCCTTTTACTATGATGTTTCTGCCTTGAAGAATGCTGACCCTAGACTGAGCCTCTAAAATCATGAGACCAAATAAATCCTTTCTCCTCCAAGTTGTTCTTGTGAAGTATTTTGGTTACAGAGGAAAAAAAAAAAAACTAATACAGGCTAACACAGAGATACTACTTCACTTAGCACCGTTCCTTAGCTCTATCATACTTAAAATACACAGGACTGAGTCCATAGGCCATATTGTTTTTCATCCCTCAAAGAATGAAGCACTTTGTTCCACTACAATAACAAAGATGAATTTCCAAGGTAGTACTGTAAAAATTTCCTAAATATAGAGTCATCACATAATTATCTTTATCAACATAGATGCACCATAGTGCTTCTTATAAGGTTCTTTAAGGATGGGGGAAGTCAGGTAGCATAAATATTATGGCTACACTCAATATTTGTTCATGTTAAGTAATGTTGCCTCTTGGAAAGCTCCAGGATGCATTTCATGACACTGCAATACAAAACATGAATGGGGTTTGAGCACAAGCAAGATATATGATACCGAAACGTCATACCAGGCCACTCTCCCTTTTTATAGATATAATTCTAAAACAGCTGGGCCAAGTAAGTCTTATTGATAAGTCCTAGAATGCAGCTCTGAACAGCATTCAGTCTGGAAGCTTCATTCAATGTTCAGAAAAGGAATTTTTCTGAAACTTTTAAAACTTTTATTGGTTACTATCAAGCATTCTTGAAAACTAATAAAATTGTTCTCATTTTCATTTCTTACCCTACCATGGGAGTGGGAATGGAATTGAGTTTGTGTTCATAAGATCTGGAGTATTAGCTCTCAGGGACAGGCAAAAAGCTGCTAGCTCAACAAACATAAGGCACCAGAGACACCTCCGTGTGTTGCCTTGGCCCCTTTTACCTAGTTTCCCAGTCAGTAAAGACCCAGGGGTGAGTGAAATTTCTAAAGGTAGAGATGAAAATGACACTAAAAGAACATGTAATATTCTTAAGATATGACAATGGGGGTCTTGTATTTGAAGATGAACATCATTCTTCTTACATATATGTTAAAGAGAATACAGGAAACCTTCACATGGTTTCCCAGAGGGAAGGGGAAGGCAAAATGGGTCATTCTTTCTTTGGCCTGGTTGGATTAGACGGGAGAAAACAGACATGAGTGATGTCAGAAGTCTCCTCCCTTTTGCACTGGGAAACATGGGATTTCACATTAGCTTCTTTATTTCTCATAACAACTGTTTGGTACCAAGTGGGAAATGTGGTTTGGAGAGATCAAGTGGCTTACCAAATCATGTGGCAAAGTGGCAGGTAGCAGAAGAGAATATAGAAGTGTTTGACTACAGAACCATGTTTCTTGACTTGACCATATTGCCACAGAGAAGCTCTTCTCCAACAAAGGAGCAACAATATTTTTGTTAGGGGTACATTTGATTATTGAGTTTTGGTGAATTTGTGACCCAGTGTGTTTCCTAATTATAATGAAAGGTTAGATCCTGCTATAGCAAACAATAACTTATTTCTTTGTTTTTCTTTGCTTTTCAGGAAATCCATATGCAGATCTAAGCTAATACATAGCAATTAAAAAAAAAAAAAGTCTTGACTTCATGTTAATACACAAATAGGTTTAGCCTGGGAGTTGTACTCTTGATTGAGATTCCCTAAGCATAAAACTAGTCCGAACACAGAAGTTGCTTTTAGTAAAACTCACATTGCCAATAGCTTTATGGGACAACTGAAAATGATCAAGTTGACTCACAATCTAAAGACTTGCCAGATATACATCCTTAGTAGTGCGCAACTCCTTGTCTGAAATGAGAAACAACAGCAACAATATGAAAATGCAAAGTTTGTGTGAATGTAATTTATTTAACAGAAAGACCAACTTATTTTGGACAACATAGTTAGTAAAATATATTTTCTGACAGCCATACTCTTTTATACTCTATTGCAGAGCAAATTGTTATAGTTACCAGACAAACTCCCTGAAAAAAAAGAAAAGAGTCAGTATGCTCTCCAGAACCACTGACATAACCTTAGCTTTAGCAGTCCAAGTATATGGTTTCTATTCACAATTACAGACTCTCAGAGATAGCCATGTACTCCACATCTATGTTTCTGGAAGGAATAAACCTCTTCTTAAATTGATTTGCCCTTTGTCACTGTCACAGATATATTTTCCCTGTTTTGACAGGTAGTTGTAATTCTATTAGCAGCCCATCGACTTCCCTGTGAAATCGATCTGTGTTGGCCTGGCTGGGTCTTCTTAAACTGGCTGATTTATTGCTTCTGCATGTTTTTAGAAAGAGTGCATGCACGCTCACAAGTGAGTTAAAGAGTCAGGAGTAGGAGAGGATGAGGGAGAAGAAATGAGGCACTCCTCTGTCACCACAGAGTATAAAGTATCTAAAATATGTTTGAAAATGAATTATTTTAAAACTCACTGTTACTTGTCTCCATAGCAGTTGAGCTGTGACCTTTTGTCAGCAGCCTAGCTCAGATGCCTGCTAATGTCCGCAGGTACAAATGACTGTTGATTTCCCTTATTAATTAGTCTTGCTGTCTCATATGTAAACTAAAAGAATTTTGCAAGCCCTATATGTCCTCAGTGTCAGTCTATCATGTTTGCCTAATTTTATTCTTGTCCATCACATCTCATAGTCACCAGAACACAAGTAACTGCCTCCAGGTGCCCATTTTTGTCTGTAATCCTGCTTATTAAAAGGAGAGCACCCAAGCCAATATGTAGGAAGCCAGTTTGCCGGAGGTCAAAGACAGAAATCACCACTGCATTTTATATGAAGAGACACATCAGAAAAGAAAAGAAGTGAAGAAAAAGGAGGGAAAAGAAACTTAAATACCATGATCTTGAAGATAAGCTAAATTAAAATAATATTGTAAAAACTGGGAAACTTGAAAAGAGTTGATTTTCCAAGTACTAAAGAACAAATTATTACACAGTTATATACCTTTGTAAACTGAAAATGATTCCAGTGTTAACTTCATAAACATAAATATGAATGTTAACATCTCATGGATATCATTTGTAATTTCATCATCGAGCAGGACAGTGAACAAGCTAATCCAAATGGAATTATTTCAAGGAAACATAGTTAAGTAGTGAAATTCCACTTTTGAAACACTTTCTTCTATATTTATATACCCTTTTAATGTTTAAGACATTCACCAAAATGTTCAACTCAACCTTATACTCTGAAGTAATTCTGCAGTTTTTGCTGTCTTCTCTACCTAAACTTTTCCAGATGTTAGGCCAACAAGGTGATAAAGTAATATAAGGGATTAACTCATCAAATTTAATGTATTAACTCTCTCAGTAATATTTTGCATTTTAACTGGAAATTTTTATAGACACAATAGAAATTAGTGAGAGCACTGGGTACCAATGAAGAAAGGTTGGGGATAAAGAGGATATTTGTCAGTAGATAGACATTTCAACAATACTCAAATGACACCCCAATGATGTGTTCATCTTCAACCACAAGCATTAACTCCTTTTTCCTTTAGAGTCATGTATAAACTGATAGTCCTGTACTGTTTTATGCTATATCAATTTTTTAAGCTAAGAATTCTGAAGTTGCAGGTTAAAGTTGGCCAAAAGAGAAACTTGGGCATGATTTGGAAGACAGAAGTAAAGCAGCAGCACTGACTCCTGGAAGGTAGTCACAGTCTGTTTTAGTCAGCTTTGCATAGCTATGACCAAAAGACCCAACAAGAAATACTTAAAGGAGGAAAAGTTTATGTTGGCTCAGAGTTTCAGAGATCTCAGTGGTCTGCCAACTCCATGGCTCTGGGTTCAAGGTGAAGCATAATATCAAGGAAGAAAGCAGTTAGGATATGGCAATCAAGAGCGCTCTGCTCACCAAGGCCACAATACAAATCCCAAAGACATGTCCCTGAGATCTGCTTCCTCAACCACACCCTACCTACCTACAATTACCACCCAATTAATACATATCAGTGGACTTACCCACTGGTTAGCTTGCACCCCTCAAAATCGTATCATTTCACCTCTAAACTTTCTTGAATTGTTTTGGGGAATACCTCATATCTAAACCACAACACAGACATGGTAGCAAACATATTCAGAGACACTGGTAGATTACTTCTTGTCTTCACCCTCTTCTCTGTGTCTAGCTGGTCCCAACTGCTGGGCCTGCTGACCAACAGTGAGTGTAGGCTCAGTTGTGACCTCTCAGAGAGGGTAGTCACACAGTGCTTCAGTTTATGAAAGACTTTCCCCTGGTCCCATTTTGGCACCCAGATGTGCTTGGCTCTCAGATAAGGTAATGAAGACTTCCCTGCACACTCCAACTTGTCCCTCTTGGCCAGTCCTTTAGCCACACCAGTTTATAACTTCTCTGATATTCCAACTCCTCCTGGCCTAAACTCTGGTCCATTCAGACTGGTCAGTTGCAAGAGTCACATAGTTATAATAGAAGAGTGACCACTCATAAGAAAGTTGTGAAGGTGAAAAGTACTCTAAGACCCCTTTTAAAGAGACACCTATATCTTGTATTTAACAAGCATGATAACAAATTGGAATTTCTGCCATAAATGTCTCACCTTTTGGGGTAAAATTGAAGAAATAAAGGAAAAGCGTCAATAATATATTGAAGTCAGAGAACTCCAGCTGTGATTTTTTTTCCTCAGAGAGGACTAATTTTTAAAATATCATTCTTATAATCTTTGAAGCTAAGAAAACTCTAATATGCAGTTTTCCTTGCTTGTCATTGGTATCATGCACAGATAGAGTGCTCAAAACTGCACAAACCATACAGATAAACACAAATCTACCTTTGAAAAAGTAAAAGCATTTTTAAGAACAGAACTAAATAGCACAAATAAATCCAGCAAACTTCTCTGAGGTCGCTCAGGTGTCAGATAACATCTGCAATATTCTTGTCTGGCTTTTAATTTGCTTTAAGTCAAATAAACATGAATAATGAGAAAGAAATCTCAGCATAGGAGCTGATAACATCACAAACCATATAAAGGACACTTGGTTGATTTCTGTCATAAAATTCCATCACAAAATCACACCTGCATGAAAAAAAGTTTTTTGCCGGTTTCTGTCTTTTCTGCTCAAAATAGCCATCCCTGCCAAAGGACATTGGGTTCAGTGTTTTGGACTATTTGTTATTAGGTCTTGTCAGCAGTCAAAAAGCATTTAAATATATTTCCTGAACCCTTCCAAAGCTATAAATAAAAACCTTAAACTAGCACTTACTGAACAAAAGGATTTGTGCTTAAATGACAGCAGTTACAATTTAGGTTTGATAGAAATAAATATTTTGTGATGAGAGAAATTAAACCATTGAAAAGGGTTATATTGAGAGAGACTAGAATCATCTCCTTCCTGAAACTATTAAAAAACAAGTTGTTGGTTGTTTGGGGGGGGGGGTTGTTTGTTTGTTTGTTGTTTTGTTTTTCCAATGTAAGCAGCAAAGAGATGTTTATTGCGAGCTAGTTTGGTCCTCTGCGCACACACAGCAACTGGTGACGATGAGAGGCCCCGAGCCCAGGGTTTGCAGCAGTTTTATAACTCTTTGGGGAAGGCAGGGACTTCACATACATCATAGCATCTCTTAGCAAATCATCACACACCACGGGAAAATCATAAAACAACTCTAAAACATGATTAGAGTATCAAGTGGGGGGAAAGAATCTGGAAAGGATTATTAGTTAGTTCAAGGGGTTGACGCACTTAAAAATGATTGGTTTAAACCATGAAGGTGTTGCAAGGGGGGTACGTGCCAAACTGCAAGGCTTCTGGTTTAGATATTGGTCACCACATCTAGGTGGGGGCCATCTGGAATTTCAGATATTTCAATATCTTGGCCTATCTCAGACAATCACCATCTGCGGCTTTTCTGAGAACTGTTTGTCAGAGCTTTCTGTGGTATTTCCTACTACAGTAGGTCAGGGGTTAAGTTTCATAGCAAAATAAGGTCCCAAGTAAAATGAAGTTGCTTCGATTTTTCATCCCCCCATTTCTTTTGGGGTACCTTGGAAGCCAATCATGGGTTCCTCTGAGTGAGCTCATAGGATTCAGTTTATTATCTCTGTCTAGGGGCTGATATTGGGCCTGTAACACCATAAACTGGACTGTATTGATTTGTTCCTTTACAAAGACTGCAAACTTATTTATAATACAGGGTCCTACTATTAAGGCAAGCATAATTACAAGCAAGGGTCCAACCAAAGCTGAAAATAAAGTTGTGAACCAGGGGGAATAATCAAACCACGATTCAAACCATCTTTTCTGTCGTTCTCTCTCTGCTTCTCCAATCCTTCCTGTACTTTGGCTATTGATTGTCTAATTACCCAGGAATGTTTAACATAAAAACAACATTCTTCCCCTAGCACTGCACAAAGACCTCCTTGTTGTAAAAAGACTAAATCTAAGCCCCTTTGATCTTAAAGCACAACTTCTGCAAAGGATGCATGTGATTCCTCCAAATGTTTTACCTGCCTCTTTAGTTCTTGGATGTCCTCATCTATTGCTTCCTTCAGACTGGAAAAATAGGAGTGCTGTTGAATCAGGGCCATTATTCCAGTCCCCACTCCTACTGCTCCTAACAGGGTTCCTATGGTTAATATGGCTACAACTACTTTTCTCTTTACCTTCTTTTGTGATTCCTTACTTTCTAACCTGAGTATCACTCCTTCTTCAGTGTGGTAAATTAATCTGGGTACAAGTTGGACCATAACACAAAATCCCATGGGTATAGTTGAGCATGGCTGTGTGAGCACAGGGTGCAAGGCCTGTGTCACATGCCCACCAACTGTTTTCTGATGGCAATAGATAAGTCATTTGGGTGGGTATAGGAGAAGTCTGATTGCATAAATGCTGCGGAGAGGGTGATGGGTTTCCCACACAGCTGCCTTTTCCAATAACCTTCTCCAAGGTAAGTCCAGATTCCACTGGTTCCCATCGGCAGTCCTGTAATTTGCTAGTCAGTGTATAAGTTCCTGGGAGAGCTATCCCCTCATAAAAGAGGAGTTGCATATCATAACACATCCAACAGGACTCTGTCAATGGGGTCCGGTTTTGTTTACAACATCATGTTGTTAGCAGTAGTTTCCACAAGGGAGCTCCCAAGGCGTTCTCTTCTGAAATGCAAGGCACAACTAGATTAGGCAGTTCAGGTGGAGAATTTAGGTCCTTTTCTTCAGGGATCCTCTGGGTAGTCTTGGGTACTTGGGTACTTCTGGGCATAATGGGGGTATCAACAGGTGGGGTTGGGGTCAGGGCTTTGTAGGATCCTGCCACAGCAGGTATAATTTGAATCTTTAAAATTTTGAGAGTAAAAACGAGTCCTCCACCACTTCTAAGTCTTATTCCCCAGGACTTCCCTTGTTCCCATCCTTGTGCTTCTTTTCCTTTAGGAGTGAACCTGGCCTGTATCTTGGAATCCTGATTGTCAGGTCTTGAGAATTTAATCAAGTCACCTTTGGTGACCTTCCAGGCTCCAGATCTTCTCACACTAATTTCACATCCCCACTGTTTACAATAGTATTCTGCAGAACTCCTGCATTCAGGGGGCGGGACTCGGGGGGGGGGGGGCATATGTACCAGGGATCTATCTTACAGAGGGGCTTCCTTTCAGACATGTGGCTAGCAGAAATCACTATCAAAGGGGTTTTCTTGGCTAATTGGCAGAGATCAAATTCTAAGTCAGGAAACAATATGTGGGGTCCTTCCTGAGTTGCCAAGACCATGCCATGCCCAGTGACTGGATTCTGGTTCACCCCGGTCCACTTATGTGGAAAATGGGGGTTATTACAAAGAATAGTATTAATGCAAGCAAGAATGAGCAGCTAGCCTAATAACAGCATCCTAACTAGGGTTTAAGTTAGGATGCCTTATCTTAAGTTTAAAAAACTGTCCTTATGGCGAGCAACTTGCCACTTGGAGTTTGAATCCGGAATGAAGTCACTCCTCATAGCGAACGGGTTGTTGGCTTTGCGTGACAGTAGTGGATCCAGGTGGTGATCCCCTCGACCTTGAGAGCGGTGGGTGTCCTGAGGATCACCATGTATGGTCCCTTCCATTGAGGTTGCAGTGATTCCTGTTGATGTCTCTTTATGTAGACCCATTCTCCAGGACCGAAACTGTGTGGCTGAGGAGGGGGTCCTGTCTCATACAGAGCTTTGAGGAGGGGCCATTTGTTCTGGTGGGCTTGTTGCAGGGCAGCCTGGTTTTCATCACCTCTCAGTTGGGGTGTCTGGGTAGGCTTATAAGGGGGATCCCAGAGGAGCTCCCCAATGATATGCTCGAGTTCAAGACCCCCAAAAGACCACCAGGCACCAAGATCCATATAAGCAGCAAAGAGGCGTTTATTGCAATCTAGCTCGGTCCTCCGCACACAGCAACTAGTAACTCTGAGAGGCCTTGGTTGTTTTTTGCTTTTTGTTTTTTTTTTCTCCAGAATCTCTAAATCAGGAGCTCAGATAACTGTAGGGATTAGTATAGTATATGACAGAAAAAAAAATTGTATCTGTTCATTGCTTTATTGATTATCAAACCCTACCATTCTCCATTTAAATCAGAAAAACAACAGAGAACTCTATCTTCATTTCATTCTTCCATGAAACATGAGTCCTTCCATATCTTTATAGACATTTTCCCATTAATCAAAGTCACCCATGCATGTGATCATTAACAAGTTTGATAATAGAAATCATAGATTAATAAGATCATCTCTGGACTTTGGGTCAAGAGACCTGGGTTCCAATTCTAGCATCATGCTATAAGCTGTGAGTTCTTGGGAGAAGACAATTAATGACTCCTGAGATTCAAATTATTCATGAGCAAAATAACTTCTTTCCTACCTACACCACAGGCTTATCACAATGTCTGTAAAAGTGCTACATAAACTGTTGAACATTAACTACATGATGATGATATTGTCATTACATTATAAGTACAATATACAATCACATCCAAGTCAGGGAAAAGCAGACTGCTCTCAGCTAATAGGAATATGTAATGCAGATGCAGTGAACAGTAAGCAAACACCAGCATGGTGGGGCAGGGAGAGGAAACCAACTAAAATGTTTACCAAGTTTTTTATGAACAGATGGAAACCACAAGGTCTCTTCACATTCTCTGGGTCCCCAGTGTTTTGGAGACAGCTTCAGTTTTTCAGTCCTTGATGTGGCTTTCCACCACTTTTGCTACACTGAGAATCGGTGTGTTAAAACCTGCTGACATCCAGCTCTCAGGAGTCTAGACACTTGTTCCACCTTAGAGAACACAGACTCTGAATCATGATTCTCTTTAGTATCCTGTCTTAGGCCCATGAGGGTTTAAATTTAAATTCTGAATGTAGATTGGCCTGTCTATGCTCTAAAGTGCATTGTTAATCTGGAAAACTAAACTTTTTGAAGGCAGTGACATAGCAAAATAAACTTTCTTATAAGTAGGAGATAACTAAAAACCCAGATACCAGAGAAAGTCACATAGAAATTCATGAAGACTCATATAGTGTTTCTGTAACACACTTGTCATCATAATTAAAATTATTCAATGTGCTTTATAAAATATGAAAGTACCTAATGGTAATTGCAAAAACAGGTAAGCATATGATGACAGATATGGACAAAAGATGACTTGTGGCAGAGAAGTTCTCTTTTCTTTTGAAACCAAATGTAATAGAAATAAATTGAGAAGCCCAAAGAGGAATTCAAATTTCAAAACTCAGTTAACTATTATCCATGGACAAAACCAAGTATTTGTGACTACTTTCTTAACAGATTCTTGGCTTTTATTTTCAAACTTAGACCTGTTAAAACAATTTATAACTTGAAATTGCACTGTTTTTCCAGTAGTTAAAAATGGCATTATTAAAACTTAAATGCTTTTGTGATAACCTAGATAATTCAGTTCCTACGTGCACAATTTCAATGAAGATACTTGAACCCACAATGTCCAAATTGTCAACTGTATGTAAATAGGCCAAAAAGAATTCAAAGAAGTTTCCATTTAATAGACTATTCCTGCTCTTCAATGTCTGTGTCCATTCTGGTGTATGAATTTTATCATCCTTCCCACAGAGCTCTGGCTTTGTTTAGATGTTGTTTGGTTGGTTTGATTTGACTTTTTTTTTTCCTTTTTGTTTGTTTTTGGTTTGGTTTGGGTGTTTTTGTTGTTGTGGGGGAGGGGGTTGTTTATTCCGTCTAGGTTTGGGTTTGGTTTTTCAAGCATTGAGGATATAGGTCACCCCTTATTTTGAGTTAATGTGAGTGTTTCTCAAAGTCTATAAGCCAACATGCCCTTACAGCCTATTGTGTTTCAGACTCACTAGGCTGTGGCAGACAACGAAAACAGTCCCCCACGGGAATCAGCGGAAAATCAACCCTATGGATAGCTCAGTGCTAAGCTAAACCACGCAACGTAATACAAATACTCTTGGAAAAATCAGAAAAGAAAAAAAAAAAAGAGAGAATCCTGCAGATTGGGATGAACTAAGACAATCTCCCTGGAGAAGAAAACTTGAATTGGTCATTAAAAGATGACAGGATTCAGAAAAAAAAGGTAGTGGATTTTCAAATGGAGAAAAGATCATTATATTCTGAGAAGAAATCAGTCAGAAGTCTGGACTGACTAGAGATAAGGGATGATATTTAGAATTAGTGAAGGATTAGTTCAGCTAGGTAGAAATCATTTTGTAAAATCTTGATAACCTGACAAAGAAGTCAGGCTTGATAGGCAAAGGAGCCATTAGGCTAGTTCTTATTCAAAGACATAATATGAAAGGTTAGTGTTTAAGGAGGCTTCGGGTGGCTGTGATAAGCATGAGTCTCAATGGGAATAACAATGAAAGTTGGGACACTCATTTGTAATTAGTTACATAAATCTAGTTGTTAGCTTCAGAATAGAAAAGAAAAGATATAAGATTGAATATCTTAGAAGGAATCCATTGACTATCCAATTCGAAGTGCTCCTTCCTTCTTTTCCCAAAGTGAAAACTAGGATTTAGGAGGATTATATGGTTTGTACAAGTTGATTGACTCCTGAATTAGCAGCAGAATCAGGAAAAAAACTAGTTTTGAGGATACCTAGAAAACTTCACTAGAGAAATTTTAAAGAAAGAAATTATAGAACCTGATAATAGTCAAGTCTGTCAATAACAATAATGATGAAAAGCATAAAGCTTACCTCTATGGCTTAATCACAATTAATCATTAAGGAGTTATAAAAATTTGTTAGGGGGAAGCTGATGAGTTAGAATTTGATTAAGTTGAATTTCAGGTGATGGTAAAACATATAGCTAAACATATCCTACAATCATTGGAAATAAGGATCTGCTCAGTGGTGACAGTAGAGTTCTATAACTACTGCCTAGAACCTCTCTCTGAACTCCAGTATCATCACATATCAAACCAGCCATCTGAGACTGGCACCCTCAATTTATATTCATTATCTTTATTCTGTATTTTGGTTAGTACCATTAATGATGTTCATTTTCAAATATTGAACAAATGTTTATTATAACCAAGGTCAGAAAACTGGTACTAATCTTCATCTCCTTTTACTTCATTGACAGTAGCTAGTAGTTATAGTTGATTTTTCCACATCAATATTTCTATTGCCACCTTGGTTTAAACCCTCTTTACCTCATGCCTTGTTAGTTGCAATAGTCTCCTAGTGGGGTAATCATCTCTAGACTACATCCTATTTAAGCTTTCTTCTATATAACTATTAGGGTACAGAAAATCAAAACAAGATCATCACATTACTCTTGCATTTATAATTTTTGTTTGTTGGGGTTTTTGTTTTGTTCTGTTCTTTTGGTACAGCTATTGAACCCAGAAGCACTTAACCACTGATCCACATCCCTAACTCTTTTATTATTTTGAGGCAAGGACTTCCTAAGTTTCTTAGGGCCTTGCTAAGTTTGTGAGACTGGCTTGGAACTTGAAATCCTCCTGCCTAAGCTTCCCAAGCCACTGGGATTACAGGTGCGCACCCACTGTGCCCTACCCTGTATTTATAATTATTTAATTACTATTCTCATCATCTATATAGAGTTTAAGCCCCTCTCCACTACCAGAGCCTCACCCTCCTCCCTTCTCAAGATGAGAATATATGTAATTGTCTAAACAGTATATCTGGCTTGCATGTCAAGACATTTGATTGAAGGACTTTCTTTAATTAGAATGCCCTTCTCTATACAACTCTCCTAGTCATATTATTCACTCCTTCTAGCTTGTGAACAACTACCTATATTTCAATACTGAATCCCAGAATGTTCTTCTCTATTTAACCTTTCCTGATCTTTCCTCATCTAATAGAATTAATCACCCCTTTCTTGGTGTCTTCTCTATACATAATCCATATTACCCTATTGCAAGTATATTTAAACACCTATAACCTCCTCTAGACTGGATGGTCATTAAGACAAAAACCATATCCTATTCTCCACTGTATGTCCTAAAAAGAACCTAGTTCAAAGTATGTTCTTTAAAAGGGTCTGCATTTGTGTATTACACACATCTGAGAATTAATGGAGTAGGCAACACTTGAATGAGACTGGAAATATAAAATTGCCAAATGGGTTGATTCAGAGAACTGAATGACAGTTAAATTCAAAGAACAGCTAAACAGACCATTTTTAAAAAGAGAGTAAATGTTAAGAACTTTCCAAAAAGCAATTGATGAAAGGAGTTTTAAGAAGAAATGGAAGGACATCATTCAAAGGTGATAGTTTTTCATTATTAAAAGATAATTTTTTTAGGGCTCATGTTGTGGCTCAGTGGTATAGGTTTGATCCTTAGCACCTCATAAAAATAAACAAATACAATGAATGTACTGTGTCCATCTACAACTAAAAAAAATTTTTAAATGATAATTTTATAGAATTGAAAAATCTCAGGCAATCGACATCTCCAATATACAGTGCACTATGACATATTGATTTCATAGAATATTATGATGCCATTAATGAGTTCAACATGAAATGCAAGCAAATAAATACCTAGGTAAAACAATGCTAAGTGAAAATATAAAAGGAAATTTTTTACAACTCATTGTTGATTATAACCATATAAAGATATGTGAGCTTAAATTAAAAATCAGATGGAATAAGCATAGTTACGATATTTTAAATAAAGAAACTAAATATATTTTTCTGAAATATTTATGTTTTATTTAAATGCTTAATTTTTAAAGTAATAGCTATTATTAGTATTGAATTCAATAAAAAGGACAGGCACTTATAATACAGTCATGTCTTATGTGGGCTTGATAGTTACTATTCAAAAATATATAGCACTATTTCCTATTATAAAGGAACTAAGCTATTTGTAAAAAAGAGTTGTCAAACCATAATGCCTTTGATTCCCAGCAAGATTGAACCCAGAACTTCACATGTGCTAGCAATCTCTCTACCATTAAGTTACATCCCAGCCCTGCCTTTGCTTATTAAGTTCAAATTTATACATTTTGTGTTTGTTTTTTAAAAAGGCATACCTGTACTGGCTAATGTAAGTGTTGTTTTAAGGCTTGTGACAACCTCTTTAAAACACATATAACTGGGACTTATCATTTTCTTTTCCTGGGACAAGATTTCCAGTGACTTTTTATAAGCCACTTATATGCTAAGTCAGCCAATAAACATATATGGAACTTGAGCTGCTAGGAGTAAAAGTGCTCTAGATACCAAGTTTCTTTATTCCTAAGCAGTTACCTACCTGGAGCCATCATTGCTTCCTGGGTTATCATGAGATAGGTGATGATTTGAGGTAGATAACAGGTGGAAATAGGAGGACCAAATTAAAATGTTCCAGGCAGGTAAGAAAATTAATATATCAAATCAAACAAGATCACATACCTGTTCATAAGGGAGCAGTAGCTGCTCAAATCTGTGGCAGGTTGCTCTGTATAAATCTAGCCCAGCATCACCAGAGCTTCAAATTAGGCAAAAGAATGAAAAAAAAAAAATCAAGATTTATCTGTGAATCTCCTAATTTTAAATGTCTATTGAGTGAATGAATAATTGGGATCTGCAGCAGTAGTTGAGCCTAATTACAGCACAGGTCACACACTAAATGTCACTGATTGGAGATGCAGTAGTTTTGTTGTTGTTGTTTTATTTTGTTTTTAATGTTGAGCTTCTCCTACATTTCAAGCACTAAAATAGACAAAATAGTTGTATTCGTTAAAAATACACTAATCAAATAATAAATCTCTCTCTTGTCATTCCCCTAAATGAAGTTCACAGGAAAAGTGAAGGAGGCCCAGTCAGAAATCAAAAGGGAGACCAGTAGTATGTACAATGGCATAGAAGCCAAGGAACACAGAAATCCAAGGATATAAGGACTGAACAATGTTGTTACAATTGGAAATTGTGAAGTTATGGGTGACATTTGGGAGAAATATTTTGATGAGCACTAGTACACAGAAGAGAGGAATTAAAAGCAACAAATACAGACCATTCTTTTGAGACATTTGAGTAAGAAAAGAAAGATATAGGTTAAATAGTAATTCTAGGACAACACCAAGGAAGAATTCACATTTAAAAAACTTTAAGAGTGATAAAAACTTGACCAGGTTTGTAGGTCAAGGGGAAGGTGACTTTAAATGGCAAGAGGTTGATATGGGATAGAGGCTGAAGATTCAAAATAGAGAATGGAAGACAGAAAAAGAAAGGTTATAGGATTAAGGTGTAGCTGAGTCAGGGTCCAGCTGAAAAGAACTAGCCATGAGTTGGAGGAGGGAATCCTCATCTAATGAGAATAATAGAGGCAACTACAGAAATTGAGTAAATATGGAGGCAAATGGTAGTGGGAGATGAAGAGAGTAAGAAAAGGGTCTCAGTTTTTCTCAGCATAAACCTCTTCTCTACAGAGTTGTGATGGACCACATATGAGTCTCAAAGACAATTCTTTATATCTAGTCCAAGGCCCATGCATTCAGGTCCACATTCAGGTTCATAAGCCCACACCTTCAGGTTGACACCAATATCTTACCATTTCCAAATAGAAAATGAATAAAATTTATTTTCCTCTTATCCTTAAGTAGAATTGATATAAAACACTAAGGCTGGGTTTTCTTTTCTAATTGGATATCTTGAATGCCAACAGTAGAAGAAGCCATTGCCAGATTCCATATACTGGGTACAATAAAAGAGAGTACCTCTAGAAGAAAGTTTTCAAATTAATCCAAAGGGAAAAAATACTGTCCAATTCTAGCACTTTACACATCCTCTGTATTGCTTCAATTAAATAAACCTGAACCTTCTAGTGGGAGAGTCTTAGTGGGATTTTATTTTTGTTCTCACCCATCAGAAGACCTTTGTTTCCCCCTGATAAGGGGACAAGGGGCATAGCATAACTATTTGAAATACTTAATTGCAAAATATCTTCTGAAATAAAGACTTCCAGCAGATGCTCCTTAAAATAAAAAAAAATCAACAAGGAACATAAATAAAATCACATATGACCTTCAACATTAACATGAGAGTATGTGAACTTAAAATTATCATAAATAGAGAAATAAACACCACATAACTAACAAAGCTTCTGCAATTACTACAATTGTATGTATTTGAAGAATGAAGAATGGAGTAGGGGACATAAAAGACTCAGTGAAAAAATAAATAAAGAGAAACAGAGGACTGAGACCCAGTGCAGACAAAATTACACTCTACAAAGAGAGTTCTACACTAAGTGCCAACATACTGAAAAACAGGACTTGTTCAAAGCAGCAGGACTTGGTAGTTCACACAGTGAAGGGGAGTAGAAGTAAGTAGAATAGAAAGTGACAACCTCCAAGAAGCATTTGTTCTAGGGGAGAATCACATACGGACAGAAAGAATGGTGCATCTAGTGGGCATGGCGCCTTATTTTTAAAAGGGAAATTAAGAAGGAAAGAGAAGATATTAAAAGTTCTGTAAAAACAAAAGAGAATAAATGAAACACCAAGCTTTTCACTGATACCAGCACTACCAACATTATTGCACTTCGCTCTACTGCATGAAAAAGTTCTCTTTAATTAGGAACCCTATCTAAAAAATGCCTAGGAATAGTAAAATATAAAACTAACTCCATACAAATCTACCATACAAATAAAAGGGCAAAATGCCTTTCAGTTGATGAAAATTCCTACCTCCTCTCCCCTCCAAAAAGGCTATGAGACAGAAGAAAAATATAACATTACACTCCAAGCTGAATTAAATATCATCGAATGAGCATTTTGAAAATTAAAATAAATCAAAATAAAATAAAATTAGATTTTAGGTGAGAGGAAAGGGAATACTGAGGAATTAAATAGACCAAATTATTTTATGTGCATGTACAAATATGTAACAACAAACCCCACTACCGTGTATATCTATACTGTAACAATTTAAAAATTATCTTTAAAAAATAAAAATATATTTAGAAATTTTAAAGCTCAGAACATTAAAAAATAGGAAAACATTTATGGGGAGTAATTAAATGCAGGAATGAAATTGGAGCAAACCATCTCAGGAAAAAATAAATTACAATGCGTCCAAGAGAGAATAAATTTCAAAAAATGTTTAATAAGGAATTTTCAAAGGAAAGAATAAGAACCAAGAGAATGAACATAAGATTAAAAAAAAGGAGCAAACGAGGTCAGAAAAAAATACCTAATGTTGAAAAGATCCAAAATATGTATAACAGAAGTTCCGAAAAAGAAACACAAAGCAACAATACACAACTAAAATTTTAAAATAAATCACAGGAAAGCTTTCTGGAAATAAGAGATAAATTTCATATATTAAAAGTTCCTACTGTATATATAGAAAAACTGAATAAAATAATCTTAATACACCAATTGGGCTTTGTAAGCAAAGAAAAATTCTCAGAGACAAAAAGATCAAATTATTTATAAGAGTAAGAAAATCAGACTGTATGACGCTTCTCAAGGATGATATGTAAAGAAAGACAACAGGAAACAACATTTTCAAGGAATTTTTTTAAAGAAAAAAATAGAGATTTTATATCCACTCAAGCTGTTCTTTAAACCTATAGAAAGTAATTCTGAATGTACAATCACAGGATAATATATACAGGTGTCCTTCTTAATGAATAAAATAAAGGATGATCTTTATCCAACCAAAAGATACTGAGAAAACTTCAGCACTGAAAGGCACTGTGGGTCATGTTTAATATATTTAGTTATAGAGCTAAAACTAAAACAAAGAACGGGGACATTAGTGGGAAAAACAGCATGTGAAAATTGTATGTTCTAACAAAGTAGAATGAATGAAAAGTAACTAATTGAAGGAGAAAGAATAGAAAAATGGAAAATAGGAAAAGTAATTATACAAGTTATAGGTAGAAATAAATAGTCACCATTTAAAATTGACAGGGTTATATCTAGTTAAGTAAGAGATAAAGTAGAAATAAAAAGTAACTTATTGAAAAATACAAATCTTTCTAAATATCAAAAGGAAGTTTTCAAAAAGTAACAAAGTATATACCAAGAAAAATAAATACAGCAAATGTAACACACACAGTCTTTACAACATAATATAGTTAACACCAAACATACCAGTCATTTCAATAAATGTAAAATTAGTTTACCTTGGCTACTAAAAGTTAACAAGTAGCTTATAAATCATTTGCTATCAGTTCAGAGAGAGTCTTTAAAACCTAATGATGTTGCATGCAAAAGACACAACTAAAACATTGATTTTAAATGGTTAAATATAAAGATATGGACATAAATATACAAGCCAAATGGAAACAATTAGAAAGCCAGGTTTTTAATCCTAATACAAAGTAGAATTCAGACTAAAAAGCACTAAACCAAAACATAAAAGACAATATGTAATGCTAAAAGTCAGAATTTACTTCCAAGAGGGAACACTTATGAATATCCATGCACCAAATAATAAAAACACTGCTAGGTTTAAATCCAAATTGAGTTTGTTCCTCAAGGATTCATCTGTTAAGACACTTTGTCCCTAAGTAGCAATGCTGGGAAATAGTGTGGACTTTTGGAGGTGGGACTTAGCGGAAGGTCTTTTGGTTATGGAGGGCATTGCCCTCAGAAGAAATTCGGGTATTTCTTGTGGAATCCTGGTTAGTTCTCTTGAGAGGGTTGTTATAAAAGCCTGAGCCTGGCCCCACCCAGTCTCTTTGGGTGATCTCTCCCTCTTGTACATATCCTGACATCTCCATGCAGTCCTCATTAGAACTGAGCTGATATAGTCACCATGGCCCAGAAGCTCCAGTACTGGGAGATTAATGAATCTCTTTTGTTTATAAAGTTAGCCTGCCTCTAGTTTTTGTTCTAGTTATTGAAAAACAGAATAATAGGACCACATGTGTATATCAAAAATTATTCACAGAAGAGGGAGAAGGGAGAGGAAGGGGGAGGAATCGAGGAGTAGAATTGATCCAACTATGTTACATGCATGTACAAATATGCCACAATGAGACCCATTATTCTGTATAATTAATATGCACAAATAATAAATAATTTTTAAAAATTATTCATGAGGCAGGAGTGGTGGTCGGTACTTGTAATCCCATCAATTTAGGCGGCTGAGGCAGAATGACTGCAAGTTTGAGACCAGCCTCCACAACTTAGATTCTCAGCAATTTAGCAGGATCATACCTTTAAAAAAAAAATTTAAAACTGGGGACATAGCTCAGTAGTAAAGCATCTTTGGGTTCGATCTCCAGTAACAATCCAAAATAATAATAATCAGGAAACAAGAGAAAATTATGAGTCTGGGGATATAGCTCAGTTGGTAGAGTGCTTGCCTCGCATGCACAAGGCCCTGGGTTCAATCCCCAGCACCTCAAAAAAAGAAAAAGAGAGAGAGAGAAAAAATGATGGAAACTTACAAATAATAAGCAAATTTAATACTTAATATGCCAGTTTTAGTACAAAACCAATCAAGTGGAAAAATAAAAAGAAACAGAAAGATTTAAACACATTATCAATAGGATGCATCTTTAAAATGTATATAATACCATTACACTTTTTTCCCCTAGTACAGGGAATTGAGCTCAGGGATGATTTACCACTGAGCTACATTCCAGTCCTTTTTATTTTTATTTTGAGACAAAGTCTCACTAACTTGCTGAGACTGGTCTCAAATTTGCAATTCTACTACTACCTCAGCCTCCCAAGTTGTATCACTATACCCAGCTATATCCAGCTATAAAACTTCATAAGGTGGCAGAAAGTAGAAATATTACAAACAATATACATTGATCAGAATATAGCAAAACCAGAAGTGAAAACTTGCAAATAAAATGCCCTTCCACTTAGAAATTTTGATTAAAAATTTTCAAAAAGTTGAAATGAAATATAAACAGGAAATATAGAACTTCTGAAAAATATTAATAATACAAATACATATATGTCGGTCTGTTGGATAGATTTAAGGCAGTGAGTGATTAAAACAAATTTTATAAGCTTAAATATCAACATTAATTCAAATGAAATAATAGGAATAACTAAATGTAATTTTTAAATTCAAAAACCACAAAAATAGCAACAGATTAAACCAGCTAAGGACTAGGAAAAAAGATAAAAAGAAAATAATGGCACAGAGAATTAAACCAATTGGTCAAAATTTATAAATCAAATTGTGGTTCTTTTATAAAAATTAATAAATTAATAATGAGATTTGTCAGGCTAGAAGCCAAGTCTAAACACAAAATTCATTTATGTTTCATATATACCTAATACAAATACCCTGAAGGTAACTTTATACTGTATTTTTAGTGTAACTACATTTTTACTGTGACTATTAAATGAAGTCAGATATAGGATTTTCCACTTGTGATATCATGTCTAGTGCTGAAAAGTTTTGAATTTTGGAGCACTTCAGATTTAGGATTTTCAGATTAGATATTCCTAACCTGTATTTTATTACATAAAAATGAAAAAAACATTTTCTTGGCATAAAATACCACAAGATAAATCAAAGGACAATGACAAATTGGGAGAAAAATCTATAACATATCACAGATGAGGGCTGATGTCTCTGGTATACAAAGAAATTTTTAAAGTAAACAGTAGTCACGAAAAGTCACTTCACCAAAAACGGGAAGGAGACTTTAAAACAATGCTAGCCATATGAAAAAATGTTCAATTTCATTCAAAGTAGATAAATTAAAATCACACTAAGATACCATTTTTCACCCATCAAATTGGCAAAAGTTCAAAAGCTTAACTATACTTGATGAGGTTTTGGGAGAAAACTCCTAAGACCTG
This sequence comes from Spermophilus citellus, assembly GCF_964194105.1. NCBI lineage: Eukaryota > Metazoa > Chordata > Mammalia > Rodentia > Sciuridae > Spermophilus > Spermophilus citellus. The sequence goes on along the minus strand of NC_138186.1, from coordinate 99,540,616 downwards.
AAACTAAGTACAAGCAGAAACAATTGAACCATTGTATTTTAAGTAAATAATATAACTAATTTGCAGAAGAAATAAAGAACCAACCCACACTACTTTTCAACACTGGCTAAGGAGTTAAAGAATTCCAAACAAATCTTGAATTCTTCTTAGTAGGTTTGCTTTTGTGTTGGTGAAGTGTGAATTCTGAAATTATTTATGTATATTGAAGAGATTAGAAAATTAATAAATATGTTTGTGTCACCAGAAACCAGTGCTCACTGCAGAAGGGACATGCAAATATGTAATGGAGAAAGGCAGGTAAAGAACTTCCTAAATTTTTTTGCTGGGAATACCAGAGATTGGACCCAGGGCACTTAACCCCTGAGCCACATCCCTAGCCTTTTTCATGTTTATTTTGAGACACAGCTGGCTTTGAACTTCTGATCTTCCTGCCTCAGCCTCTCCAGCGACTGGGATTACAGGAGTGCACCACGATGTCTGGCTAGAATTTCATGAATTTGGATTAAAATTATAGGTAGCAACATGAGTTCATGATTTCTAACACACACACACACACAGACACACACACACACAGACACACACACACACACACACTTCTATATAATAAAGGGGCATCATAGCAATCAATATACACAAAATGCCCCATCTTGCCTGGGTTTTTTGTTTTTCATTCGTTTGTTTTTTAGTACTCATCTCCAACCTTTTAAAAAATGTTTTATTTTCAGACAGGGTCTCACGAAGTTTCTGACAGCTTCACTAAATTGCTGAGGCTGGCCTTGAATTTGAAATACTCCTCAGCCTCCAGAGTCACTGGGATTACTGAAATGCCCAGTCCCATCTTGATTTCTAAACACCATTCTCTCCTAATAGGAACAAGAGTTCATTTTGGAAATGCTGACCTAGGTCTAGGACAGAAAATGTTCAAGATGAGCCTTAATGCCAGAAAGCAAGAATAGTGCTCAAAATAATGATGGAAGCATGTCAAACAGAAATAAGTTCCAGCTTGAAAAGCCTCCCACTGATACTGCCACATCAATGTTCATAGCAGCACAATTCACAATAGCTATACTGTGGAACCAACCCAGATGCCCTTCAATAGATGAATGGATAAAAAAAATGTGGCATCTATACACAATGGAGTACTATGCAGCAATAAAAAAAAAGACAAAATCATAGAATTTGCAGGGAAATGGAATGCACTAGAGCAGATTATGCTTAGTGAAGCTAGCCAAACCCTAAAAAACAAATACCAAATGTCTTCTTTGATATAATGAGAGCAACTATGAACAGAGCAGGGAGGAAGAGCAGGAAGAAAAGATTAACATTAAACAGAGACATGAGATGGGAGGGAAAGAGAGAGAAAAGGGAAATTGCATGGAAATGAAGGGAGACCCTCATTGCTATACAAAATTACATATAAGAGGTTGTGAGGGGAATGGGAAAATAAACAAGGAGAGAAATGAATTACAGTAGATGGGGTAGAGAGAGAAGATGGGAGGGGAGGGGAGGGGGGATAGTGGGGGATAGGAAAGGTAGCAGAATACAACAATTACTAATAGGGCATTATGTAAAATTGTGGATGTGTAACTGACGTGATTCTGCAATCTGCATTTGGGGTAAAATTGGGGGTTCATAACCCACTTCAATCTAATGTATGAAATATGATATGTCAAGAGCTTTGTAATGTTGTGAACAACCAATAAAAAAAATTAAAAAAAAAATTAAAAAAAAACAGCACACTAGATGGACTCAGCCACATCAATGTTTATAGCAGCACAATTCACAATAGCTAAACTGGGGAACCAACCTAGATGCCCTTCAGTAGATGAATGGATAAAAAAGATGTGGCCTATATACACAATGGAATTTTACTCAGCCTTAAAGGGAATAAAACCATGGCATTTGCAGGTAAATGGGTGGCTTTGGAGAAGATAATGCTAAGTGAAGTTAGCCAATCTCAAAAAAAAACAAATGTTGAATGTTTTCTCTGATATAAGGAAGCTGATTCATAATGGGGCAGGGAGGGGAGCATGGGAGGAATGGAGGAACTCTAGATAGGGCAGAGGGGTGGGAGGGAAATGGAGGGGGCAGGGTGTTAGCAAGGATGGTGGAATGTGATGGGTATCATTATCCAAAGTGCAGGTATGAAGACACGATTGGTGTGAATATACTATGTATATAACCAAAGATATGAAAAATTATGCTGTATATGTGTAATAAGAATTGTAATACATACCACTGTCATAAAAAAAAAAAAAAGAAAAGCCTCCCACTGACCAAATCTGGGGCAATTTGGGCATGAAAGCAAATATCCATAGACTAAAATAGGAATATATGACTCCATGCTGATATTAAATGGAAATGATAGATAAATAGATATACAGTTTAGATGTATCTTACTTCAATATTAATTTTTTATTATTAGTGACAATGGATTTAAGATATTTCTATTTCTTCTTAGAAATGTCTACTGGTCTGTAATCCTAGTTACTCAGGAAAGACTGAGACGAGAGTCAAGGCCAATCTGGAAAACTTAGCGACCCTGTCTCAACATTTTTTTTTTAAAGGGATGGGAATGTAGCTAAGTGGTAGAGCACTTGCCTAGTATAAACCAGGCCCTGGATTTGATCCCCAGGACCACAAAAAAAAAAAAAAAAAAAAAAAAAAATGAAGAAAGAAAGAAAAAGAAAGAGAGAAAAATCTACCTAAGTCCTTTTCCCTTATTATGATTAGAGTTTAAATATTTTCTGTTACATTATCTAAGTTCTCTGTCTCATTGTATATGTGGGTGTGTACACATGTGTGTACACATATATATGTATATATGTACAATAGCCCACCTTTATCACATTTATTGAAACTATTTTTCCTAGTTGTCTTTTTAATTTTAACAAATGAAATTTTTGTTGATACTTTTAGCATCTCATTATTTTATTTTTTAATTAATTTTTTATTTATATATGACAGCGGAATGCATTACAATTCATACTACACATGTAGATCACAATTTTTCATATCTCTGATTGTATACAAAGTATATTCACACCAATTCATGTCTTCATACGTGTACTTTGGATAATAATGTCCATCACATTCCACCATCATTTTTAACCCCGTACGTACCCCCTCACTTCCCCTCCCATCCCTGTTTTTAAGAACTCCTTCAGGTAGTAGCGTCACATTAAGAAAAATAACTACTTACTGTATATTTTATTCATTCGAATTTATTCATTGACTTTTCTTCACAAAGATAAAACACCCCTCCCCCATCCCTAGAACATACTACTCAGGCCAAAATGGAAGGTGAAAAGAAAGAGACAGAAAAGGGAGGCAAACTGTGAGGAGAGGAGTTGAATTTCCTCAGTTGTGCCTTAAACCATTCAGTTGCAATAGCAAAGGACACCAGAAGAGGAAAATGTGATCCTCTTCCACAGAGAAATTAATTACTTTCTTAGATTTGAAACCTTTCCAATGAAAAATTTCCTGTTGCCCAGGAGCACATTCCTAATTAATGATCTTTAGTTTGTCAGGTAAGCTCATGCTACATAACTCCCTTCTCAGCTCTTTATTAAGGAAGAGGCATTTAAGGTGTGAGCTGCAGGCAAAAGAGTAGGGGATTTATGCGGAGAAAATGAACTGGCAGTTGGAGCCTGTGCACCGCATTCTTCTGCATGGAACCATCAGATGGGGCTCCAAAGATCTTCGCCCCCTGGCTCAGTGGAGAAGAGTCTGTGCTGACTCAAGGCTCCAGCACACTCTTAGAAAAAAATCACTGCACAGTTAACTTCTAAATTACTGAGAACAATTGTAGAGATCAATAGAAAACACCAAGCTCTAAAGACATTTCCTACAGCATAATTTGAAGAAGTAGAATACAGGAAGCAGTGAGCCACAGAAAATCAGGTCTTACTACTAATTAGAAATTTTTCTGAGCTTTCTCTCAAGAAAATCAGTTCATCAGTTAAAGGACTAATTTGAAACATGGTTGGTTTACAAATTTTCATTTGGATTGAAAAAAATTACAGCCAGATATTTGCGCCAACATTCTAAATAAAATTGTGAGACTGATTAATTACTTACTGTTAATAAAACTGTAATGGAAAATTGATTATTCACTAGTAGTTAAAAGCTGTTTTCCACATGTCAGAATAAAGACAGTCTATGAAGCAGACACACACCAAAAAAAAAAATCTACTAGAGTATTATGTTTAATCAGAAAAGGAAAAAGCTTAGCACTGCATCACCCAAAATGTAACTTCCTCCCTTAAATTTTAATTTTATAACATTTCCTTGCAACAAACTAATAAATGCTTACCTTGTGTTTAGCTGTTAATCCTAACTAGTAATCTTTTTCTTTTATTCTTTGACTTTGTTTGATTCAGCATACAGATGCCACAAAGCACTATATAATATGTGTAACTGTGTGTATGCCTATGTAGTTTTTTTTTTCTTTTTTTCCAAGTAAATAGTCTAGTAGCCATTTTGGCCCTTCCTATCAGTGGAAAATCCAGTTTAACCTCTACTCGTATCCACCCATCTCATTCAATTTGGTATGTGTGGCTCAGCTATTCACAGTGATGTGATGTCTGGAAGTTAAGGTACACTGAGAATGTGTCTGCCAAAAGCTATTCTTTTAAATAAAAATAAGAAAATAAACTGTCCTTAAGCAGACCAACAGGGCCAAGTTTTCTCCTCACTAAAAAGAATACCACCTTTTAGAAACTGCCAGGGTATTCACAGGCTCACCATCCTTCTTCAAAGGGATGTCATATCTCCTGACCTGAATGGTCTGACCAGTCACTACTAATAGTTCTATTATTCTCCTCCCATGTGCAGTCTTCAAATGTACTCTACTTTGAATTCTTTCCTTTCACTCTTCCTATATGCCCAGGTCACATCCTGTACATAATTCCTTCATGTTATCTTAAATATTTATTTCTCCTATAATTGCAAAGCTAAAATTCTGATCCATTGTTCAACTGTTCTCTTTTTCTATTTCTGAACTCACAGTATCTTCTCATTTGCATGAGACAAATTAGATATTACTTGAGTTTTATTTTGCAAAAATTTTAATACTTGTTACAAGGAAATATGTAAATATAAAAACAGAGAACACACAAATAAGCAGGAATTGTGAATATATGTTAGGGCCAACTTAATATCAACAAGAGTATATTATAAGGTCATATGCAAATTTCTCTGCTAAATGTTGGGCAAATTAGATACTAATATATCCTTTTTATTACATAATTAAATTGCTTGCTATAGAAAAATTATGAAAATATAGATGTATAAACAAAACAAAAGTCTCCCTAATGCTACTACCTAAAATGACCATCATTAACATTTGGTGAATGTCCTTTCTGGTTTTTCATATTCTTATATGTGTTGTTTTTCTCCTTCCAGATGCTGAGGCTCATATATGTTTTATAATATGCTTTCCCATATTAATAACAGCTAAAACATCATTCCTTATAGTTACATTTTTAAACTTTTATGAATAACTTAATTATTCAAACCATAAAAGATTTTTAGCTATTATACCTGCATCAATTTTTACATATAATTTGGACAATCATTGCTTTATAATGTTAATCTCACTGGCCAGGTTCCACTTAAACCCAATTTTGTATCAAAAGTCAGAAATAATGTTTAGGTCTTAGAGAAACCATGCATCCTAACATGAAATCCAGCTAAATACATTTTTTTTAGTTGTACTACAGCATTTAGTTCTTTGGGCTCATCTGCTATCAATTAGGGTAATAAGCAGGCACTCAAAAGCTAGCTTTTCAATTATGTTTTCTACCTTCAACTGAAATGTTCCTGTCATTGCATATTGTGTAGTAATTTTGAAAAGGCTTCATCTTAGCAACCAAGTGAAAACTTTAAAATCAAGAATCTGAACCAATTAATTCCTAACATTAATTACTTCTTTTAAAACAAAAGGCACTTAAAAGTAAGAGACTGCAAATATACTTTTTATCCCACTAGCAGTCCTTATCTCTTTTCCCCCCAGCTCACAATTCTGTTGACAACTCATGCTCAGACTCAAATCATCATTCAAATCATAATTAAAGCATAATTCTGAGCTCTCTTTGTACATGCTAATTCCACCACCACCAGATGTAAAAGCCACACAGAAATTCCTATAGAGTATTATTAGCTTGCAAGGAGCAGAATTAAGATGCATAAAAGTATCTTCTATAGCAAGTAAATATTTTGGTTTTAATTACATTATTACCTTGTTTTATGCTACTAATTACTACAATTTATTGTATAATTGACTCTCAGAGAAAAATATTACCAGAACAGTTCTGCAGTTTTAAACTGAAGATGGTATATACTAATGATTTTGTCTTACTGCTCAGTTCCCTTTAAAAATATGTGAAATATTTTTGTAATAGATTTGAGAAATCTCTTTCCTATTCTCCCACTAATGTATAAAGTTATTGTGTACTACTGTTATTTGCTGATTTATTACCCTATAAGTCATAGGGCAATAAAAAATTGTATTCTCCAGCCAGAGACAATATATTATCTGTCTTTATTCCCTAGCACCCAGCTCAGAACTTGAAACTTAGTAGGTACTCAATAATTTCATTAAATAAATTAACAATTTAATCATTTCAAGGATTCCTTTAACTTGACATCATAAGAGTATTATTGTTGAATGTTAGCTATTATCCATTTCAGCATTTACAGATTAACAACCTGCAGCCTTTAGAGCAAAAGGCTGAACATTAGAAATAATAATAGTTTGCCATAGATTGAAAACAAATGAACTCATTCTGAGACTAGGCAGTCATTCATAAGCCACTTGAGCTGCCTGCCCTCTTACAGTTTATGACCTCAGTCAAGTCTTTCTAGTGAAATAAAGCCTGTGTTCACTCTGGGGCCATCCATTGTTCTCTCTGTAATTTGTACCAAATTTTAAAGGTTATAAATACTTGTGGTAAAGCCTGGCTGTTGAGCCACATTCATTCATGTATAGGTGCCTTTTCTTATTAACTACAAGACTGGGAACTGGCACTTACTTACTTCATAATAACCTAATCATACATACCTTTGAACTCGGGATGTTCTTCAAATGCCGTGATTTATTATGTCCTCCTTGGTCACAGAACAGTCAACCTTGTCAAATTCAACCAGGCCAGCCTCTTTCTCCTAGGAGTAGTAGCTAGCAATAAAAAGTGAAGAGTTATTTCTCACATGTAACTGTATATACTTGGAATTATTTTTCAAATTTAAAAAAATTCTAATAAGTTATATTGCAAATGACAGTGAAATGAGTGCAAATAAGCACAGTTATATACATAAATTTTTTCTACCATGTCTAAGCCTATTTCCAGCTTATTGCCGTGCTTTTTGTTTAATTTCTCTTGAATTAATGTGCCCTCTAATGGTTAAAATAAAAATATAATCAGAACTATAAAATAAGTGCCAACATGTTAATTGCAAAGAATATTTCCATTCCCTTGACTTGAACCTATGCCTTTCAGATTAAAATAGATGTCTTTTAATAAATAACAAGAAAGTTATTGTATTTTTGTAACAATTAATTTCTAACAAAAAATTTGGTCATAATATAAAAACATATGCACAGAAAATACATTTAATTCTGTGTAGAAGAGGAGAATTGAAATCAAAGACAAAGACTTTCTGCCTTGTTTAACCAATTAACTGCCTTGTCAGTAATTTAAATAATTTGCTTTTTATCAAAATAAGATAGTACATCCATAGCATGGAATTTTCAAGTCCTTTCTAATTGTTGATGGGAAGTGGGGAAAAATCACAGCCTTTTCCCTGCCTCAGAAAGTAAAGACATCGTTTCTCTATATACTTGGGATGATTTTCACTGAAGTGAACTTAACTATCAAAACCACACAGTCTCTGATGAAAACAAGATTAGAATTTGGAAGTATTATACAGTTTGCTGATTTGGGCTGGTGCTTTGTATGTATCACAGAGATTGTTATTTTATTAGGAAAAATATCCCCACATTTTCCTGAATTCCATTTCATGTCTTTATCCTTCAGCACTAGTTTTAAAGATCACAAACTATCTTATAGGTATACGATAGTAATTTTTAAGTGAACACAGAAATATTGAAAAGGCTGCAGGCTGAGAGACAGAAGACCTGGATTCCAGTTCTGTTTGTGCTACCAAGTGACCTTGAACAAAGGCATAAGAAATTCCGATTCTGTTTTCCTCTCCCTACAAAAAACGCAATTGAATTAGATAATTTCTGAGCTCTCTTATAATTTAAAATTTAAGATTTAAAAACAATGATACACATGGAAAAATATATAATAATTTTGTCTTTATAATCTAAATTATAAGGCATTAATTAGCTTTTTAAGTTATTTATTTTTTTCTTTTGCATTATTTCATTGTACTTTATCATTTTGCATAATTACATGATAATGTTCAAATAGACTATGATAAAATTAAAATCTCTGGTGAAAGTACTTATAAAATATAATCACTCAGAATTAAGTAATTTCTATTGTCATTTATCATTGTTTATATTGTTTTTATTAGTCTGTTGTTTAGTGTGTATTCCTACCTCTATACTTTAAAGACAGAATTATTTCCTCTATTATTACTTCCCCATGGCACCACTATTCAGTTAAAGGAATCCTCAATGAGACTTACCAACATACTCAAGATTGAATTTGCCAGTTTAATGAATAAATTACAGCTGGGACCCTGGTGAATGAATTATCAATAAAAGAAGTGAATGTGTATGTTCTCATATTGTTAAAGGAAAACATAGATACAATATGCCAAGGAATTTTAAAGTATATTTAGTAAATGTATGTTTGCACCAAAATCTATATTATGATAAACAACTGGAACCAGAGATATCTTGATGATAAAGAATATAACCACTTAAAAAAAATCTACAACTCACATTATGTAGAATTAGAACTGGTATTATATTGCTCCCAGATCTCCAATTTCATAACTTCCAACTATGAAGAGACCTGGAAATCAAAGAACAATCAGTCCAATAGTTCCTCTGTGATTTCTCAGTACAGCATTAACCTAGTAGAATCTCTATCGAAGTCTCCAGCAAGTTTAGTAGTAGCCAGGATTGGAGGCTCTACACAAGAAGCCTCTGTGTGCATTGATTAGGAAACCTCCCTGTGTTCCTGTTACCACTGATTTCCTTGCATCCTTTTATTTTCTGGAAGCAAGAGTAATTATTTTCCTTCTACTGACAAAAACTGAGGTTGTGTATATAGCTCATGTGTAAACTTAATCAATGGTCAGCAACCTCTATTCCTTACCTTTACTCCTCACTCAGAGGTTACTTTTACCTATCTTCTCACCTAGGCTTACCATGTAGTCTTTACTGCTGCTTCCTTAACACCATATGTAAGACCCACACTCAGGAAACACACTGATGGGCATCCATAACTATAGCATTATTCTTTAATTTCTGATCTCCAATATCAGATGATTTATCCTGGTCCTTATCATGTACTTCACAACCACCTACTCTGGACTTCTAATTATTTATGGTTCCTTCCTAGGATTGGACCAAGGGCACTATACCTCTGAGCTATATTCCCAGTTTCGTTTTGTTTTTGTTTTTTTAATTAAGACAGGGTTTTGCTAAACTGCCAAAGTTCTTGTTAAGTTGCTGAGGCTGGCCTCAAATTTGCAATCCTCCTTCCTGAGCCTCCTGAGTCCTGGAATTAGAGATGCCATAATGCTCAGCTAAAACATTATTGCTATTTGAAACCTGCCCTTGCAGCCATCAGTGCTAGAGGAATGAGAGGCAAAATTAGGTGCTTGTATAGACATAGACCCTAGCACTAAAATACCTGGGTTTGGATCCCAGATCTTTTAGTTTCTAGTTTCATGACTGTGGACAAATAACAATCTCTCAATGTCTCTATTCTTTCTTTATAATATACAGACAAGTGAGCAGCCTCACAAGGTTATTTTGAGGAGTAATAATGGTTCCACAATAAAATGCTCAGAATAATATCTGGTATATAATAAGTAATCAAAATGTGTTGATAAGTAATCAAAAATATTATAAATTATTAAAATGACAAGTTTAACTCTTTCTCTTAGTCATAAAGGCAGAACTCTAAAAAGGCAAAGGAATTATTTTTAATGACTCAACCATCTGGCAATCTCAATTTCTATTTTTTATAGTTAATGTGCTCATAAATCCTAGTTTCCTAGTTTACACCTGTTGTCCTGGGGTGATTATTAATATAGCAATTCCTTTCATTCTCAAACGTGTCCAGGTTTGAACAATAAAGTATGTAATAATTCTAATTATAATATAAAGTGTTTGGTTACTCTCCCATACAATTAGGAGAATGAATTTGGCAGCCTCTGAGCTCATGTAAAGCACAAGAGTTTTATGAAAATACACAGTTATACATAAAAATAAATATCTGAGTGCTTTGTAAATAAAGTCTAAAATCTTATATAAAGTGTTATTAGTTTTGGTGAAGGTGAAATAATTTGATATCTTTATTTAAAAATGGAAATAAATGGAGCATGAACTAATGAGCATGTGTAGAACTAGATTTATTTCACTTGTTTGAAATGTGTGCGTCTCTCTGGAGCCCCTTCTTCACTCCCCATGGCTTGCTCTTCTTCCTTACTTGCTTTCATGCTCCCCTCTTCAAGACTAGAGGTGGGAAAAGGATGAGCAAGACCAGACAGAGGGCTTCTCCCTGCTCCCTAAACTCCACCCACTTTATATCAGCGTTCCCCAAAAAGGTGGCCCTTCTCTAAACTAAGCCTAGGGAAAAATCACTCCTAGACAAGTATTAATGGAAGCTCATAAACATAGGAAAGAAAAATATAGATTTATGAGTCCTCTGACACTGCATGAAATCTACAGAATGACAATATTGAATCTGAGAAGTAATAACATCTTGAATTAGTTTGTTCCTAAATATTTTAAATATGTGAAACAATAAAGAACTTCTGGATAACAACAAAAATTTTAAAAGATTAAATATATCACATAAGAATTGCTTTCTTTTTCTTTTCTTTTCTTTCTTTTTTTTTTTTTTTTTTGTATCAGGGTTTGAGCCCAGGGGCCTTAATCACTGAGCCACATCACCAGTCCTCTTATTTTTATTTTGAAACAGGGCCTGGCTAACTTGCTGAGGCTGGCTTTGAACTTTCAATCCTCCTACCTCAGCCTCCTAAGCCACAGGGATTACAGATTTCATTTCTTAGTCTCTTTTCATCATACAGTTTTTCCAATTGGAACATTGTCTTGCCATATTTATGTTCATCTTTAAATTAAATGCATTGCTATAAGTCTTTGATTGATAAAATTTGAACCAAATACACATAACTTACAAAGCATATATTGCAATCAATGCTACTTACTTTAAAAGTTGATTGATTACATAAACATGATTCACAATTATATTTTTATGTACCTCAAGGGATGTGCAAAAATTTAATCTTAAATATGAATCACACTATAATTGCTTGATTGTTGCAATGAGCTGAAGGAAACAAAAAACAAGGATTCTGTGGAGAACAAGAAGTTGTGAAAGCAATCATAAAGGGAAACAATTGTTACATTTATGATTCTTTCAATTATAGATTATGGAGACAACTGCACTACAACCTCTTCAGTTTCAAGACAGCATGGTTTTTCATATAATAAGCCTCTGAATAAAGGAAGTATTATCAATAGCATTTGCAACTTAATTGGCTATCTTTGAAGCTAAGGATGTCTTTATGACTTCCAGCTTTGATTCCCACCTGTATTTTAGAACATTGGCATTCTGTCCAGCTGTTTAACCTCCGTTTATGTTCATAGATTCTCCAAAGGATACTGCATATACGTTTGACTTTTCCTGAGCAACATTTTCACAGGGAGGAATAAACAAGCCCAGAATCTTTAAGCGTTGGTAAATTTATGTGTTTATGCAACAACATGCTTACACTGCACCTCTACCCTGTTATAATTACACTTAACATTAAAGGAACCATCATCTCAAACCACAATGTTTATTAAGTCCTCAAACAAAGCTTTCCTCTAAGGCCTGGCCCATTTGCCAGAAACAATACTAAGAGGCAATTTCTGTTTAATGGTTTTTCTAGAAGAACCTTTGGCCTAGTAAAGGCTGATGTTCTCTAAGGTATCTGCCCCCACAGAAATGCCAGGCAGTAAGAATGGCAGCTTAAGAAATGATAGTTTTACTGCACTGGTTTGGTGTGACCAGGAAGGAGAATGTTTACTAATATACTACTATAAAGAGTGAAGAATGAAAAAAATGTACACGTCATGGTTAAAGAATTCTAATAACCTAAATATCCTGGCAGGTAAAATTGGGGGGAAGGAAACACCCATGTCAAACTAATGTCAGTGATCCATCCCTTTGATTTTCCTAAAGTGAATTCTCAGGTATAATATGAAAGCATCCTCTTTAATCCCTGCCATTGAAAAGAAGTCTTTATTTGATGTTTGTTAAGTGTCATTCAATCAGTAATGCCAACATAGAAAGTGTCAAAAGAGAGTGGATTATTAGAGACAACAATATTTAAAGAGCAATACCCTGATTCACAGAGTGAAGTTCCCCACAATGATATTAGCTCAAGTAACTAGCACTATTCATTTTTTTCTGGAGGATCAATGCTTATCTGAAAACACTTGGAAGGAAGCAAAAACGCAGTTCAGGGAAGTGAGGTCCCAGTCATGGTTGCCAGTCCTTACAGAGGGAGTCCCTCTATTCTTTATACAGTTCCTTGAGCTGCTGTTCCTACTCCCTGATGGCATGGAATAAAGGTATATTATGATTTCAGAGATATTGCAAGTTTCCCCAACACCACCCCATGAAATCCAACATTGATAAATTCCTACTTTTATGGCTTTTCCTGTACTTCAAAGAACTGATTCTAGAAAGTTTTTAAAAATACAAAAATACTGCTGGGCATGGTACAGTTCCAACCACTCAGAAGGCTGAAGTAGGAAGTTCACAAGTTTCAGATCAACATGGGCAACTAAGTGACCCTGTATCAAAATAAAAATAAAAGACTAGGGATGTAGCTCAGTAGTATAGTGTTTGCCTAGCATGTGCCAGCCCCTGGGTTCAATCCCCAGAACTATATATAAAAAAAATGTTACTAGAAGAAGAAGACATAACACTTCATCATGTGCTATGATAGCAACACCAACTTTGTAATTCATAACATCTGATTAAAAAAAGGAATCATGGGCTGGGGTTGTAGCTCAGAGGTAGAGTGCTCGCTTAGCATGTGTGAGGTGCTGGGTTCGATCCTCAGCACCACATAAAAATAAAATATTGCATCTACCTATAACTAAAAAATAAATATTTTTTAAAAAAGGAATAAAAAAATGTGGTTAGCCTTCATCCATCCAACCAATCAATCAACTATTTAGCTAGGCTAATTGCTGGGAATCTCAAAATACATTTTTTAAATGTCCCACCCTCAAGGGGGTTACTACCTAGTGGGGAAAGTGAACATACATATAAATAATTTATTGCATAAAATAAATGAGCCTTAAGAAGGAATCATTTGATAAGAAGGAACAGAAATTTGTTTGAGCCAGCTAAATAAAAAAGATATTAGCATAATGGGTTAATAATATTTAACAAGCAATCTCAAGAGGGACTCAAACGGGAATTAATAAGCCAACAGAAACCAAGACAGTGCCCACTCCTCCTTTTATGCCTTCAAGGACATTTCATATATGCCTTTTCCTGTAATTTTCTCCATTTTCTACCTTTCCTCCAGATGGACTCTTTTGGCTTGCACATATGGCTATATCAGCCCTTAGGACCATAAAACCTTACTTCTCCCACACCCATAGCCAACTAATTTATTCTCAGTATCACCATATCTGTTCTTTGAAATTGAGTCTGACTTAATCACACCTAGTCCAAGGACAGATTTTCTTAAAAGAAAGTGTAATAATGAGGAGGAAATCATTGCCCTCTCCAGTACAGTAATTCCAAGGGAAGTCTTGAAGAGAAGGTAGGCATCTTCCAGAGAAACAAAGGAAAAAGGCAGATCAAGCTCACAGATGTCATGTTCAAAGGTATAGTTGGAGCAAAGCATCCCATATAAAGAAAGACCCACACATAAATATTCATTTATCAATTGATAAAGCTAGGAAGATAGCTAGGGTCCAGATGGTGAAATATTTTTTTATGCTCTGCTAAGACACATGGTTGGTTTTTATCCTAGAGTTTATGGGGCGAGGGGGTGGTCAGAATTTGACAAAAGCATACCTGTGTTTTTAAAAGAAAATTCTAACAGCAGAGTGAATGATGGACAATAAGGAGACTAAACTGAAGGCACTATTCTAGAAGGTACTGTAGTAACTCAGGTAAGAGATGGTACAGACTCAAAATAAGACCACAGCAAATATGATACACAGGAAAGGAGGGATTCAAGAATATTAATAAAATAAAAAAGCAAAAATTCACAAATTTTATTTGGGAAAAAGAAGGAAAGTTCAAACCAAACTGAAAACAGTGGCAAGGAATGCAACAGATGTGGGGCTAAGAACACACTAGAAATCATGAGTACACAAGATATATTTTGCCTTCTTTCCAGTCTTTTCAATAGGCTACTCTATGTATGGTCTCTGAATATTTTAACCCAAGTAAATAATGGCAGACCCCAGCTCTTTGGGGTATGAGCACAAGGGGCAACAAAATAATTGGTAATTAAGCCTTAATCAAAAGCATACTCCAATTATTCTGTCATTTTATTAAAATATCTGTCAATTCAGCCTGTTACACAAAAGGACAAGAATTCATTCATAGTGAAGACTTAACTTTGTGGATGCTGGGCCCTGTTTCATTATGCCTTTAATTAGAAGTTTTCACAGTGTTGTTTTCCTTTCAATTCCAAGAATAAAATGTAAGAAATGAGGAATGTGAACTTCTCAGATGATCCTATGACTTTGAAGCCATATATCTGAATATATGATCTCTTGCTTTTGCATTTAGAAGCCCTGGGGAGCAACATTATCTGACTGATTATGAATGCGTATATTTTCATAAGAATATGCAATCTTAGCCAGCTCAGCACAGGACACTGAAGTGACTAAGTATCAAATTAAAGATTATTCTTTTTTGTATGTGGAATTCACTCCAGCAAGAAATTGAACAAGGGGATTTGAAATCCAAAAACAGTGGACCACCTCCTGAGACGTTATTAATTATTAGTGGGCCATAGTCTTCTAGTTTCTTATCTCCCAATACACCCAATGCTCCCATTGCTTTAAATTATTATCATTATTGGATAAATGCTTTCAGTATGCTTGGTACCCTAGCAAGCACAGGTACCATATCTGCCCAGGGGTTTTCTACCTAAATTATACAGAAATAATTTAAATTTGAAAGAGAGTTGTAGTTGTCACTTACAGTCTTTTCAATGGACTTAGAAGCAATAGGAAAAAGCTAAAAGTTTATAGGTTCCTATACTTCTTTCATTTTCCCCCTTGAGTCTTCTTTCTATTCCACAGCATGGTCCACTTACACAAAAAAAGAATATCCTGGAAGTATGCCACAGGTCAGTAATGAAAGGATATGGGTAGTTCAGAGAAAAATTATTAGCACTTAGAAGCAATCATGAGTGTGTGGGCCACCTCTCCCCTGCCCCTGCTTTCTGGTGTGGGCCCTGTGTTCAGAAGTTTAGCAAAGGAATGTTGAGCGAAAAATAAAATAAAGCCTCGGAATGCCATCCTCTTCTCTAACCTATTCCACCCAGGTCAAGCCTCATCTGGCCAGCAGTGCCCACATCTCTGTCCAAATCTTCACCATTGTCTCAGAGGCCTTGTTCATCCCAGATTTCTCCTACAATTCCTGTAACACTTGTCTAAGAAGTGAGGTCTGAAACTTCAGAATCTTTGGTTTCAGTCTTTTGCATATGTTGTGAAGCACATCTCATCTGAATATGATTTTGTTTCCATAAAAGGCTAAGCATATAAAGCAAGAAAAACAGGGGTGCCCTCTTACCTATATTTCTTCACCCTACTCCCATGATTGTGAATAAACACAATCCTTTTTAAAAATAAAAAATACCATGTTTGCCTCAAGGTCAGACAAATGATAGGATAAATGAAGTGAGTCAGGGTACTATTCCACAGGACATAGAAAACTACAGACAAAAACCACAAGACACAGGTATGGCCCACTCAACCCAGGGCCAATGAAGAAAACAGTCATAAGGGATTGGTTCAAGGGATGGGACACAAGTGACGTCAGGCTCCAGGGAATGACTATGGGTCTGCTTTACCAAAGAGTCTGAATACCTTTGCAACTATCACCAAATCAACCACACCCAAGCCCTGCCCCAGCCTCTGCCAGTGCTTAGTCTGCCAGGGTGTCTCTACCACCAGTGGTTTGTCCTTGGGGCACTCTATTTTCTTGGCCCAACAAGAAGGAGAAGAGGAAGAGTCATTCCTCACTGCATGAAGGGAAAAAATATAGGACACTTAGGAGTTCCACTGCTGAAAGTCACCTCCTGACACAACATTGTTACACCTAGTGATGTAGGTTCAGCTCCTCTTAAGGACCTCTACATATATACCTTTCTGTGGGTGGATGTTTGAATTACCTAAATTTGAACACAGTTTTTTCTTTGAAATACAGATGTTTCTTAAAGACAAAGTTCTTGTCTGACATGAATACAATGAACAGTGCATACGAATACATTTCCTTTTTTTAAATACCTTCATTTTGTTTATTTATTTTTATGTGGTATTGAGGATCAAACCCAGTGCCTCACACGTGCGAGGCAAGCGCTCTACCACTGAGCCACAACCCCATCCCCACGAATACATTTCTGAAAGGCATTTATAATATATTGTATTATTGCCTACTGGCCTTATCTTCTACATTGATTCACAGGGAGATGGCTCCTCAGTTACTTCAACCCAGCAACATGCCACCAAACATGCCCACTTCTACAATTAACAATGTTCAACTATCCTCTGCCATTTCTATTATTTCCTATCTATATTCAGTTCACCATGAATTCCTTCTTCATTTATGCTTTACTCGCATACTAATTATTGATTTCAAGGCTATTTACTAAGTGCCTACTATATACAAGACACTGACTACAAGATATCATTACGTTTGGAGTCCCTGGAATTTCAGTATTCCATTCATGTCTGCTCTAACCCACTAGTTTCTAAAATGTCAACTGGGTCTTAGTCCACTGATGCAATATGAACCTAAGTCCTTATCTTCATATTCCTGACATTTATCTGGAGAGTCTGAATGCATGCATAGTTCTTTTCTTACTTATCCTTTATAGTTTTATTGTTTGACCACAAAAAACCTCACCCATTTCCACTGAATAAAATTCAGGTTTTCCATCATTAAAATAAATGAAATAGACTTCCATAGCTCAATGAAAGTGTGCTTTGTTGATTGTATAAAATAATCTCTAAGGTTGTTATGTCTGGAATGGGTTTGGGACTTGTCACCAGAAAATATGGAACTGTTGCATGTTTTAAGCTGAAGGCATATTTTATGCTTAAAGAATTTGAAAAAACAGCAGAAGCAGGAAGGTTTCCCTGACCTCCCACAACCCTTCTCCCCTGAAGCAAATCATGAAATCTAGGAAGGATGTTCTGACTTTTCCCTGAAGCAGGTCATAAGACCTTTTGTGATAGAAGCCCTGAAGAAAGAAGTATCCTTATCTTCGAAGATGAAGAAACACAGAAAAGAATCTGAACAAACAAACCTTACTAAGATTCCCACATTTAGCTTGTATATCTCCTTTGTTCTATCATTTTCTACCTATTGGAACAATCTTCACCAAACTTATTATAAAAAACACTCAACTTTAACTTTTTACTCAGGTCTTAGTTTTCTTATGAAGGCTCCATATCATGTAAAACTTAAATAAACGTTGAGTGCATTTCTCTTGTTAGTCTGTTTTTTGTTAAAGGGTTCTCAGCTATGAACCTAGACTGTGTAGAAAAAAGTATACCTCCTCACACACAAAGTCCAGAAATGACTCTCAAGAGATAAAAGGAGATGAAACTATGTTAAAAATTTTAAAATTAAAATAGCTAAAATCCTGAGCATAAGAGGTACAACTGTACCATGCTTTCTTAAAACTACAGATTTTCGGGGAGAAAACTTGGGCAAAGGTGAGTTTTCATTTACTAAAAGATTTACAGTATCATTTTGCAATATGGAAAAGCATGCTTCAATTAGTAAAATAGATTATATATCTTCTCTCTATATATCTATCTAGATGTATATAGAAGATATATAGGTATCTAAAGATAAATATTGATATATAAATATATATTTTGTGGTATACATAGGTATAGCCAATCTCTAGTATCCTTATGCTACTCAATATAAGCTTGTTGAATAATGGATGGTGATTTCTCAAGTTTTAGCTACCAATTTGTGTTCTAAACTTTGCCAAGTATACATGAAAATAAGAATAACCAGGTGGAAAGAATATTTTAAGAACAAGTTAAATGATTTAAAATTGAATCAATCCTTGGCTTTCTCTTAGCTGTCCAGAGAAGGCCAATATATGATTGTCAGATCTGGAATCCATAAATATCATAAGCACAAAGCTGGATAATCCATATCAGTATGTAGGGGTGGGTGTGAGGGGTGGAAGAGAGGAGAGACCAGGAGATTTCATTTAAAGAAAACATTTTATAATCATAGTTTATAAATATTGGTTGAAATGTTTAATCTTATTATAATATATTTTTTCCTAGTTTCTGTACTCCCTAAAGTTTCTCTATCTAAATTACTGCATGGATTTGTCAGAAATTCCCTTTTCTCTATACCTTCTATGGGTCTTTTACTTATGTTTTCCCAGATTTTCTCATCCTTGTCTCTTTCTTTCTTTTCTTTCATTTTCTATATAATCTGCTCTCCTCTTAATCATGTTAAGATTTGTTTCTTCTTATCTTAAATCTAGTTTGTACACAATCAGATCTATTGATAACAGTAGTAGCTAACATAGGATGCTAAAAAGTACATAAACAATAGCAACATAATCCTATTTTTAATTTTTTAAATTAACTTTTTCCCCCTCTCAAGGAGGAGACTACCTTCCTTCCTTTCTTTCTTTTTCTTCTTCTTCTTCTTCTTCTTTTTTTTTTTTTTTAAGGTGCAAGTATGAATCAACATTTCCAACTAGAGCTCCAACCATAAAGCTAGAAGCCCAGAGAATTCAGGGTCTGTAAAACTTGTCAGTGCCTCTGCTTTTGGAAGGAAATATATTTGGGTCTGGATGAAGTCACCCATGTGCCTCTGAAGAAACAAATGTCAGCTCGACCTATTAAAGTCAACCCTCAGCTAGGTAGCAACAATGAACTGGGGATTAGCATTGACAGCTCCCTTAATGTGATTCTTTTGGACAGGGATTAATTTAATGTGTTGCTGTCAAATGAAACAAAAAACGAGATGGATTTACTAATGACTCTATTCTATACCACACACTTTTCCACTCCTGATCTATGTCAGAATGAATCTGACAGCAAGAGAAAATAATTTTTAAAATGGAAAGGAGGAAGACATTCCCTTCTTGACAAACTTTCAAGAAGGGAGTTTTTGCTGGGCTCCCAAGAGGCAGGATGAGCGTGGGGCACGGGACCCGCATGAAGGAAGATATTGGGACCTGCTGCTCCAAGTACTCACAACGCAGTAGGACCAAACCTAGTATCGGGTCCCACCTTGGCACCAAACTTGCAAGAGGGCCTCAACTTTTTCAGGGCTCGGTTACCTCCGATGCTAATGTGAAAGGTTGTATTTGGAGACTTCTAAATTTCTTAACTCTAAATTGCTAATATCTGGAAGAGGGGGCCCCCAAACCCACCAGGGGCACCAGCCTTGTTCCAAAGACAACTCTGCTGAGAGTGTGACAGAGTGGGGGCGAGTCAAAGAGGGAAGGCTGATCTTTAGCAAAACGGTTTGCCAAATCAAATGCTACAGCCTCCTTAAAATAGTTTGGATTCTTCTTTGTTCTCCCTAACAAAGAAACTTTAATTCGCAGTTCTCTGCGAAGAAAGACAATGCAGACAAGCCATTTTCAGGTGAAAGGTGTCTCGTCAATTAATAATCATTGAATAATCACTGAGGATTGGCAGGAGCTATTCATCGAATAGGGTGCTCATAATATGAAAACTGCATCAATTTACCATATAGACTGGGCATTATTTTTCCTTGTGATTGCTTTCTTTTTACCTCCTGTGAGGTACACGCGTTCTTATTCTTGTGTATCTGTGTAATATTCGTGCAAGTTACCAAAAGGTTTGTAAACACCTCCGGCCCCGTCTCGGTCGGCCTTGTTTACAGAGATGCTCCACTGCAGCGCCCCGACTCCGGCTCTGGGAAACGTGGTCCCTGCCCCGCGCCAGAGCCCCGGGGACACGTGCTTAACTCGGCACGGACCGGGTGCAGTCCCTGCCCGCAGGCCTCGGAGTGCGTTAGTGGGTAGGGGAAGAACTGGGAGACTGGACAGGAAAGGGAGCGGCCCGCGATGGCGTGGCTGGAGGACCTGAGTGAGGAGCTGCGAGAAGAGGCTGGGGAAACCAAGGGATAGGGCGCTTCTCCCCTCTCCCAAGCAGACACCTCTTCGCTCTCTCCCCGACCAGACTTGGGGTATGTAGAAGACGCCCCGCTGCCCAACACACACACACACACACACACACACACACACACACACACACACACACACAGGATCCCTGAAAAGTGCTCTTGGGGAGGAAAGGGTTCCGCGCCCGGCCGCTTACTCTGCCCTCCGGGGCGTCCTCTCCCGCAGCGGCCGGCGCGCTTTGGGCAGAGCCAGATCCGGGTCGAGGAGAGGTGAGAATCCTGGCTCTGACACTTAGCTTGGTGACCTTGAGCAATTACCTAGCCGCTTAAGGTCGAGGTTTCCCCACCCGTTAAGCGAAACTGAAGATAACGCCTTCTGGAGCTCTGCAAGAGGCTAAAACAGAAGGATGGCTGCCCAGGCTTAAGCTCCTGTTGCCTACTCGGTGTTCGTTGGACTCCGTTTCTTCCCCGACTCCGTCCCGCCCCCCACCCGACACTTTTATTTTCTGCCTTCTCTGGCTTTTGCTGTCGTTTTTGAATCTTGTTTTCCCTTGGTTTTGTCTCTCCAATCTCTCGCAGATTTTTTTTTCCTTCTTCCTTTACTTCTTATCCTCCCATGTTCGGTTACTGTGATCAACAAATTCATCAGATTTGTTTCCAGTCCCCAGACCCTGCTTACTACGAAAACATCTGAAAACACACTTCCCCTCGGCCCCATTCCAACCATTAAATTTCTGCTGTGCAGGACCCGCCTAAGACCACCTCTGCCCAGAAAGCAGGATCCAATAGGACCTCTTTGTCGCTGTGTCTCCAACGCCAAGTCCAGAAACCTATGCAGGGTGTGCCAAATGTAGGCCTGTGACAAGCTGACAGAGTGAGGAAGTTAAGGCTGGAATCCAGTCTTCCGGTTATTTCTCTTGGTTCTTGGTGCAGAGAAAAACAGATTTACATATGCTGTTCCATATTCAAATATGAATTTTTTTTACATCTTAAAAAAAAAACTGAAGGATACAGTGCAAAACAAATAATAGCACAATGTGTACTTAAATGCTTTTTTAAAAAACATGTTCTATAATTTTTACCTAAAGAATTAAGGCTTGGATAAAATTCTGAATTATGAAAAAATTGGTTAGAAGGAAGAAAATTAAAACATCACGAAATGTAATTGCCTAAAGATGATGGGTTGCATTTACACTTATTTAGTAAAACATTTTAAAGATGCTTAATAACATATATTTCTTTATATCAACAAAAAAACTTAAAATAGTAATGGTTTTTATAATTTTATTTATACTCTTTGTACTATAGTAAGTATAGTACAAAGAGTATAAATAAAATGCCATAAATTATAACCAGAGTTGGTACATGAACTTTAAAAAACAAAAAGCCAAGGCAGGCAGGGTGGGACTCTTTTAAAGAAAGCTAAGTAGAGAAATTTAGTTGCTTGTAGGTTACCTCAAAACTTTAAGTATCAAGTTTTCCTTTGAAGTTATTTCTCATTTTTATTAGAATCTAATTGAAGATCACCTGTAAAAGGTGGGGGAAGGAAGGCGAGAAAGGGGGAGAAATACCAGTTATGTGCACAGGTTTTTGAAAGAGTAAAAGAACCACAGTACCACCTTGTGGGGAACAGAAATTTATTTCTTCTTTATTATTATGTTTTTTAAATTTCTCTTTACTATAGTCACACACAAAAAAATTAAAATTAAAATAAATCCATTTAAGACATAGGCAGAAATTTAATCTATGTGAACAAACTGTGATACTATGTATTCTTTATTATTTTAAAAAAACTAGCATGTTTATATCAAAACTTTAAAGATTATACTGAGTTAAGCAAAACGATATATGGCATTGAGAAATGTTCTTCACAAAGTAATCCCAGAAATCAAATGTTAAGTATGAAACAATAAATATAAAATTATGTGCAAATGCTAAAAGAAAAATCATTCTTAGATCAGATTTCACTACCAAATACAACTTGTGCTTTTAAAAAATGTATTTCTTTCTTCCATTGTTTAAATCTGGAAAAGGCATATTCTTAGATATT
Organism: Spermophilus citellus; assembly: GCF_964194105.1. NCBI lineage: Eukaryota > Metazoa > Chordata > Mammalia > Rodentia > Sciuridae > Spermophilus > Spermophilus citellus. The sequence continues at coordinate 99,518,005 of NC_138186.1, read as the reverse complement.
AAAAAAAAAAAAAAGCATTTTGTGTTGTTAAAAACTTCTTGTCTCATTACATCTAATAGTACAACAATCATTTATAGGACCTATAAACATTACCTTAACAAAACTGTTACAGTCACTTTCAGGATGTTTAGAGGGCATAGATCATAAAGCTTGGATTTTAAGAAGTAAAATTAGAAGACTCCAAAGCCACGAAATGCAAAATAAAAATTATTCCTTTTCTATTGTACATCTGGAAATATCTTATATGACACAAATGTTTCCTGTTCTAAATGTGTTTTCTGTAAAGCAAGAGGGAATTCAGGGGTTACCTGTAGGCATTCTTTATTCTTTGTGCTTTAGAATCACAGGGCTGGTATATCCCTCTGACCTTCAGGAAGGACTAAATCAAAAGCATCCCGGGAAGAGACCAGTATATTTCAAACTGTGTTCAGCAGAGCCCTAGGGGCTGTCAAAAGATTATGAGGCGAGGGAAACACAGAGAAAGGCCCCTCACTTCCAGCTTTCACCAAGCAACTCTGCTTTCATCATTTTCATATATAGGAATTCTGCCTAAGACTGAATGTAAACAACAGGCTCCATGGCTTTGAAAATGTTAGAAAAGCAGTCTAACAGAAACTATTTTATAAGTCTAGTAAAGAATTGCTATAAGAAATGTCCTGACACGTCCTGCAAGTTTATTAACAAATGCACTTCAAGAGCTATCCAACATGCTTTTACATACTGCATTTTTTGTTAAAATTAAAAAAAATCAGTAATTACAAGATTTATACAGGTTGACTTTTTAAAAAATCAAAATGTATTAAATTAAAAATCTCTATATTACAACCCATCCACTCCCCAGAAATAACACAGCTAACATTTTGGTTTATATCCTTTTAAACCATTTTTCCTGTGTGCACAAGTGCATGCATACTTGGTGTCCATACATACCCACACCCACAATGTTTGTTTGTTTATTCATTTTGAGAAAACAGGATCATGACTGTGGTTTTCCTCCTCAGTCACACAAGAACATCTTTCAGTTTCAGTAGCTACAGAACCACTTCATTCATTGCAAAGATTCCATGGTATTCAAGATACAGAATATAGTAATTCATTTAATCTCTATTGTTGTTTGGATTTTTGCTGTTAGATCACATACATATTTGCACTTGTTCCTAAAATATATATCCTACACTTTTCATCTGGCCAAACTGCACATGCAAGTTTCATTTTTTAATGTTATTTCCTCAGAGTAACCACACACCAACTTCTAAGACACATTTTCAAAATCCAAAACATAATTTCTCAATACAATATTTCTCAATACAATTTTCCTGAAGGAGTCAACTTGTTCTCTTTCTGAGAAAAATACAACAGAACAGATTTTTTAATAGTTACATTATTAATTTCTTCACAAGAAAGTAAATACACCTATGTTTTTTAGATATTTCCAATATCACAAGAATTGGATTTGTACTTTTTTGAAGAGCTATTTGGCTCTATCAGTATTTAAAATATGCATATCTTTAAATCCAACATCAAGTAACTTTTCTATAGAAATATTAACAGGTTATTAATTTATTCAAAATATTTATTGGACGTATCTAAATACTAGTGATTTTGTTAATTTCTCACAGAAACATAGTTAAAAGATAGAAAGAAAACCCACCAGAGACATTATAATATGGTAGGAGAAATCTATAGAGGATAAATAGACAATATATACGTCATTTTAAATTGTGATAAGCAGTAATACAAAAATTATATAATAATAAATTATTTTCCCAGTATATCTTCTCAAAGAGCTACAAAAATGACATAATAATCTCTCATTATACTTGAACTTTTAAACCCTTTTTTTTGATACTAGGGATTAAACCCAGAGTTGCTAAACCACTGAGCTACTTACCCAAGTCCCCTTTTTTAAAATTAATTTGTTTTAATTAGGTATATATGACAGCATTTTGATTCATTGTACACAATTGCAGCACAACTTTACAATTCTATGGTTGTATAAAATGTAGCATCACACAATATGTACAGTCATAATGTACCTCCTGTAATGATGTCCATCTCATTTCACCATCTTTCCTGCACCCATGTACTCTCCATACCCTCCCTCCCCTTTGCCCAAAGTTCTTCCATTTTTCCCATGCCTCCCCACTCCATGTTATGGATCAGCATCCACTTATCAGAGAGAATATTGGCCTTTGTTTTGGGGGGATTGGATTACTTCACTTAGCATGATATTCTCCAACTCCATCCATTTACCTACAAATGTCATAATTTTACTCTTTCATTGCTGAATAATATTCCATTGTGTATATGTACCAGTTTCTTTATCCACTCATCTATTGAAGGGCATCTAGGTTGCTTCCACAGTTTAGCTATTGTGAATTGAGTTGCTATGAACATTGATGTGGCTGCATTACTATAGTATGCTGATTTTAAGTCTTTTGGGTATAGACCAAGGAGTGGGATAGCTGGGTCAAATGGCCTGGTTCCATTCCAAGTTTTCTAAGGAATCTCCATACTGCTTTCCAGATTGGTTGCACCAATTTGCAGTCCCACCAGCAATGTATGAGTGTGCCTTTCCCCCCACATCCTTGCCAACACTTACTGTTGTCCATATTCTTGATAACTGCCATTCTGACTGATGTGAGATGAAATCTTAAAGTAGTTTTGATTTGCATTTCTCTAATTACTAGAGATGTTAAACATTTTTTATATATTTGTTGATCAAATGTATATTTTCTTCTGAAAAGTGTCTGTTCAGCTGCTCATTTGTTGATTGGGTTGTTTGACCAATGGTACAGAATAGAAGACACAGAGACAAACCCACATAGATACAGTTATCTCATATCAGACAAAGGCACTGAAATCATGCAGTGGAGAAAAGATAGCCTCTTGAACTGGAAATCCATATGCAGCAAAGTGAAAATATACCCCTATCTCTCACCATGCACAAAACTCAACTCAAAGTGGATCAAGGACCTAGGAGTTAGTCCAGAGACCATGTGACTAGTAGAGGAAAAAGTAGGCCCAAATCTTCATCATGTTGGATTAGGCCCTGACTTCCTTAACAAGACTCTTAAAGTACAAGAAATAAAATCAAGATTTAATAAATGGGATGGACTCAAACTAAAAAGCTTCTTCTCAGCAAAAGAAACAATCAATGAGGTGAACAGAAAGCCTACATTTTGGGAGCAAATTTTTGCCACACACGCCAGATAGAGCACTAATCTCTAGGATATATAAAGAACTCAAAAAACTGAACACCAAAAAAACTAAACAACCCAATCAATAAATAGGCTAAGGAGCTGAACAGACACTTCTCAGAAGAAGATATACATTTGATCAACAAATATATGAAAAAATGTTCAACATCCCAGCCCTTTTTTATATTTTGAGACAGGGTGTCACTAAGTCACTATGGCTTCCCTAAGTTGCTGAGATTGGCCTTGACAATATCTTGAACCCAATTTTTGATGGTATATTTCTAAAGCATTCCAAATATATTCTTTCATTCTTTCTCTCTCTTTTTAATGTACTTTCAACATATGTAAAAACTGCTTGTCTAATGAACCTTTTATTGAGACTGACAAATCACCACTTTCAGCTCGTTTTAGTCTTTGTTCAAAATTTATTATTAGGATACTTAGGCCTTTATATCTTAAAAAGCCCTTTTACTTTTCTATTGTAAATTAATTTTAAAATAAAGATAAAATATTATATTTTTCAAATATATAAATGAATACTACTGTTTGGATAAAACCAAGAACACAGGTGAAACTTTTTGACTGGCTGTCAATGAAGTCCAGCATTATTTCAAAATTATTGCTGATAAGATGGTGTTCTAGAAACCAAGTTGTTCAGCGTTTAGAAGATTGTTTGGGTGTATCCATATTTAATGTATTAAAGTCAGCATTGAAAAGCTCTGCATGACAAAGTTTAACCTAAAATATAAAGTGCTTGCAATTATATTGTGGGAGTAAGGGCTAGATAAAAGATGTGGCTCTTATCAATGGTTTAGTCTCCAAGGATGCCAGTTATAATAATAGTAAAAGATTATCAAGACTAAGCCAAGCAGTAAAACCACAGAAAATAAACATGCCTGAGTATATCTAGAAGACAAATGAGACTTGGTCACCAAAGTTCCACTCATAAGAGATGAGAAAATAACTCATCTTTAGGTTAACAGAGACTTTCAGAGTATCAGTTTGACCTATTGAAGGATAATAAGTGTCAATACAAGAGGGATAATTTTGGCTGTGTTAGCAAACTTAAGTGAGATATGTATAGAGAGCTCCTGAAAATATTGGTAAGAATTTAAGAGACTAGAATGACCTTGGAGTGGGGTGAGGGGTACAGAAGAGATGATATCCAGGAAAATACTGCTTTGATTTTGTTAATGTGACTCTATGACCCTATTTTTTTACTCTGTTTCTGGCACACCTTAAAGAAATGCAAATTAGATAATGTAACACAAGGACCTAACTAGAGAAAGTCATTAAGAAGCTGACACTGGCTTTCTTGTGTCAAGTTCTTCTAAGTTCTGGTTGAGTTGGAATTTTGGAAGTGGAGTTCTATTTGAATCATGAGATGAACAGATAACTATTGAAGAAAAATTATATAAGGGCTCATTAATGGCATTAACTGGTATAAATCAACATCTTGAAAAAATGGTAGAACTGAACAAAAACAAAATAGCCCTGGCCTTGATGGATAGAGATGTGACAAAATAAGTACAGCAAAATGTTAATGATAGATTCTAGGTGTTAGATATTTAAATGTTCATAGTAAAATTATTTCAGGCTGACTATTATGTTTGAAAACTTTCATAATAAAATGCTGGGGGGGTTAGTTTCTTGAATCTAAGAAGGTATGAAGTCTAAAATGGACTAGAAAAGGCTAGAGCAAGAACTATTTATACTGCATCTAAAACCAACTGAGAACCAGAATGATGGGAATAAGGTCAGAATGTCAACTCATCTCATTTCCTCTACCTCTGACTCTCCAGGCACCACTGAGTTGGTTATATTGATTCTCCCACCTAGAGGTCAGTCTTTCCCTGGTATTCTAGTCATCCTATGTGTTATGTGGTTAATACGTAAACACATACTGCCATTTACTATATAACCACCCACAAAAAACACACATTTCAAACAAATAAGCTTAGAAACAAACACATGCCTATATTCTTAGTCTTATCATTAGCTTTCATGTTGCTGCCTGAGTCTCTTCTGCCCAGTCAGGTTTGGGATTCAATGCCCCAGTGAAGACCAATGGAATTCTGGGATTATCCTGCCCCTTTTAATTCTAGCTCTGGAAAGCTCTAGTTGTAAGGGTAAAGTTTCTGTTTTGGTTCCTGTTATCTCATCAGGTTCCCACAGTCACTTTCCCACTTTGGTGCCTGAGGCACAGACAATTACATAAATAGATGATGACTACTGTATCAGTGTGACCCTTAGCATGGGCAGCTAAAAAGGGCTAGAAATGGTCTTTGATTTGGAAGGCCTGAGACTGAAAAGTTGGGGGGAGGGCTGTTCAGAGAGTTGAGACTACTTCTAAAGAGTCTCAAGTCACATAATTATTCAACACTAGGCACTGAGTAATTTGATGGTAAACAAAACAGATATACTCTCTGACTTCACAGAACTTATAGCAGTGGGAGAGGTAGTAAATAAACACACACACAAAAAGACAAATATCTATACATATGTATAATAATTCACTATAAATACTATGGAAAATAAGGTTCTTTAAGAGATTACTATTAAGGAGACCCACTTTAGATGGGATGGGTATGGGAGGTCTCTCTCAAGAACTGCCATTTAAACTATGACCATGGAAAGTGAAGTGCAGGGGAGCAGGAGATGGGTGGGAGATTGTTAAGGCAAGGGAGAAGATATAAAAGTTTCTAATATAGATTAATGCTAGAGGAAAGATAAGAATGCTGGTGTGAATGCTTTAAGCTGCTATAATCCAGGGGATAGAAGTCCTTGGATAAGGTTTTAGACAAGCAAACGTGTCAGATTTATCATTCGAGCCTGGTAAGTGTGTGTTAAGGCCTTTAGGTCTTATTTTAGTACAATGGGAAAACTTGAAAGGTTTCAGGCAGAGGAATGAAGTCTTCATGAGTACCACCTGACCTAGAAATTGCTAGAATTCTGGGAAAGCAGGCCTTCTAGAATAATACAAGGATGTTAGCTCCAGGAGTTCAGGAATTTTTATCTGTATTGGATCACTATTCCATCCTCATGTTAGCAGAAGTTCAGTACACATTCACTGAATGAACAGTGTATCTCTAAGGATAATGAATTCCTTTTCATGATTGGTGTTTTTGTTGTTGTTGTTGTTTGTTTTTTAAATGTTGAGGATTAAGCCCCAGGGCCTTGTGTATACTAGGCAAGCACTCTACCATTGAGCCACACCCCAGGTCCTTTTTATTTTATTTTTGAGTCTCATTAAATTACCCAAGTTGGCTTCAAATCCTCCTGCTTGAAATCCTTCTGCTTAGGCCTACCAAGTTTGGGGATTATAGGTATGCACCAAGCCAGGTTGATGCAAGATTTGGATAACAACTCAGTTTGATGGCTTTTCTCTCCTTTAAGCATCTAACTAGATTCAACACCATAGGTAATTTCTTATTGCACCACAGCAAAGGCTCTTAAAATGGAAATCTATTTATTTGGTGTTTTGTCACAAAAGTCTTGAGGAAGGAGAGAGAACAATGAATCCATATAGAATATATAGAGTAACAAGTGGGGGGGAAAAAGCAAATTGTTAAGGGGTACTGGGAAAGTGTTAATAGAGCTGCTGAAACTTAATGATTCAAATAAATAAGAATGAAGGAGTGCATCTCCAGGCACCACTGAACCCAGATGCTCAGGCTTTGTCATTAGGATTCTCTCTTTCCATCCATGCTCTAATTTCCTTTACAAGCTTTGTTCTCAAGCAAGCTCTTCCCAAATGGTCACAAAGATAGCTTCTAGTGTCTTCAAGCAGACAGACTACCAGCCTAGAAATCCTAGCAGAAAGAAAAATAGATTTTCTCCCATAATTTAGCCAAAATCTATTGGCTCTGATTGGCCTCACTTGGTTTACATATCCATCCCTGAACCCAGTAACCAAAAGGATGTTGCCAAAGGGATATACCATTCTCCTTGTCCAGATGTTCCTCCTACTAAAGGAGGTGCAGTCAATCTCACCTGAAACCCAAGTATTGAGAGGGTTCATTGTCCAAAGGAAAACCAAAATGATAATGCCAAAAGAAAAGTCAACTACAGAGTTAAGCATCATTTCTGTCTGCAAACAATATTAAAGGCAGAAAATGACTAGTAACAATTATTTTTTCAAGGAATATATGTAATATAAATATATATTTATATATAAATATGTATTAAATATATACTATGAATACATATTTTAATATATGTATATATAAATATTCTGTCATGTTTCTTTAAGGTTGCAGGTGAACATTCTAATCCATGAATGCACAGGAATCCAGTGATCATGAGAAAACCATAGCTTTTAATTTATAAATGTTTATGATGACATAGTGCTTTTAAAATTTGAAAATTTTCTGCATATGTAAAACTAAATATAGCATTATTTCAAATTATATACAACATCCTACACAGAATTAAGAATAATTTGTCTTTGGGCTGGGGATGTGGCTCAAGTGGTAGCACGCTCGCCTGGCATGCGTGCGGCCCGGGTTCGATCCTCAGCACCACATACCAACAAAGATGTTGTGTCCGCCGAGAACTAAAAAATAAATATTAAAAATTCTTTCTCTCTCTCTCTCTCTCTCCTCTCTCTTAAAAAAAAAGAATAATTTGTCTTAGACCACTTATTTACTTTATCAAAATGTATTCAGTTTTGAGCATTTGTATACATAATCAAATGTGTAAAAATCTTAAAGAGAACCAAATATGAAAACTTTGAGACAAATACTAATCTCAGTGAGACATTAGTTAGGCAATGAAATAGAACTTGAAACAAAATTCTACAACAATGAAAAGTCATTCTTAAAACAAAAGAATGATTTAAGATAAAGAACAAAGGAGAAAGAAAGAAAAAAGAACAAACTAGTTGAGTAGATATAACATATATGGAGAGGGCAGGGGGTTAGCAACGATGGTGGAATGTGATGAACATCATTATCCAAAGTACATGAATTGATGTGAAGGCATGAATTGATGTGAACATACGAACAGAGATATGAAAAATTGTGCTCTATATGTATAATAAGAATTATAATACATCCCGCTGCCAGTATTTAAAAAATAAAATCAATTTTAGAAAATAAATAAGCAAGCTACAACCAATATAGAACAGAGTATAACCAAAAAGATACCATCACCACTCTTGTCTGACAGTGCAAGTACATGCAACACTGTGAATGCAACAAATAACCTCTTATTAACAACTATTAATATTTGGAAAAGATATTAAGATTTGTAAGAATAACATATATTTACAAGAACAGTAAATAGATATAGCTAAAAACAATAAAATAAGCTCAAATTCAAATTTCCATGAAAGCAGACTTAATACTGCACAGTTAGTCTTGGTCATTGCTGTATTTCTAAAGTTTACTATAGTACCTGGCACACTATAGATGTTCAATATGTTCTGTTCCATTAAAGAATGATATGTATAATCACCCTATCAGTTATTTCCATTATTTAAAGTTAACAATTTGTTGGATCATTCAGTGACTTCAAAGAGAAACCAATTAATCAAACACAAAATTCAGGTGAATGTAAAATCATACAAACGTGAATGTATAAATACCAGAATTTATGTGATATAAATCTGTACTCATTAGCAGTCTACTAGTCAAAGGTATAAGTTTTTTAAGACTAAAAAGAAACAAAAATTTTACCCATTACACTATTTGGTAGACTTACACTGTCACAAGCAAGATTCCACCTAGACTGTCTGGACAATACAAAGGTCTTAGTTGGGTTTCCCTTTAATATCAAACCCTTAGAAAAGGATTGAGCATACATGGTTTATTTGGAACAGTGACTCAGAGAAATGGGAACGTGATGTAGAAAAGAAAAATCAGGCAATAAAGGGTGAATTATTAATCCAACTATGCCATTAGAAGGCATTGGGTATTTATACCCCACCTTCTAGCAAAGAGGGTAAAGAAACTAGGTATTTATATCTCTACACCACAGGTCAGCGGGTTAAGGGCCATCACTAGGGAGACATAAATTTCCATGCAATTCCAGCCTGCTAATGTTTCTAGGGAAGTGGGATTTCGTAATCAAAAGGTAGCTTCCCCCAAAAGATGTTGTTGCTGGCCCTAGGAAGTCAAGTTAACAAGTGAAGAGTTAAGAGAATCTGAGGGCATATGGGTAAGGCACTGACAATGGCTGCTGTATCAGACAAGTAATAGCAATTGTTACATAAGAAAAGGTACCCCAGAATAAAAAGAGAGATTGTGAATATAAAATATAACTCAGGCTAAACAGCTTTTAAGGCTACTATTATATATACTCAGTAAATCACCGTAGTTTGATGAAGAAATGAATAAACTGTTCACATACAGATACTCCACATCCCACTTGCTCTGAGCTCTGAGTTTTAATTTATTTTTTAAAGTACACTCAGACAACCCAGCCAAGAAGGGATAGTTTTGATGCAGGGCTTTTTCCTTTGTAAGAGATAGACACATTTTTACTGTAAAGAAGCAGAAATAAAAATAATAGACTAAACCCTACAATTTTCTTTAATGCAACTATATAGATAATTAAAAGTGTAAAGGAAAAAAGCATCATGAATTGAAGAAACACAGGCATCTTACTTCCTCCTCTCTACACATACTAAATCTCTCACATTCTTTCTCAAGATTTCTCAATGGCATCTCAACGTTAAAATTTTAATGTAGATTTCACATCTTATTATGGCCCTATCGTTAAATTTGGTTATTTTCAAAAATAGTTTTAATGCCTGCTCAATATGCTTCAATTGGAAGTGAATTATCAATTCTTATAATATCTATTTCTTTATAAATTAAGCTGAAGACCTAGGATATAATGTATTCTTTGTTTTCCAAAGGGGATCAATCCCAGGCTTATTAAAGTTGATAATGAGTTCTTTAGAAAAAGTTAGAAATCAATTTTGAGCAGGAAAGTTAAGGTAAGCAACATTATATGAAATTAAGACCAAAGACAACTCCATTTTTGCTAGTTTAACAAACACTATATATCAATTAAAATATGCTATTTTTTTTAATGAAGATGGCTTATATTGATTAAGAAACTTGTGAATGTCTGAATGTGTGAAGAGGTATAGAACTTACACTCATTTAGATTGATCTAGAATTGCTTAATTTGGTCTCAAAATGAAATTTCCCTTTAGGCTGTAAATTTCATCCCATTTGATCAAGATAATGACATACTAACCTTAAGCAACTGTCATTTATCGAGAAAACAGAAGTATTTATTACTACAGTAAGTGCAAGAAATTTAAAGATTTAAAACCCTAACAAAAGCTGAATTATAATATTTGCTATTTTTCATTCTCTCCCAATTACCTATTTCTACCTCACACCATGCAGTGTAACAACATTGATTTGATGCACTCATTACAGTATGGACCACATTCCTAAATATCTCTAAGCATTCATTCCTAGGGATTAATTAAACTCACATTCTTTTTTAAAATTTATTTATTTTGCATTACAATTCTTAATACACCATTATACAATAATTTATCATATCTCTGATTATATATAAGGTATGTTGACACCAAATTCACATCTTCACACATGTATTTTGTATAATGATGAGGGTCTAAACTCACATTCTCTAAAATGTTTTACTCTACTTAAATTTCAAATTTAAACAAAGATTTCAACCAAAGCATCTTTTTACCTTACTCCCCAAGTTTTAAATATAGTTGACCTTAAGTCAGTAGTAAATAATCAGATAAGAAAAGAAAGGGATGTACTATTAGGAAATCCACAGTGATGCAACCCTTAATTACTCAAATAAATGAACAGAAAAGTCTCATTTTTTTTTCTCAAAGGGATGGATATTCAAAAAACATTCTGCCAACAAGTAAGTTTACAATTAGTCATTTGTTTAAGAAACCCGAATATGCCCTAATATGTAAGTTAATCATCTGATAACTTAATTGAAATCTACATCTAGAAATTTAGCTCTAAGCTTTCAGGCAAGTAGGTTTTGGTGAGAATCCTCTAGAGGTCATTCAAGTGAAATGTCTTCCTCTGAATATAAATCCAGCTGTTGTCCTATCAAACAGTGAGAAGATCAAGTTGATAAAACAATTTTACAGGATACTAATGTGTTCTCCTATACCTGTATCAATATTTAAACATACCACAGTGTTGTTGTTGTTGTTGGAGGTTTTTGTTTTTTGTAGCAGAAATTGAATTCATAGGCACTGAGCCACATCCCCTGCCCCTTTTATTTTTTGAGGCAGGGTTTAGTAAGTTGCTTAGGTCTTGCTAAATTGCTGAGGCTGGCTCTAAACTTTTGATCCTCCTCCCTCAGCCTCCCCAGCAGCTTATAGTATGTGCCACTGTGCCAAGCCCTATACATACCATTTCCTTCAAGCATTCTTTTGTTTATCTACCTTATTATTCTTCTCCTCAATTTAAATGGTCTCCCTTCTTCCAGTCCCTCACTTAGGACTAGTAAACAATAGGCTCTTTAGTTCATATAGTCACTAGTGGTTTTGGTAAGCGGGAATTAAAAACCTAATCATCCTTTGAAAGAACCAATAAAACCAAATTACTGAACTTATAAAACCTAAGATTATAGCCAAGATCCAAGTGTTCTCACTAAGATCCCATGACCCCATGAACACAACTGGAAATAGTCTTCAAGCTTAATCAATAAAAATGTATCACCAACCAAAACAGAATCACTAAATGCAACTTTCTTCTTTTAAACAATAAGAAAGTGGGCCCCAAATTTAAATGTAATCAAAATTTTTGGTTCTTCAAAATTATTCAAATAAAGACTTATTAAAATAAAAATTGCCACCAATACACCCCCAAGCATTCTTAACTCTGACTAGACTATGAAATAGAAACCAGTTCTGCATTGGTCACATTTGAGACTTACTGGATCAGAATCTGCAAGAGTAATTTTCACTAACTTACCTAAAGGTTATGGCTAACTTTGTTGAATCATTTAATCTATTTCTATTTCTCTATATAGTATTTCATTCTTATTAATACTTTCGAATGCCACATATTTTCTACATAATTTAATATTTCATTTCATGTACACTAAAAAGATTTATAAATGTATTGAAATTTTAACAAAACTGATGATTCAAATTCCTACTAATGATGCCAACAAAACATTTCAATACTGATAGCAATTTAACATAGCTCATTTAGCATTATACTTAGTATAAGCATTGTTAATTAGGTTTTAAATACTAAAATTTTATCAGATTATTTTTTAATTTAACAATTCAAACTAAAGCTATCAGCATGGGTTTAATAATCTGTGCAGAGCCAGACTTCTGTACTTCAGGTAGGCAATTCCATTAAGTAATAGTTGTCATAATTCCACTTCCTGAATGTCTTCTACTACTTCTAATATTTCTTCAAACATCTGAGCACTAAGTATCAGTTTCCCAAACTTATCAAGTGTGAAGAAACAAGTCAATATTGAGGGTCAAACTAAAACACTATTTAGGGATGATTTTCTCATTAGACTATTTCTTTTAACTTTTAAATGCCTTGGGGCATAATTAAAAAACCCTGTTACTTTTCCTGTACTGTGTGTTAAAGTTTAAGTGTGTTATATAATTGAATTGATTAACAATTTTTAGAAGATTAATTAGCATCCCAACAGAAATTTAACAGAACTTTTCATTAATACCTTAATCTTTTTTTTAATACCTTAATCTTGATAGTTCCAATTTCCCTCTCAGAGCATTTTGAATTCCCAGAGATGGCTTCTAAATATGGACCTCTATTTACTTAATGGAGCTTTTCACCACTGAAAGTAGCTCTGTGGGGTGCTGAGGAACTCAGAAAAAGATGTGAAATGGGCTGCTCATGAACAGGAATGCAAAATAGGCCCTCTCAGCCTTGCAGGTTTTAAGCACAATATCCTTTACCCTGATTGCAACTTCAGCAGAGTGGAGTGGTTGGTTTGTTGAAATAATGAATAGTAGATGGCATCCATTTTAGTGGAAAGTTTTAATTTGTGATTCCCTGAGGCTGTGTGAAATGAAACACTCCTATTTATTCCTGAAAATGAAGCCAAATTGCTTCTGGAATTTCTTCTGAGAAAGATCATCTAAAAACACCAATTTGATATATTAGTCTGTGAAATAAAACATTTAATGAATGCACTTTTGTAGTAAAGAACACTATTTCCACTAAGCTTATTTTTATTTTGAAAGCATATTCTTATCTGATTAAGTTTCTACATTTAAAAACTGAGGCTGGGGTATACCATAATATCTAAGCTTGCCTCAGAAGCTCAGTAAATAAAAATCTAATTTTCCACATTTTTAGTTAAAATACCAATTATTTCTGAAAGCAATCATTAGTGCTACAGTAAAACTTTTCTATTATATTTCAGCAAGCAAACTATCAAATGGACTATATAGCAGTAGGTATTTGGAAGAAGAAAAACTAAAGTTTCCCCTTGGAAAATCTAGGAAGAAGAAGTATCCTAAATATTAGTTATATTAAGATTGGAAAAGAGATTCAAATTGGCGATGAAAACAAAGCAACTTTAAAACACTCAAATACTTTAAAAATCTCCATTACACATAATAAGTATGCTAATTATATATCAATTTAGCTATTTATTAAAATTTCTCCAAATAATATTACAGAAAATATTTGGTTAACCAAATCCTTATAGCTGAAATGAATTAAATAGCACTTACTTAAAACAGTAGATGCTTATTTACTGCCTAAAAAGTTAAATGTCTACTACACTACAGGCGCTTTTCTAAATCCTGAGGAAACCATAAAAAACACTTACTATTCTTACCCCAGCAGAACTAACAGCCAATTTGCAGGGTTGAGGAGGGAGTAGAAGGACAGAAAATAAACAAGGGAAAAAATAATTAAATAATATGGTATCAAGTAAAGATATAGAAATAAAATAAAAACTGAGTTGTGAAGAGAAAGTAAATGGGAAAAAAAGCCAAAGGGAGTATAATATAACTATCCCAGACAGTGACTGAGCTGAGACCTATTTAGGAAATGGCAAACCCAAGTTGGGAATACCTTACCTGTAACTCAATAACACATAGAAATGAAATCAAATACAAAACAGACCTCCTAACTTTTATGGGGCCCAGGACAAGAGTACAAATAAAGGTCTATATACTAAAAGTCTAAATATTTATAAGTTCCAAATGAGATAACAAACTGGTTAAGGAAATACAGTCCCTTCACCAGAAGCAGTGAGATGAGCAAATATGGCCTCCAACTCGGGATTGATCCCCCACCCTCCTACACTGGGCTCAGTCTGTACTACAAAGGGCCTTACACACCTGCATGTGGGCACCCCAGCTTACACCTTCAAACTCATTTACACACAAACACACACAAAGAGAAACAAAGGTTAGCCTTCCAGAAGACAGACTCAGAGAAGAAGCTTGCACTTAAAATCTTGAGGCTGTTTTATTAGGTACTTCAGGGTTCTACAAACCCTGGAGCAAGATTTCCTTATGCTCTCATCCCATGAGGAATATCATATAGGAGAATCAGAGATGGCTATTTTAAAGTGTAAGGCTAAGAGCAAAAACCCCTCTTGCTAAAATTAGTGGGCAATATAATACATGCAAAGTCCCCAGCAAGTTTCTTCCCCCTTCATTAATTTACTTAAGCCAATCCCCTCCCCGGGATAACAGACTCCTAGTATCTGTTATAGAGAACTGTTTTCCCCATTATCACCTCTCAAAGAAGGAAAAATGGATAAGTAGCAATTATTTCACATTTAATTAATTTCTACGAGCCAGTCACATTTAATTTGTACCAAAACCTTTGATGTAGGTATTAGGTAGATAAATTAAAGTTGAAAGTTTAAGTAATTTATTCAAGATACATAAAATAATAACTATCATTAGAGTTAAAAACTGTGCTTTAAAGATAAAACACAGAAATTCTAACTGCAACTAGTTAACCACCCCTCTTCAAAGAAGCAAATTAGAAATGTTTCATAGAAAGGAAAATAAGATAAACAGAGAAACAGAATAGCTTTTGCATAAAGACACCATAAAAACATTAGATTTAAATAGAAGGTGTTCATGTCATAATATAGAAAATTTAGAGACAAATTTCATGTCCAACAGAAGACAATTAGATGAATGACCCATTGATATCCTGACGTGTTTCCACTCTTCTCACTTCAAAGACTTACCCCTCCGTTTTTTCCCAATCTCTTAGATCTTTCCCTTGCCCCAAATGGTATCACCTCTAACATAACAAATTCAAACATCTCTCCCTCTAATTGCAACCCCAGGTTCACTCAGTTTGCTCAGAAAACTTTCAAACCTTCTTATGGAGGGGGTGCTGGTACATGCATGGCAAGAACTCTTTAACACTGAGCTACATCCCCAGGCCCCTCATCACACCTGTTCTTCAACCACATCCACCCCGATGACTTGTCTAACTTTTTTCCAGTCCATTACACTTTTCCATTATCTCTTCAGGTTTGCTTCTATAATCTATCATTTCAACTACACTCTTGCCAAAACCCTAAATTCTCTTACTTCAATGGGGTTTAGTTCATATATCTTTTACCTCCCCTTAATTATCAAATTTCTCCAAAAGTTGTCCATATTACTATCCTCATTTTCCTCACCTTTCATTCACTTCTCAATCCAACTCACCTAGTTTCTGTTCTCATAAGCCCAGTCAAGGTTATGTATGACTTCAGAGTGTCTAAATCCAATAAATATTATTCAAATTTTCTCATACTTAAATTCTTGCAAGTACTGTATTTAACACCAAATCACCCTTTTTATCTTGGCCTCCACATCATAGTTTGGGTTTTTCACAAATTTTATAAACAGTGCCTTCACCTTAACCCACTCTTAACCATTTTATTCCTTAAGGCTGTGTCTTAAGTCCAATTTTTTCCTCACTTATAGACATTTTTCTTCAGTGATCGCATGCATTTTCATGGCTTTAATTATCATCAGGATGTCAGTATCTGCTTTTCTACCTTCATCTTTTTCCCTAGGATGAAGTGTCAATTTAATAACAACAGTTTGGAATAAAAGTATAGTTCAGTGGTATAATGCTTACCCAGCATACAGGAGGTCCTGGGTTCTAAGCCCTAGCACTTCCCAACAACAACCAACACTTAGAAGTTTCTCTGGTACCTGTAGCTCAACATGTCTAAAACTGATTTCTTCATTCATTCCTCTCCCATACTGGTTTGTTTTATTTCCTTCTGTAAAAGGCAACTTTCCTACCCTGAGTCGAACAAGTAAGAAATCTGCAAATTATACTTTCCTTTACCTCCTTCCCCATATCTGCATGTCAGATCTAGCTTCCATCCTTAATTCATGAAAGTTACAGAAATTAAAGGGAATGCAAAGTCAAAATTGAGGTGAACCAAAGGGTTCTAGCTCCACTCCATTGTTTTTCTGTGTTTGAACATTATTATTTTGGATGATATTCAAAATCATGTAAACAATTCATTTTGAAATGCATTTAACAACCAAAAAAATAGGTTTAAGTATGTATAGATGGATACATGATAAAGCAAGTATAGTAAAATATTAAAGGAAGAATCTTGGTAGATATATGAGTGTTTACTATGAAATTCTTTCAACTTTTCTGTACATTTGACATTTTTAGTAACAAAAAGTTGGGAAAACTCAAGCAGAAATGCATCTTGGCTGTAGTGATTAACCCTTTTGTTGGAATTCTAGTCCTAGCCTGAAGGTAAATTCATCTTATATTCCCAAGGAAAAGGAGGATTGATAAAAACTATTCATTTGCCCAAAATATATTACAAAATTTTTATATCCTTATCTCTCACTTGGCAGCATCCACTGTACTAAGACTGAGGTGTTAAAGAGAAATCTGAATGGGCCTGCAAAGTGATAGTTTAAAGTAAGAAGTGACTATCCTAGTTTGGAAACCGAAAAGGAATGATAGGTGAAAATGATTATCCAATTGATTTAACCTAATTATATTTGGTTATTAGTACACATCATTTCATATGCCCTGTTTCTCATTTGGACAACTGACTAGGTGACAGCATCCTTTAGTGAAATAGGAAACTCAGAAAGAGGAACACATTTGTGGAGTGACTTTTTAGGTGTTTATGTTATATCTGAATAGAGATATCCAACAGGTCCAGAACTGGGGACAAATCTGAGTACTGAGAAAAGACTGGGGGTCATCATCATCATAAAAATGGTGTAAGAAGCCAAGATCCTGGGTGAGATCATCCAGACAGGCTGTGTATAGTGATAAGAAATTATTCCTTCTTTTATTCTTTTACCCATCTATCAAATTGTTATTGTTACAGGACCTAAATAAAAAGCGACACTATTTTCTAACACATCATAATTTCCGGATTGCCAAATACAATGACCTATTTGCAAGCCCAAATGTGTTTAACTTACTTTCTCACAGCACTTACTTGTTTGGCTACCTTTTCATTGGCAAGCTCTCTTATGGTGACATCTAGATCACTATTCCTCTCCCTCCCCCATTTTCATTCACCTCCATTTTAAGTCTCTCATTGAGACTTAGAATTTGACATTTGCAGAAATCCACCCCTGGTCCATTGGCCCTTAAATCCTCATTTCTAACTCCATTTTTCTCACTGGTTTCAGGTCAAACTGACTAACGTATAATACCTAGCTCAAAACTAAAAAATGTGTTGGTTGTACAATATGGGCAATACTATCCACCTTGGAGAATAGTATTGTTCTAGCTTGTAAGGATCAAATGGTTTAAACTCTCTGAATCTACCTATCATGTCCTGAAGACAAAATATTGATTTGCAAGCCTATTGATAGCGCTAGTATGGTGCTACACACGCGTAATCCATAACTTTAAATGAACACGACAAATTACGATAAGTGGTACCTTACCCACATGCTCTTGTGTAAAATTTCTAATATCAAAATACTAACTTCTATCCGTGAGCATTCAGCTTCCATAGTGTTACTCAGGTTGCGTGCGCTGACTCGCTTTTAAAGAATCTCTCAAAGGATCGGGGACTAGCTCAAAGTGACAGACAAAACTGCCTCCTTCCACGTATACCAAATTTGGGGAAATACTTGAGAGGTTTCTTAAAAAAAAAAAAAAAAAAGATTCGGCTGTTTAGGACCGAAACTGAAAAATACGCCACAAAAACATCTGCAAGCGAATCAGAGAAGAGGAAGTTTAAGGATAACATAGTTCACTAAGCACAGACAAAATCGGAGGTTTCATCTTTCCCGCTGGTTCTTAAAAGACCAACCACGAAGACTTTCCGTCCTGCTCCTCTCCACTTCCGCTCGCGCACTTTAATTGCGTCACCATCTCAGATCTCGCGGGATCACCCTGTTGCGGAGGCCCTTTTTAGCAAGGGTCTCGCGAAACTTGTTCTACAGGTCCAAGAGCTAGTCTCTCACCCTTGTCCACCGCATCTCTCAACCAGTTCTTCTTTTCTCTTTCCAAGCCACAAATTACTCCCCTCCCCTCATAGTCCTCCTCCGGTTTCCGATTTCGTATCGGAACCGGAAGTGTGGTGGGCGGGGCCCGGCAGCGGAAAACGCCGCGGAGCCCGAGCCGGGACACGGCAGTGGCCGCTGCCCAGTCCACCGCCACGGATCGCGGGGTGGCAGGGCTGTGCGGCCCCAGGCTGAAGGTCGGCCCGGAGGCGGCTGGGTACGGGTCTCACCCGGATTGTCCGGGCGGCACCGTCCCCGGCCCCCCCGGGCGCCGCGAGGGATCATGTCTACAGCCTCCGCCGCCTCCTCCTCCTCCTCGTCTTCGGCCAGTGAGATGATCGAAACCCCTTCCCAGGTCCTTAACTTTGAAGAGATCGACTACAAGGAAATCGAGGTGGAAGAGGTGAGCGAGGCCGGTCACCGAAGTGCAGGTCGTGGCCCGCCCCGGCTTCTGCAGGGTCCCGGCTCTGAAGGCGCCTCCCTGATCCCTTTAATTCGAGGGGTTCACCCGGGATCCCCCACAGCCTCTCGGAGATGAGGTGTGGAGGACTGAGATTAACTGCTCGTTGGTAGTTTTCCCCCTTTCTTTGACACTCTTACTGAGTTTGAGTTTGATACTCTGGTGCCTGGATTTGGTTCACCTTAAATAGAATGAACTGGTGAGAGTATGGTCCACCACTTCTCACATCTGTAAGTATTGTAAATTCAGCGAAGACCGTGGTCATTGTGGAGTTTCATTTCGCTAGACCTGGTGTTCTTAAGGGCCAAAGATTGTGTTGTGTTGGACTTCTAGTCCAGTGCCTGCTATTTAGGGATGCTCAATAAATATTTCTTAAATTTGTGGATAATGAAGTCTAATAAAATGTTCCCCGCAGTACCAAAATGGTTCTCAGTTTATCCGATACTATAGGGCAATACTAATAATATTAATTGTTCTTTCTCCAATTAGGCCAATTTTGATGAACTTTACCGTTAGTAACAAACTAGTCTATGATGAAAAAAGTGTTTCAGGTAGCATGTTGTAAAAGAGATAACTAATGATTATAGTGACAACCAGAATTTTTCAACAGACCAAAAATCGCTGTTAGAAAATTGAATCCATTCTTTATTCTGCACTAATTTATTTTAGAAAAGGTAGTTCATTGTATCTGTAATGTGTTGCCACTTTTCAAATTCACAGAGGGGTATACAGTTCTGAGGATCATAAAGTTTAGAAAAGTTTTTTTAAAATGTAACTTTTTTTAGGGCTGGGATTGTGGCTCAGCGGTAGAGCGCTTTGCCTAGCACGGGCGGGACCCGGGTTAAATAATCCTCAGCACCACATAAAATAAAGGCATTGTGTTGTGTCCATCTACACCTAAAAAATAAATATTAAAAAAAACTGTAAAAAAATGTAACTATATTTAAATACACTTTAGAATTTGTTAAAACTTTGTGAATAGTTTCATACAGTTACCATTTATTATTTTTAAGTTAATTCATATTGCAAGTATCATAGGGCTGGTCCTAGTAAAATAGTATGAACTCTGAGTTATCTTTATTTTAAAAATCTAAAGTTACTTTGCAGTAGCAGCAGATTAAAATTAGTAAGCTAATTAGCATTAACAAATAGATTATTCCCCGTGCATGTTTTGGAAGAATAATGGATTACTGAATTACATATTTTTATTACATAGAATACCTGTAGAGAACATTGTATTCCTTGAGAATATTCTCATCTTACAAGGTAGTGTGGTGAAAAGAGCAAGATTTGGGGCATTAAAGGTAGGTTCAATATATCATAAATGCTGTGCGATTTGGGAGCACGTTTCTTAACTTATTTGAGCTTCTTAATTCCTTAACTGTAGCTTCCTTAACTACAAAATAAGGGTAAAATTTATATTTTGTCTATATAGCGGATCTGATTAAACAGTATACGTATCATCCTACACAGTGCTTGACACATATTAGAAAACAGTTCCAGTGAGGAACAGTGACCTGCTGTAAGGTTGTATAACTAAAAGACAACTTGTATTTTGAAGAAAAGAAAATATTTTTTGGTATCTTTTTTTCCTCTCATTGAGGCTATGTTAAATTCCTTTTTCAGAAATGGATTGCTGATCCAGCTTTCATGGCTAACATTCTTTTTTAAGAATAAAAATTCAGTGAGTCAGAATACAAGAATTGCAGTTTTTAAATAAGCATTTACGTCTACTCTGTGGTGAACTACTATGCTTGGAGACTACAAATTGTTATATAATAATAACTTGTGCTTTACCAAGTCATTTTACAAACTTACTTCATTGGCTTATTGAAACCTTAGTTTTTGCACGCTACTTTCTAAAGCTTTTTGTATTCTTGCTTTATGAAAGTATGTGCTGAAGAGACATTTAGCAATTTGATGCTTTTCCTCAAAAGCCACTTCACTTCTGGTTAGGTTTTTGTTTCCAAGACTCCTTTTTTGGTTTTGTGTTTCAACCATCACCACTGCCTCATGTATTTAAGACATTTTGGGAAGAAGAATTTTGTTTTTAGATGAACATTTTTTCTATTTTTAGGTAGTTATTTAGAGTTTTTTGGTTTTGTTCTCTTACTTTTTAGTACCCAGTTTACTTTCACATTGCAGATTTATTTCAGATCTTTCTGATGTTGAGACTATGACATCATTTCTATCCTATTTTTCATTTCCACACATTAAAAGTGTTATATAATCCATGGTGCACCAGGGGTACTCTATTTTTCAACTTTAGATTCTGCTTCTAGGTTAAATCAGGAGTAGGAAAACAGATGACTAAAAACAAACAACAACAACAAAAAAAAGCAAAATGTTTTGTATTACTTTCAGTATTATATATGTTCAAATGTATCACCTTTTAAATTAAAATCATATACTGTATTTCTCAATATATAATTGAATCAGCATTATATCAACATAATTAGAAACTAAAAAATTCCAACCACAGGTCAATTATTATAATTTAGTAGATAAAAATATTCCTAAATCAGCTGCTTTTAATCACTGCATTCCTAATATTGTGGCTCAGTAATATATTGGGCACTTTTAAAATTCCGTTCTATCAAATTTATTTAGGTTCTCAACCTCAGGAATTTACCTACTTTTTTTTAAAGTCGTTCCATTTTTATCTTCTTAGATTTGAGGGTAGAGAGTGTTAGAATTAATTTTGAACTGTGTACATTGAGGATAAGGTTGCAAGAAGTGATAAAAACAATGTAGTATGGTGAAAGGTTGCTGGACTGGGCATTTAGAAAATTTGGATGCTATAAATTCCGCCATAATATATTTCTGTAACTTTGGGCAAGTTCCCTCATTTTGGGGGCCTGTGATTTCTCTTATAAAGTAAGGGATTGGACAAGGTCATTTGATATCTCTTCCAGTTCTCAAATGAAAACATGTTCATTGTTTCCAGTGTTTATACTTTGTTTCCACAGTAAGCTTAGAAATTCTTTAAAGACAGTGATTATGATATCCCATGAAATATACTTGGTGACCAATTAATTTTGGATAGACAGGTCAAATGAAATCCCCATTTTATAGGTATTAACAAGTGGTCATGAAGTTTTATTTGCCAAAGGCCATGTCTGTAAGTAAATGGTAGGACTGAGGATTGAATTTGAGATTTCTTACTCATGAGTCATATGCTCTTTCCACTGGATTTACAATGTCACTTTAGTTCTTTCTGATGTACTTGATAATGTAACCTTACTCTGGGAATAGAAATACATAATACTCATTTCCTTTATAGTAGTTAGTCCCCAGCATTTAACAAGCATTCTCTGTGAACAATACTACTGAGGTTCTGTGGAGCATGAATAGAAGAATCCTAGGATTCTCTTAGAAATATCTGACTCAGTATGAGACTAGAATAAACAGAACTGTTAGTTAAATTTTCAGAACCATGAACTTAAAACTATGAATATGGTATAAATTGAGCAGATAAACCATAATTTAAAAGTTAATTGCAGAAGCCTCCATTGAGTGGGGACAAGTTTTAAACTAGGGTTTTGAATAAAGTGACCATCATCATGGGTTGAGAAATTCACAAAAAAGTGTCTTTGCATTTGTTCCTGTGCCCAGAGTGAATGTCTTTGTCTCCTCACTATTCAAGGCCTACCTCAAATGTCCCTTCCTTAGAGAAACACTCCTCCTGCAACTAGATCTTTTCATTTCTGTTATTTTTCATGGCACTTACAGAAACAGAAATTGTGTATCCCTCTTAGCAAAATTCACATTTGTAACCTCAATGCCTAAAATCTAGAAAGTTCTCTTTAAATATTTGTTGAATTAGTAAATAAAATTATCACAGCATAATTATGACAATTAAATGCCTATATGGATCTCTTATATCACATATAATAAAACAAGGGTTAAGATGTGTTATGTGATTTGACTAAGGTAGCATTTACACTGGAAATGAGATCTGGTTCTTATTCCAATGTTGATTCTATTATATTCCATTATACTTAGCGAATACTTTTGTTTAACAGAGGTAAAAGATGCAGTCAAGAGCCAGGTGCTATGCATAAGCCAAGTATTGGTGGACCTTTACTGAAATACTAAAACCCTATATACAATGGTTGCTTTGTAAAAAAGAGAGACCCAGAATGTGGATCACAAGTATAGTGTATGAGCAAGCATATTGGACACATACAATCACTAAACATGTTCTTAAGTCTTATGAGAAACACACACAAAAGTTTTGTTTCAAAAGCTAAAACTTACTGGGAAGAGGAAATGTAGAACGAGCTTGTACAATGATGTAAATTTTATTGGTTTAAATTATAAATGTATGAGCAACTAGAAAAAACCCTCAATCGTGTGTGTGTGTGTGTGTGTGTTTATATAAATACATACACATACATATATATATATATATATATATATGTGTGTGTGTGTGTGTGTGTGTGTATAAAACAGAGGTCTGAATAAGCTGAGTCTGTAGATTTGTTAGTCACTATTTAATGCTGGATATATAAAATAATCAATAAACTTTACCATGTGAAACTTAAACTGATTTCAATAGAAATCTGGAATGGTTATTATGGTAAAGAAGTAGCTTACAGAGATAATTTTTGTGTTGTGCATGTGTAGCTTAAACGGTAACCTGAGCATATTATTTGAAGGAAAGGCCTATTAAACAGGTCAGAAGTTTTATGGCAGGCTTTAAAAGAGTACATGGAAAATTCAAAAGAAAGAATAATCACCCCTTTTATGTTATCAAGTCTGTCTTGTCAGCAGATGGCAGTTCTACTCTGCCAGTTTATTAATAGATATTGAAGTTCTGAAATAGTTGGAGGCCCCAAGTCCTAACTAATAAATGTATGATCTATGCTTGTTCTGTCATGTTCCAGATTTCTAGCCAAAATCATGACAACATAGCCAGGGGTCCATTCACATAGTCCATATAACAGAGCCAAACCAAACTGACAGCTATAGTCACTGAACTAAAAATAACACAAACTGGGGCAATTAAGATGAATTATTTAATAGCAAATTAAAAGCACAAAGGTATACATCCTTTTCCATTTAGTTTAGTTGATGTCTTTTTTAAAAATCTAATTTCATGAAGGAATGGAGTAATCTTTTATCCTGAAGAAGTCAGTTTTTAAAAAATTGCTTTCTTAAAATAATTCTGATTTTAGTTTTTGTTCCTTACAGTAGTAATTACATTAAAACATTCTTATACCATCTCTTATATTGCTATTATATTTTTATTAAGAAATTTAAATCTGCTTTTTTAATTTTTATTGAGACTAAAGTTATAAATCCAAAACCAAGAAGACTAAACCATGGGAGGGAGGGGGGAATGCATATCATAAAAGAATTGATCTAAAATATTTTAACTTAGAAGGAAATATTTCTTAAATTGACTTTTATAGTCAACGTCCTCTTTGCGCTCCTGTATTCTATTTTTTACAAAGATGAGGCATTGTGAAGAATATCTGACATATTTATTTGTAGGTGTACCACTTTGAATGAATAGTGATTTGAATAAACTGAGTCTGTAGATTTATTCAAGATACTTAAAACTTAGATATTTTCTCATTTTTATACTCTTGATAAAATTAGTTTTGGGGAAAACCAGTCATTCAAAATAATTGTTACTGGTAATGTTTCAGAAATACATTATATTATTCAGATAATGAATACAATCCAGAGGTATATTTGATTTGTGAATTTGAATTAGAAATTTAGTTTCAAGTAAAATGTACTTTTTTCAGTATTTTATAATTTGAATATTATGTTTTTCATTGTTTGTCTCAGTTGGCCAATGCTTACTCAGTAGTGACCCCGGTACTCTCTTCTCTTGATCTGTCATGTCAGTAAAAACATTGGATTGCTGTCTGCAGTTTGTAACTTTGACTTATTCCTTCTCTAACAATGTATGTAATTTCCTTATATGTTTCTTGGTATGACATGTCATAGTACAGGCAAGACAATTTCTCTGAATCTGATATTCTCCACCATTTTATATTCTCAATGTAATAAGTAAATATGCTACCAAGCTATTGGTATTTAAATTTTTTTCTTAAGAGTATAGATTTTTAAAAAAACAAAATCAATACACTTGTAATGTTTTCCATATCTATAGAGTGCTCTTAGCCCTAGAGGGCTAGAATACAGACAATAGTGGACTTTATTCTTCAGTAAATCCTATTACAGCAGTCATTTCCATGGTTTTGGTTATTTCCCAGTAGTAAAGCAAGACACTTACTGTTTTGGGTATGTGTATGAAATATGTATAAGACATGCAAAAATAGATCCAGTATTTTTAAATAATGGGAGATGTAATAACAGCAAAACTTATAGTTCCATAATATTGTCTAATTATGTCTCAAGTTACAATAAATATTTTCCAAATACAATCATGCCAGAATATGAGGATTGGCTTGATTAAAATAAGCTAATATGCTAGATGCAGTGACACAGGTTTATAGTTCCAGGCTGAGGCAGTAGGATCACAAGTTCAAAAGCTGACTGGGCCACTGTAAATTGCTTAGTGGTAAAGTGTACCTGAGTTCAATTCCCTGCAAAAAGAGTTTTTTTGTTTGTTTGTTTGTTTTATAATTTGTAAATCTACTTAATCAAAGTCAAGTGAACTTCTATATGCTAAAAGGAAGGGACAGAAAATGAAGTCAGTATTTGACATGTTAGACTTGAAATACCTGTAGAACCTTGGCCTTTCACTTTTAAGTATATCTCCATCTTGGGTAAAACTTTTGGATGGGAAGAAGATTTAAGAGTATGAAGTCATGAGATTAGAGAGCACATTGAGGAAAAAAAAAAAGGGCCAAAGACTGAGCCCTAGAAAGTATTAGCATGTAAGATTTGGACAGAAGAAGAGGAGTTAGTGAATAATGCTATGATGGAAATATTTCATAATTAGTCTTCTGTTGATTATATTGTGGTTGATTCTGATTTTTTTTTTTTTTTTGACACTGCAAACTAACATGAACAATCCTTTCATACGTATCTGATTATTGCTTAGAATTAATCACAGAAGCACAATTTCTGGGTCAAAATGAATACACTTTTGGTTGTATCTTAACACATATTACTGTAATCTAGGGATTTACTAGGCTAGAGCCTCCAAGATGGTTCACTCTTTTCTGGCTGAGTGGTGCCAATATCTGCTGGGAGATCACTTGATTCTCAACCATACACTCAGTTGCCCTCCATGTGACCTATCCTTGTCAATTGGGCTTCTTAGATCACGTGGCTGGGTTCTAAGAGAAAGGAAATGGACGCTGCTAGGCCTCCTCAGCCCTGGTTTTGAAAGTAAAACATCACTTCAATCACACTACTGATTAAAGTAGTCCTTGGCTAGACTTGATTTAAGGGAAGAAGATACAAACTCCTCAACTGGGAAATTGCAGAGAAAGAAGAGATTGATGGTAGCCAGCTTTGGAGATTACCATAAGGCCGTTATTTACGCCTTCTCTTAACCCCAAATTGCTTGTTTCTTTAAAAATATGAGGTTTTTAAAAAACCCTTTTCTAAACTATTAAAAGTCTAATTTGAATATAATCTTTTGAAAAGTTGCTTGTTGGGCTGGGGATGTGGCTCAAGCAGTAGCGCGCTTGCCTGGCATGCGTGCAGCCCGGGTTCGATTCTCAGCACCACATACCAACAAAGATGTTGTGTCCACCGAGAATTAAAAATAAATAAATAAATATTAAAAATTCTCTCTCTCTCTCCCCCCCCCTCTCTCTCTCTCTCTTTAAAAAAAAAAAAAAGAAAAGTTGCTTGTTTTTGGTAGTAACATACTTGTGAGTAGCTTTTTCTAATGCTTCCTTTGTATAGGGCACTGGACTGAAGTTTGTGGAGCCTCCATTATTTTGGCTTCATGAGACATATCTGAAAACTGATTGTGGTTTACTGATTCTGTGATATTGAATAGATAACTTCAATTCTTGGAGCCTTGGTTTTCTCCTAAGATGGAAGTAAAAAATCTAATATATTCATAGGGTTCTGATGAGACTTAAATTCTATCACATTTGTGAGTGCTATATGGTGCAATCAAGGTTTGTTTAGCTACTTAAGAGTTCGTTCTTCAGTCATAAATATTTTCCTTTTTTTTTTTTTTTGTATCAGGGATTGAACCCCAGGAATGCTTGAACCCACTGAGCCACATCCCCAGCCCTTTTTTTATATTTTATTAGAGACAGGATCTTGCTTTGTTGCTCTCTAAGTTGACATGACTGGTTTCTAGCTTGGGACCCTCCTGCCTCATCCTCCCAAATTGCTGGGATTATAGGCATGCTGGCCCTTCTTTTCCCTTTTTACTGCCCAGCATGATGTCTCGGCGCTTAAGAAAACTTATGTAAGTAATACAGCAAGAGAAGGAGGACTCTTTGGTCTATGTGAGTGCTTCCACTGGAATATTGTATTATGCTGTTGATGTTGTAGCCTAATGTGTGGTTTACCAAACATCATAATTACCTGGAGGGCTTGGGAAAACACACTGTTGAGCCCTACCTTTAGACTAAGTAATTCTGAGTAGGAGCCTGATAATTTACATTTCTTACAAATTTCTAGATGATGCTAATGCTTTTGAACCAAAAACTGCCCTTTGAGGGCTACTGGCTTAATGCTTTCATTATTCTTATAGCTGCTTTCTTCTGAAAACATTTTTTTTCCTCTTGGTTTCTGTGACAGTCTTCTGCTTTGCCATCTGGCTGACTGTTCCTTCTTAGTATTTGCTAGTTCCCAGTGTTGTATTCTCAAAGTTGAAATGCTGGCAGGTGCGGTGACACAAGCTTGTAATCAGCGGCTGGGAAGTCTGAGGCAGGAGAACAGAGAGGCGCTAAGCAACTCAGCGAGACCCCTTCTCTAAGTAAAATGCAAAATAGGGCTGGTTTGTGACTCAGTGGTTAAATGCCCCTGAGTTTAATCCCTGGTACCTACCCCCAGCCCCCAAGAAGTCGAAGTGCTTCAAAGTAACATAGTCCTCAAGACTACAATATCTAAATGTTGGTTTGTTTTTTGCTTTGGGTTTTTTTTTTTTAAATCTCATCTAATTGGCTTCATGAGAAATTGACAAGAAATACCCTCACCCTCCGTATGCTGATGACTCCCACATTTGTATTTTTCCCATAATTCTTCACAGACGCGACTCATGTTTTTACCTTCTTACTTTAAGCTTCTATTTGGATCTCTAGTTGGTATCTTAAACTTTATGATTAAGACTAAATTGAGTTATTTTTTAAAAACTTGCTTTTCATTCTTATCCTTTAAGAAATTTGGACATTATTCTTTTTTTTTAATTATTTTATTGTTGGTTGTTCAAAACATTACATAGTTCTTAATATACCATATTTCACAGATTGATTCAAGTGGGTTATGAACTCCCATTTTTACCCCGTATACAGATTGCTGTGTCACATCAGTTACATTTCCATTGATTTACAAATTGCCTTTCTGGTGACTGATGTATTCTGCTGTCTATCCCATTCTCCACTGTCCCCCCTCCCCTCCCCTCCCCTCCCCTCCCCTTCTCTCTCTCCATCCCCTTTACTATAAATCGTTTCTTCTACTTATATAATTTTTCTCCTACTCCTCCTTTCCTCTTATATGTAGTTGTGTATAACCCTGAGGCTCACCTTCCAATTCCATGCAATTTCCCTTACCTCTCACTTTCCCTCCCGCCTATCATCCCTGTTTAATGTTAATCTTCTTCTCAAGCTCTTCGTCCCTACCCTGACCTTGGTTACTCCCCTTATATCAAAGCAGTCATTTGGCATTTGTTTTTTAAGGATTGGCTAGCTTCACTTAGCATAATCTGGTCTAATGCCATCCATTTCCCTCCAAATTCTATGATTTTGTCATTTCTTATTGCAGAGTAATACTCCATTGTGTATAAATGCCACATTTTTTAATCCATTCATCTACTGAAGGGCTTCTAGGTTGGTTCCACAATCTTGCTATCGTGAATTGTGCTGCTATGAACATCGATATAGCAGTGTCCCTGTAGCATGCTCTTGTTAGGTCTTTAGGGAATAGACCGAGAAGGGGAATAGCTGGGTCAAATGGTGGTTCCATTCCCAGCTTTCCAAGAAATCTCCATACTGCTTTCCAAATTGGCTGCACCATTTTGCAGTCCCACCAACAATGAACAAGTGTACCCATTTCCCCGCATCCTCGCCAGCACTTGTTGTTGTTGGACTTCTTAATGGCTGCCAATCTTACTGGAGTGAGATGGTATCTTAGGGTGGTTTTGATTTGCATTTCTCTGACTGCTAGCGATGTTGAGCATTTTTTCATGTACTTGTTGATTGATTGTATGTCCTCCTCTGAGAAGTGTCTGTTCAGGTCCTTGGCCCATTTGTTGATTGGGTTATTTGTTATCTTATTATCTAATTTTTTGAGTTCTTTGTATACTCTGGATATTAGGGCTCTATCTGAAGTGTGTGGGGTAAAGATTTGTTCCCAGGATGTAGGCTCCCTGTTTATCTCTCTTATTGTTTCTTTTGTTGAGAGAAAACTTTTTAGTTTGAGTAAGTCCCATTTGTTGATTCTGGTTGTTAACTCTTGCGCTATGGGTGTCCTATTGAGGAATTTGGAGCCTGACCCCACAGTATGTAGATCATAGCCGACTTTTTCTTCTATCAGACGCCGTGTCTCTGATTTAATATCGAGCTCCTTGATCCATTTTGAGTTAACTTTTGTGCATGGCGAGAGAAAGGGATTCAGTTTCATTTTGATACAAATGGATTTCCAGTTTTCCCAGCACCATTTGTTGAAGATGCTATCCTTCCTCCATTGCATGCTTTTAGCCCCTTTATCAAATATAAGATAGTTGTAGTTTTGCGGATTGGTTACTGTGTCTTCTATTCTGTACCATTGGTCCACTCGCCTGTTTTGGTACCAGTACCATGCTGTTTTTGTTACTATTGCTCTGTAGTATAGTTTGAAGTCTGGTATCGCTATACCGCCTGATTCACACTTCCTGCTTAGCATTGTTTTTGCTATTCTGGGTCTTTTATTATTCCATATAATTTCCTGATTGTTTTATCTATTTCTACAAGAAATGCTGTTGGGATTTTGATTGGGATAGCATTGAACTTATAGAGAACTTTTGGTAATATCGCCATTTTGATGATGTTAGTTCTGCCTATCCATGAACAGGGTATATTTTTCCATCTTCTGAGGTCTTCTTCTATGTCTCTTTTTAGGGTTCTGTAGTTTTCATTGTATAGGTCTTTCACCTCTTTTGTTAGGTTGATTCCCAGGTATTTTATTTTTTGGGGGGATATTGTGAATGGAGTAGTTGTCCTCATTTCCGTTTCGGACATTATTCTTGATTCATCTCTTTTCCTATATACCTATCCTGCCTGCATGTAGACCATCAGCAAGCCCTGTTAACTTGGTATCCTCAGGTTTCTGCACTGCCATCACTCCTTTATTATTATTATTATTATTATTATTATTATTATTATTATTATTTAGTTATAGGTGGACATAATATCTTTATTTTTTTTTTATATGGTGCTGAGGATCGAACCCAGTGCCTCAAGAATGCAAGGCAAACGCTCTCCCTCTGAGCCAGAATCCCAGCTCCCCATCACTCTTTTCCCTCACGGCTGCTGTCTCTTATTTGGGCTGCTGTAATAGGTTCCTAACACATCTATTATATATTCTCTCTTCCCTGTAATGTATTCTTCACATAAGAGCTAAAATGATTTTTTTAATGGAAATCCTATCACCTCTCCTCCCTTAAATTTCTCCACTGCTTCCCACTTACACCTAGACTAAAATCCAAACTCCTTTTTGTATTATATAGGCCACTTAGGATCTAGCCTCTGCCTATCCCTCCAGCCTTGTCTTAAATCACTTTTCTCTTCCCCTGCTAGGCACCAACCACACTAAACACTCTTTAAGTATTTCTCTAGGTCATTAGTAAAATGTCACCTTTCTTCAGTGAGGCCTATCTAAAATTAGTTGAGGGGGAAGTCCATACATATATGTAAACACACAATTATGTTTCTCTTTTTCCTAGCACACTTACTTTCTGAAATTTTGTATACTTTTCTTACATACCTTGCTTCCTCTCTATCAGTTTCTTTTCATAAGAATATAAACAGCAAGAGTAAGGATTATAGTTTGGTTTGTTTGCTGCTATGTCTATAATCCAGAATAGCGCCTAGACCATAGATAGAATTCAAATATTATGAATAAGAAGGGTATTTTCTCTTAGGGACTTTATATTACTTGTTTCTTCTCCCTCATCTTGGTTGATTCCCTTTGTCATTCAAATATCAGGTTAATAACCTCCTCAGATGGGCTCCTGTTCTACCCACTTAGAAGCTGTCACCAGTCTTTGTCATAATGTCCTTGCAGTTTTTTATTGTCTGTGTGGCTTTTTAAAAACAGTCTGGCTTTCTGTTTTTATTCATCCTTTTGTGTTTTAATTGTTCTTTCTCCTCCACTGGCCCCATATATTAGGAATTATATTTCACAGTAGATCAAGGCCTTTGTCTTTACTTCTGTATTTCTCGTATACCAAACAGTAGCTGAATATAGTAGGCCCTCAAGAGTTGTTGGTATAAGGAGTAAAGAAATGAAGTTCATTTATTCTCTTTTCATAAAGCCTCATTTTCAGGTAGCTGTCACCCATTTCTCCCTGCTTGCTAACTAGGCCTTTTCCTTGACTTTCATTGATCCTTAGGAACTCAGCCTGTTCTCTGCATTAAGCCCCCCCTTTTTTTGAGCAGTCTTTCATTCAACAGCCTCTGATATAAGTCCTAACGCTCTGCCCTATAATAGCTTCCTTCCCATTGTCAGAAGACTCTTTGTCAGTTACCTTTTTTGTCAGTTTTTCCTGATCACTTCCATGTTCTGGGGCCAGGGGAGCTTGGGGTATAGTCTCCCTCTGTCTTATCTTTTTTGCCACTATTCTTAACTCATTTGTATCTTCTCTTGTTTGCAAGACATATTCTGTGAGGCTGCATGCTATTGGGGGTCTAAGTGAGGAGTAGGTGAGGCCAATATAAGTTTTTTCTGCCTTTGAATTCCTAAGCCTGTTCTGGAACAGGTCAGATTGGGGATGAAGTCTTTAACCTCCATCATGGACTCTGAGTTTTGGTTCTCTTCAGCTGTTAAGTATTTTAAAAAGAGATGAATGGATAAAAAAAATGTGGCATCTATACACAATGGAGTATTATGCAGCACTAAGAAATGACAAAATCATAGAATTTGCAGGGAAATGGATGGCATTAGAGCAGATTATGCTAAGCGAAGCTAGCCAAGCCCTAAAAAACAAATGCCAAATGTCTGCTTTGATATAAAGAGAGCAACTAAGAACAGAACAGGAAGGAAGAGCATGAGGAAAAGACTACAGTATACAAAGACGAATGGGGGGAGAGAAACGGAGAGAGAAAGGAAAGCATATGGAAATGGTAGGAGACCTTCAATGATACATAAAATTATAAGAGGTTATGAGGGGCAAGGGGGAGGGAAAAAAAGGGAGAGAATTGAACAACAGCAGGGGAGGTAGAGAGGGAAGATGGGAGGGGAGGGGAGGGGGGATAGTAGGGGATAGGAAAGGTAGCAGAATACAACAGTCACTAATATGGCATTATGTAAAAATGTGAATATGTAACAGATGTGATTCTGCAATCTGTATTTGGGGTGAAAATGGGAGTTCAAAACACAATTTGAGTCAAATGTATGAAAGATGATATATCATGAGCTATGTAATGCTTTAAATAATCAATAAAAAAATCTTAAAAAAAAACAACAAAAAAAAGAAATACTACTGTTGTTTAGTCTTGAATTTCTTCTGTACCTTCCTTTTATCCCATGAAGATAGTGGTCTCTTGTTTACAAATACTTTTTCTTTTTACCCCAAATATATCTATATTTATACTGTTGGGGGAAAAGAAGTCATTTTTGATACATAGAAATTTAATTCTCAAGCATTGACTTTCTGCTTATAGCCTTACTCCTTTGAATTCATTGCAGTTATTTCTGTCATATCTATGTATGTGTACAGCCTTGGACATCTTGCCTTTCATTATCATTTTAGATCCTGTTATTTCATTCTGCTTATAAAATATCTTAAAACTATAATGAGAATGGAGTTTTCTTGAAGCCATAGGCTCTCATCATGAATGTGCCTGTTTTATATTTCAGGGTGCTCTGGAAAATTGCTTTCTTGAGCAAAAGGGAAAAATTATTATGTCCTCATTTGCCCACAGTTTGTTCCCATAATTTTAAGTTTAAAGCTCAGAGTTAGATATCATCTCATCACTAGGTGGCACTTGTGGATCACAAATGGTCATATATACCCTACACAATTTTTTTGAGAGGTGATGTTTGAAATCCCTGTGTGAACATTCCTCAGAATAGAAAAATGAAAGGGAGTCCTACTAAGTACCAGTTGCTTTGATATATTGTAATATATGGTTGAAGAATACATTAAATTACTTTATAATCATTAGTTTATAGTTAGACTGGTTTCTGTGCATAGCTTCTTAGTCTCATGTGGCCATAAAGTTGAAAAACTTTTAGGCCCTGTTTACTATCCATATTAATTTACTGTGAGAGAAAATTTGAGTACTACAGCTCTGTTCACTGATTCACACCCAACCCTAAGCACTTACTGTTCTTTTGTAGTATTATGCAAATGCCTAATTTTCATTTGTGGACCCTATCGTTATTTACTGAGAAAATTGTAAGCATCTCTGTTTTACTGTTAAGAAAACAGAAGCTCAAGGACATTAACTTGCCCAGTATTAAGACCTAATAAATAGAGACTATGTGCAAATTCAAGGCTATTGGGTTCTAGAGCCTGGGCATCCCCCCCTTTTTTTTTTTTAATATTTTTAGTTGTAGATGGACACAATACCTTTATTTTATTTATTTTTATGTGGTGCTGAGGATCAAACCCTGTGCCTCACACATGCTAGGCAAGCCCTCTACATCTGAGCCGCAACCCCAACCCCAAATATTTTATTTCTTTTTATGTGGTTCTGAGGATCAAACCCAGTGCCTCATATGTGCTAGGCAGGCACTCTACAACTAAGCTACAACCCCAGCCCCTGGGCATGCTCTTTTCATTATTTTAATGGTGCCTGGTAACCACTACCCATTCATTGTAAAGTAACTAGATGACATGCAAATGATTCATGTTAGTTTCTTTCTCTTACTAGAAGTCTGGAAGAGACCAAGTGCCTAAGCAGCTGGAGGACCCTGAGGTCCAGAGTTAGGAAGCATAAAAGAGAAAGTTACCAAAGGAAGGACTGGCTACCAGAAATATTGGCCTAATTTGCAATTTTGCCTAGAGGCATCCTTATTTCCTTAAGGCAAAGTTGCATATAGAGCATGTTGAAAAATATATGCTCTGTGCTTCAGATCCTGACTTCTGAATACTATGTGACCATCTGATCTTGTAATCATGTGACCTGATTTTCTTACCTTTAAAATGGAGCAGAATGAAACATGTTAGTGCATGAAAAGCACGTAGAAGAATATCTGGCACAAGGTAAACATTCAGCAGAGGTTGACCATTTGGGTGGCTTTATACATGAATGATTTATGAAGTATAATTTGAGCCATGGCTAGAGTGTCCATACATTCCAGATTACAATTACTGTCCTTGTATAGTTGTTGTTGTTGTTATTATATTCTGTACAGGAATTAAACCCAGGGGTACTCTACCACTAAGCTACATCCCCTGTCCTTTTTTATTTTGTGATAGGGTCTCACTAAAGCTGAAGTGGGCTTCATACTTGCTATCCTTCTGCCTCAGCCAGTCAAGGAGTGACTGGTATTACAGGCATGTTCAACTGTTCCTTGTCTGGTATAGTCATTATTGATGCCCCCTACAAAGTGTCCCTATGTAGATAATAAATCATCTGATCATCCTAGCTATAGTCAGCTTTGTTATAGAAGAGTTTTATATAAGTTTCTCTAAAGTGAAGATTCCTCCAAGAGACGACATAACTGCTGTCTGGCATATGGGGGACATTATGTGTGTTACAAATTAGGATTGCTACCATTCTAGTATTAGACTACCTGGCATTAAACTGCACTGTACCATTTGTTTGCTGCATAACCTTAGGAAGTCAATTTACTTCTTTAATTCTATAAATCTAACATATTATGAAATCTATAAATCTAATTTAAATCTAATTTCTGTAAAATGAGGATAGCATTAGTACTTGTCTTCTATGGCTGTGTAAATAAGGTGATGTATGAAAAGCATGGAGCTCAATGTCTACATAGAAAATATATGCTATATAGAGAGTTATTCTAACAGGTATAAAAGCTAATTTTTATTTTGTTTTATTCCATTGTTATTTTTATAGTATGGAAAATTTCAAATAAAAATAGAACAACTTGACAAAGTGATGGACCCATGTGATATCTGTTAGTTTCAGACAGTAATACGATACACAGCTGATCATTTTTAATTTTTAAAAATGAGATATATTTTACATATTATAAAATTCACCCTCTTGAAATGTTACAGTTCAGTGACTTGCAAATTTACCCAGTTGGTCACCATTACAGTAAATCAGTTATAATATTTCATCATCTTTGCAGGATACTTGCTACCCATTTACATTAATTCCAGTTTTCACCTTCAGAACTAAGCAACTACTGATCTACTTTATAACACTATAAATTTTTCTTTCCTGGGCATTGCATACAAATGGAATCTGATATGTGGACTGGCTTTTTTCACTTAGTATAATTTTTTTAATACTTATTTTTTAGTTGTAGTTGGACACTTTACTTATTTATTTTTATGTGGTGCTGAGGATCAAACCCAGGGCCTTGCACATGCTAGGCGAGTGCTCTACCACTGAGCCACAACCCCAACCCTTAGTATTTTTTTTTTTTTAGTAGTATGGTATTTTTGAGGTTCATCTGTGGTGTTGTATGTATCAGTAGTTTGTTTCTTTCCTGATGAATAATATTCTGTTGTATAGGTAATACTGCATTTTGTCCATCTTTCAATATTGCATCTTTAATTATATTTTTTATCCTTTCTTTTATTCACTATCCTTACTTAATTACTCAAAGCTATTTTTTGCTTTTAAATACAATAGCTTAAAACATTTATTATAATTATTATGTTTCTGCTTTTTATTTTTCTGAACCATCTTCTGTTCATTCATCTTGCCTATTTCAATTTTTTTCTATAATTAATAGAATGCTTTACATTGTTTATGCCTTCAAATAATGTTTTGGTTTGTTGCTTTTGATTTTATTTGAGAATGAAGGGGTGTCTAGACCATTGAAACAGTACAATCTATTTTACAGATTGAAACAGTACATTTTATTATCTCTTTACTTTAATTAAAATCACTTCTTACCCAGTGGCAAATCCAGATATGGATGATTTCTAAAATTTTCTTAATCAGATTTGATTGTCTCCAGTGTTTATTTGAACTGAATCTATTTGCTTCTGATTCTTTTGGGTTTTTCTTTTAATTTAGGTTGTTGGAAGAGGAGCATTTGGAGTAGTTTGCAAAGCTAAATGGAGAGCAAAGGATGTTGCTATTAAACAAATAGAAAGTGAATCTGAGAGGAAAGCTTTTATTGTAGAGGTAAGAGATTTTATTTCTGTTGTGTAATCCTTCACCTGAGATACTCTGTGAATTTAATATTATCAAAGGCATCGTTTTTCAATTGTCATTTCTCTGTATACATGAACATCAATTTGGTTGAACCAAAGGTAGTACCATAGAAATATTTTTTCATTCACACTTT
Organism: Spermophilus citellus; assembly: GCF_964194105.1. NCBI lineage: Eukaryota > Metazoa > Chordata > Mammalia > Rodentia > Sciuridae > Spermophilus > Spermophilus citellus. The sequence continues at coordinate 99,481,146 of NC_138186.1, read as the reverse complement.
TAATTCTGATTTTAAATTAGGGATAAACTTAAAATTTAAATGAATTCATCCCTGAATTAAAATAGTATCTCATCTATTTTAAGGCATGTTATTTTAATTTTGAAATAGAAAAAAAATATTTTCTCATTAATGAAAATTAAAAGAAATTTATGCACTCATTCTTAATATTTTTAGAAATTCAAATGAGATTATTTTAAGGAAAAATAACTTCAAATTTGGTTTTTCCTGATTTAGCATGAAAATTTACAGTTCTGTTCTTTCACAGATTGGATGATGAAGGCAAGTTTGGTAATCATGAGGTCATTATATTATTTGATTTATTCCTTATTATATTAACTTTGTATTATTTTGTAAATAGATCACAGTATTTGATTACATCAGTGCTTTACACTTTTAATCTCATTTGCCAATGGGTTAGTGACCTTTACCTTATAAAGCTTCTGAATTTATATCTGTTCTCATTTAATCAGAATTTCAAAATATACTTACTTTTTTTTCTTTTAATGTATAACATGGAAAAATAAGCTTTGTTTCATTTTGTTTGCTTAGGCTGGCCTCATATTTAGCAATTCCCCTGACTCAGGCTCCCTAGTCGCTGGGATTATTGGCATGTACCACCACATACCTTTAATTTTAAAGAAATTAGAATTTAATTGTGATATGATAAAGTGATTTATAATTGACTGGGTGAATTGAGAAACACTGATGATTGGTTTAATTATTAAAGGAAGGTGATCTTTAATAGTGTGCTCTAGGAATCTAGACTCAGCCTTACCTTAGTCCCAATTTTTTGTTTATAGTTAGATACAGTCATCATATGCTGTTGCATTGACAGTGTCACAAAGATGGATGGGATGCATGTGTGGTTAAATGCTAGGAATCAAAAGTCCAAAAGATCATGATAGCATGGGAAAATTTTTAAATTAACTTGTACACACATGTAATTTAAAGAGTTCAGTTGTTCTCTAAGACTGTATAATAAGAAACTATAATCCCCTATAGCTTCTCCCATCTAAATTTTCTGCTTCTGAGAGACACCCACTTTGGTGTTTAGTGTCTCCTAATCCAGAAGCTATTTGTTGTACTGTCCCTAAAGAATTAGCCTCTAGTCTTCTGTTTGGATGCCCTGAGGTAGTCATTGAGCTATTGGAGGTTAGGGGAGGAAACTGGGGATCTAATTTTCCACGACTTCTTCCCTATCCCCATTTACTGGCTCATTTGCATAGGTATCTGGTACTACCACTCAATCTCTTGGAGGTTTTGTGAAAACAGTCTGGTTGATTCTTAATGTTTTTCTAATTGCAGTTTTCAGCTCTTTTAGATCTATTATGTCTGTTATTGCTAGTCATTAGCTTTCTAGCTTCCAAAATGTGTGCTTCTGTTTTCTCATTTCACATTCTTTCCATCCTTTTGAGTTTATACCTTAAAAAAGGCCTTTACCATGTTAGGCGGGAAATGGGATAAGTGCTTAAATAATCTGCTGTCTGAATCTTACTAGAATAAAATATAAGTACATATTTATGATAAATATAGTAAAGAGTCATGTTAGTTTTTCAATTAGGACCCCAAATCTGTACATGTTGACTGTAGAGAGACAAAGCTTTCTAGTAGCATATAGTAAAAAGATTTAGAGACTTCAGTGGACTTAATATAAGCTGTAGCATAATGTAGATAATAGTGCAAAAGGTTAAAGGCAGAATAGAGAGGCAAATGGAGAAGAGACCAAGAAGCAGTTTTGTGGAAAGGATACATTAACCCATTTTGTCCCATCTTCCTAGATGTGAAACACTTATAGAAACTTAAATATAGTAATAATATATATTATAGTGATATTAGATATAGTAACTATAATATTAAGAGTATATATATGTATGTATATATACACACATGTATGCTCTAGGTTATGATTTTCAACCTACCTTAATGCACATGTGACAACTTCCCTGAAATATTCACAGAATTGAAAACTTGGGACTTGATGGATTTATAGGAGTTTAGATGTGGAACAAAAGAAATGAGTACAGCCAAACCCTCATAAACATCAGTGTGAATTATTGGATCGTGGAAGATTAAAACTGGAAGTAGGGAAACTGGCTAGGAGGTAGCTATAGTAATTACTGCAGCAATTCAGGTTGGAATTACTAAGAGAGTGAGAATGGATAGGAGAGGATTATTTTAAGAGATAAATAGTGGAACTGGAGACGAATGTACAGAAAGAGTACACATTATAAGTCAGATAGACCAAAGTTCAATCTGTAGGATTTCTAGGCCTTCGCTTTAAGGTCTTGTCTTTAAAACAGAAATGATATTACCTTCCTTGCAGTGTTGTGATGATTATATAATATCAAATAAAACTGGGCCACATGGGAGTAGGTAGACTCTAAGATCAGCAGTGGCTACAAAGACAGTGATGACAAAAGTAGAGTGGCCTCTGGCTTGGATAACTCGGCTCACTGCCGTCTCTGAGATGATGTCCTAACATTTCTTGGCAGAATTTGTTTCTTCTGTGTGCTCATGCATTCTTCATAACTCTTGTTATAGCACTCTGCACATTGTTCACAAGTATTTGTTTATCTGCCTGTCTTCCCAGCTAAACTACTGGAGTGCCAAACTATTCTGTGCCATTCTAGGTCGGCACTTAGTATTTTCAGTGCCTGAGGCCACAGAACTTGCTACATGGTAAATAGTAATTGTTGAATGGTTTAAACAAATAGTTTGTATGACCATCACATTTAATAATGTTGTGAAATTAACACCTCAAAAACTATCACTTTTTAAAAATATTCTTAATTTGTTATAGCTTCGGCAGTTATCCCGTGTGAACCATCCTAATATTGTAAAGTTGTATGGAGCCTGCTTGAATCCAGTAAGTTTGTCACTTTTTCATTGTCATCTTGTCTAGAAGAAATGACATGACAGATGTATGCAAATATGTAGTACATGAAATTATTTTGATCTACTCTCTTAGGTATATTTCTGAAAAAAACAGTTGTACTTTATGCATTTGATATGTTTCTAGTCTTTTAGCAAAACAGTATATTAGAGGAGTTGTTTTAGGTGGCCTTATCTATTAACTATTAGTACTAGAGAAAGTCATCAAAATATTTTGTGATTATATTTTCATATTCATCTCCACTCTTAGAGGACACATAGAAGACAAAGTGTTTAAGTCATAGATATCACCCCTTCATTTCTTAGTTTAGCACACATGATAAAGACCAAAATAATAATTTTTAATATACCTATAAAATCAAGAGGTTGAATTTAGTTTTCCAGGGCTCTAAGATGCTATATAGCTCCAGTTAATTCTTTTGGCATATTTCCTTTAGGTGTGTCTTGTGATGGAATATGCTGAAGGAGGCTCTTTATATAATGGTGAGTGTCATTAGACCTGTCTTTATCTGGTAGATTAAAATAATTTGAAAACTTGTAGTACAAACTGTAAGTTATTTAATGTTCTTCACAGATTACCATCACAGTTCCAAAAGTAAGTCATTTAAAAAAACTCTTAAAAGATTAAAAATGAAAAGATAAGATGCTACATTAGTATGTGAGATTTAGAATTCTAAGTATACCAATTTTCAAATTGATTGTACTTATAAAACAGTTATATTGATTTTTAAATTAACATTTTATATAAATTTGTACTTTATATTTACTGTCTATGTTTCCTTCATTGTTAATGGGTTATCTAGAACTTCATTGTTTTATTTGGTTGAAGTACTGGTTTTTAGTTATTATAGACAGTATAATTATAAATATCTTGATATGCCCATCTTAGTTTTGTACTATTTCTGTGCATCTGTTTTAATGTAGTGTGACTAACACTGCTTGTCATTTACATTTCTGTGTGACTATTAATTTGAAAAAGTATGTAATGTATATTAATTTGGATGTACAAATAACATTAAATTGAAATCCTATTAAATGTTAGGTATTTATGGCTGTTATCCACTCAAAATTATTACATATTTCCATCTTTTTTATTTAGAAGAAAATTGAGAGCAGGACTAATAAGAACAGGTGTAGAAAAATACCTGATCATGTGTTCTCAAAGAGCTTGCATTCACATTGTGTCTTTTGTTATATGCAATAAAGTTCTTTTTAGTTTGTGCCTTTGTTTTGCAGTGCTTCATGGTGCTGAACCATTGCCATATTACACTGCTGCCCATGCAATGAGTTGGTGTTTACAGTGTTCCCAAGGAGTGGCTTATCTACACAGCATGCAACCCAAAGCTCTAATTCACAGGGACCTGAAACCTCCAAAGTAAGTTCTAATAATGTAACACTTCCCTCCCTGTCTCTCTCCACTCTTTGCCTCTTCCCTAATTCAAGGTAGTTGTTGACCATGAGTTTCTTTTTTTTCTTCCCTTTTAGCAGAGTCAAGAATATTTACTCATTTCTTCATCATCTAGTCATTTATCTAAGGTTATGTTTTAGAATGTTGTCTTTGGGGAGATTTTTGTCTTTAATAACTCCTGCCTTAGATTATCAGACTTCTAGAATCTGTTAGCCTATTAATCTCATTTTGTGTATGCAGTATATAATATTACTCCTAGACATTTTTCAAGAGCAAAGACAAATTTGACATATTGTTCCTCTGTATTCCTAACAGTGAGCACAGTGTTCACACACAGTAGGCATTTCACAAAAATTTACAGTGGTATTACTTGTCCTTTCAGAGGAATGCAAAAGGAATTTCTGGCATCTGGGTAGAAATTAAAATTATTCCATATTTTTCCATATCAAGAATCTTGGGATTTTGAAAGAATTTGAATAAAATTCCTTAAATAACTTTAAAAGGCTAAAATTTTTGGATTTTTTCATTTGTCTAGATATTCAATTAAAGAAAATATACATGAAATGTATTATTATTTTTTTGTCTAAGTTTTTTTCCTTTTGTACTCACCTATGAAAGACTAAGAGCATCTCCACATATCTTCTTCCTTCCACATGAAATTTCTCTTAGGAAATCAGTCACAGTGTAACAGTATACTCTTCATTTATTTCATTTTCTTGATACTGGCTTAAAACATTAAAGCATCCCTTCTGTTATAATTCATCACTCTCATGTTTAATCTGATGTACTCTACATAGTTCTAAATCTTGAAATTGTTGTTGGTGCAAGTGTGCCTTCTACTTCCACACTTAAAATGAATTCTGTTTTCCCATATCCCTGGTAAAGTAATGTTTAAGCTCTAAATTCATGACATTTTTATTTTTTCATGTGTCTCCCATGTCTCAGTTATCTATCTGTCTTGATCGGTGAAGAAGAAATCACTTATTCCTTTTTTTCCTTACTGATATTTAGTCCTCCCTCCACCCCCGCTCTATTAACACAGAGTTGAATGCTTAAAACAGGCTTTGAGAATCATAGCTCTCACAGTAATACATGACTAATGATTCAAAGGATTTAGGTAAGCATGAGGCACAAAATATTTTTTTTCCTGGAGGAGCCAAAACCATCAGATGCAATACCCAACAGTGTTCTTTTTCATCTCTATTAGGATGTGTTTCGGTTTTGGAATAAATGACTGGTTACTGAATAATATATATAAAGAAATATCTTACACAAGGAAGTTATTTACATTTTCTAACTTCTTTTATATTGCATTAATCAAATAGTTTAACCAGTGACCCTAATATCCTTCAACAATATACCCCAAAAATTTTAGATTTACTTCATAAGCCTGGCATGACTGCCCAGAAATATCCTAATAAAATCCAAAGGATTCTTCTTTTGCTAGTAAATGCCACTAATATTTACAAGAAGTTAGGTCTGGGTCCTTCATTTCCCTCAGCATCTCTTTAGTTGAATTCATCCTATAGTATTACAAATCATCTTTGGGGCACCCAGTATACTTAGTCAGACCTTAGAATTAGAATTGATTTCCTATAATGTACTAGGGAAAGGGAATTCTGTGGAATGGCTACACTTTCATATACAATTGAATGTACACACACCTGCTAAGTCTTATTGTCAGTGGAAAACCAACAGCTTCTCTGATTAAGAACAGTTCCCAGAATAGCACATAAAGAAGGGAGTGTCACGTTGAACTGTGTCCCTCTTTTATTTTATTTATCCTTTGCAAGTACATTCACATGTACCTCAGAAACTAAAATGTGCTTTCAGTCTTAACTTTGTGACAGTAAGCCCACAAGATTTAAATTCAGATTTCATTGAGCCTTGAATGTCATGTTCAGGATTGGTGGATTGTTGAAGACTTATGAGAAAAGGAGTACAAATTATAAATGTCATTTGTAAAAATTACTTGGATATATTGATTTTTACCAGGATGAAATAAGGAAACCAGTTACAGAGTATTTGTATTGTCTTGAGTAAAGGGTAATAAGAATTCTAACAAGAACAATAAGTTGGGGAGGTTTTTTGTTGTTGAATTGAGTATAGAGGTAAATTGCATTAAGCATTTTTTTTCCATTTGAATTATCATGGAAGTATTTTTGGTGTTATAGAGATGGCTATCTTAGTCACAATGAAATAAAAAAAATGATTCTAAATCTCTCCAATTAGAATTTAAGTATAAAATTATATATACAAAGTTTATGAAATTTATAATTAAAATTAGTTCCCATATTCTAATGACTGTTGAATATAAATATAGTATGATTTTTATAAATTATATTACCTTTCTCTATTTATTTGTCATCCAAAGCAAAACCTAAGTGCCTCTTCATAATTATAATTGGGTAATAATATCACCTAGAGAATCTTAAGTTCTGAAAATTTTCTGGAAACCTTTCAGTAGGTTATTTTAACCATAGTAGATTTGTACTTTTCCCACACATACATATTCTAGACAAAAAAAAAAAAATAGTTTGAACATTTTTAGAAATATCTTCAAAATGAAAACATTTAAAAGACTATTTTTTTCTTGTATTGGTATATTTTACTTTAATTATATGATGTCATTATTTTTCAAATAATAATACATTTTATGATTGGACTTCTACTTCCAGACTCCATAATGTTGAGCTGCTGGAAGTTTTATAAACCCCTTGCTTTATTTTGGCTAGGGAATATTGAGGTCAGGACAGATTATGGAGCTAGAAATGAGGACATCAAAATGTGAGTCTGTTAGTCTCCCTAAGATAGCATTAGATTATGGTCAGTTAATTTTTACTGATATTCCTCTGAACTCTTTGGCTCTTAAAGTGACCAGATAACATTTCACAGAAGTTTAGTGATAACATTTATTTTGTTTAACTCCTTTTACCTTCACAAATGTCACTTCTTTTATTGTAGAATCAAATATTGGTCTTATAACTTTTTGTTGTTTGTTTTGTTTTGTTTTGTTTTTAAACAGCTTGCTGCTGGTTGCAGGGGGGACAGTTCTAAAAATCTGTGATTTTGGTACAGCCTGTGACATTCAGACACACATGACCAATAACAAGGGAAGTGCTGCTTGGATGGCACCTGAAGTTTTTGAAGGTACAATGACAGAAACAAGATATGACTGATAATTTATCTTACTCCATGTGAATTGAATATGTATATATAAATTTTCCCTATATCTATGGTTTTATTTCTTCATAGTATATAATTTAGGAACAAACAGAAGTCTTGTCTGGCATCTTTCATGCATATTCAAGCACATTTGTAGCTAATCCTCATTGTTCACAGATTCCATAATTACAAAATTGCCTAGTTACTACACTTCACTTGTAACCCCCAGATGAGCACTTGTGGTGGGTGCTGTTTCTGTTATTCATATACCATGTGTATAGCAGTGCACATTTTAAGTCACCCAACATACTTCCCAGTGTAAGTTGAAACTAGATGAAGTTCCACCTTCTTTTTTTTTTTTTTTTTTTGTTTTCTATGCTTGCTTTATTCTCTTGTCTTAGTATATACAGATTTGCATTTTTTAAAAGAATTTTTTATATATGACACCAGATTGCATTACTATTCATATTACACAAATAGAACACAATTTTTCATATCTCTGGTTGTGTACAAAGTATATATGTCACTGTAGTATGCTATTTTTAAGTCCTTTAGGTATAGACTGAGGAGAGGGATAGCTGGGTCAAATGGTGGTTCCATTTCCAATTTTCCAAGGAATCTATACTGCTTTCCCTATTGGCTGCACCAATTTACAGTCCCACCAGCAGTGTATGAGTGTTCCTTTTTCCCCACATCCTCGACAACACTTATATTGTTGTTTGTTTTCATAATAGCTGCCATTCTGACAGGAGTGAGATGAAATCTTAAAGAGTTGTTTTGATTTACATTTCCCTAATTGCTAGAGATGGTGAACTTTTTTCATATATTTGTTGATTCATTGTATTATCCTTTTCTGAGAAGTGTCTGTTCAAGTCATTGTCCCATTTGTCGATTAGGTTATTTGTTTTTTTGGTGTTTAGCTTTTTGAGTTCTTTATATACCCTAGAGATTCGTGCTCTATCTGATGTGTGAGGGGTAAAAATTTGCTCCCAAGATGTAGGCTCTCTGTTCACCTCACAGATTGTTTCTTTTGTTGAGAAGAAACTTTTTAGTTTGAATCCATCCCATTTATTGATTCTTGATTTTCTATCTATTAAGAGCCACATTTTCCCCACTTAGATGATTTTATTGGTGATTTTTGCTATTAAAAATGGTTTCCAATTTTAATGATGCCCAGGTACAAGAAGGCTGTGAATTTGTAAGACAATACCTGAAAATGCATGTGTTAGATAGCATTCATTTGGACATGATTCACAGTTAAAGAGTTCAATTTTAGTAAATCAGTGTTACGTGTTAATAAGGTTCTTTAAATAAGCAAACTTAGCACAGAAAGTTGTTTAAGTTGTTTATCGATTAGTTTATAAATTTTGTGATAGGACACATCAGGGAACCTTAACCCTATATTTTCTGTAAAAGTAGTGATTCAGTGTTAAGTCAGTGTTCACAGATACTTTATAGAATAGAAGTGCTGGGAAAAATGATAATAAACTGTGCTTTTGTCTAGTGATTAAAAATTAACAGCTAAAAGTTTCAAAGAGCATGTCTTTAAAAAATGCAAATAACTGGGTAGAGAAATCTGATACTAAGAACTAAAAATAAAGGGTGCTTATGTTTACTTTCAGGTTCTAAAAGAGTAGTTCAGACCTTATATACTAATTTTCTTTTTCTTTTTTTCTTTTTCTTTTTTTGGTACCAGGGATTGAACCCAGGGTTGCTTAAGCACTGAGCCACATTCTCAGCCCATTTTTGTATTTTATTTAGAGACAAGTTCTTCCTGAGTTGCTTAGGGCCTCAGCCTCCTGAGTTGCTGGGTTTACAGGCATGCGCCACTGCGCCTGGCTATTACTAATTTTCTATATAAAAACATTTAAATTATCTTTTAAATGAGAGAAGTTGAACTCAAGCTATCTGGTTTATATGTTAGAAAGTATGAATGCCCATAAAATTTGCATTAAGTAATCTGATTCTGGCTATAGTTTATTTCTTTTATTTTTGCTAAGATTTTGTTTTTTTGTTTTTTAGCCACCCCAGAGAAAGAAAAAATGCTATGTAGCTTTTACTTGAGTGGAGCTGTTTGTGGACAAACAAGTATCGAATTACACAAAATTAAATAATATCTTCTGGTTCATACACAGAATGGATATTATTTGGCATTTTTTTAAAAAAATATGTATTTAATAACTTTCTATAATGTTAAAAAGGAACAGTGTTACTGTAATAAGGAGAGCCAAAATATTTGTTCATATAGAAGAGTAATAGTTAACATTGTTTAGGAAAACAAAACTTAGTCTATTAGACTGTAAAATTTCTATATTTCTGAAAGATGTATCATCTGGCAGCACCTGTACCCCAAATAAGATTGTGACATCATTGCAGTACTACATTGTAGCCTACTAGTTAGCATGAAAATCTATCAGTATAATAATGTTTCATCCTAATAACAAGTTGTTTTTGTGGGTATTTGTTTTGGTTTGGTTTTAGGTATTTTTTTTGGCTATTTATTGTGCAGATTCATATTCCATAGTGGTTCTGTAAATTTTGGTTTATAATCTGTTCCTGTAAATAGGTTAGCCATAATTTCCATTACATACAACTTATTTTTAAGTTTACAAATTAAGAGTTTTATCTCACCATATATTGAGAAAAGAACGCTAAATTTAAAATGTCTTTTGCTCTGATAACATGCAGTGTAGTGTAGCCCATTAGAGAATAGGGGGAAATTTTAAGATTAAAAAATTACAGGGGTCGGGGTATAGTTGATTGGTAGAACACATGCTTTGTACTTACAAGGCCCTGGAGATTCAATCCCCAGTACCACAAAAAAAAAAGAAAAAAGAAAGAAAGAAAAATTACAGAAAGGAATTTACAAATATTTCTTACTCTGCCCCAGAGAAATTATCAGTCTGTATATATAAAAAAAAAAAAACCTGGCCTCTTGATAAAAAGATAGAAAATAACTTTCCAAAGTAGATTGTTTAGTGTATGGTTGATCCTTAATTTATTAAAAAATGTAGTTGTTGAACAAATTTAAGGTACTTCAGAAAGAATAATTTTTTTTTTAATTTTTTTTTTATTGGATGTTCACAACATTACAAAGCTCATGACAAATCATATTTCATACATTAGAATCAATTGGGTTATGAACTCCCATTTTTACCCCAAATACAGATTGCAGAATCACATCGGTTACACATCACATTTTTACATACTGCCATATTAGTGACTGTTGTATTCTGCTACCTTTCCTATCCTCTAATATCCCCCCTCCCCTTCCCTCCCATCTTCTCTCTCTACCCCATCTACTGAAATTCATTTCCCTCCATGTTTGTTATCCCATTCCCCTCTTATATGTAATTTTGTATAACAATGAGGGTCTCCCTCCATTTCCATGTGATTTCCCTTTTTTTCTCCCTTTCCCTCCCGCCTCATGTCTCTGTTTAATGCTAATCTTTTCTTCCTGCTCAGCCTCTCTGTTCTGCTCTTAGTTGCTCTCATTATATCAAAGAAGACATTTGGTATTTGTTTTTTAGGGATTGGCTAGCTTCACTAAGCATAATCTGCTCTAGTGCCATCCATTTCCCTGCAAATTCCGTGATTTTGTCATTTTTTAGTGCTGCGTAATTTTGACTGTACATGTGGCAGCCTCTTGTCTTGGTTTTGTATTGAGGTACCCAAAAAATTCTGAAAGTAGTTGTTTCTATATTTCATGTGGAAAAAGTTTCAAGATTATATATATATATTTTTTCTAGGTAGCAATTACAGTGAAAAATGTGATGTCTTCAGCTGGGGTATTATTCTTTGGGAAGTGATAACACGTCGGAAACCTTTTGATGAGATTGGTGGCCCAGCTTTCCGAATTATGTGGGCTGTTCATAACGGTTCGTGAAAAGAAAATTTTCTTTAATTTACTTTTTCTATTTTCTACTTAGAAGGTTATTCTTGTTAAAAAGGAACAGTGTTACTGTAATAATGAGAGCCAAAAGAGCCAAATAAAAATGTTTTTCCCTAACAGTAAAATGTGCAATTTTTTGTTACTAGACTTTCTTATTACCAGTCTCTATTTTCAACCCCAGATTCTAGTGGGGCAATGCAGAAATCAGTCTGGTCCTCCTCATGGAGCTGAGGATGTTTGCTAGTGTACTGATTTGGGAAGGACCATCACTGCACAGCTAGAGCCTGTTGTCTCTCTCCAGGGGACGGAAAATTATCAGACTAGACTCTGAAAAGAAAAAAAAATTACATAAATAAATATTAATTTATTAAATTACAAAGATCTCATCTCACATCGTTATGATAAATGAAAAAGTATATCCTTTTTCTCCTGGGGAGGCAAGGGTTTTACCAAGAAGAAAAAGCAAGAACATATAATAAGAGATTTTACTTAGGCACAAACAAGCAAAACACAAAGCACTTCACATACCCTTTTTTTTATGTTCTCATCCATTCTTATTTTACAAATTAGCAAACTGAGGCCTAGAGAGGCTAAATAACTTGCCTAACATCACAGGATTAGTAAGTGGTAGAGCAGGAATTCAAATCCAGATCTTTCTGCTCCAATGCTTATATTTTTGAGTCATGTTAACTTATGGACTCAGCGTTCTTGTAACCCTTTGATTCTTTTATATTTCTAATGATGTTTCTCTCCCCATATGATGTTATAATGCATCTTATTCATTAATGAAGTTACTTTGCATTTGCCTTGAGAAATAAACTACAAAGGAAAATTATTTAACCTTCCTAACTTTAGCATCACTGTTATTTCAATCACTTGATTATAACCATTCTAATTAATTCATTTTTATTCATTGCTCCACAAGTGATAAAACCAAATGTCTGCCTGTTTAGGTCATTTATAGACTGTCACATTGTACCACCATTGCACTACTTTTAGCTGTTTAATCAGTTTCCTGGAGCATCTTTAATGTTGCTACTTTTATTGTCATTGTAGAGAATGCTAGAACATTGACCAAGAGAGTTTATTTTCTCTTCCTCACCATTAATTGTCAGTAAATGATTAAATATTAGTGAAATAAACTAACTTGCTAATTGGTTAAGTTACAATGATTGCATATTTGAGGCCTTCTTTAAGTGTAAACCTTAGTAATAAAACTACAGGCTTGATAATTTTAAAAATTTGGCAGTTTTCAACTTGTGAAATAATTGATTCATAGTAGTCAAAAGGTCTGCTTCCCACAAAAGGCTTATTAGGAAGCAGTGAGTATAACACCATAGGTGACCACTTTTTGAATATGGAAGATGATTTTCTAAACACATTTGAAATTTTTTAAGCCTTAGTTATTTGTTAAAAGAATGTTTATAACAAATCAAATATTGTTAATTCTCAGTCTTAGAATTGCCATAATTTGTTATAAACAATCTATTTTACCTTTTTAAAGGCATAGTTTCCTATTATGAAAATATACATAGATAGACTAAATGCTAACCTGAAGGCCCAACAAATACTTTTCATTAATTCAAAATACAGCCCTTAAATTACAAGATCTGTAAAATAAATACTGTTTTAGAATGTGTATAAAAAGCTGGTTCCATTCTGTTGATAAATATGTTCTTCCCCCACCTCTTATTTTCAATTATAGGTACTCGACCACCACTGATCAAAAATTTACCTAAGCCCATTGAAAGCCTGATGACTCGTTGTTGGTCTAAAGATCCTTCTCAGCGCCCTTCCATGGAGGAAATTGTGAAAATAATGACTCACTTGATGCGGGTATAATCCTTCTTTTGAGGGGCTTTGGGTTGGGAGAATTTAATATATACTCAGTTTTAATGGATTTTTAAAGTAAAGAGCACAATTGTTTTATGTATTTTCCATGTTAGGGGAGATATTACTCATATAATCAGAAAAGGAAACATTAATTTAGAAAAAAAGTTTAGTTCTTTATAACGAAAAATGGCTAGGTGAGGTTTCTGGACTTGCTTCATAGTGCTTACATTAGTGGACAGTATGTTTGTTTCTAGGCCTGTTGCCTCATCTGTAATGTGAGAGAAGCTGAATTAAATGATATTTAAAGCCTTCACAAGATTTAGGTATATTATGACTCTTAATTACATGCCTACCTACATTTAAATTTTCAATACAGAGTTTCACAAAAAAAATTAATCATTTATGCAGGGCACTAGAGAGGTTGTACTCTCCAGGCATATTTATTTGAGTGGTTTTTACTGTTTGTTTTTGGTTGCATATTTTCAGGTTTTCGCATGCCAGTAAAAAATTAAGCTTTTTTTCTAGAATTTATGGAATGTTTTAGTTTAGAAGAACCCTTGTAAAATAATGATCAAATTTTCCTAGTCTGCAAACTGAATACTTTAGAATTATTTGATATATTTTAGGCTTTTAGATTTTGGAACACTAACAGAAACCTTCAAGTAGTACTTTAATTTTGATAAGCTCATGTACTGCTGGGCATAGAGGCACACACCTGTAATCCCAGCTTCTTACGAGGCTGAAACAGGAGGATCCAAGTCTGAGGCCAGCCTGGGAAAATTAGATTTTGTCTCAAAATAAAAAGGGCTAGAGTTATATCTCAGTGGTAGCGCACTCCTGGGTTCAATCCCAAATACTAAATAAATAAATGAAATAAATTTTCATATGCTTTATGAAAGTGTATGGATTTCAGAGCACTTTCTTTGTTCAGCAGGTTGATTGTGCAGTTTCCTTAAATGCAAATTAAGTGATTTTTTTCTAAGTGGTGAAAGAAAGATTGAATTAATTTCTTCTTTTGAAAGTAACTTAGGCAAGGAAGCTTGAATTAATTGGCTAAAGTTTACCATCGTATTCATCATATGAACTAATTGGTTAAAATTTGCCTGTAGAAACCTCGGCCCTCAAGATATGTGTATAAGAAAGCAACTTAGTCTTTGTGGTTACTTGAGTAACCACAACTTGAGTCATATAAGTTTTTTAAATTGTGGTTGTGCTCATATGTGATTTGTCTAATTTGAGAATACTTTTCTCTTTATTCCCCTAAATTCTATTTTTTTTGGTCCAGTGAATAATTTCAGTATCATATCTCAAATTCATAAAAAGATATCCAAGCCTATCTTATTGATATTTAAAATATTCTGATAATTATTCTATGTCATATCAGTCTCACTTGTCAAACTATTAGTCATTGCAACAATTTGGGAGTTTACATCATTGGTAAATATGTAAGGAACATAAATGTGTTTCATGTAATTATGAGAAATAATACTATTCTATTCCATATGTTCCTCTAGAGAAATATTTATTGTTATTTCTTTCAAGACTGTCTAGACTTCATATAAACTAGAGGCTTAGGTAGGTGCATGGCATTGTCCAGAGTTGACATTTTGAAGGGAGAAGATTATATTATCATCATCTTTGTCAAATCAGAAACTCAGGCCTCTCCAAATTCAGTATGCCTTAGGGAAAGTAAAGCAGCATCTATGCTACAGTCAGATCTCACAAGATAACTCAGATGTACTCTTTAACAGAATTTAATTTGTGTTAAAGAAATTTTAAATTGTGATTTTTTTTTTTTTTTTTTTTTTTTTTTTTTTGTATATATAGTACTTTCCAGGAGCAGATGAGCCATTACAGTATCCTTGTCAGTATTCAGATGAAGGACAGAGCAACTCTGCCACTAGTACAGGTAAATGGATAGATTGGAAGAATAATATCCTGATTTTTTTTCTATCTTTTCCCCATGAATTATAATCAAGAAAGAATGAATGATGCATTTGCATTTTAATTCCTTCATTTCATATGATCAGCTGCAATTTGAGATTCCAGGTGCATCATTCTTCATGAAGGTATCTAGATTAAACCTGCTTCCAAGTCTTGGAATTCTTACATAATTTAAAGATTGACTATTATATTGCTGTGAATATCATTCTTAATTTGAAAAAATAGTTTTTACAAAGATATTGCTAGATCAAATAGTATTAGAAATTATTGTAAATGTATACAACATGTTTCTTTATGAATGCCCTACTTTTGGGTTTTTTTCTAAGAGACTCTTATTTAAGAAGCTGTGCTTTAGTTGAAAGTTCCTCATTTTCTAAAATATGAAGTAGTAATAAGAATTGGTAGTTTGTGGTAATCAAAAATAGTAGAGGGCTAGGGTTGTGGCTCAGTGTAGAGGACTTGCCTAGCATGTGTGAGGCACTGGGTTCGATTCTCAGCACCATATATAAATAAATGAGTGAAATAAGGTCCATCAATAGCATATATATATATATGGAAATAGCATTCTAACTTAGAAATATTATACTTCTCAAAATATTTTGCATTTTTGTTACCATATTACATCTACAAGGTAAGTATATACATGTACACATGTTTACCCTACTCTTAAATTTCATTTTTACTGAAATATTTTTAATGTTCTTTTCCCATGCTCAAGAATAGTTTTATGTATTTTAAGTTTCTTTACTGATTGGCTAATTATTCTCAGAGTCTAATTTTATTGAAAATTTATTGGGTTGCTCTGAATTCTAAAGTGAACTTCTCTAGAATTCTGTCATCACCTTCTCCCTTTACTCCTAAACCCTCTCCTCCTTTCCATATTGTGACCTTGAGTCCTTTGATCCTCCCACCTTTTCACTGACCTTCAGACCTCTTAGGTTCTTTTTTTCCTTCATACCTCCACTTAATTCTAGTAAACTCTGATATTCTCTTGGAAATTTACTCTTGGGTGGTGAAATCAGCCTGATTAAATATGACACTTAGCTACTTCTTGCCTATGCCAGTGCAGCTGAAGGTGACTGGAGATAGCACATATTTATAGTCCTCAAGTGCATATGTAGCACTGCTGGACAGTTGTACTATTATTAGTCCATACTTTGACCTCTTTCCTCAAACTTCAAACACTTCCTCTCCACATCTCACTCTCAGCTAATAATCAGAAGAAAGCTTATACAGGCTCCCCCAGTATTCACCTACTTAACCTGCATCTGTACCTATATGTAATCTGTGTTTTCTCCTATTAGTGTGGCTGAACTATCCAAGTTTCTAGCCAAAGGCAAACCTTTCTGCTCAAGCCCATATCCTATCTGCCCTTCCCCAAAATTCTCTCTGTTGTATTATCAGTTTTAGCCTTTCTACTAGGATCATTTCCAGAGTAAATATGGTCTATATTTGAAATTCCTAGCTTTTTTCATCCCATTTTATCTAACAGCAATGCCAATCAGATTTCAGTTATACCACTGTTTCAGAACTGTTCTTGTTAAAGTGACCAGGTATTTCTATTACTTGATTTAATGAGTGATTTTTCATTTGATATACTTTATTATTATCTCCTTTTTCCTCTTTCTTTTTTTTTTTTTTTTTGGTACTAGGGTTTGGACCCAGGTGTGCTGAACCGCTGAGCCACATCCCCAGCCCTTTTTATATTTTATTTAGAGACAGAGTCTTGCTGAGTTGCTTAGGGCCTTGCTAAATTGCTGAGGCTGGTTTTGAACTCTCGATCCTCCTGTCTCATCCTTCTGAGTTGATAGGATTACAGGCATGCACCATCTTCTTCTTACCATCACTTTCTTTCTTCATTTATTTTCTCCAAGACATTACATTAGCCTGAGTTTCATTTTAGGTCTCTGGCCATTTTGTTCTGTTTTCTTTGGTTTTTATTCCTATCTCCTCAACCTACAAATGTCATCATATCAAGGCCTCTAATCAATTTAGTTATGTCCTTTTCCTTGATAACCTCTTCTAATACCAGGGCTTTATATACCATCAACTTAGTGATGTTTTTCTTTATTCCATACTTGAAATTCATATTCATATATCCAGCTACTTGCTTGATATCTAATAAGAATTCAAACTTAACATTTTCGAAACCGAGTTCCTGTTACTTCATTTAAACTTACTCATCTTCTTGTTTTTTCCATCTCGGTTAATAGCCCTTAGTTATACTAACTTAGAGTGTAAACCTTAACTTATGACTACTAGATTATTAGGCATTTTGACTCACTTTTTTGTACTATCCTTAAGTGTTATTTCTATTCATGTCTTGCCACTCGAGAAAAGTACTTTGGTTGCATGCTATTGAATGAAGCACTTGTGGTATTCTCAACCTGTGGTCATAATGTTTCTGCTTTCCTAGGCTCATTCATGGACATTGCTTCTACAAATACTAGTAATAAAAGTGACACTAATATGGAGCAAGTTCCTGCCACAAATGATACTATTAAACGCTTAGAATCAAAATTATTGAAAAATCAAGCAAAGCAACAGGTTTGTTACATTATTAAAAGTAAACTTATAGTAACCTTGCCAGTTGTCATAACATTAAACTAACTGAAATTAATTATTTGTCATCTTCTATTATATAAATACTGATTCTTCTTTTATTGGAGGGGGTGTGGGTAGCAGGGATTGAATTCAGGACACTCAGCCACTGAGCCACATCCCAGCCCTGTTTTGTATTTTATTTAGAGATAGGGTCTCACTGAGTTGCTTAGCACCTCACTTTTGCTGAGACTGGCTTTGAATTCACAATCCTCCTGCCTCAGCCTCCTCAACTGCTGGGATTACAGATGTGTGCCACCATGCCTAGCATGACTCTTCTTCTTGAAGCAGACAAATGAGCTTAAGAAGAGAGATATAATGAGTTTCTCCTGCCATTTACTACCAAACAAGTTGTTTTTCCTTGATGACTGCTGTCTCTGCCAAGTCAACAACCCCATCTCTGTGATGACCCCCTCACTTTATTGATTGGTGCTTAAAAATGTATAGTGGACAGATTTAGGCTGCACCATCCACTTAAAGGAGTTCCTAAATGTGTCTTCATGCTGTTCATGTTTATTACATTGTTGACTTAAAAATATTTTTTAAGGAGCAATTTTTGTTCTTGTTTGCAGCATTTAACTAATAATGGGCATTTAACTCCTAACTCTAGTGACTGCCCTTTCATAAAGATAGTATCTCAGCTTGCTTTTCCTTCTTCTGTTGCTCCCTGTTTCTTCAAATTTCCCTCCTTCAGAAAAGTAGAGGATCCTTAAGAATTCCACTTGGCAATCTTCCTCCTTCTATGCTGCCCAAGATTTCTAAATCTAAACAACTTAAGTAATTCAAAATGACCTATAATTTTAACAGAGTGAATCTGGACGTTTAAGCCTGGGAGCCTCCCGTGGGAGCAGTGTGGAGAGTTTGCCCCCAACCTCCGAGGGCAAGAGGATGAGTGCTGACATGTCTGAAATAGAAGCCAGGATTGCTGCCACCACAGGTAAAAAGGAACCACAAGTCCAAAGATGAGTGAAATGTATATATAATCCTTTTTGGCATAGTAATTGCAGTTGTTTTAGTGGGGTTGTCAGAGTTTGTTTGGTTTTTTTTTTTTTCCCTAAGCTTTTAGCAATAACTTATATATTTACGTCAAATTCCAAATGAGGAAAGTATGACTTATAAGTTTTTTTGGATTATAAAATCTGTCTTCCCATTACAAATTTTATTAAAGATAATTCTTTCTGTTCAAACATGAGCTGACAGTCTTAAGTGATAAATTGAAATATTGCCAACTCCAGAATGTTTATAGGGATTTCGAGTGATTTTACTAGATATTTGTGTTGAACTTAGATAATAGCAAATATGAAGTTAGTTAAAAAATATATTCCGGATCTGGCTATGATTCAACCTTACTATGTGCTTCTCCTTCCTTCTAGTGGGAAAAATAGCTAAGTTGATTGTGGTTAATTCATTTAATCATAAAATAAAAAGAGTAATAATTGTATTGGATCTTGAAAAACTAGCATTTAAATTCCATTTTGTCAGTTATTAAAATTATTAACCACAGAAGAACTAGTCAGCCCAAACCAATTATGTATTTTATTACCCAAGTAAACTGACAACTTTCTTTTCTAACCAGGTTTCATTTTACTACTGCTTATTTAATTTGGGATTTTTTGGTTTTGTTTTGTTTTGTTTTCTCCTGATTTTTCCCATGGTAGAGGGGGGCTGATTACAAAAAGTAAACACATTTTTTTGTGGAGAATATGAAAATGTAAACAAAAACTTATATAATTATCCTATTAAGAAATAAACACTTAATATTTTTGTGTAGTTACCTCTAGTCTTTTAACTTAGAATACATATAACTGTGTGTTTTCCATGTATTTTTACATGTATATTTTTTAACTTAGCTAACTAGGTTTTATTTTTTTAGGTCTTTTCTTTTTTTTTTTCTGAATAGAATATTCTCATTGTATGTAAAGCTCTTTTCAGAAAGAAGTAGTCCAGATGAACCATCGTACTATATACTTATCTTCAATTCATCATGATAACTGATTTAATCAGTTAATACTAGACTCCATTAGATATACAACAGAGTATCCAAAATAATAGTGTCCATAATACATAAGCCTTGTTTTTCATACATAAACAAGTTTAGAGGTAGTCTCTGTGATTATCAGGAAGCTGGTCTTCCTTTCTCTCTCTGTTATAAGCCTGTCATATAGCTTCTGTTCTCAAGGTTACCTTATGGTCCAAAATGGTTATTATAGTTTCAGTCATCACTTCTACATTTCAGACAGCAGGAAGGAAGAATCAGGGAAGGATGAAAGGGCAGCCAACCTTTTTAAAGGAGCTTTCTACAACAATTTTCACAAAGATGTCATTGGCCAGAGTAACATAGTGGTCCGATGCTCACACATAGCTTCTAGTGAAGAAGGGATCTGGGGTCATTTATCTGGGAATATTGCTATCTTAATTAAAGTCAGAGCTCTGTTGCCAAGAAAGAAGGAAAAAGAGAGAGATTGGCAGGGAACTAACAGAATTTGTAGAAACAATCAAGCTGAGTTTAGGTCACCAACCACTGACAAGCCATAAGTCAAAAGTATTTTTGTGGAGTGGGCTTGATGAACTCTGCCCACAGAGACATACCCCCACATTTTGGGGGAACCTTTTTCAGTTCAGGGATTGTCAAGATATATTCACCCAGTATTGATTATACTTTAAAACAGAAAGTAGTGTTGTCATAATAGTTTCATGCTGGTGTTATTTTTCTAGTCAAGAATTGGAATATAATTATTCATAGAAATGATATTTCACTAGGTTAAGGGTAACCATGTACTTTAAAATTACCCTATCCTTTGAATTTTACATAATTTAAAATTTTTAGTGAATTGTCTTAGTTTGAAGGTTTATACTACAACTTCTTACAAACTTCATGTTTAGCAGGAATACATTCTAAACTTTGGAAATCGTAGTTTCAGTTTATTAAATATATGTGTAAGTATTTATAATTAGGAAAGCATATACATTGCATACTTTGATTCTATATTTATTGTTTAATTACTGAATTTTACTTTATAGTGCACATCAGGAAAACACCTAATTTGAAACTATATTTCTGTGTTTGTGTAATTAAAACAAATATGATAGCTTATTTCTTATTAACTCCTTTTTTCCTTCCTACCTTCCCTCCCCTGCCCTCATCGCATATCATTGGTTTCATATAGATAGATTATTTCTGTGAACACATTTGAAATTTAGTTTCCTCATTACCCTGCAGCTTTGTCTGTCTCTTTTTTTTCCCTTGCTAATTAAAAACAATGTGTGAAACTTCTTGTATTGTTAGTTGTTTGCTCTGTAATCATGCCTTTTCTAAGCATGGATGAATAGTTAGATAGTTCTGCATGCCAACATGCATGAAATGTTATTAACATAATTATATGAGAATTATTCTGTTTTTGTAGTTAATCATTTTCTGTGTTACTATTTGTGGTTGTTTGCATGTATACTGTGTATATGTGTTTTTGCAGCCTATTCCAAGCCCAAACGGGGCCACCGTAAAACCGCTTCATTTGGCAACATTCTGGATGTCCCTGAGATCGTCATATCAGGTATCATAGACCACCTAAGTTGGTCTAATAGCTATGGAACCGGAATAATGATCCCTGGTACTTTTTAAATGCTTCTTGCTCCAATTTTTAGGACATGAAAATTGATACCTTGCATGCAGTAATTAGGAAGACAGATTCAAAACTCTACACAATTGTACTGAAATGGGCAAAGCCCCCACCTCTCATATAGCCAGGATAAAATAAAAGGGAAAGTAAATCTTTTCACAGAATGGAGAACACCAACCAAGAATTCTGCCAACTTCCTCTCATTTGGGAAATGAATATATGAACTCAACTCAGACCTTTTTTGCACCCAGCAGAAAAGGAAACAACTGTTTGAATTTTTTGTTGTCCTGGGTTCCTTTCCTCCTCAAGTTACTACTTTTGAGGCTACCTCTAGTCTTTCTGTTCCAGTCCCTTTTTGTTGGCAACAAATTAATATGAAGTTGAGAGAAGAGAGTTGCCAGAAACAAAGTAAAACAAAGGAAGATTTGCTGTTCTGCAGAGTATCTTGCCCCTCCCAAAAAAGTAAAACAAAGGCTAGTTCTGGTTCTTTAATCAGGAAGTCCTTATAAATTACCTGCTTTTGTACCTAATTTATGTCAGATTGGTAAAATACTTTAATATCTTGTAGTCATTTCATAGAGAAATATGAATTACCATTTCTAATACAAGCTTAAATGGCATATTGACCTTCAGTATTGACTAACATATATGTTAATTTTATCAAAATTATCCTTTACCCCTCTACTATAGGCTTTTCTTTCACCTCTCTCCCTGAATTTTGATAAAGAGTTGCACAGTATTCCTTACAGTATTATGTATGTGATTTGCATGAAAGCACTCTGTACTTTGCCTGTGATTGTGCTTTCAGCAAAAGTGCTTATATTGTAGTTGTAGTGATTTATTTTACCTCTGAACTGAAAACTCTGTAAGGATAGAGACTGAGTCTCTGTTAGTTGTTATCAGTTATATCAGTAATAGTTTGCTCACTTCTTCAAATATTGAACATAATGTTTAAATAGATAGGTGTTTATTAGATAAAGAAAGAAACCATTATTGATCATGTCCAGAAACTAGGAACTAAGATACAAAAATATAAATTATACAATTTGGGGGCCATTTTGTCTATATAAAATTATTTTATATTTTCACTAGTTACAAAAGCAGTTTCTTATTTTACAACATTATCACTATTTGTTGTTCAAAGAAAAGCATTAATTCATGTCTTACATAGTAATTTTTCATTGAATCAGGAATGCTTTATAATTAAAGTATTTGTGATCATTTTACTTACATGCTGAAAGATATATTTATGAAGGAATATTACTCTGATGAAAGAAGGGGTAGCATTTAAACATACGTACTACTGAGCTGTGATTACCTTAAATGTGTAAGAAAATAAAACATTTAGACAAACAGCAATACAATCAATTAGGTTTTATGGATAAGCATTAAGAACTGTGTGTGTGTGTGTGTGTGTGTGTGTGTGTGTGTGTGTTTAGTAATGCAGCTATTACTATACAAGATTAGGGAAGATGGAAGGAAGAGAAAAGAATAATAGCTTATGTTTTAGTCAGCTTTTTCGCTACTGTGACCAAATGGCCCCACCAGCACAACTGTAGAGGAGGAAGAGTTTATTTGAGGGCTCATGGTTTCAGAGGTCTCAATTCATAGACAGCTGACTCAATTCCTCAGGGCTCCAGGTGAGACAGGAACAACATGGAAGAAGATTATGGCAGAGGAAAGTGGTACATGGTGATCAGGAAGCACAGAGAGTCCACTCACCAGATACAAACATATACCCAAAGCCACACCCACCCCAATTCCCATCTCCTCCAGTCACACCCTACCATTTCAGTTACCACTCTGTTATTCCCTGTCAGGGGATTAAATCACTGATTGAGTTGACTCTTACAATTCAATTGTTTCTCCTTTGAACCTTCTTGCATTGTCTCATAGGTGAACTTTTGGAGAATACCTCACATCCAAACCATAACAGTTGACAACTGGCAAGAGTTACTGGCTTTTAAGTAATAAAGGCCAGGGATGCTTACTAAACATCCTATAACATACCACACAGGTCCCACAACAAAGAATTAGCCAGTTTGAAAAGTTAACAGTGCTGAAACTGAGAAACCTTGGTTAGATGCTCTTTGTGATGTACAAAATAGTTTAAAGTGCATCATATTAATTGACCTTTATTTAGCCTTATTAGCAGTGAAGTTAGCAGGTGAATTTATAGCCATTTTTCAAAGAACTTAGATCTAATGATGGTTTTCCCAGAGTTACACAGCAGCTAGGACCCCAGCCCTCATGTTCCCACCACTTGCATTTTCACTCCTACTCTAATATTAAATTTGTTACACATAGTTTATACAAGCTTGATTGCTATTACAAAATTAAATTCTAAAATATGATTCACAAAAGTAAAACTTTCCAAATACTGAAATTATAATTATAAGAATGAATATGTGAAAGTTTTTGAGTCTATGTTGGAGAATACCTCACATCCAAACCATAACAGTTGAAATATATAAAATATTTTGCCTGGTTCCCTGAAAAGCCTGAATTGTTATTTATTGTTTACAGTGTCATTCTTAGAAATGAAAAGAAATTTTAGATTATGATTTCAGTTGGATTTAGATCTCTTAACCTAAACAGATTTAATGAGTGTTTACTTTCAATTTCAGGTAAGGACATTTGGCTATCCTCTTTGTTTGTTGGTTTTTAATAGACAGTGAGATAAAGTAGTAAAGTGAAATAAGTAGAATATGAAAAGACTGAAACATATTTAACAGAAGAGTGGATGAGTAGTTAGGTTTCTGATGCTTTTATACTGTTGCTTTTCTCTGGGAGTTTCAAATATTTTAGGTATTGGCAAACCGATTGCCTTACTTTGTAGAGTACTGGTTAGAGGTAGGCAGATACTCTTCAGGGGCACACCTAGACATTATTTTGCTTGCTTTACCAAGATGAGAATATAACCTTTCTAAAACTAAATTTGATTGAAGAAATAATGGATATTAGTGTTTGTAAACATTCTTTTTAACTGGATAAATTATTAAATATATCCTTCTAAATAATGCAGCACTAATATGAAGAGACAGTTGAATACAAAGAATTGAGTTTTTCTAAATCTGGCATATTCATACAAGGTATCTGCAAGCACAGATAAGTGTCATTAATTATTGTAAAGATAGTGTCATTAGCAGATATAAACCTTTGATTAGGAATGCTGGGGCCCAAGAGGAACTAAGATATCTATGCCTGTTTCTGTCACTTATTCCCACCATACTTTTAAAGTATTTTTGTGTATTGTGACTAATAAAGAAGTTAATTTTACATTGAATATTTAGGAGTCCATCCACCATATTGTCGTCTACCAAGATTATTTTTTATAATATTAAAAAAAATTTAGCATAATAAATCTGGTTTATTAGAAGGCACAATTCAGCAGGAAGTAATAATTGCTCTCATTTGATAGGAGAATTTAAGAATTTAAAATTTAAAAACAAGACTGAAAAACCTACCTGAAAGGTCTAAGGGAAGAGGCAGAATTTGCTAAAAGTGGTTTAAGAATATGAAATTTGTGGTAGCCTAAATAAGAATACATTTTAAATTACATATTCAGTTTACCATGAAACAGGAATTTAATACTGCGATATAAGATGCTATATAAAATTTTTAATCATTTTACACATGAGAATAACATCCTATAATTTTTAATATTCTAATTTAAGAACCTTAAATTTCCCCAAGTTTTGGTTAAGAGAAGTCTTCACGCAAGTACAGTATTGTTTTTTAAGTGAAGAGGATCATCAGGAACTTTGAAAAAAAATGAGTATAGTTAAAGGGATGGAAATCTGTGAACATATTTAAACCAGTAAGAAAAACTACAGAAGTGGTCTGCCTAGGACTTAAGCTGGCAGTCTCCAGAAGAATTCTAGGATGACTTGCTTAGGAAAGCAATTGTATTTAAAAGAGAAACTTCTTCGAAGAGGTGGATTTTGACTTAAAAACATAACTTTGAAAACAACTGACCTATAAACTGCTTATTGTTTATAGCTGCCTCCCTTTTGATTTGAGGATGGGGAGTAGGCAAAGGTATGTAGCATGAGTTGGCCTCGTGATGTACTCCTTCTGTTGCTCTTACTTAGGAAAAGTCATTCTAAAATATGTATATAGTTTTTCTCTATCATAAGTAAAGAAAGTTTCAGAATTGATCACAGAATGAAATACTCCCATCATATGTGGGTTTTAGATTCCTTAATCGAGTGTCTGTTTATATCATGTTGCTCATTTCTTCTACTTTTTTTTTTGTTTGCAACATTTGTAATACAGGTATGCACATATCAAAAAACTATAGAAAAATGTACTACGAGTGCATTTCTAAATCATTTAGTTGCAAAATATTCAGAATCCAAATGTTCTGCAAACACATGCAGTGATTTTCCTTTGCAGTACTATGAGATTGATTTTTATATTCATATTTCTAAATTATGACTTAAACTTAATATTGGAGCAACAAGTATTTGTTGATTGCAATCCTTTTTTGCTTTGTCTGAACTATTTGCCAGGTGGTTTCTGCCATGCTTATGCTAATTAAAATGCATCGTCTGATGTTGCTTGCTTTAACTCATGCTGTAGTTTGAAGGATTTTCTCATTTAATGGTATTTGTTACTGTCTGCTCTTCTTTCCCCTGCTTCCTTAAGTTTTTACTCCTTTTCCTCCTACCCCCCACATAGACTCCAGTTCATTTTTGTTGTTATTGCAGTGATGGTGATGTAATAGTTTATAGACACATGTGCAGGATGGTTCCTCAGATTCACAAATGTTGCTGATCTGAAAAGAGAATTCCAGACACTTTTACAAGCTTGTCTCATCTATTGCTAATTTTAGAATGAGTGTGTTGAATGAAATGTGCCTAAAATTGCTTATTAGTCATCATGATGGGACTCCTTCTTGTCCTTGGGAAACAGGGGTAGTTAAAAGTATTCATAAAAGTATCTTAGTATGCATGGTTCAATAAATACACAGTTCGTTGTTTTAATTTGTAGTGGAAGGTTGGGACTTCTGTGAATAAATTGAAATTTGAAGTAAATTTGAATTCATATTATGCAAAGAAGTCTAAAATGTAAGAAAGAAATGATTTAGACTTTCAGAAGTTGCTATAAATTTTGAGTTTTTATATTCACTACACATATTATTGCATTAAACATTCTTATTCCATCGTAAGGTCCATTTGATTTATATGCAAAACAATAATGAGGTCACATGGCTTAAGCTGTCAAATTATGTTGATTAGTTTAAGAGGATTTTTTAAACTCAGAATCATAAAAATATGAATTTTTTTGCTAATTGGGCCACAGCTATTAGAGTGCATGTTATGAGTACTGCCCACTAGTTGAAAAATTACATAATATAGCTGTCAGAGTCAAAAGAATTTTGAGTATTGTGTCAGCTGTTATGCATGGTATTTTGGTGTTTCCTTTTAGACAGCTGATTTCTCATCTTAGAAGATACTGTATAAACAACCCTGTTCCCAGATAAAAGTGCTGAGTGACACTATTGCTCAATTCATTCCATTTTGCTAAAGACTTAAATTTGTAGCATTCTTTTTTATTTTTATTAAATAAAGCAGGAGATATACACACACACACACACACACACACACACACACACACATATTGCAGCACATTTCAACAATATATATTTGAGAGTGAAATGAGAAGTTAATTTATCTCCAGGAGGAAATTGAGTTGATATTCACAAATAACAAATTACTGGATTCTGACAAACACTGATAGGATTAAGTGTGACTCGGTATAATAAATTTAAGCCTAAGCATCCATTTGGGCCCTGAAACAAGGTACTGCTGCCCATTAAAGTCAGTTGTGTTGTGTCTTACAACATGCTAGCTGTCTTGCTGTAAAAAACTGTAACGTAAGGACCTTGAAATAGATGCCGTCATCAGCTCCAGCCCCCCGGCGTACATCTATTTAAACACATGACAAAAGATGGTGGAAGAGAGTTCAGCAGCTATTCATGTGGTCGGAATGGTTATTGTATTAGGACTTATTCTGTTGTAAGCCAGCAACTTTTGAGTTAAAACACTGCAGCTGTTTCTCTTCCTTTCCTTACATATCCATCTATCTCCCTCTCTCCCTCTTTCTCTCTCTCACACACAATAAACTCACTTTTCTTTTTTCCCCATAAACATTTTGTTTAGATCCAAGGAGCAACAGATGGAAACTTCCTGCTATAGCAGTTATACCCTTATTACCTATTTGAATAGCTTCCATTATTTTACTTTTTTTATTTTTTAAAAGGCAACGGGCAGCCAAGACGTAGATCCATCCAAGATTTGACTGTTACTGGAACAGAGCCTGGTCAGGTAAGACTTAACATTCAAATTCTTTGTCTTTGAAAAATAATAAGCAGAAATCAAGCATTAACTATAATATACTCTTCAAAAGTGGTTTTGTGAATTGACCCAAAATTGTGGTTCAGAAGTTCATTGACAATGAACTTAAATATTCAAAAAGCATAGATTCTGTTGTTAATTTAACTGGAAGGATAACTTTCGAAAGTAAGTTTAAACTGCATGAGAAAGTAAATTGTTCAGTATGTCTCTATGTGTATGATTTTTATATACATTTTAATAAATAAATATTCAGTTGTATAATTAATAATTTGTCATTATCATAATACTCTAAAGTGAATCACCAGTGTTACCTCCTTTTTATCAATGAGAGGAGTAAGTAGTTCCCCAGTAAGATGCCTTTCTTCTGGGGTCACACAGGACATTGGCATGTGTTTTAATGTAGCATATCCACTGCACTTATATTTTTGTGAAATATCCTTAAGACAAATATTTAGCAAGCAGTTGGATACACTCCAGAAAGGCATTTATTCCAGTTGTCATGGTTTTTATTTATATTTCTAGATGTTTTTCTAACCACCCATAATCTTGTTATCACTGCTTCTTTGTAGATAGTCCAGAAAGTGCTATTATTAAACCATTACTGACTAATATAGTGTCTTTTTTTTCTTTTTTTTTTTATTGGTTGTTCACAATATTACAAAGCTCTTGACATATCATATTTCATACATTAGATTGAAGTGGGTTATGAACCCCCAATTTTACCCCAAATGCAGATTGCAGAATCACGTCGGTTACACATCCACAATTTTACATAATGCCCTATTAGTAATTGTTGTATTCTGCTACCTTTCTTATCCCCTACTATCCCCCCTCCCCTCCCCTCCCATCTTCTCTCTCTACCCCATCTACTGTAATTCATTTCTCTCCTTGTTTATTTTCCCATTCCCCTCACAATAATATAGTGTCTTAACCAACCAGGTATATATAAAAGTAGATCAATCATTAGTTTTTTTGTTATTCAGGTTAATGTATCTAACATATATAATTTATATAACATTCTCTAAAATGATTGAGAACTGATTATGAGATGTGTTGTTGTTGTTTTGTTTTCATTTATACTGAAATAAATTTTGTAAGTACAGCATGCATGTGAAGTAATAAAACTATCACATCATGGTCCTTATTCATGTAAAATTGTAGCATTCTATATTATAAAGAATGTGATTTAATTTGTGATAATTTGTATTAGTATTTTACATCCTGAAAAGTTACTTTATTTCATTTTTATAAAAGACTATAAATTTTAGAGATTCTGTGTATTCATTAATAAAATTTGAAAGCCCTGTATTGCCATCATCTTAACTAACTTAACAAAAAATAATTTGAGATATTTAATAAGTATCTTTGATTTTCATTTATCTGGAAATATTTTTATTATACAACTCATTGACTACATGCACATGTTCACATATGTTCTTAAAGTATACAGACACTTTTACTGTATGTTTTATGATATTAGTAACTCTAGATCTTTATTCCTCTTATTCAACAGTAAATTTTTCAGTAAATTTTTTTTTTTTTTTTGAGGCCCTGGAACTTTTGACTAAAATTTTCCCTTTTTCTTGCCCTCAAATACTTAAAAGTTTTAGTAACAGATAGTTTGACATCTGGTACTTGCTTTGATTCTGGAGAAGCTTGATGAGCTCGGCCTTTTAAGTTCTGTTTATTATTGCTATTGATATTCCAGTTATGAGAACCTCTAACCAAGTGCTCTCCCTTTGACTAGGAATGAGAAGCCTGCTCTAAGAAACATGAGCAGTGGCTGCTAGTGTGCATGCTTTTCTGTGGACTCTGGAGAAAGGGCATTGCTTTAATTCAGGACTGTTCTCTTTACACCAAGTCTTATATCTTATAATCATGATTATTAACCCTTTAATTTACAGTGATGCTTTCAGAAACTAAGGAAGACTGATTGTGGGACAGTCATTTGCTTGATTTGTCATAGACTATTCTAAAAGATTTGGGTAAGGGAAAGTTTTATATGACTGTAACTTCTGTTCTAAAACAGTTGGTGTGCAACCATTATACAGCCAGTTTCTAAAACTGATCCACTCTTTCAAAATTACTTAAGCATTATAACCTTAAAATGCCTAATGTCCCTTTTGGAATAAACTGACA
Organism: Spermophilus citellus; assembly: GCF_964194105.1. Classification (NCBI taxonomy): domain Eukaryota; kingdom Metazoa; phylum Chordata; class Mammalia; order Rodentia; family Sciuridae; genus Spermophilus; species Spermophilus citellus. The sequence continues at coordinate 99,451,293 of NC_138186.1, read as the reverse complement.
AACAGTAACCCTAATATATTATGAAAACATTTTCCCCTGAAAAGTATGTGATAAATGACCACTAAATTGAACTTTAAAAAATTACTGGTAAATACTCATTATTTGAAGGACAAAAGTATTCATAATGTGGATTCCTAATACTTTGAAGGTATAGTTCTTTCCTGGTAAAGCAGTGATAAGCTGGTTTTTCTGTTTTAGTTTTTGCTTTGTTTTTTTCTGGTCATGGAAATTGATAAACAGCATGAAGAAAAGAATTTTGTCTACCTAGTACATCATCAGAGAGAAAGAATTTACTGATAAAAGTTAACATTACATGTCATTAAAGAAAGTGAACCAACCAAAGTTTTTTACTTTGGCTCTTGACTTGATACAATCTCAATAAAATGACTTACACTTTTCACCTGTAAACTGGAATTGGTTGTGAGACAAATAGTGAGCAAAAAAAACTTCTTAACTAAAGGTAGCAAGGTAAGCATATGTGTTATATGTGTTAAAGGTTGTCTCTCGCAGTGTACAACTTACTTTTAACCATGGTTTGCAGTTAATTCAGGACATTTATTAAACACTTACAATGGGTATGGCCCTCCTAGAGGCTTTGAGAAAGACAAAAGAAACCCTAGATATCCAAGAACTGATCTGACACTGAGGTGTCATTATTGTTAGAAGTTGTTCCGACTCTCACAGTTGTCTATATTATTACGTATGAGACATCATCTTCTAGACCCCAACATCAAACAAGGCTATGCTGAGACCATGGTAAAATGAGACAAAACAAGCCCAGTTTATAATGCTGTCTAAACACAGACCAAAAAAATTAAATGCCACCCACAAAATACCAAACATTGCCCTCTTCCACCTAATATGAGTGCTACTTTACTATTTTACTTCATTCTGGTCTGCCTTCCTTATAGAATTGGCACTCCTGTTGATAGCAACCACTCTACAGTAAACCTCAACTTCCTTAGAGCCTCCCCAAAATCACTCACCTAAAGGCTAAATTCTATAAAAGTTTCTTTGTAAAACCCTCTTACTGACTGACACACACCATGGTGCCATATGATGAGTCGTCTTCACAGCAACAAATATTAGACCCAACTCTTAACACAGCAGATCAGTTTCTGGTCGTCTTTGGCTGGGGTACACTGACAATACCAATAAAGCCCAGTCCTCAGGGAGCTTTTAGGGCACATCAAACTTATCTGATCAATTCTCTTATGAAAAAAACTATAGTAATAATAGCTTCCCTTTGTTATACACTAACTTTGAACCAGGCAAGCCCTTATAAAAGGCTTAAGATCAATCTCCATAAAATGACTTTTCACCTGTAAACTGGAGTTATATATTATAATAAGTATATATTATCTAAATCTTAACCCTATATAGAGTAGATATTTTTTTATTGCTTGATTTGCAGGTAGCTAAACTAAGGATTGGAGAAACTTAGAACCTAAGTCTCAATCTTGCTGCTGTTAACGTGTTACAACCAGGTGTTAATGCAAATTTGATTCATGGCCCAAAAACTCTGTTCTTGATCATTCTATCTTTCATATAAAACTGGATGTAATTTGTGTTAGAGTAATCTTAGTAAATGTTAAAAGTTTTGGTTTCTGATAGTCTGCATCATCATTTTTTAAATAGTTTTCAGTGATGAGTTCTAACTATCATACATTGAGCAAGGCTAAACTGTAATATTTGTTATGATAATAAGTTTGAACAGAAGACTGCGCAAATTTATTTTTTATACATTTGTGTGAGCCTTTCTGTTCTTGAGAATGCCTACATGCCCCATTTGGATTTCTATCCATTGTAGATCTATATTAGAGATTTCTCTTGGAGAGGCTTCAGTCAGTGAAAATTACAACTTCAAACTGATGCAATTATGATAAACTAGTGAACTGGACAGTCTAAATAGTAGCATTGGGCATAAGTTCTTGCCTTAATAAAAATATTTTTCCAGACTTTTAGGTAAGAAATAAAAAGCCAAGCTTTTTTTTTTTCTTTTTCAGTATTATAACTTTTAATTCCTTTTTATAAACATAAAATTCTGGTCAAAGGCCAATTCTGGTTCATGTCTACTGATGGTAATTTTCCCCGTCAGTTTAAATTTGGCTTAGTGTTTTTTTGCTGCCTTAAATTGCTCTGTAGCATTTCTGTATATTCATGAACACTTTCCTATCCAATCCTGTAATAAATTATGTTTATATATATATATATATGTATATATATATATATATATATATATATATATATGAAACTTTTCAGGTTATATGAGAATAAAATAAAGTAATTGCATATGTCTTGAAGGGAGGAACAAAATGTGTTTTAATAGTTTGAGAGTATATGTAGCCATCAGAATTTTTCTAGTGATTAAAAGAAAAAAAGCTACTACATAACCTTCACAGTAGGTTGCAAGCAATAACATAAATTTAACCAGAAATTTGTTAAAATCTACATTCCTTGACATATAAAGACTTTAGATCGTTTATACATATAAATTTAACTCCATATGGCTTTTCTTATAGCTTTAAAGAAAGTTTTGAAACTTAAACTAAGAATATTAGCTTTATTTCTTAGTTTTGTAGCTATAGAAATCTATACAAGTATAACAAGTGTGTCAAATACCTGAAATGCCAAGAGCTTGGGAAAAGGTGAAAAGAAACAAGTTAAAAAAGAATTCTCTTGAGAAAGATTTAAATTTCAGGAGTCCTATTCATATTAGGTCCAGATAGCCTTATTTGTTTTAATATTACAAGTATTCTATGGCCCTTTTTTCCATGTACTAAATCTATTCTTATATTTTGAAGACCTGATTCTTACTTGTACTGTGTCTTGTTTACTCATAACTAATATTGATTATCCTATGTTGCAGTCACATTTACTTTTCCTTTTAAAAATGTTAAAATTTTAGCATAAAATTATACTGACTGGAACCCAGTCTGCCAACACTTTAAAGAAACGCTACACTCAATTTACAATAGAGGGCTGAGAGTATAGATGAGACCATGGGTTCAATCCCCAACACTGCAAAAGATTTTAAAAGAATAAAGGATTTACAATATAAATTATAATTATGAGCAAAGCAGTCTACGCTTCTGAAGTCAAGGCATATAGTTAACTACTTTCTAAAGCCCAGGTAGTATAATATAAATATATATATATATATATATATATATATATATATATATATATTTTTTTTTTTTTTTCTCTAAAGAAATTAAAGTACTTTTGAAGAATCAAAAACTTTTGAGAGTAGTCTGGAGTGGTGACACACACCTATAATCCCAACAGCTTGGGAAGCTGAGGGAGGAAGAGTACTAGGTCAAGGCCAATCAGAAAATGAAACCCTGTCCATAAATGAAAACAGCTGGTGATGTAGCTTACTGCTAGAGTGCCTTTGAGTTCCCCAACACTCACTCCCACTTATCCCCCCTCAAAAAATTAGAGTAATATAAAGCATCTCAGGCCTAAGTTTATGTAGGAAGTTTTTATAAACATAACCAAAATTCAAAGAAGGAAATATGTCCTTGTAATAGGGTTTAGTCATTTATATGCTTTATAAAAGAACTGATGTTTAAACTAGGAAAGAAATTGTTAAGTGCTACAAGTTTACTCTTATGCCCATCTTGTTTTTACAGCCAGCTTATCCAACATTTAATGAGCATTGTTTTTGTGTCAAGATCTTTAGTGTACATTATTTTATTTGATTTTTACAACTTGATGATATATGTTATACTGATTTCATTTACTTTTAACTTATTTGATTCCATTGAGTTTAGACATTACAGAATTTATCTAAAGTTGAACTACTTATAATTGGCAGAGCAGAAATTCAAACTCTAGGTTTTCTTGTCTCCAAAGCCAATTTCTTATCTATAACTTCTTCTCATCCACACTTTATAAATGAGGGAGGCTCAAAGAGGTTGAGTTACATATACAAGTTTCTACAGCCAAAAATACCCAAACAGATTTAAACCCAGGTATGCAAAGTATTAGACTGAACCTTTTGAAATTCTGGTACAAAAATAGCAGTTTTATGTTCAGTTTCATACATGTGCTGGCCACTTACCCTTGAATAAATTTGGAGTCAGGATGAAAAGCTGGGAGGAAAACAATGGCAGAAAAAATTTTGTGAGAGGGGAGAGAATCTAGATGGATAATATATACCTGCTGATCAAGAGTCACAAATGCTTGAGAATATCAGAATTGATCCAGTAGCAACCAGTAAGTGAATGGTTTGCATTTGATACAGTGCTAGGCATTTCATCCTTAAACATAGGGTCTGATTTGGTTCACAGAGAAGCAGAACAGTAACAAAAATGACCACATAATGTTGAAAGAGATCTGAGCTGGACCTTACAGGATCAGGAAGAACAGAACGATGATTGTGATATACAAAACACCTATGTAGAGTGGTATGAATGAAACTGAGGTTTTGGAATGACCGATCTGATTATGAAGTTAAAAATTTCTCATGGTATAGAAAAGCTTTGGGGAATTTCTGAAGAAATTTCAACAGTACCCAATTTTATCAGTTTTTCTTCAAAATTGTTTTATGATTTGTATCCTTGAAATGATTTTAAAAGTTTCTTTTACTATCTAGTATCTAATTCACTGTGCTTTTTCAAGACTTAAAATCATAGAATTTTGACACTGTGTGGAACATTAGAAGCCATCACATTCTTAGCCCAGCCCTATCTCTACAGATAAAGAAAGCAAGTTATTGAAGTGCTAAAGTACCATTTCTTAAGCTGGTTGTGGGTTCATGAGTTTCACTTGTCAGGCTTCATAACTAACCAATTATATTCTTGTCCGTGTGTGTGTGCGCGCGCACGCACATACATGTGTATGTATTGAAATTATCAAAGATAAAAAAAACTAAAATGGATTTCCTAAGGATTTTTTTAAGCACCTTTTTCTAGTATTACTAGAAGGTTTGCTAGTATTTTTTCTTTTTATACTGTCCTTATTTAGTGATCAGGTTTTACTGCCTTCACAGGATGAATCAGAAAATACTTCTTCTTTTTCTATTTCTTATAGTAAGTTTTTTAAGATTGGGAAAGTCTGTTTCTTGAGTGTTTGATAGAACTTAACTATAAAACTTTTCAAGCCAGTCATGGTGGCACATGCCAGCTCCCAGGGGAGCTAAGGCAGGAGGATCACAAGATGGAGGCCAACCTGGGCAATTTAGCAAGACACTGTCTCAAAATAAAATAAGGACTGGAGATGTAGCTCAGTGATAGACACCTACTATAACAACTCTATGGGTTTTAGTATTTTCTGTGATGAATGGTCATTTTGGTAAGTTGTTTATTTTTTAGAGATTTGTGTATTTCACTTCAAATTTGTAAAAATTGACTAGGCACAGTATTTGTTCTATTTTTAAAATATTTTATACTTTTTTTTTTCAGTCCTGAGTATTGAACCCAGAGGCACTTTACTGCTGAACCACATCCCCAGTCCTTTATTTATTCTTTATTTTGAGACAGGATTTCATTGAATTCCTTAGGGCCTTACTATGTTGGTGAGACTAGCCCTGAACTTGCAGTCCACCTCTCAAGTCACTAGATCACAGGCATGCACCACCACACCCAGCTTACTATTTTTCTTTTAGGGAGGCTTACAGTTCAGTACTCTATCTCACCTTGTAAGTTAGATCCCCGCCTTGCAAATTGTCAGTGCTTCTAGGATTTTTCATATAAATATATGGAATTAAAAATTTTGCTATATGTTCCTCTTTTAGCTGCATTAAGTTTTTAGTTATGTTTAAATTTACTTTGAATATTTTCTAGTACTCATTTTGTTTTCTTTAACCAGTGAGTTAGTTAAAAATGTTTTTAAATTAATAAATATAGGATTTTTAAAGTTAGTTTTGAAGTCAGTACAAAAGATAATTGCATTTTGTTTAATATGATCATTTTTTTCTAACTTGGGAGCTTATAATATAAACAGTTTTACAAATGTAGTTCAGGTTTTCTTCTGTAATGTATTTGGGGTTTTGGTCTCTTTATGTATCATATATAGAAGAATATTAAAATTTCTCACTATGATGATAGATAGGTCCCTTTCTCCTTGAAGTTTGGTTATATATTTTTTCTTTATTTATCTGAACTATATATAGGTACAACATATAAATTTTGAATTGTTATACGCCAAATTGAACCACTGACTGCTTTGTCTCTTTTTCTAATAATTTTTTTTCCTAAAATGTATTCTAATATTATTTTAGGTACTTTATTTTGGGTAGTTTTTTTCTGGTTATCTTTCTTCATTCTTTAACTTTCTGTTGTCCTTTCTCTCTTTCTCTTTCTGAATTAGGTATGTCTCTGTTAAACAGCATTTAATTAATCCTGATAATCTGATTTGGTTTTTGTTTCCCTTTTTCTTTTCAATGTCTTAACTGTAAAATTTAGCCCATTTACACTTGTTAACTTTTACTGGTAAGTTTTGTGCTTCCTCTTATTTCTCTTTTTCTCATTTCTTACCTTCTTTTGGATTGAATAAATATATTTTTTATCTCATACTTTTTCTTTCTGGTTTGAGAGTTGAATTTTACTACTTCTTTTTAAAAAATTGTACATCTCAGCTATACAGAGCAGTGGGTTTCATTGTGGTATATTTATACTTACATAAAAACACATTTTGACTAATTTCTGTCCCCAGTGTCTCCCCAACCCTCCTCCTTCCTCCCATTTCCTGCCTCTTTTACTTATCCTGAATGAGGATTTTTAAATCCGTTCTCTTCTTGCTTATGCTGTTGTTGTACATAAATTTATTACTATATTGTTTATTTGGTATTTCTATTAATTAGTCACTGTTCTGGTCACTTAATATTTTCAGTATGTGGACTGATACCCTTGTTTATCAGTATTCCTACTTGCATTGTGGCCCTTTCATCCAAGAAAAATTTTTCTTGCTAAGTACATGCTTAGGAATTCCTGTGGTATGAGTCTGGATGATTACATCAGTTTTTGTTCATCTGAAAATGTTATTTGACCTCATTCTTCACATTTTTTTTTTTTTTGTTGTTGTTGTTGTTGTTGACTAAACAGTTCTAGACTGGTAGTTTTCAATTCTCACTTTATGGATATTTCACCTTTTTTCTGGCATCTCTTATTGCTGTTGAGATTTTGTAGATAAAGTATTCCTTATAAATGTGTGGGATCAATTGTGTTTCAGATTTAAGCCTTTTTTAAGATTTTGGAATTTTTTTATATATAATGAAATATCTTGTGAATGAAACCCAAATCAAACAAAATTCTTTTATGTTTCATATATGCCTTATACATATAGTCTGAAAATAGTTTTTTAAGCCAAAAAGTGCCTTTTTGTTTTTACATTTTAGTTTTAGATGGACACATGCCTTTGTTTTATTTATTAATTTTAAGTAGTGCTGAGGATTGAACCCAGTGCCTCACACATGCTAGGCAAGTGTTCCACCACTGAGCCACAACCCCAGCCCCTAAAGGTAGTTTTATACAATATTTTTAGTACTCATGTTATGACTGTAACCTGTCACATGAGGTCAGATGTGGAGTTTTCTACTTCTTGGCATTATGACAGCATTCAAAAAGTTTTGGGTTTCAGAGCACTTCTAATTTCAAGTCTTTGGATTAGGAATGTTCAACCTATGAATCAGTCTTTTTTCTCTGGCTGTTTTGTCTATCTTCTATTTGTCTGTTTTCTAGAAGTTGCCTGTATATGTCCCATGTTGATTAAATTCAGGATATGGCTTTTCTCTTATTTTTTATACTTGAGATTTGTTGTGGTTGGGATTTGTTATATTTTCCACTGATTCTGGAAAATTTTTTTATGAATACACAGTGGAAACATTTTTCTCCCCCCTCCCCAACATCATCCCATACAGAGCCACTACAGAGACAGGTTGATTTCCTATCACCATTTTGTCAGTAGATTTGTCTTTTCCTAGTTTACTCTTTCTCTGAGAAGGACACCTGCCCTAAGTTTTAGGTTTAAACACAGGTTCCTCCAGGCTCACCCATCCTACAAAAGGCTAAGGTTTAATTTTCTGGTGCAACAGGCAGTCAACACAAAACCTCTAGGCCATTGGTGTTGTACGATACCCAAGTTTCAGGCCCATTTACCTTTCCTGCTCTCTTGGTCTTGCTTGCTTCAGTCTTGAGTGTTTCTCTTACATTCTTGAAGCTCATTGGTTTCAAAGGGGTAATATGTATGCATGAGTACATATAAATTTATACACACACACACACACACACACACATACACACATGTATATATAATGTCTTTAGGGGTTTTGTTTGATTTGGTGAGGGCAGTGATTAGGATCGAACTCTACTAGGCAAGCCCTCTACCACTAAGTTACATCCCCAGCCCCTAGTTTAATTTTTTAGGTGTTTTAGGACCTGTTTTTTTGCCTTTTAAAGGAAATAGTCTCTTGCTGCTCTTTTTTTTGATTGTTTATTTTATTTTATTGTTTTTCAGTACTGGGGATGGAACCAGGGGTGCTCTTACCACTAAAGTACATCTCCAGTCCTTTGTTAATTTTATTTATTTATTGAGACAAGATTCTACCAAGTTGCCCAGGTGGGCCTGAAACTTGCAACACTCCTGCTTGGGATTATAGCCATGTGCCAGTGCACCTAGCTTTGACATTGTTTTTTTAATGAAAAATCACATTTTGTTTTTTCTGTCACTATTTCCTACAGGTGAGCAGTAGGTCATCCAGTCCTAGTGTCAGAATGATCACTACCTCAGGACCAACCTCAGAAAAGCCAACTCGAAGTCATCCATGGACCCCTGATGATTCCACAGGTGACCAGTCTAGTTCCACATTATAATAAGAAATTGAATTCATCTTACTTACATTCATTTAGTACTGTTATTAATTTTTACAAACACAAGCATTATTTGGCAGTTTAGATGTTCATATTAATAAAATGACTATTTACCAATAAATTTTAAAATATCTTTAAATTCTGTGACAAAGACTGTCTTGACCTCTGCATTGTTTTCTCCTAGATACTAAACACATATTTTGAAGATAGTTGTTTTAGTTTTTTCTAGTTAGGAAGCATATTGTATGCTTGATACTTCAGTCTATGGTTTTCCTAATGTGATCCATCCAACTAGATGATAGTAGTAAAGTCATTAATTTTGACATAACTAAAATTCATAGAATGGTTAAAATATCCATCCATTATCTTCATCTCAGTCTTTTGTTTTAAGGATATAACACTTAGTGGAAAAAAAATCCTGATTATTTGCCTGATGGGGAGACTTCATTCAGTTACTTGGACCTTTAAAATTTAATTTAAAGGTGCTGGGGATATAGCTCTGTTGGTAGAGTGCTTGCCTCGAGTGCACAAGGCCCTGAATTCAATCCCCAGTAACACATACACACACACACACAAAAAAAAACCAATTCAGAGTTAAGCTGGGCACATGGTGGCACATGCCTGTAATCCCAGAGACTCAGAAGGCTGAGGCAGGAAGACCACAAGTTCAAAGACAGCGTCAGCAACTTTAGTGAGATCCTAAGCAATTTGGAAAGAGACCCTGTTTCAAAGTAAAATATAAAAAGGTCTGGGGATGTGGCTCAGTGGTTATGCACTCCAGGTTTTATTCCTGATTAAAAAAAGAGAGTGACTTATTAAAACTCACCAATATGGAGAACTAACTTGCCACAATATCAGTATTTTAGTATTCTGAAGGTATAGGGATGGAATAGTTTCATTTGGGGCAAGCAAGAAATTATGTGCTATAGTAGAATTAACTTTTGCCCTAACATTAGGAGAATACCTAACTAAAGACTCAGCAAATATACTTAAATGAAAATTTTTATTTATAAGTCAGAGAGGGTAAGATGATCTCTTAGACCTTAGAAAATTAAACCATTTGGGATTTCACATAAGATCAACTATGTTGTTATTAATAGTGGCAATTATAATTAAAATTTAACAGTCAGCTTTCTGTCTTCACAAACTAAAATATGACAGGTATTTATAGCTATTTGGCATGGTTTAGTCAAGTTTATAATTTAATTTAAAAAGTAATCGAGTGGCTTTTCTCTGTGTTATGTAAGATAAGACTATGTTTAGCAAGGGGTGTATCCTCTAGTTTTAGTAAGTTTAAATATAGTGTGAATAAAACTCCTAAATTTCATTCCTAGCACAGCTCACCGCTACTCAGTTAGAATTTATCATAGTCCTGTTTTTGCCCCCAAGTGGTAGACAGGGAAATGTTCCTGTCAGATTTTATCATTAACATTCAGGTAATATTAGCAGTTTTTGGTTCCTGAACCACAGGAGTACTTTCTCTGACATTCTAGCTGTGCCCAGGTCTGTCTCTCGGCTGGGCAGAGCTTCCAAATTTCAGCCTACACTGATCTGAATAGACATAAATCAACAATGTGGCATGTTCTTTTCAGTAGCTCTCATAACTGTATTTCCCTGTCTCTCTTTTTTTCTTTTCCAGTACCTATAAGTGCCACAAGTACCAGAAGTTTCTGTATGTTTTCAAAAAACATAATAATTTAATAATCAGCAGATAATGAGTGCTTTTCAGTTCCTATTTATAATATAATAGGTCTAAAGAAATACATACCAAGGACCGAGTAGAGGGAGCTGCAGAAAGAGAAACTCACTAAAGAATTTCTTCTGTGCTTAGTACTTTGCAAAGATAGACATTTAAGATGTGGCCTTTCCTTGTAATCATGACTAAAGTCATGATACACATTAACAGTAAATTCATCATGCTATATAAAACTACTAAAATTAATAGTATAAGCTAAGCATTTTAACAGTTGAGTGAAATCAATTAAATGTGAGTCCTGGCAGAGTCCATTATTTTTTTGTACTCTTCAATCCTAAAGCAAAAAGGAGAAGGCAGCATTCCAGTCAGAGACTGCATACTTAAATAATGAGTAGTAATAAGTATTGCGCAGGAGGAACCAGAAAAGAGATTTTGCCCAATTTAATCAAACCAGTGTGAATCTTGACACTGAGAAAAGGAGGTAAATTTGATTAACTGTTGAAACATTAAAATAATAAACTGGAATAACCTTGCCATTTGCTTTCATAGAGTAATCTCGTTACCAATTATTGGTATTAGAAACTAGAAGCTCAATTTCAATTTAGATATAAATGAGAAAGTGAAATCCTTCTTGGATTTAGAAAAAAGGTGAAATTCAATTAAGAACCTTACATGGAACAGCTTTAGTCATTTGAAAAACAATGCTTGAACTTTTTCCCATACCCACTATACTGAGAAATGTTAATTCTAAAATTATATCAGACACAGAAATCTGATAAAATAGGATATATATAAGGTATCAATGTTTTAAATAAGAATAACAGGAGTGGAAATACTAAATATTCACAACATTCAAATATTAAATATTCGGGATGCTTTTTCAAGACAATTTTTCCTATTAAGTCAGGGATATATCATTTTAGTCAGTTTTAGTTTTATACAATGCAGCATTTGAGTGGGAGCATAATTGAAACTACTGTTGGGAGTGCGGAGAAAGTCGGTGAGAGAAATAACAAAGTGTTTTCTTGTTTAGCACTTTTTGAAAACATTTATATTATGATTTTAGAATAAGAGCCTTAAGGCTCTACTGAGCTGTATTCTCTGTGGCATCCCAGTATTTAACAGACATTACTTTAAAAAAAAAAAAGAGAAACATTACTTTTTCAATGAAATATAAGCTTGACTATTTAAAATTGCACTTCATTTCTAATTCTCCATTTACTATCAATAGTAATAATAATTACCGCCACCTTGTGTTGAGTGCTTAGTTTGTACAAGCATTGTGGGAGAGTTCCTTTCAGGCATACCTCATTTGGTCTGATTTAGCTTATTAGCTTTGGTAGTAACTTGTGAGCACATTCTTAATGGCTTAAAAAGAAGAAACCTGAAGGTTAGAGGTATAGCTAGTGGTGAGGCCCTGAGTTCAATCCCTAGCACTAAAGGAAAAAAAATAAAAGATAATCTTATAAATTAAGAGGCTACTGAACCATCAAACTTCCTTAGTTTTTTATTGGTTTGAATACAGCACCTCCTTGTCATCCTGACCTTGCCTTTACCCATACCACTCCGTCAAGTTGTATGGCAGTTTTACCTGCTTTGAAACAGAAACAAAAGTATATGTAGCTCAGTGGTAGAGTGCTTGCCTAGCATGCTAGAGGACCTGGGTTTTATCCCCAGCATTGGGTGTCAGGTCAGGGGCAGGGAATAGGGAGCTGCCTGTTTAAATAGTTTGATAGAATTGGTTGTTGGAATTAACCAATTTAACTGTTTGGGGGCCTGACATTGAGGCACACTTCTAAATTTTTTGTTTGTTTGTTTGTTTGTTTCCATATCGTTTGTATGGATCATGTACTCACATCAGTAATATCTCTTCTTTCTTCTCATTCTCATTGAGAGGGACAAGTTGAGAGGTTCACATTAGAATCTGTGTAAGTTGAAAATGATCTACTGGAAAAGAATGCTTGCTTCTCCCTTTACCTATTTACCCTGGTGTTGACAGAGTTGACCCAGCCATAATTGTAAACATAGCATGATAAAGAGATTTGGGGTTTGATTAGGTAGGGTCAGGGCTGAATATAAAGGTCTCATATCATTATTTTTGTTTTAATTAAGAAAAGGCTCATAAGCTTTAACATTGTGTTATGTTTTGTTTATAACGAGCTTAAATCACAGAATGTGATTGTACTTTAATATATATAATCAGATGTGCTCTCTTTACCTTTAGAAATCAAAATCACCCTTTTCATTACCAATAGCAGTAACTTTTGTTTGGTATACTACTTACTTTATGTAGATAAACAATATTTTGTGCATACTTTCTTATTGTTTATAACAGAAAATAAATAAAATATATGCTTGAATTCCAGATACCAATGGATCAGATAACTCCATCCCAATGGCTTATCTTACACTGGATCACCAACTACAGGTAAAGGAGCACTTTCTCAATGGAAGTTTACTTTTTTCTTCTTAGGGAGATTGTCTTTGAAGCTGACTATTATGTTTTTATTCATCCTTGTATATTCATTTATATGCTTATAGCATAAATAAACTTTAAAGTCAAATTAAAATAAAGGATTTTTAGTTAATTTATTCAGATTTAAGATTGGCAGAATCATATGTTCTTATCGTAACAGTCGTTTTAAAATAGTTCCATATCTTTCTTCAAGACTGCCAAGCATAGCATTTTCGCTCTCTAATTTTAGTGCATTAAAATATAAAACTCATAAACTCATCCCTATTTAATACATTTTGTGATGCATTCTTATGTTCATAATGACCAAGAATGTAAGTAATATACTTTGGTGCTTCCTCACAAGTATGAGAGTATAAATATCTCTTAGGAGCTGGACTCTGTGGCACACACCTTATACCCACCTATTTAGGAGATTGAGGCAGAAGGATTGAAAGCTTAAGGCCAGCCTGGGCAAGACCCTGTCTGGGGAAAAAAAAAAAAAAAAACCTTTTAGTGTAATACAGTTTGGCAGCCTGAAATGTCATACCAGAAGCTGCAAGTACTCTACTCATATTTCTCTAGAACCTGAAAGTGTTAAAACAGCAAGTATCAATTTAAGTTCTGAGTTAACTCTGTCAAAAAGACATGAACATTTTCTAGGGCATGATTTAACACTTATTTTTAAAAGATTGTTGCTTTAGTGCTATAAAAATATATCACAGTCTCTGTCTTAATTCTCGTCTTAGCTAAAAACTGAGATTTGATTTTAATTATGTTTTAACATTCCTGATTTATTTTCAGCCTCTAGCACCATGCCCAAACTCCAAAGAATCCATGGCAGTGTTTGAACAGCATTGTAAAATGGCACAAGAATATATGAAAGTTCAAACAGAAATTGCATTGTTATTACAGAGAAAGTAAGTCTTAAGTTTTAAGTGCCCTTTGACTATTTTTTATGCAAAACTTACCCTTTTGACTACATCATATTTTTACTAAGGAGAATAAACTAGTGCTATATATACAAGTGTTATATGTTCTCAGAGTTTCAAAGTTGGTCATAAATTGGGTTACCAACATTCAGGTGTGCTTCATCTTACAAACAATTTTGTACACATATTCTTTCAGATCTTTGTTTATGAGAATGGAAGTACTTGTTACAGGGCTTTATTTCATATCATTGAGTATTTTTCTGAGGAATTTTACACCTATATGTGTTTTTCTGAGAATTAACAGAAACTGCCTTCCTCCCATTTTTAAGAAATCAAAGAGCTAGGAATTTAACTTAGCAGTAGAGCACTTGCTTAGTATGTTCAGGGTCCTGGATTCAATTCCTAGTACTAGAAGAAAGAAAAAGAAATCCAAACCAGTTTTCACGTTATTCTATGTTCAGTTCTTTAATTAAAAAAAAAAAAAAAAAACCCTAAGCATGACCCCCGCATATAATTTTATGAAGCTGATTTATAAGTGGAAACAAAAATCAAATGCTGTAAGGAAAAAAAAATGGTAATAAGATTCCTTCTATTAATTTTTCTCTACATAAAATTCTTGTTTTCCAAAATAATGCATGAGATGTTTGTGATTTTACTTCAAAATAAGAATTTTATCACAATTTTTCATACAGTAATTTAACCGAAATCGACATGGTATCGTAAAGGTAAGCCTGAGAAAGAAATTAAATATTATAGTCTAGAAATTGTAAATGTTATTGTAGAACTGCTGGCACTTGATGTTGGTTTAAAAAAAAAAAAATCCACATTTCTTTTTTTCACATATTTAATCAGTGCTCTTTGAAAGAAGAGTTTTGTTCAGAAAAAATAATGGTGGATATAGGGGAATGTGAAAACTATGGCAGTTTTAATCAATTTTAAGTATTTAAATGAGAAATATTGGGAAGTTATTTTGTTTGAAGATTTTTTTTTTATTAGTTATTTATTTATATCCAGTAACCTCACTTTCGGAGCTAATACTCTATCCTTAAGTAAAAGGGGCTGGAAGAAGTTTGACTAAAAACTCTGAGAGTCTTTCCTAAAAGTGTCTGCAAATGTAAGTGGTTTAAGTGTGGTTTATATTGTTCTGTTTTAAAATAGGAAAGAGCTTTAAGTTGGATAACATCTCTTTTAACTAGCTTACAAATGTTCTATTAGCTACCACTCAGCACTGTAAATAGGATTGTGACATCAGAATATGAATATGAGTATAAAAGTAGAATATGAATTTTTAAAACTTCGGTGTTATTTTCCTGTGATGGGATAGAGCCCTTTTTTTCCTTCCTTCACAAAAAGAAGATAGCAAATGAAAAATTCTCTGAAGTTTTTATTTCACCACATAATCTAATTCATTGATTGTCCAAAGACAGATCCCTATGAAAGGATTGTTGTTTGTATGGTGATACCATAAGAGTGGGCGATAGTTTCCATTGTGGCCCATACTTTTATTTGACTCATGTACTTAAGATACAAAAGATAGACTGAAAATAAAAGTTCTCATTAATTGAGCTTCTAGCATCAGCTAGTTAAGGAATCAATTTTTGTATCCTTGGTGATATTTATTATGTGGTATTTCCTTTTAGGCAAGAACTAGTTGCAGAATTGGACCAGGATGAAAAGGACCAGCAAAATACGTCTCGCCTGGTACAGGAACATAAAAAGCTTTTAGATGAAAACAAAAGCCTTTCTACTTACTACCAGCAATGCAAAAAACAACTAGAGGTCATCAGAAGTCAACAGCAAAAACGACAAGGCACTTCATGATTCTCTGAGACTGTTTAAATTTTAAAATATGCAAAGAAAAACTTTTTTTTAAAAAAAAAAAAAGAAAAACCCTATGACAATTCATGAGTATTAGCTTTTTGGCGTGTTCTGAATGCCACCTGCCTATATTTGCTGCATTTGTTACGTCATTTATTTTCTTCTCATGGTGGATATGGATATGCAGTTCCACTGTCTCGTTGAATTTCATGATGGCCTCTATGACTTGGATAAGCAGCAGTTCTCAGCTTCAGAACAGATGCAGTGAACTGTGGGTATATATGCATGCTCATTGTGTGAAGGGTAGCCAAACAGAACGTGGGTTTTCAAGCTAGCTGCTATGTGCAAACATCGACCTTTTTTCTATTTCAGAAGTAGAACCTCGAGAATGAGTTTGTTCTTATGTCTCATCTCAAAAAACTAATAATTTTTTCCCAAAAGATGGTATACACCAAGTTAAAGACAGGGTATTATAAATTTAGAATAATTGGTGGTACATTACAGAAATATAGAACCTTTAGGGTTAGTTTACGGTAATGGCTTTGATGCCACCTTGGATCAGTACTGAACACAGTTCCATCTGTAAAATATTTAAAGGTAAGTGATGGCTGCTGTATTAATGGAAACAATTTTGTTAGTTTTCATCAAACTAAAAATTGTTCATGATACAGTGAACAAAATGAAGCTGTTTTTTTTAAGGCATAAAAACTTTGAATTCTGTGTGTATGTGTGTTGAAACTATAAAGCTTTTATGACTCAAACATTAATTTCTCTTAAATGAAATTAAAGGCAAAATAATATGGTCTAGCTTAAATGATCATTCCTTCCTACAATGATTAATTGGATTGTTTTACCATATATTTTAAAAAGCTAAAGAGAAAATAGTGGAAAATGGAAATAATTTTGTAAGCTAAAAGGCCTCTACTTAGATTTCTTTTGATAATACCAAATGAGGAATAAACCAGGAAAATCAGAAGTTAGTACGGAAGTTAAAATAGTCAGAATAAACTCATCAGGTATCCTACTTACCTTCAAAATTGAAATAATTGATTTTCCTTGCAAGCCCATCTTGGAATGTCTGCTGCCTTTTCAACACTTCCAAGACAATTTCAACACTTATAAAGAGAATATTTATATTGTTAACAGTAACTTTGCTACCAGCCTTCGAAATAAGAGTAATAAAATGTCATTGAAGTAATAATCTACACAAGGTCTATTTTTTCAGTTGGTATTAAATCAAATCACATTTTGATACCAATACAAGAGCATCTTTTAAATATGAATGTCATCAGTTTCGTTTTTATAGCTCGGTGTTTAGAAGATAAAATTAAAAAATGAAAGCATAATTGCTCTGTTCATTAGAATTCTGTCATGATTGTATTGCTGTGTTTGGTCTGTTTCAGATAAACAAGCGGATCTAAGAAGTTACCAAAACTGCTGGGCATGGTGGCGCATGCCTGTAATCCCAGCGACTCGGGAAGCTGAGACAGGAGGATTGCAAGTTTGAGGCCAGCCTCAGCAACTTAGTGAGGCTCTAAGCAACTTAGCAAGACCCTGTCTCAAAATAAAAAGGGCTGGGATGTAGCTCAGTGGTAAAGCACTCCTGGTTCCACTCCAAGTACTCCCCCCAAAATTATAATAAGTTATAAAAGCTGTTCTTAAAAATGTAAAACTTTTTCTTCCATTATTTTTTCTTCCTCCCACTGAGTTTTATAATCTCATGTGTATACAAGCAATAAATGTAAAGGACAGTTCATACTAAACCGTGTCATTTTTAGTTTCTTAAGAATCTGTTATTAGAAAGCTTTTAGGAACTTAATATCTTCTATCACTTGATTTAAATAAAAGGAGGGTTATCAATCCCATATAATTTAACTATTAATCTGAAATTAATATTGGGCTCAACATAATAATAGTAAAATAAAATTGGCACAGAAAATAGCTGTAGACTAAAGGAAAGCATAACTCAATCATAGCAATTGTACTTGTGTGTACATCTGAAGAGTCACTGTTAAGCAGCCTTTCTAATTATCTCAGAGCATGAGATATCCAAGTGTAAATGCTAGGGCTTGACTTTCCATAAGGATTTAGCATTAAAGAGTTCAGATTTCATTTCTAGACACTGGTGTGTTTTGCTATGTTTTAAAAGACTTAAAGGGAAAATTTATTATTATTTTTGTTATTATCATTATTACATGAAGATACTTCAAAAAATATCAACATGGTAAATGGAAAAAAAATAGTAGGTTTAGTCATGGTTTCAAATGCAAAAGGCTGTTGAGAAATTGCTGTTTGTTTACAATGAATTCCTTGGGATTTTCAGTTTTGTAGTTGTCCTGGATATTGAGAGCAATTCAGCCTTATTCTGTTTGCTGATCTATTATCCCTAAAAATGGGGGAAAGCGGGTACTGTGGAGAATTAAAATCCATGGCCAGTTTCATCAATGTCTTTGCCCATTAAATGTTATCAAGGTAGCCAAACTTTTTAGTAATTCTGGTTTTAAATTTATTCTGACCATCATTTTGGGGGTGGAAATAGCAAACGGAAATAAGATTCAAAATTATTCTAGTCTAAGAAATTCAAAAACAATCACTGAACAAATAAATACTAATTTTATTTTATTCCTCCCTCCAGGGAAAGAAAGCAAGCTTTTATCTTATCTAGAGGGATATATTCCTCGGCAATAGAAAAATGTTTGAATAAAAATCAGTTATAGCAACAGCATACTGAAAAGATTTGTTTAAAAATTATTTACAGATGTTTGACTTTTCTTTACTGAAGTATTTTTAAGCATTGAATTTTTTTTTCTTCAAGTTACTCCCATGTGCCTAATTTCAGTTCCTGCTGTAGCCCAAGATCACAGCTCTTCCCTGTGAGACTATTATTTCTCTGTAAATGTGTGTGGTTTTCACTGTTTCTCTCTTCAAATGGTAGTAAGTTCTACTTCGACTTCTGTCATTCAGAACATGTGTAAAAATGATGTAATACAGAAATTCTTGTGCATACTGTGTAACTGAAGGAAGCTTTTTAGATTTATTTTTTGTTTTTAATAAAATTCAGATTATTATTCTAAACTGGTATATAAAATGGTAAATGGCTTATGTCAGCAAATGAGCTGTTGCGTTCACTCTAGCAGTGTATTTGCCTAACACAGAATCTAATAAAAACTGAAACATCAGTATTTTTATAATATTCAACACTGTTAATACCATAATCTTTAAGAAGTCTGAGTGATTGGCCAGTTAACACATTATCTTCTGCATTTCAGAATTTTGAGTTAAATGGCTGCTTTTCATAATTTCTTGAGTCTTATTTTGTATGAAGCATGACATTACATATACGTGACTCTTTTTTTAATATTTCTTTTTTAGTTGTAGTTGTCAATTCCTTTATTTTTATTTATTTACTTTTATGTAGTGCTAAGGATCAAACCCAGGCCCTTGCAGGTGCAGGCGAGCACTCTACCGCTGAGCCACAACCCCAGCCCCTGTGATTCAGCATACTAATTAGAAATATTGATTTTTAATAGTTTTTCAAAGGCATATGAACTATTTCAATTTTTTTACTATTGCCCAGCCTACAGATATGCACATTTTTATCATCCCAACCTTCATGTTTATAAATTCATACATTAATTTTCTCATGTCTTCAGTATTTATTGATCACCTGTTAACAATCTGAGCTGCTGTTATTGATGCCAAATTGTGGCCCATTTCAGTCACACAGCAGTTAGGTAGTATTCTCATCTTTCAGATGGGAAACTGGGCTACTAAAGGTTAAAACTTTTATGTGGGTGTGGCTTTCCATCATTGTCTCTTGTTTTAGGCAGTATCTCATTCTTGAGGATTCTGGCCACTGTCTGCCCATGATGTGAAGAAGAACATAGGAAATATTTTAAATTGAATGGCAAAGGAAGAAGAACTTAAGTAATTCCCAACTAGCAGGCACAGAGGCTTTGTGACCACTCTGTTGGAGCCACAAAGCCAATATTGAGGTCTACATGTGTCTTTTAAACCGAAATCTTTTCTCTAAACAACTTTGTGACCAAGTTCTGAAGTATTTCAAGCTTTCACATTTAAATATTTGGTAGGTGGAGTGTCTTCATCTTTCTACTTATTTCACCTCAAAGAAATGTGCCCTCAAAATGAAAATAAAATAACCATATTATGAGTCTGCTCTAGATAAAAGACTTTTCTTTCCAGTCTACTGGAAAGTAAAGCATAGCCTGGATTTTTTCACTAAGAGACCTAAGACAACCACTGATCTGCTTCCCAATAATGTAGATGAGTTTGCATTTTCTACAATTTTACATGAATGAAATCATACAGAGTTGACCCTTTACTTCTTAAGTGTTTAATCTCCCACTTGGATAGTTTTTGTGATTCCTTTGAGAGGAATTTTTAATTAAACCTTTTCTAGTAATACTTGAAAATGAGTTCTCAGTCTTTGAGGGAAAACTAAGAAGACTGTAGATATATTGTTCAGTTTGATCATCTTTACTGCAATGTCTTCATCTTCAGAAACTATCAAGATTATAGACTAACCCAGGGCCCTTTACATGCTAGGTAAGCACTCTACCACTGAGCTGTATCCCCCAAGCCTTTTTTTAGAACTTTTATTTTGAAAAAGGGTCCTCTTCAACTGTAGGCTGGCCTTAAACTTGAAAGTCTCCAGCCTCAGTCTACCAGGTAGCTGGGATTACAGGTGTACACCACAACACCCAGCTCCACAAGAATCTTAACAGATGCTATTTCTTTTGAGGACTGGAAACATCTTCATTATCTAAGTTGCATAGGAAGTGAATGACTTACATGCTTCTAAGACATCTACTTCTGTACATTGTGGACATGATACTGTTAATACATGCTTAGTCAAACTCATGTCTGATTAAGTAATTCTATCTCCCCATTCATGGTTCCAAGTTTTACATGTGGGAAGACTGAAGAAGTACAGATTTCCTTGGCTTAAGATGCAAATTTCTTCCCCTTTTACTTTCTTTTTTCATCCATATAAGAAAACCCCTTATTTTTATAAATAATTATAAAAAGAAAAACTTAAAAGTATCTCCCTATAGTCATTAGAACATAAGTTTGGCTGCTGCCCAAAATAATAACAAACAAGACAGCAAGTTCTGGGCATGTTCAGCATCTCCACAGGCAGAGGCAGCGGAATCACTTGATCCCAGGAGTTTTGAGGCCCACCTGGGCAACATAGTAAAATCCCGTCTTTGAAAAAATAAAAAGATAGCAGTTAGTTCTTTCTCTCATAGAAAGGCTAAAGTAATAGGTAATGGCCAAGCCAAAGAGAAGAGGAAGAATGCAAGAGCATCACCTCCTTTGGCCATAACTTAAGCACATGGCCACCTCTAACTGCAGAGAGACTGGGAAACATCTTTATATAAGGGAGCCCTGTGCTTAACTTTTTGAAATTCAAAAATGAAAAGGATACAGAGGATAGTGAGTAGGAAGGTAGGCACTACTTGTTACCACTTCCTTTATTCTGCCCACAAAAGGGAGCAGGAAAAGCTAGCCTCTCACCAGAATGTCCAAGTAATTTGCATTTCTATTGATGTAAAAATGACCAATATGTACACATTCTTTGGGCAATTTTCCTGTATCTATAATTGAAGCAGCTTGGAAATATAAAGTGAAACTTCAAAATGTGTTTTAAATCGCAACACCCTCGTTGGAAACCAAACTTGAAATAACTTAAGGTCAATATCATACAGTGCCCATTTAGGGAAGAAACTGGTTTTTAAAAAAAGTTACAGATGCGGTGGTGCACACCTGTAATCCCAGCATCTTAGGAGGCTGAGGCAGGAGGATTGCAAGTTCAAAGCCACCCTCAGCAACTTAGTGACACTCTGTCTCTAAATAAAATACAAAAAAGGGCTGGGGATATGGCTCACTGGTTGAGTGCTCCTGAGTTCAATCCTCAGTACCAAAAAACAAAACAAAATTGTGATAAGAAATTATTTAAAATTAAAGTAACAAACTTGTAATTGATGAATAGAATTGAAAGAATAGGAACTAACATTTGTGAAGTGTATATTATGTTTCAGACATTTCTTATGTTAGCCCTACTTTAGAAAGGTAAACAATAGCTCAAAGGAGTTTGAAAATTCACCAATCCTTTAAATGATGAGTTCTAGGTCAAACCTAGGTCTTCAGACTGTTGGAGCCTCTGGAAATCTGTTTTAATAGATTTAGAACTGGGAGTGTGTTTTCTTGTTTACTTAATAAAGTGGAAGAGACCTAACTCCATTCACAAGAGTCCTTAATGGAAATAAAACAGTGCAATGTATGGGAACATTTCAACAAAGACTGTGAGAAAGTAAAGCAGTTAATGTCTTCAAATGACACTGTGATGATTTTTCCCTTTTAAAAATTATTTCCTTTGGGGGCTGGGGCTGTAGCTCAGTGGTGGAGCGCCTGCCTCGCATGTGTGAGGCACTTGTTTCAATCCTCTTTCCTTTCAAATTGTGTCTTGTGCACTAAAAATAAAAGCCAGGAAAAGAGAAAATTTCAGACAACACATTGGCCATGTTTCATTGGCAAGGGACATTCCACAGGACAACCCAACAGCTAGCTGTTGAACTGGAGTTCCTTTGTGAGAGACAGAATTGGCATGACATGCATCCTACAAGGCTGGGAACTTCCCTTCCCATTACTGGCCCCAACCTGGTAGGGGAGGATTTAATAGAAGGGCAAAGATTCCATGGATCCTATGGGGTGCATGCAACACAGTTCCCACAAGAGAAATGAGATGAGTGAGAATTTCAGTGGCTGTAAAAGTAAAAAAAATAAATACATATTCTGGAGAAATGTTGCTTCAGAATGGGAGGGTAGGACCCAAGCATATAACTTTTTTCCATATGCCTAAGTGATTCTGTTGCACTAAAGATAAGTAAAAGGGTACTATGTAAAATTTCAAGATCTTAACCCATCTAGTCCTGTGAAAACTGAGAGGATGTCAAAGAGAGATGAAATCTTAAAAAAAAAAAAAAAAAGTGCTGAAATTTGCCATATACCTGAGATTCACAGAAGATGTGGAGGTGAGGCTAAAATCATGAAAGAGGCAGAGACAGCTTTCAAACACTAAGGGAAGGCAACTGATAATGTTTTTAGATAAGTGGAGCCCTGAGGAGCAGGGGAAGTACTTGCCTTTCTATAAGGAAGAAAATGTGAAAGTACAAAAATCAAAGTTTTGAATATTTGAACATTGTCTTTTCCACTTTTTCCATGCCTATGGAGGAAGCATACAAGGTAAAGGTGAAAATAAAAGTTTTAAATACATACTACATTACAGTCATATGAAAAAAAGAAAAACAAGGAGTGGGGATGTCAAGCAAATGCCTAGCATCAGTTAGACCCTGGGTTTAACTCCATGAAAAGAAAAGGAAAAAGTACTATTGTACTTATCACAGCACTGAATAAAGAAAGAAAACTACAATCTGAATAGTCATTGTTAAAGTATAGTAGAGCTATACCATATCATACTATATAGTCATTAGAAAGTATAATAGTAGTTCTATAATTTGCATATAAATCTGTCCTAAAAATATTAAATTGACACCAGAAAATAGGGATTATAACAAGAATGCAATATCTTTTAAAAATATATTGGTTGTTCATTATGTAAATAATTCATAGGAGAGGAATTGTATAGTTCTATCAAAAATGCCCAAAGGACATTTGACAATATTCACAAAGGATTAAATGTACTTTCCCAAACTTTATCAAGTTTTTAATCAAGACTACTTACAAAAAACCAAACAGCATATTAAAGGGTAGATCCTATGAATGTCATTTTAATTAAGTCTGAATTAAAGATCTGAAGCAAAGGTAAGGCACACTTTGTATCATCATCCAACATTGAAATATTTGCTAAGTGAAAAAAGAGCCCCCAAACTGAATAATTTATGTAAACATTGGAAATTAAAATAGTATAGAAAGTTCATGAGACCCTACTTAAATAACTATTTAATAAGAATTTGATCATGTGGCTGTATCTGATGAATATAAAAATCAGTAACTTTTCTCTGTATAATCAAGAAGTACATTCTTATAAATCTTTATATATATATATATATATTTATATATATATATATATATATATATATATATATTTTTTTTTTTTTTTTTTTTTTTTTTGGTGGAGGGGTATCAGGGATTGAACTCAGGGGCATTAGACCACTGAGCCACATGTCCAGCCCTATTTTGTATTATTTAGCGACAGGGTCTCACTGAGTTGCTTAGTGCATCACCATTGCTGAAGCTAGCTTTGAACTCGAGATCCTCCTGTCTCAGCCTCCGGTGTCCCTGGGATTACAGGTATGCGCCACCACACCTGGCCATTCTTATAAATTTTAACTGACAATAATAATGAAGTTATAAAAGACCAAGAAAAATATTTAACAGGATCAACAAAGGCAAAAAAAAAAATCAGTCTTTTTTTAATGGTACAAAGAATTGAATCAGGGCCCTTGTGAATACTACACATGTGCTCCATTGAGCCATACTCCCAAATTAATCTTCATAAATAATATGTCTTAAACTTAACATTTTCTTAAATTAGTAAATAATGTTAAAAAAATTTTGTGTATGAATACATGCATATATTTTCTTTAAGTTAATTGAAAGTCTATTCTTTCAGACAAAAAGATTTTGAAATTGTACTATAATTTACATACAAATTGTACATATTTAAAGTATAACATTTGTTAAGTTTTAATAAGATGTAAATACAATCAAGATCCTGAGCACTTCCCTAACCCCACAAATTTCCTGGTACCAGTTAAGTAAAGCATCAATTTTCTACCCTTATTCTTAGGCAATAACTAACTGGTCTGGTTTTTATAACTATTTTGTATTTTCTAGAATTTAATCCTATGAGATGTAGTCATTTTTGGCTTAATTTTTCACTCAGTGTGATTTTGAGATTCATCCAGGTTGTTGCTATATTTTAATAATTTCTTTGTTAGTTTATACCAGAATTCATTGTATAGCTAGAATAAATTTCCTTTATCTACTCATTTACAGGTGAATATTTTGGGTTTTGTTTTATTTTTTGGCTCTTATAGATAAAGCTGCTATGAATGTTTGTGTAGAAGTTTTTACTTAAGACATGTGTTTTCATTTCTTTTGACTAAATAACAAACTTTTCCAAAGTAGTTGTACAATTATATATTCCCACCACCAAGGTATGAGAGTTCCAGTTGCTCTAACATCCTGTCAATCTTATGTTATGGTCAGTCGTGTTAATTTTAGCATTCTAATCCTTCTATAATACTATCTTACTAGGATTTTAATCTGCTTTTCCCTAATGGCTAATCATTTTTAATATTTTGTCATGTGCTTACTGGCCTTTCGTGTAATTTGTGAAATTTTGTTCTTTGCCCATTTTTAAAATTTTTTCCCCATTATTATTGAGTTGTAAATTTTGTGGTTTACCACCCCTCCACCCATTTTTTTCTTTTTCTTTTTTCTTTTTTCATTCTGGGGATTGAACTCAGGGCATTTTCTCACTAAACTACATTCCCAGCCCTTTTTATTTTTTTTTATTTTGAGACAGGATATTGTTAACTTGCTGAAGCTAGCCTTTAACTTGTGAGCCTCTCAAGTTGCTGGGATTATAGGCATGAGCCACTGTACCTGCCTCCTTTTTATTTTCTTAATGATATTTTTCGAAAAGAAAAACTTTTTAGTCTTAACAAAATCCAAAATATCAGTTCTCAAGTTTGTTTCATGTTCTGTGCCTTCTATGTTTTAAAAAAAAAAAAAAATCCTAACCCAGTATAAAGATTTTTCCCTCTGATTCCTATAGAATCTAATTTACTTTTCACTTTCAGATCTGTGATCCATTTCAAGAGTAATTTTTATGTCTGGTATAAAGTAAGGATCAATGTTCACGTTTTTTCTCACAATTATGCAGTTGTGTTCCAGCAATTTTATTGAAAGACATTAATTTCCCCCGATTGAATTCACCTTTATTGAAATCAGTGGACCATATATGTGAATCTATTGTAGATTCAGTCTATTCCATTTATACATGCCAAATTGTAGCTTAATAGCAAATCTTAAAATCAATAATCTAAATCCTCCAATGGTGGTCTTTTTTGGTACCAGAGATTGAAATCAGGGGCACTCAACCGCTGAGCCACATCCCCAGCCCTATTTTGTATTTTATTTAGAGACAGGGTCTCACTGAGTTGCCTAATGTCTCACTTTTGCTGAGGCTATCTTTGAACTCGTGATCTTCCTGCCTCGGCAAAATCTGAGCCTCTGGGATTACAGGCGTGTGCCACTATGCCAGCCTCAGTTTGTTAATTTCTATATTAAAAAAAAAAAATCTGTTGGGAGTTTGAGACTGCCTTAAATTTATAGAACAAATTGAGAGGAGTTGATGTCTTGACAATATTGAATTTGCCAGTTATGAGTTTGGGATTTTCTCTATTTAGTCATATCTGATTTTTTTTTTTTTTTTTGCGGGGCGGGGGGGGGGGGTGATAGAGGATATTGAACTCAGGGGCACTCAACCACTGAGCCACATGCCCAACCCTATTTTGTATTTTATTTAGACACAGGGTCTCACTGAGTTGCTTAGTACCTCACATTTTGCTGAGGCTGGTTTTGAACTTGCAATCCTACTGCCTCAGCCTCCTGAGCCACTAGGATTACAGGCATGTGCCACCACGCTTGACTCATTTCTGATTTAAATCAAGAATACTTTGTAGTTTCTAGTGTAGATATTTTGGAGTTTGTTGTTGTTATATTTATGACAAATTTCTATTAAAAGTTCCACTTTGAGGAATTTGTAGGATTAAGAGCACCTGTACATAAAGACATAGATACCAAAAAGTAACTTGAAACAAGCCCCTCCTCCCATTTTTTAATTTAAAAAATGTGTTATCTTTTTGTTGCCATAACCAAAATACCTGAACAACTTAGAGAAGGAAAAGTTTATTTTGTCTGATACTTTCAGAGGTTCAGTCCATTGTTGGCTGACTCCATTGCTCTGGACTCAAGGTGCCGCAGACTATCATGATAGAAAGCCCAGGTAGAGGAGTGCTGCTCTGTTCATAGTTGCTAGGAAGCAAGGGAGAGGGGGGTGGGAGGGAGGCCATCACAGGGAAAAATGAACCCTTCCAGAGTAGGCTCCCACAAGTGACCCACCTTCTCCAGCCATGCCCCACCTACCTACAGTTACCACCACAGACCATTCAAACTAGGATGGACAGATCAGGTTACAGGTCTTATAATCTAATCATTTTACCTCCGAATATTCTTTTTGGAGGAAACTTATCCAAACCATAACAATAACAAATTCCTAAGCCACAAAATTGCCTATTAATTGAGAAAAGATTAAATTCATTTTAGTAAATTACATAGATTTTTAAAGAAATGAGTTCTGTATCTGTTGATCTGTGATCTATTAACTACATGAAAATAGGACATTGAGGAACAAGTATAATACCATTTGGGCCCAAAAATGTAATATGAGAAATAGTGGAGAAGGGATAGTAATACAGAAATAGTGGAGAAGGGATCCTCATAAGTGGTTATCCCAGGGCAGGTGATTGGTAGTGAAGAGATTACTCATTTTCCTATGTTTCGTTTGTTTCTGAGTTGTTATGAAATGCATTTTGTTGACAATATAACATATACACACATGCACACACCCAACCCTGAAATAGGCTTTCTAAGATAATTTTTTAAAATAATTAAAAATATTCTTTTTAGTTGACCTCATGATTACCAGTTTGTGAATAGTGTTTCAAAGGTCTAATACTTGAGAAGGGAAGAAGACACAAAAAACCAGCACAATGAATCCGTCTTTAGCCATCTTGAGAAGACAAGTCATGGCCAGCAGTTTTTCAGAAGACTTCTGCAATAATGACCAGCCACACATATAAATTGATCTCTGTGCATGATAGAATTTGTGATCTGAAGCATATGAGGAAAAGCTTCAAAAAGTTGTATTGTCTTTTGGGGAGAAAAGAAATGAAGGCAAATTCACTAATAATCTCTTAAGGAATCTATCTCAATTTTTACCTGCCCTTGAGACACTAAGCTTATAGAGGTGTGAACAGACTTATTAACCAAACACACATGTGGACAGAGATCTGTGCAGACAAATGCACTGCTGTGCCTGAGTGAACCCACAGTGAGACAGTGAAACTAGAGACCCAAGGAGTGAGTCATGCTCACATTCTTTACAAGCAATGCAATGGCCTTTAACTGTGCTTACTCATTCATTTAAGTAGATAAAGGGGAAGTGTCCTGCTGTGCTTCTGTTCAAGCTCTATCAACAGATGGTAACCACTGGGGGACATGTCAAAAGACTGTAAAGATACTGTGGAGAGATACCTTAGTCATATAAACCAGCTTATTCTCTCACTTAGGAGGCATCAGGTGAATCTTTTCTAATATTAGCCACACCAGCTATCGCCAGCTGCATACAGCTAGCTTAAATGACTTTGCCTTAAAGTCAACAAAAATCGCATACTCTTTGGATGGTCTAGAAATCAAAATATACAGGGACTGTGCATTTCCATTTCTTGCCTAAAGACACTCCTACCTGAGCCAGCTGCCTGAAATGTTTAAGCATCCTTGCTATCATTGTTCCTTAGAGCTTCACTAAGGATCTCAGCAACCTGCCATTCTCTGTAAATAACAACCTGTCACAATGACAAGTGCAGAGTGGATGGTCCCAGATGCAAAGTATGCAGATAAGCTGTGTTTCAGCAGACTGTTCCCTGGATAAGCAAGAATTCCTCAAAATGAAACAAATTTACCCCCAGTCAGAGACAATGCTTTGGTTATTTGGAGAAGGGGGCATATCTAAGGACTAATGGAACTTAAAAGTATTAAATATTTCTTACTCAAAAAATTTCTTGTACTATCTTTGTTCCAAATTATCTTACACTGTTAGTAACAGGGAGTTTTATTATCCATTAAAATGTGACATTTCATCTCACAAGACTGTCTTTAAACTGATTTTGAGAGCACATGGCTATTCTCTTTTTAAATTTTCTCTTGGTGAATATTTATTTATTTATTTTTGTTAGTGATGTGTATATGTGTATAAAGAAAGAGAGAAAGTGAAAAAGGAAAGAACCATAGTACTGGGGACAAGATGAGACTATGCACTGACACAACAATCTCCAGTTTTTAAGATTTGTAATTCCAAGACAGGCATGCCAACTAACAAGTGTGTTTCTGCTTTCTCTTACATCAGCATTCATAAAATTGCTCCAGGATGCAGGGAAAGAACAGCAGTCATCAAATGAGTTTTGCTTATAAGTCTGAAAGCAAACGGATTGTAGCTGACTGTGTGAAGGAACAACAAAGACCTGGCAACCAGATCAGTTCTGGCCCTAGCTGGTTACCACCTCCCAGTTTGATTCTGTCATGAATCCAGCCCCAGTTTTCCACATCAGGTAAACTCAAATGGCCTAGATCTAGTTGTAAATGCCTATAATCTAATTGTTAATGTTACCTTCATTCTCCACTAAGGCAAATTCATTTCCTCTGTCGGGTATGCCTCAGTTTTGGTGGTAAGAATGTAGCAAAATGTTAGGGGAGGGGTAGAATTAATGTGGATGTTGATTCCTCTTTCAGAAAAGATTCTGAATCCTCTCACAAATACAAAAATGTCAGCATAAATTCCGCACGGTTCTTTTGAAAGTATTATCTTTATTTACAATCAGTGAGAGTCTTTGAAGCAAGTTACTGCTGCTGTTAGTCAGGGATGTGTTTGCAAGACCAGCACAATAAAGTCTCCTGGATAATGTCGTGAAGGCAATCCCAGGTATAGCATAGGACCCATTCTGTTTTACAGTATTAAACCTGAGGGATGCTGAGAGAAACAGCTGCCTGAAAACGTAAGTGGAAATTGAACTTAATACTAATCACCATAAATTGTAGTGATTAGTTGTATAAAACCATAAATGTACACTATGACTAAATGGGTCATTTACAGAATATCCTCTCAGTTAACTTGGCATAAATTCTAATCCCTGAAGATTAAATTGAACACTAATCACTTTGAACAAGCAAGGACCTTTTGTAATACTGATTTCGTATTTACATATGGTAATTTCCCCCATGGTAGCCAAGCAGGGCTGATCACTGCTATGTAAGCAATAATATAGGACAAGGCATGTTATAACAAGGATGGGGTTTTCATCTCTTCTCCCAAACCTCCCCCTCCTTCACTCTCAATTTGAGCTTAATTAAAACTGTTTAGAACTTGGCTGTTTAACAAGAGGAAAAAACAAGCCCTGTAATACTCCTCCACTCCTGCCTGCTGGGTCAGCTCATTAAGGGTTATGATTTTATAGCGTATCCATAGTGGGCTGACCACAGGTTGGGGGCAGGCTCTAACCAAGAAGCAGAATGCATCTCAGCAAGTAAATCAATTTGCCTTTTAAAGTGTTCTAAAGAGGAATTTTAATTTCTTAAGTAATTCATAGACTTAGTTTTTGGTTTTTGTGGGGTTTTTTGGAGGGGGGCATGTTTGGTACTATCCATTGAACCCACGGACGCTTAACCACTGAGCCACAGCCCCACCCCTTTTTTATACTGTATTTAGAGACAGAGTCTCTCTAAGTTGCTTTGGGCCTTGCTAAATTGCTGATGGCGGCTCTGAACTCACGATCCTCCTGCCTCTGGAAACTCTGGGAATACAGGCATGAGCCACCACACCCATCTTGTCAACTCAGTTTTTAAATCAGATTTGCTTTGTACAAAATGAGCTGCTGCCATTCTGCTCTCTATATATTTCCTCTCTTTATTTCACATTGTAAATATTGGGTTTATACTGCCATTTATTGATTTTTCAATTGTAGATACCAAATTTTTACTATCGTAGCACTGGAGGGTTTACCTAGTTTACACACACTTCTCCCATTTCCTTTATCATTTATCCAAATATAGCTAGGTCACAATTTTGAGTTAAATTAAACAATGACTCATGATTATAGTTATATAATATTCACTGTTAATCAAGTAATATGTCACTGTAATTGCTATGGTCTGAAGGTTTGTTTTTTCGAAAAATTCATCAATTAAAATCTTCACCCTGCAAGGTGATGGTATTAGGAGGTGAGACCTTAGGAAGGTGATTTAGGTCATGAGAGTGGACCTCTCATAAATGGCTTTAGTGTCCTTATAAAAAGAGATCCTGCTATAATACTCTAATTAAAAAGACAGAAAACAAGACCTGGAGATCTCCAGTGCCCTTTCTGCTGCATTAAGACACAGGGACAAGACAGCATCTCCAAATCAGGAAGCAAGCCCTCACTTGGTTGTACCACCAGAACTCCAAGAAACAAATTTCTATTCTTTTGTAGCCATGTAGTCTATGGTATTTTGTATAGCAGCGGAAATAGACTCAATAATTGTATCACTTTTCTCTTTAAAATATATTTTGTTCTACTATTTACCTTTTTTCATTTGTTTTTAGGTTTATTGTCTTTTAAAATAAGAGAGCCAACAGATTTATCATCCGCACATATTGATAATTTTTCATGTTCTCAAACAGTTCGAGACTCCCTCTCAGATCCATTTCTCCCCTGGAGATGTCATTCTGTGGCTGCCCAGTGCATCTCTCCAGTTCTCAGGTAGCAACTCAGGTTTTTAGCTGAAAGCATGCCTAATTGATGTCAGGAGTCAGGCAGAGCCTTAGTACTACCACTGCCCCTGCCATGATTGTCCATGTGTCTTGGCTCATTCTCATCCACAGATGTGGGATGTAGGCCACTCAGGGACTCAACATCATGTTTCCTTTCCTGCTCATCAGGCCCCGAATTTTTGCCCTTATATGGTATAGCCCTTTAGGGTTGAAGTCCTGCCTTGATCTTGCCCTTTGCTGGTCCTAATCCCACCAAGGCCTATCATGGAATCTGGAATCTTGTACACTTCATCCATCTGTTAGGGACCCTGTTAGCAGCTGTCCCACACTTTAAGCTGACTGATTCCCTGCTTATCTGGACATCTAAATATGGTCTGTCCCCAGATGAACCATCCAGCTTATGAGACCCCACCACCTTCTACTGGGCACCTTGCTCCCAGACACCAGGCTCCACATGCCTGGCTGGCCTTCAGTTGAGTGTGTTGGCCTTTCCTCCCCTGCCTTTATCCACCCCCAGAGAAATGTCTGACTCTGGCTTGTCCCCAAATAATGTTACATATACCACACAGATGGCATCTGGGCCAACTACACTTATGTGGTTTCTAATTTGCATTAAATCCTTCATTCTGTTACCTATTGTAAGGTCAGGCACCTGTGACCAAAAGGAGGCAGATTAAAAGCTGCTGAACAAGGGTTTATTGAGAATTGCTCCCTAGTGAGTGAGACCCTCCAGTCCAACAGAGCGGGGTGGTGGGGGGAGGTCCAGGGGAGTCGCACTTAGGCTCAGCCAGATTGGAATTTTATTGGGTTTAGGACAGGAAGGGAGGGCTTGGGACAGGAAATGGAGGTTTTTAAGGTCCCTTGTCCTCCTGTGGTTGATCAAGGGATTGTTTCTACTTTTTGAAATAAGCAGGGAATAAATGCTCAGTAAACTATAGGTTAATAGAAAGTTAATAAAAATTTAAAAAATGACTCTACCCTGTAATTTATATTATCTATTTCTAGGTATTCCTAAACTATCCCAGACTTTAGCTTTTTCATGTGAATTAAATACTTAATTGACATGAAAACCAGTTAAAACTATAATTTCAGGGAAGGTTCTTTCTCTTTCCCTTTCTTCCAGTAGACAGTGATTTTTTTTTTTCAAACAAACTAGGGAATTAAAAGAATATCTTTTATCAGTCCCATAAATAGTGTGGCCATAACAACCAGACCAAGGTTCTTAAGGACATTTTGACTTGAGAAGTATGTTTTGCTTCCAGGCATGCTCCTAGAGTATGCTTCTCAGGTGGCAGCATAGATTCCCTGGGTGAGACATAGACCCTACCTGTCCTTTCTCTGCAGATTAAGGAGCAGGAGGGCACCTGCAAGCAGGAGATCCCAGCAGCCTTAGCTTGTACCCCTTCTCAGATGCAAATACCAATCACTGTTCTGCGTGCATTACAATTATTAGCTTAGTCAGTGATCACAAAAACTTTTTTGAGGTAAGTATTGTTATAAATAAGTACATTTATAAATAAGAACACTTAAAAAGACTCAGAACATGCTACCCCAAATATGGCATCTTAGCATACTACATATCTTAAACTGAAGAAAACTGAGAAAAACCAGGTCCTCTCTGACTTTCCCTTACCCCTTCCCCTCTGCAGTAGTCTTAGGACCTTGTGGAACTTCTCCTGAATATAGCTCATAAGACCCTTTCCATAAGGGCCCTCCCTCCCTCTACCTGGAAGAAAGAATTAAGACACAGAAACAGGGAAGAATCTGAGCCAGCAGGCCTTGCTAAGTTCCCCCACTTTATTACCATCAGATCCTAGCCTTTTGTCCTGTAGTCCTACGTACTTCCACATGACTGCCCGCAAAAATACACAGGTTTCCCAGTTTCTTAGGGTCTTCATTTCTGAAGGCTTCCATGGCATGTAAAACTGATATTAAATAAAGGAGTATGGTTTTCTCTTGTGACTGTTTCTTGCTATAAGGATCTCAGTCATGGACCTCATGATGGTTGAGGAAAAAATACTACTTATTCTCCCCCACGACACACAGGCAGAAAGAGGAGGAAAAATTTTCCTAAGGATCCTCAGAAAGTCAGTTGCAGAGGCAGGATCAATGCAGGCAGCTCAGCTGTGGGCTCCTTAGCATCATGCTCAAGTCTGAACACCACTCCAGGGTAGGTAAGAAGTGAGGGTTTTGAGAAAATGGATAAAGCCCTTAGATACTCTGTCTACTTTTTTATGTCCAATCCTTTTCCCCAAAAAGGAAAAAAGTTAACTAGCAACTTGTAATTTGAGCATTAGATGTCCATTAGAATTATAATATCTTTACTTAGCCAGGCACAGTAGCACATGCCTGTAATTCCAGCTACTTGAAAGTTGAGGCAAGAGGATCACCAGTTCTAGGCCAGCCTTGCCAACTTAGCAAGGCCCTGTCTCAAAATAAAAAGTAAAAAGGACTTGGGATGTAGCTCAGTGGTAAAGTGCCTGTGGGTTCAATCCCCAGTATCTGAAAAATAAATAACAATGTCTTTATTTAAAAGTCAGTTATTTATGAACTGACAGTTTTAAAATTAAAGAGCTGGAAATGTGATCATGAAAGAGGAAGGAAATTTCCTACTCAACATTTTTTACATTCTCCATTGCATGCTGTTTACAAACTAAAGCAATGCCAGGAGACTTGTTCACCACTGAGCAGTTTGGAGAACTAAAATGTGATTAATATTTTATAAGGATGGAGATTTTTTTGAAAAGTGAGAAAACACAAGCATTTGGACGAGGAGCAGTATCTGTGGGAAGATAGAAATAAATATTTTCGGGATAAAAAAGAAAAGGTGTCCAGGGCTGGAGTTGTAGCTCTGTGGTAGAGCACTTGCCTTGCAAGTGTGAGGCACTGGGTTCGATCTTAGCACCACATAAAAATAAATAAAGGCATTGAGTCCCTATACAACTTAAAAAAAAAAATTAAAAAAAAAAAAAAAGAAAAGAAAAGGTGTCTAAGGACAACTCAAGGGAAAATCTAGGAGCACCACCTTGAGTTCTGACTCATTTCTTGAAAGAATTCATTCTCTTGCTCAGGTAGTGTACTGGGGACACCAGGATAAATGAGTTCCTGCCTTAAGGAATCCATGTGGTAATAGAGAAAACCAAAGGGAGATAAAGCAGGCAATGGCTGCCCACTATCATAGGCACCATTATAGATTTAGGCTCAAAGTGTTGGAGGAAGGTTTGGAGACCTGTCCTATCAGAGCCTGCCACGAAAACATATCTGGAAAGAAGTGATGCCTTAGCTGAAGGCTCAAGCTTGGAGACAAATGGGCCAGACAAATATTATGAAGAAACATTCCAGAAGAGGAGAGTGTCCAAAGTCCTAAAGCACAAGCATTCACCCCTTGAACCCAAAGGTCTAAAGATACTTCCTGGAGCAGTGAGCAAGGGAGAGAGAAGCCAGGAGAATGAGAAGGAACTAGGTCTAGATATGCTTTGCTATCTTCTACAGGAATGTAGATTAAATGAACAACCCCAGGGAGCCTTGGTCAAAGTCATCTTGACTTTCACTTGAGTTGTCTTGGCATATCCTGACTGCATCCTTACTCTGCTCTCACCCTTTGCCCTCCGCCATCCATTCCACAGAGCAGCAAGAGGAAGTCAGAACATGTAGATCTTATCATGACTGTCCCCTGCTTAATGCCCACCAGTAGATTTCCCATGGTATTAGGGTAAGATTATGGATAATTCATGTGGCATGGTGCCTTACTTCCTCTGGCCACTGTATTTCCCCTTGAACTTTTTTCATACCCCCTTCCTCTTGCCAGTGGCACCATCCTTACAGCCTTTCCCAGGTGACCTTTGCTCTTCCTTTAGGGTTCAAACTAAATAGTGATTTCTCAGAGAAATCTTTCTTGATCTCCAATTTAAATTTGGCCCACTTGTCATGCTTTTTTTAACATAATTGTGGTGAAATTCACATAACAGAAAATCAGCCATATAAAAATTATACGATTCAGTGGCATTTAGTACACTCGTTCCCTATTTCACCCTGCCTCAGCCCCTGCAAATCACTAATCTTTCTGTGTCTATGGATTTAACTATGCTGGATATTTCTTTTTTCTTTATTTTTTTAAGAGAGAGAGAGAGAGAGAGAGAGAATGAATTTTAATATTTATTTTTTAGTTTTTCGGCAGACACAACATCTTTGTTTGTATGTGGTGCTGAGGATCGAACCCGGGCTGCACGTATGCCAGGCGAGTGCGCTACCGCTTGAGCCACATCCCCAGCCCTAATGCTGGATATTTCTTCAAAAAATCATATAAAATGGAAACCTTAGTATCTAGCTTCTTTCACTTAGCACATTTTTCAAGTTCATCTATGTTATAGCATTTGCCAAGCACTTCATTTCCTTTATATGACTCAATAACTTTCTATAGTAAAAATGTACTACCTATTGCCTACCATTCACTGTTGATGGGTATCTATGCTGATTCTATCTTTTGGCTGTTGTCAAGTAAGTTGCTATGAATAATCACATGCAAGTGTTAGAGTACCTATTTCTGCTTTCTTTGGGTATGCACCTAGAAGTGGGACCACTGAGTTATTTGGTAATTTTATGCTTTAAAAAATTATATAATTTATATATAAAAATGAATATATATATAAAATGAATGTGTGTGTAAGTGTATGTGTGTATTCACATTGCC
Organism: Spermophilus citellus; assembly: GCF_964194105.1. NCBI lineage: Eukaryota > Metazoa > Chordata > Mammalia > Rodentia > Sciuridae > Spermophilus > Spermophilus citellus. The sequence goes on along the minus strand of NC_138186.1, from coordinate 99,415,255 downwards.
AAAATGAAGACAGTCATGGCCCCTGTCTCATAGGGTTCCTGTGAGGAATAAAAGAAATAAATCTGGCAGGGTTCTGGGCACAGGGCATTTATGACAGGTATTCTCTAAATGGTTTCATGTACTCTTTCTTTTAAATATTTTTTTTAGTTGTCAATGAACCTTTATTTTATTAATTATATGAGGTGCTGAGAATCAAACTGAGGGCCTCATACATGCTAGGCAAGCGCTGTACCATTGAGCCACAACCCCAGCCCTCATATACTCTTTTATGATTTAGCAGATAAAATTAGAATGAATGGGGCTAAATTAAAGGGTAAAGAATTCAGCCTATGGAAGAAAGCATTCTAATGTAAACTTTATGAAAATAGGACCACATCCATCTTGTTCCCTTGGTATCACCAACACCTGTTACAGTGTCAAAACAAACTGTTTATTGAATGAATGTTTAGTGAGACTGTTTCACAGTGAAATGGGGGCTGGGAATGCAGCTCAGTGGTATCTGTGAGGCCCTGGGTTCCATCCCTAATACCATACACACCAAAAATAAACAAACAAACAAAAAACAGTGGAATGGTAACCATGAAGCAGAGGGCTACTATCACCAGCTGGCCGGGCTGGCAGTATGAACTAAGTTCAAAGGAGCTGGCTGTATCAATAACTAATAAAACGGCAAAGAAACCATGAAGCACACGAACATAAGTTTCTAAGGCAGCATGGCTCAGCTCGGCTCAGTGACCCCAAGGGTCAGCGCTACCACTGGAAGGAGCAAGAGAGAGAGAGAGCACACCTGAAACCTTCTATTTATTGGAGGGAAAGATATTCGAGAAAGTTCCACCCAAATAAGGCAAGGGATTGGGTTTCAGGGTGTTGTTTGGTGATGTCTTGTGGTCAGCAGATTGACTGACATCTTGGAAAGACACACTCAGGTGCTGTGTGGGAACACAGGCAGAGAGAGAGGAAAGGGCACACATGTGTCGCATAGCCCCAAAGAGCACGCAAGGACAGAACAGTCCTCCTATACACTCAAATGCGCATAGCTCACACACAGCCCATGGATGGCTTGTGACAGGCTACTTCACCCCTGGAAGTGATTCTGTAAAGATTCAAAGTCCATTGGTTCAAGATGCTAGAAAGGACCCAGGTGAGACTGTGGACAAAGTTTGTCACAGAAATTCCCTACACTTCTAAATGGTTAGTGCTCTTTGAGCCCTCTTGTGAGACACACAACTCCTCTAGGGCAAGAATTAGAAACAAAAAATACAAAAGTGTCTCTAGAGATAGGGACTACTGAACATAGTATGTTTTAAATCTCTCATAAGAAAAGGAAAGAATGCATTTGGATTTCTTCAAAATTGAAGAAGGAAACAAATTTGGGATTTTCTTGGGTGTGTAAGTTTAAGAAGAAAGGAAATTTTCATAAAAAGCTAAGAGCTTACTTTAATTTTCTGTAGCATTTTTTTCCAATTGGAAAATTCTGGACATAATTTTAATGTGGTAAAACATAAAAAATTTGCCAGTTTACCATTTTTAAATGTATAGTTAGTAGCATATTCACAGTGTTGTATAGTCATCACCATCACTATCCAACTCCAGGACATTTTTGCCATTCAATCTAAATATTATTTTTATTTTATTTTTTAAATATTATTTTTAAATATTAACATATTACCTAGGAACTCTGTTCAAAAGTTAAAGGTAAGTTACTGATAATCAATTAGCTTTTAAAAAGAAAAAGGAAAACCAATGGAAATTTATGTTTGAAATATAATCAGAGGAAACTGCTGTTTGATTAAAAGTAGCTAAATTTCCTGACTAGAAAAGGGTTTGGGCATATTTTTCATGTTTATAAACTGGGGTTTAAATATCCCTTGTTTGAGGATCTTGAGATTAAAAATGATACAGATTTCATGTATCTCAATCACCTTGGTCAATAAAAACTCCCCAAACCTTCTATTACACTACCCAGTAAATCCAACTTTACAAGTACAGATGCCACTTGATGAATGAAAATTATCAGCCTCAGGTAATTTTGTTACTTGCTTTATTTGCACCCATTTGAACTACAGTTATTTTCACAGCAAGAGTATAATCAATTCCACATATCCAAATCCAGATCTCATAGATAAGATTTGAAATCCTCTAACAAGGAGTCATTTTTGACAACTCAGCTGCTGTCTATGTCTTCTATATCTGACCTCATGACACATCTCCAAGCCGCCCAACTTTGTGTGCTAGGCTCCATGGTGCCAGTACAGTGGTGAACCTGTGCAATGCAGATCATATGGTCACCCAGCAGTGTGCACCATGGCAGCCCCATATGGGACCTAGCAAGAGTGTACCATGGGCCCAATAGGGCAATCAGCATCATATTGTTTTAGTTAATTCCTACATCGAACAGAAACCAAATCACCAAATTCAAAAGATTACTAGGCAGCAAAGGTGAATGAAGCACAGCTGATATCAGACAGAGTTTCAAAAGCAACTCTCTGGATAAGCCTTTAATAGAATTTTCTAGTTTACAACTCTGAAGATGAAGGCCAGTTTCCATGGTAACAGATCATCTCTTTAAAGAGCCAGAGGTCCCTCTCTAAGTCTCATTTCTTTTACAGTAGTACGAAGAGGAAAGTAGGAAAAGGCAGGCCAAGGATCTGGTACCAGAACAATGAAAAGTTTTCTTCCCAGCATTAAAATTTCACCCGTGAAATCTGCCGGAGCTTCAGCTCAAAACAATTTCACTTTTGACAGTACTATTACAAAAGTTCAAGTTAACTATTCTGAGCTATTTAAACAAAATGACATTTTATTGATAATTTCCTTAAATTTTTTTTTCTTTATTCAATTAGTGACACATGAGACCCTCCAGTACGATGGTGTAAAAGGCAAAGAGGAGTTGCTTTTCCTGGTCTTCCACCCCAACACATACCCTCTGAGGTCACAGTCTGTTTTATTCTGTACCTCTAATTTCTTTAAATATACATTAAAATAAGACATACTTTTTTTCATCCATTCATCTACTGAAGGACATCTAGGTTGGCTCCACAATTTAGCTATTGTGAATTGTGCTGCTATAAACATTAATGTGACTGTGACCCTGCAGTATGCTGTTTTTAAGTCCTTTGGGTATAATCTGAGAAGAGGAATAGCTGGGTCAAATGGTGGTTCCATTCCCAGCTTTCCAAGGAATCTCCATACTGCTTTCCATATTGGCTGCACCAATTTGCAGTCCCCAAGCAGTGTATGAGTGTACCTCCCCCCCCCCCCCCATACTCGTTAGCACTTGTTGTTTGTTTTCATCATGGCTGCCATTCTTACTGGAATGAGATGGTATTTTAGAGTAGTTTTATTTTGAATTTCTCTGATTGCTAGAGATGATGAGCATTTTTTCGTATATTTGTTGACTGATTGTATATCCTCTTCTGAGAAGTGTCTGTTCAGGTCCTTGGCCCATTTATTGATTGGATTATTTGGTTTTTTGGTGCTTATTTTGTTGAGCTTTTTATCTACTCTAGAGATTAGAGCTCTATCTGATGTGTGAGGGGTAAAAATTTGTTCCCAGGATGTAGGCTCTCTGTTCACCTCACAGATTATTTCTTTTGCTGAGAAAAAACTTTTTAGTTTTAATCCATCCCATTTGTTGATTCTTGGTTTTAATTCTTATGCTATAAGCATCTTATTAAGGAAGTTGGGGCCTAGCCCCACATGATGGAGATTAGGGCCTACTTTTTCTTCTATTAGACGCAGAGTCTCTGGTTTAATTCCTAGATCCTTAATCCATTTGAGTTAACTTTTGTTATACACAATGGAATATTAGTCAGCAATAAAAAGAATAGGATCGTGGTATTTGCAGGGAAATGGATGGCATTAGAGAAGATTATGCTAAGTCAAGTTAGCCAGTCCCAAAAAAACCAAATGCTGAATGTCTTCTCTGATATAAGGAGGGTGACACAAAATGGGGTTGGGAGGGAGAGCAAGGGAGGAAGATTACCTCTAGATAGGGAATAGGGGTGGGAGGGAAAGGGAGGGAGAAGGGGAATAGCATGGATGGTGGAAGGAGACCCTCATCATTATACAAAATACATGTATGAAGGTGTGAATTTGGTGTCAACATACCTTATATACAAACAGAGATATGATAAATTGTGGTACAAAGGTGTATTAAGAATTGTAATGCAAAAAAAAAAAAAAGAGAGCTCATGTATAATGGCATAATTTGGCGTGAACATACTTTATATAGAGAGTTACAAAAAATTGTACTGTGAATGGATAATTATGATTGTAATGCATTCCACTATTATCATGTATTTAAGAAATAAAAATAAGTTAAAAAATAATACATACAAACAAAAAACAACAACCTCATTTTATGGGCAAAGAAAGGCACAATGGTGCACACCTGTAGTCCCAGCAACTTGAAAGGCTTCCAAGAGGATTACTTGAGTTCAAAACCAGCCTGGGTAACAGTGAAGCTCCTATATCAAAAGAAAAAAACAAACACGCAAAGGAATTGGATAGATATTTCTCCAAAGAAGATACACAAATGGCTAATAAGCACATGAAAAGATGTTCAACATCACTAATCATTATGAAAGTACAAATAAAAATGAAATATCACAATGAGATACTACTTCACACCCACTATAATGGGTGAGTGAGATATATATATATATATATATATATATATATATATATATATAAACGAGTGTTGGAGAGAATGAGAAGAAATTGGCCCCTTTGTGCCCAGCTGATAAGAATGTAAAATGGCACAGACACTATGGGAAGCAGTTCCTTAAAAATTTTTAAAAAAGAATTACCATGTGCATGTGATCTAGAGATTCTACCTCTGGATATGTACCCCGAAAGAACTGAAAACAGACTCACACACCCACTTTTGCATCTATGCTCATAGCAGTCAAGAGGTAGAAATCTAATAACCATTGATGGATGAATGGATGAATAACATGAGGTATATAAATATATTGGGATATTATTCAACCTTTAAGATGGAGGCAATTCTGACACCTGTTACAATAAGGATAAACCTCTAAAACATTGAACTGTGTTAAATAAGTCAGTCACAAAAGGACAAATGTTATATGATTTCTCTTAGATGAGGTTCCTAGAATAGTCAAATTCATAGACAAAGAAAGTAAAAAGGTGGGCACCACAGGTTGGAGGAAGACACGTTGAAGATTCTTATTTAGTGAGTACAGAGTTGCAGTCTGGAAAGATGGGGACAATTCTGGAGATGAATGGTAGTGATGGTTGGTAAACAATGTGAATGTTCTTACTGTACAGATCCGTGCAGTTACAAATAGAGTTAACATTATGTATGTTTTAACACAATAAAACTTTTAATTAAAATATACATAAAATAAAATACACATAGACACAGATATTCAGGGGTTTTGCTTTTGTTTGTTTGGTTTAACTACAAGAGAATTAGAATATACACGTATTCCTGTGTATCAAACCCCAAACTTTAGTGATATAAAGCAGCCATTTAATTGTACATAGAATGAGAAACTGTGAGTCAGGAATTTGAACGAGGTGCAGAAGGGACAACTATTTCTTCCTTCTTTCTTTTTCCTTTTTTATAGCAGAAGAAAAGTTTATTTGGTGCTCATGGTTTTAGCGGCTCAGTCCATTGATGGCTAAAACTATTGTCTTATGCCTGCGGTGAAGCAGAACATCAAGGCAGAAGTGTGTATGACAGAGGAAAGCAACTCAGGTCATGACAATCAGAAAGCAGAGACAGATCACTCTCTACCAGGAATAAAATACAAATCCCAAAGACATGATCCCAGGTACATACCTTCTCCAGCCACACCCTACAGTTACCACCCAGTTAATCAACTCAAGTGTGTTAATGCATTTTTAAAAACTGATTAGTTTAAGGTTCTCATAACCCAATCATTACCCCCTCTAAACTGTTTTGCATTGTCTCTCACATCAGCTTTTGGAGATATCTCATATCTAAAGCATAACATTCCCTTTCTGGCCACAAAAGCTCATGCTTATCTCAGAATGTAAAATACATTTAGTCCATTTCAAAGAATTACCATAGTCTTAAGAGTTTTAGCATTGCCCAAAAGTTCACATTCAAAGTCTTCACTGAGGCTCAAGGCAAATGCTCCATGAGAGCTCCTATAAAAATCAAAAGTTACATATATCCAATATGTAAAGGCTCAGAGTAAACATTTCCATTCCACAAAGTAGATATAGGGGCATAGAATGAAGGGTTGCGACCAAAGCAAGATTGAAATCCAGCTGGGCAAACAAGTCCTGTAGCTCTGTCTCTAGCATTTCAGGCACATGACATCATGATATTCTCTCCAAAGGGCTTGTTTAGCTCCACCCCCGTGGCCTTGCTGGTTGCAATCCATGTGGCCTCTGTCTTGGCTTTTTTTCTGCTTGATTCTTGCAGCTTTCCTTGGCAGATATCCTATGCTACTGGCATGTCTTAAATCCTTAGGGTCTCCACCACAGCTTGGACTTCTATCTCATATCTCAAAGCATCACCTTGTCAGGAGTAGCCCACAGGAGCTCTGACCCTGCTATACTTTTCCTGGCCTCCCAGGCCTTCCTTTGAAATCTCAATGGAAGTCTTCACGACCCTGTAACTCTAGCATTCTCCATTCTTGCAGAACCAGCACCACATGGTTGATGCCAAGGTCTGCCAGCATCTTGAGCAGTAGCCAAGCCTCCAGGGTCCCTGGCTGCAACGGCGTTTGATGCCTAGGTGGCTGCACTTGATGAAATAAATGCCTAGGTCCCCCTGTGCAAGCAGGGTGCCCCACTGGTCTCTTCTCAAAGGAAGTATTACTTTTATACCCTTGAATCTGAGATGGGTATGTTCTTGCCAATTCCTGAGATGCTCTCAAGCCATCTCTCCTATTGTTTCTGGGTAAAGTTATTCGCATTTTTTTAGTGGCTGTAATGTCTTTAACAACCACAACTTCCTCAGTCCCAGTCAAGTTTTTCAACTCTTTCTGCTATGCTTTCTGCTCCTGATTATCACAGAAAATTTGGCTAAAAACCACCAGCAATTCCCATGCCACCCACTCAATGTTATGCTGTGTAGAAATTTCTTCCACCAGGGGTTGGAGTGGTGGCTCAGTGGTAGAGTGCATGCCTAGCATGTACAAGGCACTGGGTTCAAACTTCAGCACTGCATAAAAACAAACTAATGTATCCACCTAAAAAAAACTAAAGATACATAAATAAATAAATATTTTTTTAAAAAAAAACTTCTTCCACCAGATTAAGAAGTCCATCACCTTTAAATTCAGCCTCACAGAAAGTTTCAGGACATGGGCAAAATGTAGACAACTTTTTAGCAACATAACTTGAATGATCACTAATCCAATTTCTAATAGAATCCTCCTTTTCCTCCCAAATCTCTTGAGCCCAATCTTTATTGTCCACAGTTCTATCAGCATTCTGGTCTTTTGAGCATCCACCAGAATTGCTCTTTAAGCTCTTCTTATGATAATATTAAGCTTTAGATTGCATTTCTAAACTTTTCAAAGTTTATCCCCACACAAACCAGCTGTAAGTGCTTCTGAACCACATGGCCAGGTTAGTCACAGCAATGACCCCACTTCTTGGTTCCAATTTTCATTTTAGTCACTTTTTTTACTACTGTGATCAAAAGATCTGACAATACCAATTTTAGAGGAAGAAAAGTCTATTTGGCACTCACTTCTTCAGAGGTCTTAGTCCATAGACAGTCGACTCCATTGCTTTGGGCCCAAGGTGAGGCAGAACATCAGGATGGAAGGATATGGTAGAGGAAAGTTGTTTGGGACATGGCACTAGGAAGCAAAGAGAGTGAGACAGCTATTTCTGCTCATGGTGTCTGAGACCTCTTCTGGGAAAACTCAAAGATCAGAGATGACTAATTGGCTGGAAGCCGGTATCATCTGGAGACTTCTGTACATATATGTCTGGGTCCTCACCTAGACTCTCAACCACAACACCTGCATGTGGTCTTTTCTCATGGGCTGCTTCTTTACACTTCTTTATACTATAGCAACCACATCAAAAGGCCATGCGCTGAGAGAGCAAAGTAGAAGGATACAGCATTTTTGCAATCTAGTGAAAAAAAGAAACCTTAGACAAAATAAGTTTAATAGAGTTCATTTGAGCAAAGAATCACTAGAAAGAATTGGGCAACCTTCAGAACCTGTTCATAGACAGAAAAAGGCTAAAGAAAGAAGAAATAAGGGCCAAACAGTGAACTGATCATTTCAAAGTTACTTTCTTTGTAAAAATTAAAAGCAGAGGTGACTTCCTTATTGGACCAGTTAAAATTGACCCTTCTGGGGATTTGACTATTTTCTTTCCCTCCTGACTTATCAGGTCAGATTAAACTAGATTGTGCTTGATAGAACTTTAGCATAAGTGACTCCATTTTGATTGGGTTTGGTAGGGATTAGTGCAGGAGCTCAGACTGGATCAAAGGTTTATGTTAGTCAGCTTTGTGTTCCTGTGATCAAAATGCCTGACAAGAACAACTTAGAGGAGGAAAGGTTTATTTTGGCTCATAGTGTCAGAGGTTTAGTCAATGGTCAGCTGAGTCTAGTGCTCTGGGCCCAATGTGAGACAGAACATCATTGGGGAAGGGTGTAGCAGTGGGAAGCAGAGAGAGAAGGCAAGAAGTGACCATAGAGATGGTGCACCTCCCTAGGTTATGCCCCCAGTGACCCACCCCTTCCTGACATGACCCCATTGCCTACAGTTACCACTCAGTCTATTCCAACTAAGATGGATGGATTAGGTTACAACTCTCATAACTCAATCATTACACCTCCAAATCTTCCTGCATTACTACAGGAGCTTTTCTGGGACACCTCATATCCAAACCATAAGAGGACTTCTAGAATTTTTATTTAACACTAGCCTCAAAAGTCACATCATGTGAATTTGTTGAGGCAGTTACAAAGGTTTGCCCAGGCTCAGCAGAAGGAGCTCATGGAGAGCATGCTGAGGTCACATGATACAAGGAGCCTGTGGAAGGGGCAAGATTGTTGCAATCTCCTTTGGAAAAATACAATCTGCCATAATTCCTTAGTTGTAGATTTGTTTTGACAATATTTCAATACATCTCTAGAAGCCAGGAAAGGTATATTTCCTCAATTTTTCTCATTTGTGAAAATTACTTAAAATTCTAACAGTAATATAAATACAAAAAAATATTTGGAAAACAAAAGAAAATCCACACCCTCCTTAATCCAATCATAGCAATTGTCACTATTTCTAGTCTTAACCCTGTGATTTCCTCATAATGTCCATAGTTTTGTATTTGTTTTTATTTCTCAACACATAAGCCCCCAATTTCATATCTCAATATAAATGACCTTTTAAATGCCTTCTTGCGTGGACAAAGCAAAAATAAAAGTAGTGCACGACTCCCAAGATAAAGTTCTCAGCTTAAAACTTTTGCTCTTTCTAACCCTAGCAAAAACCCACTAGGAAAAACTATATCCAGGTTTTCTTTGTGTACCATCTCCTCCCTCTGGTGAACATACTTCAGAGCCATGGCATGCTGACCCTAGAAAAGTCAAGTCATGAGTGAGCAGTGTACTTCAGGACTGTGCAGCAGGATCAGGTGACTGCCCTGCCTGTGAAATGCCAGCAGATGAGCTTTAAGTCACCTTTCTTTTCTTTTCTTCTTCTTTTTTTTTTTTTTTTGGTGGTATGGGGGGTTGAACCCAGGGCCATGCTACCCAGTGATACCCCCAACCCTTTTTATTTTATTTTGAAACATGGCCTCACTAAGTTGCTGAAGCTGGCCTTGAGCTTGTGATCTTTCCTGTCTCAGCCTCCCAAGTCCCTTGGATCGCAGGTGTGTGCCACCACATCTGGCTCTTAACACACTTTTCTGTGACAAAAACCTCTGGGGATTTCAACAAAAATACATGAACCTAGCATATGAAAGATCATCAGTGTCAGAGGTTCCAAAACTTTTGGGACTTAAACTATTGCTGGTTTTCGTTGATCTGCAATTAAAGAAAAAAAAAATACTGTAATGCAGTGAGCTTTTCATAAAGCTTAATATATTCAATTTTTAACAAACTGACATTTATCTTCATTTTTGGTGTAGAATATTTTGTTATGACATGATTCTGATTATAGATTTTTTTTGCATTCCTAATCAGCAAGATAAAAAGACGGCCATTCTACCTTCATCTCTTCACTTAGTATATTTAGTTCGTCTTTTACATTCATCTCTGCATTTTGAAAATTTTAATCATCTGGGATGTTCCAAAGTCAAGGAATTGCTTTCAAATGACCTTCTTATGAAGAGTCTTTGGGTTCAATGTACAATGTGTGAAAAAAGGGATTAAACTCTTAAATAGGAACAAATTGCTTGTTAGGAGAGGAGGATCCCAAAATCTGAATTCTGCATGTGACAGTTCAATTGCATGGAATTGAGCAAGTCATTTATTCTCAGGGTCTCTTACCTCTGCCAGCGAATAGGTCAGGTAATGTGGAATTTCACCCCTGCAAGGCGAGGAGAGGAAGAATACTTAATTGTTACAAGAGTAGAGCACCATGTAAGTGCTGTGTGTGTCTTTACTGTGCTGCATCCTAGGAGCTTTCCTATAAAAAGACTTCTCAGCATGTCCCGTAATAGCTGGAGGAAAAATGTGAGGAGGGATACTCCATCGTCTCTAGTATTTCCCTGGGAGTTCCTCATTTCGATGAGAAGACTATTCTCTAATTAAAATGTCACTACATTCTTTTTTTAACAAATTGCCATCTAATTTCCCTTTGATCTGTTTTTTCCACTTGGGTTGCAAGGTTTTACAGAAATTTCCCAAATGCTTTGAGTCTGCAGTAATTTTATTTCATTCTAATTAAGCTTCAAATGATGAAACGAAAAGCCATCGTAACACGCTAAGCCTTTTTCTACTTAAACAATAAACATTTTCAGGGCATCCACCATGTGCCTGACACTGTGCTGGGTGTTGGAGTTAAAGAGACGAAGAAACACAACACAATCCTTCCCTCTACTGGGTTTACTGTTTCCAGGAGGTGAACAAAATTACACACAGAACACTGATACGGTGCTAACAAATGCCATCCACAGCCATTTAACGGGGGGCTTTATGGAAGCAATATGGAGGCTGTGGCTGAGCTGACGCTTCCAATGAAGCTTAAAGGATAACTAATATTTAGCCAAAGACATCAAGACAGCAAGAAGGATATCCCAGGCAGAAAAGAGAATATAAGCTGAGATCCTAGGGTTTGGGGGAATGGCACAGCCTCTGTGTAGGTGTGTGCACACTTGGCACATGTGTGTACAACAGTGTTTCCTAATAAGAGAGGGTCAGCATGGGTGTGGCTTGGGGGACTTTACTAAATGACATGGGTACAGGCCAGCTAACCTGAAGCAAGAATGTTAGGTCTTGGGGTTCAGGAACTACTTTAACCATCTAGAAAGAAAAAAAAAATATTCCTGCACGAATAACTTTGACTTTAATGTGTGTTTTGAACACATGCCCCCCACTCCCACTCAACCAGAGGATCTTCAGACACTTATACTGAGCCCTTGAGAAAGAATAGGGTCATCTGCAGTTTTCCAGTGCTGATACTTAGTGCCCTCTTGCCCTCTGGTGGCCTGGTTAAAGGTTCTTAAGATTTGATGTCTGTAGGAACCACTGGTGATCTTGTTAAGATGCAGACTCTATTCAGTGGCTCAAGATTCTTAATTTCTCATAAGCTCCAAGATGAAGCCTCTGACCACACTTTGAGGACTGAGATCTAATCTACTTGCTTACACTCTAGTCTTGAGAGACACCATAGTAGACTCACCACTCAAATCAGTAGACAACAGTGTGCCAAGGCTGCCAGAGAAGGATCATGCCCAGATCCTACCTGCACCTGAAGCACAGGGTACTACATCCAGCAGGAGTAGTACCCCTCAGGGGCTGGCAGAGAGCTGACGAACGTGATCTGGGCCAAAGACCCAGAATTGGAGAGTGGAAGTGTGAAGAAAGGAGGTAGAGACTGTGGGATGGGGCTGGCACTCGTTCAGAAAAATGGGCCCAGATATCTGAGTGATAGGAGTTTAAGTGCAACATTACAGTGCATGAGAAGCAGCACACATGAGCCTGAGCAAGGGCAGAGACTCTGAGTCATGGCACTGAATAGTGACTGTGTGCCAGGGACTACATTCATGTTTTGCTTAGATGCTACATTTCATCCTCACCTAAAGTTCTTGCAAAACAGACTTCAAAGTCCCTGCCAACAGATGAGGAGACTGATATGCAGTTCAGTATATGGCCCAATATCCCAGTGGCTCATAGTGAAATCATAGTTCATACCCAGATCTCCATGATCTGAAAGCCCAGGCCTTCCAGGTACCAGGCACCCACCATCCTCTGTCTTTTCTAAAGATAAATGTGATAAGGCTCTGCATCTATGCTCAGGTGCCCCAGGGTAGGACCTTTTGATATCTGGATCCAAAAGCAAGTGATACCAGCTGTGAACAAAAAATCATGAGACCAAGAGGAAGCATGTCATGAGAACTTGGCATCTGAAGGAAACTTGTACATCTGGAATTGGACCACCCTTGTACAAAGTGACAAGAGGGGATCTGCCTCCATGCAGGCCAGCCAGCAGTCCATGGCATCCTCATGGTCTTGGCATGTACAGGGGTAGACAAACTGATTCATGGACATCTTGGGGCCATCTTGAATAGATATTTTGTCAGAAATGGAATGTTTGTCTAAGGAAAAAGGAAGAGAAAGAACTAAATGGAAAGGATCAACATATGACAAAGTGTTTAGAACATAGTAAGCAATGAGTAATTGGTCAGTGCTATTTACAATTGTTGTTGATGAAGGTAACGATGATGCCTATGCATGTTATCCCAAAATACAGCATCCCAGCATTTGACAACCAGAAGCAATAGGTTCTCTTTGACCTTCTCACACTGTTCTTACTATAATTTTTTTTCTGGCAATTCTCTAAAGTGTGGCCAGAGGGATGTATTAAAGTCTATGCCCACTGGAAGGGAGCTGAAGACTGAGAGACATGGAGGAGAAGAATCTGAACTATGACATATGCCATGCCAGGACCCCCCAGCTCACTCCCATTAGCTCTCACCCCCTTCATCCATTTATGCTTCTTAATCAGACCTAAGCATAAAAACATACTGATTTCCCTATTTGAGGGGGTAAAGACTCCCCTGTCACATAAAATTTATATTTAATTTGTATGCTTTTTTCTTGTTAATTTGTCTTTTGTTATAGGAGTCCCAGCCATGAACCTTGCAAGGGTTCCACCGTTGTTGGGTAGTGTTGCTATGCATTACCAGAGAATCAGTCAGCAATATGCTAGAAACGTGCTCAGGCATAACTAGATATGAAATATTCAGAGGAACCTAGGAACCTAAGTCTAAGTGAGTGCAGCCAGATGGCCAAACAAACCAGCCTCACCTGCATCGTGTTTGGTAGAGAGAACCTCCGACTGGAATTGAAAGACTCACTCTGCTCTTCGATAACACTCTCAGAATCTCCTGTCTGAAAAATAGAGACAGTTATGCCTGGGCTACCCACCTAGCACCATTGTTGTTAATACCATGCAGGACGACGTGTGTGCAAGAAGGTAGAAAAACTGCAAGCCCAACACACAGAAACACCGAACATGACTGCAGATGTCTTGCCATTCTGCTCTAATTCTGAAACTAGTTTTTATTAAAATTGTATTACTATACTCTCTGTTTCCTCTAAACTGCCTCAGATACTTGTGGAACCAGCTAGCATTTACTTACATACACCCACAACCCAAAGATCTACATGGAACCTAAAAGCAAAATGAATGCATATATTACATAACATGTATATGTGTATACATATATATAGGTAAATATACATACATGTACATTTTTTTTTCTCTACAAAACTCAAAGGGCTACTTGTTAAAACAGGTAAGACGTCTAGATCACCAGTTTAAAAGATTATTACTTAAAAACAGAAATTGCCTGGAGCAGATGACTGGAAATCATTCCTCACTGCAGCAGATTCAAATGGAGAATGCCATCTAATTCTTGGAAATTTAGACACTCTTCTAGTAATTTAGCACAAAAATGGGCCTAGCTCAATCTGCTCTTCACATTTTGGTAATTTAAAAGGACATAACGGAATTTTATTTTAATGGTAATTGTAAACTCATGCAGAAAATGTAAATGCACATTTCATGATTAGCTTGCAGCATAAACTATGGCTTCTATTAATGTATTCCAATTTGTAATTCTTTTCACAGTATGAGATTTGAAAGCTGTGATTAAAATTAATTAGGTTAAGTAAAGTTTATCCCCCCTGAGCACTGCTATTGGGAACAAGCAGAGGAAAATGCGAACTACATCTGGCTCTGCAGGAAGCTGTGTCTTCACTAGAAGCCGGCTGACTTCTTTTCTCCCCACAGAGGTCGCATGCTGCTTATTTGGCATATCTCAAGCACTGCGTGTCTCCTCAAGGAGCTAATTGAACCATTAAACCATTCTTCGCTGGCTCACAAAACTTCATAGGCTATGACTACATCATCTTCAAACAGGGATATTATGAGGATCCATCAATTCCTAAAACACAATAAGTTCTGGGTGGGGGGAGGTGAGGGGGGCACACACATCTGGTAACCCCCAGGTAATGGCGACCACCCAGCATTTGGTACCATAGTTGCTATGGAAGAGGTACCAAGTGAGGAAATAATATCAAAGATGATAACTGACACCTATCCAGAGCTCCCATCTTTGTACATGACTGTCTTGAATATTATTTCACTTGATCCCCATCAACAATTCTGAATAGGAGGTCTTAGCATAGTCCCATTTCACAGATGAGGGTTCTGATGTGATGTTAAGTAAAGCACCCACCAGGATCAAGAGTGCTGGAGATTAGACCTGGGTTTTCTGATTTTATCCTACTGTCATTCTACAAGCTCTACAGCTACTGGTACAGAACCAAACATTTTCTTTTCTTTCTTTCTTTTTTAAGTTGTAGTTTGACACAATAAATTTATTCCATTCATTCATTCTTTTTTTCAATGAGGATTGAACCCAGGGTCCCGCATGTGCTAGGTGAGTACTCTATCACTGAGCCACAACCTCAACCCCAAATCCAAACTTTTAACCCATGCCTGGTCTGTTTTCACAATGGGTTGAAAGTCATTTTCAAGTGTCATATGATGGGAACTAAGGCAGAATTTAATCTCCAGAATGGCATCATGTACCCTAGTAAATGGAGCATAAATTTGGAGTACCAGGACCAGACAGACTGCTTCTCATCAAAGGTCTTGGTCAGAGTTCTCTAGTAGTTATCCCTAAGAGTCCCTTTCCTTGTTATCTGCTGCTTGTGCTGCTGCTGGCTCCTCTTATTTACTCTGACACAATGAAGTCTTAAGGGTTCCAGAAACACAGATGTGGATGAAACCTGCACACCTTTGGGCTTGCCTGACCCATGCTCTTAATTATGGCAGACCTGGTTTTCTTTGATTTATCTTTCTTGGCTCTCCACACTGCCTGACCTGGCATTTCCCAGAGAGGACTGGATGGTCTTATCTAATAACCTGTAAGGATGTATAGCTACATGTTATTGAGAAACCTTTGCCTAGGCATTTTAAATGGTGCCTCTTTCAGTGTAGTGGAGAGTAGATTTCAAGTATGGAAAGTTGCATTTCATTCATAGTTCTGCCATGGATCCCGTGTTATTGTGGAGTAGCCAGCAGGTAAGCTTTCAGCAGGGGGAGTCTTGCTCCTCAGTGTGGCAGGGGTCTTGCAGCAAACAGGTTGATTGGCATTTTGGCAAGCCACACCCACTCCAAGAGCCTGGTGGCTCCAGTGGGTCATCCTATCTGCAATGCTGTGCTGAAATTAGACAGAACTGGGTAGGAAGCCACAATGAACCAAGCATTCTCAAACCAGCAGGATTGCTGCTGGGAGAGCAGGATCCCAGGCTTTTCTGCCCAATGGCTTCCATATTGATTTTAGTTCTTGCACAGTTCATGGATGGTTCCCAGCACCATGTGAGGCATTTAAGTTTTTGCTTGTTTTTAAAATGAGTTCTTTTGTCTGCCAGAACTGTCTGATAGAAATTCCTGTGATGTTGTGTACATTCTACTTCTGCACTGTTAAATAGGGTATCTAATAGCCACATGTGACTTGAAATATGGCTAGTGTGACAGAGGAATAAAATTTTAAAATTTTTATTAGATTTTAATTTGCTTAAATTTGAATAGCCATGTGAAACAAGTAGTTACTATATTGGACAAAACAGGCAAATTATTTCTTAAGCCTCTTTCATTACAGTTCAATATAGAATAAAAGCTAGTGGTGGGAACCTCTAGTTCACTGATAAGTTTGTGGGCAGATGGGGTAGTAGATGGGACTGAATGATGACACTCATATCCAGTCTCCTTGAAGACCCCAGATCTGGGAAACTAAATTCAGGATAAATTCCTGTTTTTACAGTAGATGAAAGTATAAAAAGAGTTCTTCTCTATTTGCAATAGTAGTTGGGCAAGAAAGCCTAGTTATGTGCCAGCATGGCCAGTTCCCAACGCTCTGCTATTGTAATGTGGGCGTTTCCCTAAAGCACCCCAAAATTAGCAGCAACTCATCTCCAGAAACCTTTGCTTGCACAGACTCCCAGACGTGAATACCTCTGGGCTTGCCTGATCCATGCTCTTAATTGCAGCAGACCAATATTCTTGCATTTTCCTTCCCCTGCCTGTCAGTGAAGATTTGATGGGATCCTGTAATTCTGCCCATCTACAAAGTACAAATTACATGGAACTATATCTTAGCTTTTCTGGGGAATAACCTTCTCTTGGAGCCATCCAGCAATGGATACATGCAATAAACTTGTGAATTCTTCCTTAGTAAAAATTCTTCAATTCAACAAACATGCATGGTACTAAACCAGCACTGTGAAGAAAGGAGATGTATAGATGTGGCCCTTGACCCTCAGGAAGGAGTTATCTAGAGGGCGTGTAAGAATTCATTATTGATTAGAGGAGAGTTTATAAACAGGCTTAGATTTTTATTTGATAAATATTACCCTTGTGAGCATATATAACTCTTGAAAAGTTTAATAATTCACTAAAAGTCGTGTTTATAAGACTATTAACTCTTAGGAAGGATTTTGAAGTTATCACTTCAATACAACTACCAAATGGGACTCAGGAGTTTGGCCCATTCTGAGAGCAAAACTCTGGTTTAATTGTTGTCATATCCAGGAGAAAACCACCCACAGAGAACAGGCCACATATTGTTTGATATTCTTAAGGCAGATGAATCAAGGGAACAAGCCCACACTCTGAAATCAAAGAGTCTCCAGAGATAAAGAATATTTCCCTGAAATTCAGGAATAAATGTAGCAATTTTACAAAATTCATTCGTTTATTTATTTATTTTTGGCAGTGCTGGGGATTGAACCCAGGGCCTTGTGTATTTATGCAAGACAAACACTCTACCAACTGAACTATATGCCCAGCCCCAAAATGTAGGATTTTAAAATATGATAGTTAAAGAGAAAAACAGCATGTGCTTAGAAGTAAGAAAACACTGGGCCAAGGAAGCAGGATGTTAGAAAGGGAAGAAAAAGTGATGTCACCTTCAGACCTCTCACCACTAATTAGTAGAAACAATGGATTCTTAGTTTTTAGTTTGTTTTGTTTTGCAATGCTGAGAGTCAAACCCAAGGACGGTGCATACTAGGCAAGCATTATACTGAGTCACACCCCTGGCCCTAAGTTTTGTTAGTTTCCATTTGTTCTTTGAGAAAACAGAAGCTTTAACCCCTTTCCAAAGTTAGCAACTCAAATGAGCCTTCAGACTCCTAGACTGGTACTCTTAACCGGATATTGACTCAGAGACTTCTTAATGCTTCGAGGGATGATGATACTAAATTAGGAAATTAGCGTGAAAAAATGGTTAAAATGTTCATTTTATAATTTCCTGAGGAAGATATTGGTTCTTGGTCAAAACTACAAGTCAGGTCTGACCAGGACTTTCCAAGATCGAACATTGCTCCTTATACCACTAGGTGGCAGTACAACCACAGCCTTCCACAGGCCTCTTATCAACAACTGCCCAAGGCAGTTTTAGGTGAGGTTTGCCAACCAGGCCAGGATTAGTCATCTCACAACTCCAGTGTCGTGGTGTCGGTTTCAGTGTGTTTAGTTATCTGAAGTTTTCCCTGTGCTCATCTGCAGTCTTGCTGGGGAGATACCAGCTATGGGTACCTCTATTGAACTAGGTGCAGTGAATGAGGAAAAAGCTTAGCAGGATTTCCCACCCTTTGAATGCCAATTCAGCATCATGCTTAAGAATAAGCATGGCCAAGAGGATCCAGAAGGAGACATTGCAAGTTTCCCCTGCTGAAGAACCCAGTCCTCTGTCACAATATCTGGTCACTTTCTTGTTGTGACCAGCTACATCTTATATCCTGTTAAAAAGAAATCAGAGACTTAAAGATGGGGATTTGCTGACAGCAAATTTCTCCCAAAACAGATGTGTAGCATTCTCATCCCAAAGCAGGGCATCTTTTGGGGTGACCCAGCCTGCCAGCCTCTAGGAAGAAGTATCCTGAACCAAAGTTATATTATTAATATTAGATAACATCTATAGCACACACAGTAAGTGCTATTATGTAATTTATACAAAGACCTCAATTTAATCTCACAATAACTATCAAAAGTAGGTGTTGTGGTTATCCCAAATTTCAAATGAGGAGACCGAGGAATACAGAGGTGAAGTGAATCTGTCTAAGTCCTAGAATTTGAATTGAGTTCTGATTGAAAGCTAAAATCTGTCTTTAAAAATTGGTGTTAAGCACATTTTTAACAGTGCATGGTGTTTCACCTCACCCACCTCTGCCACAAAAGGACCCATGCCCTGTGTTCTACTTCAGAATTCTTTGGTGAGGTTGAGCAAGGTGCCAAGATGTGCTGGCCCTCACCCCCAGGCATGTAGTTCCCATAGCCTGGCTCAGCCTGGTACAACCACATGGGCCCATTCCTAAACCAAGAAGCTCAGCAATTGTCAGTTTGATCCTGACTAATGAATGGGGAGGCTGTGGTGGTCCAGATGAAGAGGTGGTGCTCAACAACAGGGCCCGCACAGGTGCAGATATTCCTGTGTGCTCACCTGAATCGCCTCAGTCAGTTTTATCAAATCCAGGTTCTACCGAACGGCAATCCCTGCTTCTCCTTTGTGCCTCGTGACTGAACCCTACTTAGTGTAAGTCTTTAGAGTCATTTTGTAGTTTAGATAGTATAAGCCCAAAGATGTTAATTTCACCCATGGAAACACAATCCAGAATTGCAAATCTCTCTCTAGGTTTAGTTCCCAAATGCTTGCTCGTGATGTTTCTTCACTGGTCTGCATCATAATGAGAACAAAAGTACAATATGATGAGCTTTTCACAAAGCTACATGTATGAGATTTGGAAAATAATCTTTTACTTTGTGAGTCTTTCCTTTTTCCTTTATGGTTAAAATAGTTCTCCTATGGAGCTATTGAAATTAATTTATACCTTAATGATATTCCATGAAGAAAAACAAAAGTGGAAAGCACATGCTACCCTTTTTCTTTCTTTCTTTCTTTCTTTTTTTTTTTTTATTAATTTCACAGATCAAAATCTGAGAACCTCAGGTCTACGAGGTCCTCAAATTTTCTTCTCAGGAGCACATCTAGAAGTGTTTTATATACTGCCATCTAGTGGTGATTATAGTTCACTCTTGCTGACTTTTCCTTATGAGAACACAAATTGTCAGACACTGTGATTGTGTTTGTGTGTGTACATTCTAGTTAGGTGCTGACAGCAGAAATGTGTAACCATGAAAAGATGCAGGGTTTAAAAAATTGTCTAGAAGTATTTGAAGTGAATAAACCCACTCCAAACCCATGTGAGCAGAATTGAAAGCAGGTGTGTGGGATTAGCACTCTATTTTTTTTCCTGCATCCACCATCCAAAGGGCAAGGCACAGACACATTCATGCTCAGGAGTGCTATCAGTTAATTGAATATGAGAATTTGTAAAGAAAAAGCCTTCGGTACTGCACTTGAGCCAAATGTGTTCGCAATTCAACAACAGAGAACATTCCTTCAACCTGGGAGGACCTGTCAACATTTAAAACGTGGGTAAGTCTATATTTCTGAAAGACCCTGGTGTCCTTGTTTGGGTGGCAGGTTGCAAATATCAGATGGACCCTGCATTTTGATTGACCTTCATGTAGACATGACCTGCCCACCAGCAGGTAGAACCCCCACTGTCCTATACATAGTGGCTGCTGAAGACTCTGGAGCTCTCTCATTCTCCCATCCACTTCCTCCTTCAAGCTGACTTCTTACCACCAAAAGGGACTGTATTTCTGAATGCTTAAAAACAGAGGGAGAACGAGAAAGAGAAAGGAGAAAGGGGGAAAAATGCAAAAAGCCCCAAGGCCCAGGTAGATGGGAGCCTAGTGGCTGACTCCTTAGAGGCCTGCATTGGAAGAGCCCTTCTGAAATCCAGAAGATCCTGTGTAGAAGGAACTTAAACCCTACAGGGTTTGGTAACTCACCTGAGTCATCCTGAATTGAGTCATGGAAATTCAGTTTCTGGACGTTGGTGCACAAGCAAGAAGTCTGTAACTTACTAAGAGTTGTGTTCTGAAAGGCCAAGTTACATCAGTGCTATTTGAAATCTGAAACACATTTATGCATAAAACCAATGAGCTACTTGAGTTCTTGGGCTGCTAGGCTAGCTTGGGAAATCTACTTAACCTATTCTGAATTTTTGGACTGAAGTTCTGACCTTCTTCAAAGTATCTGAACTTACTCTGAGTTAGGCAGAGGGTAAGGATGGGGAGGTTTCACAGAAACTTAATAACTGGTTCATCTAGTGATGTTAATTAGAAACCTTTTGTACATAAGAAAAGTACCTTGGGGAGGGGGGAACTAGAAACAAATCAATCTAAATATAATTAATCTCATTTTCCAAGGGGATGTGTTCCAAAAATTCTCAGAGAAGGCAGCAGCCAGCAATTAAAGTCCAAAGGTGCAAACACAATTGCTCTCCTGGGATCCTGGATGCCCAAGGCTCACTTTTGCTCATCTCAGTTTTCTCCATGACTGTCTGCTCATCAGCCTGTGTCCTCCAGAGCATCTCTGCACCTTTGGGTCTGGCTCACAGTTGGTTTCAATAAGCATTTGAAACTGAACTGCCAAGATCAGGCATAATCTATTTTTTCCACTCATTCTATATGTTTTAATCACATATACCTATTACTTTATATGTGTGCACTAAGTACTGGAATCAGCAGTGAGAAAGGTGGATTGGGTCCCTGCTTTTATAGCTTGTCATAGGCTAAACAATAGGCTCTCTAAAGATGTTTACATCCTCATCCCTGGAACCTGAAAATATGTTAGCTTACATGGCAAAAGGGTTTTGCAAATGTGATTAAGTTAAGGATATTGAGATGGAGAGATTATCCTGGATTATCTAGGTGGGCCCTGAGAAATTACAAAGGTTCCTATGAGAGGGAGGCAGGAGAATGGTTTAGTGATGCAGGTCACAAGCCAAGGATCCCAGGCAGCCTTTAGAAGCTAGAAAAGGAAAGGAAACTGATTCTCCCCTGGAGCTTCCTAAAGGAATACCACTTGCTGACACCTTGATGATAGCCTAGTGAAGCTGATTTTGGAATTCCGACTTCCACAACTGTAGGATAATGAATTGTGTTGTGCTTAAAGCCACTAAATTTATGGTAATTTGTTACAGTGGCAATAGGAAATGAATACAAGCTGAATATAGCTGTAGTTTATTAAACATTTTGCATAATGTTTAACAGACATTTAAAAAGCAATCCCAAGGAGATGTGATAAAAGAGGAAGTATAGAGTTATGATTAGCTCATTCACCTTATTATCTCTTTACAGATTGGTTTAATAATTCATTCTTCTCTTTGCTAATCACAGCACTTACCTGCCTGAGGTTGTAACTCCTTAGGAGAGCAGGAATTCAATTTGTAATTCCTGGTGTCATGTCCTGAGGGTTCAAATACTGGTAGATGGCATTTGGATCATGAATCCCTCCACATAAAGACAACTTGTACTTAGGAGGAATACTGTTTCTTCATTGACAATCAAGTTCAAGTTGGTTTTCTGATCACAGAACATTTTCAAAATAGGAGACCTTATTTGCATCCTTTTGCTCCCATGGGGAAACTGAGGTACAGATCTGGTCAAGTTTGCTTTGCCATCCAAGAGTAAGAATATGAGCTCAGCTCTTTTGACACTTAGATCAAGAGTGTTCCCTTGGCCTTTGCATACTCTTTCCTGAGGAAGAGAGAAAGGTACTAAGCGTAGGAGGGAAATTCTAATCAGATTATCTAAGGGAGAAGAGAAGAATTCTGGAGGAAGACAAAGAGTCAAAACTTTGTGGAACAAGATAGTCTCCCATTTTTTAAAATTAAACCTTAGGGGAAATTTTGACAATTGGATGAGTTTCATCTTGAAACTCATTTAACCCTAAAAGTCAAAATGAAACTCCTACGGTTCAAACCCACAACAATCAAAATAAAAACAAGTTTTCACAAGCCTGCTGCAGAGCTAAATATAGACCTACTTAATTCCAAATTCATGACTTTTTAGAACTATATCAAACACTAGTTTTAAAAAGAATTTCAAACAAAAGAAAAAGAGTTTTGCGTGGGAGATGGAATGAAGGCTGGGCGTGTGTATATTTGTGTGGGTGTTTTGTTTTGACCCCCTCAAACCATCAGGATATTTTAAAATGCCACTGTGGTCACCTGCACTGGTAATATTTTCTGTTGTGGTCAAAAGAAGCTGACTAAAGATTCATGTGTTTGCTCCAGAAGGAAACAGCTGTCACATGCCCAGGCCCTAGTGTGCCCGTGCCTTTTGTCATCATAGTTATGACCTGCTTTGCTAGTGCATGTTTGTGAACCTCTCTGTTCTAACATGATGAAAAGTATAAATAAATTTGGAAACCTAAGGCCTCTGACTGCAGCAAGAAACGCTGTGGTCCCTGCCTGCTATTTATCTCGCTTCATGGCTACACTTAGGAGAAGGAAGATGGAGGGTCTTTAAAAGACCCTGTGCCCTAGTGAAGACTGTTTGTGACCTGAGGGTTCCCCAATTGATGGCCTCCCAGGTTCCTGGGGGCGGGGGAAGGGCTTTGAACCCAGTCGTTTGAACTGCTGAGCAATTTCTTACTTATTAAGGCATGAACAGAGTCAGCTGGGGTTTTAGGCTTTTATTTGTGGTGGGCTGTTTTCCTGCCACGGTTGTTGTGGTTTACCGTCTACTCAAGTATTCAAAACTGCTTTGCAAAATCCAGTGGCTTTGTTTCAGATCAGAAACCTCTCCCTTGCCTGCTCCGCCTGACCCCTATGACACAATGTTGCACTGTCTTCTGCCAGCCTTGCTGTGCTTCCATCGGGTAAGTTAGCATCGGGTAAGGAGAATCATGAAGGGAACAGGCATTCACACCCGCTCTTTAGCAGAGTGTGCATTTCCAGAAATGGTAAGTTGGAGAAAACAAAGATGGGTCTGGTGTTAGCATGTTTTACATCACAACAATGAAATCGTAGAGGCAGTAGATGAAGAAAAGAGGCTGTTGGAGGCTGAAGTCCAAACACCATGGCACGGCTCAGGTGAGTCCCCAGCCCTCAGCTGCCATCACCTCATGGCAGATAGCAATGGTGGGAGGAAGAGATCACATCTCACACCAGGAAGCCAGAGAGCTGGGTGGGGCCTGGGCTCAGATTTTCATAACAATCCTCTCTCTCTTTTTTAACTTAATTTAATTTTTTAGTTGTAGATGGACACAATACCTTTATTTTACATATATGGTGCAGAGGATTGAACACAATGCCTTACACGTGCTAGGTGAGAACTCTACCACTGAGCCATAAAACCCAGTCCTGACAATCCTCTCTTGAGCACTATCAAGGAGTCCCAGGTGAACTCCTTTAAACCCTTCCAAGGGCATGCCCCTGTACCTCGGGACCTCCCACTAGGCCCCACCTCTTAGAGATTTTGTGAGCTCCCACCATCACACTGGGACCAAGTTCCAACACCTGACCTTTGGAGGGACACACAATCTCCAAACCATAGCAGGTCCCTAGAATGCTGAGCAAAAATGGTCTCACAAAACAGGTAACAAAAATCAATCCTAAAATCCTGCTGTCCAAAGAAGAAATTGTGAAATCAAAAGCCCTAGAATTTTGCAAACTGCTTTCAGAGGTTTATGCTGAGGAAATAATCATGAATAAGTTAAAAAAAAAAACATTCAATAACAGTCACAGGGTGTTGATTAGAAGCCTGTCCCTAATAACCAAAGAAAGAAAGAAAGAAAAAAAAAACCCTGAATAGACAATAGGCTCAATAAATTGTTATAACCATTTTATTGTCATATAGCTAGTATTTAATGATTGCTTATTAGGTATTGTATTAATTATTTTATGTGTATTATTATCACATTTAACCCTCAAAACACTCTATGTAAGTTACACTCCGAGTATAAAATACTCAAAGAGATAAAGATGTTTGCCCATGAACATTGTGTTCAGCGAAGTAGGATAAACAGTGACCCCCACCCCCCAAATTCATGTCCACTCAGAACTTTAGAATGTGACCTTATTTAGAAATAGTCTTTGCAGACAATTAAAGATCTTGAGATGACATTATCCTAGATTTAGGGTGGGTCCTCCATCCAATGACTGGTGTCATATGAGAAAGAAGAGAGTAACGTGAGACACACAGAGACTGAGGCTAGAACAACTAGAAGACGGAGGCAGACATTGCAGTCATTCGTTTGCAAGTCAAGCGATGCCAAAGGTTGCTGGCAGCCACCAGAAGCCATGAGAGAGAGGCATGGCACTCATTCGCCCTCAGAGCCTCCAGAAGCAACCAACCCTGCCAACACTTGGATTTCAGACTCCTGGCCCCCCAGAACTACGATAGAATAAATTCCTGTTGTTTCAAGCTTCATCGTTTTGCAGTAATTAATTATGGCAATTCCAGGAAAAGAATACAAGTAGTGAGTAGTATACCCCAGATCTGAACCCAGGCTGACTCCAGCACCAAGCTCTCCCACCAGAGTCTGCTGCCTCCAGCAGCAGGGCTCAAAACGGTATGTAATAATATCACATTTGTGTAAAGCATTTGAATATATGCATGGGAAAGAACTGGAAGAATATACAGCAAGATGTTTATTTCTGGGTGGTGAGATTCCAGATGGATTTTAATTACCTTCTTTTTTCTTATCTGCTTTTTCTTTTTTCAGCATTGCAGTGCAAAACTTTTCATAGTAAGATACACCCTGAAATATGTAGAGGTAAAGGGGAATCACGCTGCAACTTACTCTAAAATATTTAAGGCAAAAAAAAAAATCCAAGAAACCCACTAATAATATGTGCATACTGAGAGAGAAAATGTAGAACAAACGTGGGGGATCTTAACTATAGGAGAATCTACATAAAGGCTATGCGGGAATTCTTTTTATTATTGCAGCTTTTCAGTAATTTGAGTCATGGGTTACTCTTTCCCCGAGGATGGTGGTCAATGAGAATTAAATAGATTACATTTAAAAAATAATATAGAGACAAGCCAAAGAAGGTTTTATGGCCTTTTGAGAATGCAAATCTATTATCAGACCACTTGATATTTTTATTTTAGTAGGGCAGAGATTCTAATTATATGCCAATTTTAAAGCTTGCTTCCAACCTACATGTCTAGTTTACCATCTGGGAAAATATAAGAAACAGTATGTCCATAATTTAGATTTATCCAAAGGGGAAAGAAGACCCATTACTAAACAGTGTTATTTCAGGTGGCCCATTTCTCAATCACCGATTTCTA
This sequence comes from Spermophilus citellus, assembly GCF_964194105.1. Classification (NCBI taxonomy): domain Eukaryota; kingdom Metazoa; phylum Chordata; class Mammalia; order Rodentia; family Sciuridae; genus Spermophilus; species Spermophilus citellus. The sequence goes on along the minus strand of NC_138186.1, from coordinate 99,389,380 downwards.
TTAAAATTTGTGGCCATTACAAAAAACTAACTCAAGGTTGTTGGCATCATTTGACTTGTGTACAGATCTTGTGCAACTGAGCTCCCATTTGAAGGAACTGCTTGTACCTTTCAGTCCAAAGTTGATGAGGCCAAGGATGGTGCTAAATGATCTTGCTCAGGAATAGTCCAACCCCCACTCTCAAACAACATAGATAAATACATGGTTTGGGATGTATTTATGTATTTATACATGGAAAAAAAATTGAATGTTTTATGTGCACTTACTTGGATCAAAGACTAATAGGACCCCATTTTTATTCCCTTCTCAAGTTGTTTCACCTTCAGCATTCCTTCGTCACAAAGGTTGGCTAATTGTTCCAATTTGTAGTGCCAAGTAATCTGTGCCTAGTAATTCCATGGATGTTTGCATTTCTGGATTCCCACAAGCAATTCTCCTTCACAATGCCTCTAAGTAGCCATTTGCAAGGGAACAATCCCACAAAGATCATGAGTAGAGCCACTATTTGGTCCTGTCCTCGTGTGTGTGTGTGTGTGTGTGTGTGTGTGTGTGTGTGTGTGTATTCTGTATGTCCCTGGAGAGACAGCGAGTAGCACAATGGTGTACCATACCGGCTGCACAGGATACCACCCACGGACCATTCAAATAGGACTGCCAGCCAGAGGGAGTGTGTGTGTCTGGGTGGGAGGTTTGTTGTGTGTATATTTCTTTTTTCTTCGTGTACTTAAAACTAGTTAGAAGTACAAATAGGAAGATCCTTTTTAGCCTGACTTTATATGGAAAGAAGAGCAGCTTCTTGGTACGATTCCAGGCCACCAGCCACACCTCCACTTTAAGCTCTTTCAAACCCCTTTCTACCAGTTTTATTAACACTTCCTCATGGAAGACAAAGGGTGTTTCCCTTGAAGTCCTAAATCTTTCCAGAGTGAAAACTCTTCCCAAAGCCTATGGTCCCATGGCATTTTGGAGTTTTGTTCTTTTTGAGGGGCTGGGGCAGGGATAACAGTAATCATGCTTACAGACTCATGCATGAAGCATGACCTACTAATTATAATGAATCCTCAGTCAAAAATGTTTAATGTTTTCATGAGCTTGGCTGAGACTATTTTCACAGTTAAACTTTGCACCTAAACCTCCATAGATTCTCTGGTGTGTGTTCTACCTTATCAAGGAAGAAGGAACCAGGTTCTTGCATTTCTTTGTATAGTACCAGCACACAAGGTTAGGCACACTGAGAATGACAAATTCTTTTTTTTTTCTAAAATTTTACTTATTTATTCATTTTAGTTGTTGATGGGCCTTTATTTTTTATTTATATATGGTGCTGAGAATCGAACCCAGTGCCTCAAACTTTGAGGCAAGCACTCTACCACTGAGCCACAACCCCAGCCCGTGTATGACAAATTCTAATTTGCCAATTTCCAAAGGAAGACCTCTAGAATCAGTTTTACACATTGAGTTCATGATGTTTGGGGCAAAGGTGTCTCTTATAGGATTACGTGTTACTTCGGCCCTTGGGTAGTGACGCTTGGACCTTAGTCAATGCAGTGCTCACCTGACAAGTAAAAGTGATTTGGGTTGAGGGTATTGGCTCTCAAACTCCAGTGTGCATGAGAATCACCCAGTAGGGTGCAGCCCCTATTTCAGGTATTGAATCTGCAAGCTACAAGATATTTGCATTTTTAACAAATACTCTGGGTAATTCTGATGCAAGCAGTCTTCAGTGATAAACACTTCTATAAATTCTGATGGAGAATATTTTGACATGTGCTTTTGGTTTCCAGATATTTTCCACTAAAATCCTACTATTTCAAATATTTTCTCAAATTAAGAAAATATTCAGGACATGAAAAGATACACAATACCATTCATCATTAGAGTAATACAATTCAAAATCACAATGAGATACCACTACATACTTAGTGTGGCTACCGTAAAAAAGACTGGCAATGCCAAACACAGATGGAGAATGTGGTGAAACCAGAATCCACTTTTAATTGTTGATGAGAATGTAAAATGGCAAAATATTTTGGTGATTTCTTAAAAAGTAAAACATAGTTAAGTGCAAGTATGAATATCTAACATTGAACCCACTATTATGTATAATTATTATGCACCAATAAAAAGTTAAACAGAACTACAATATGACCCAGAAATTCTAATGTATGTGCCCAAAAGGAATGAAAATGTTTGCTCAAAGCCTTGTACATGTGTGCTTGTACATGATTATGGGCATTTTTCATAATCATCCTAAAATGGAAACAACCCAATGTCCACCTATTGGTAATGGACAAAGTGTAAAATATCAGTACAATGGAACAACACTCAGTTTTATAAAAACAATGAACTACAGATAAGTTGCAGAACAGGGTTGAGGCTCAAAAACATCATGAAATAAGCCAGACACATAAAAACTGCAGGTTATATGATTCTAGTCAGATAAAATATCTAGAAAAGGCAAAACTATACAGAGAGAAAGCAGATTAATCGTCGGCTATGACTGGGAACAACTGTGAACAGGCAAAAGGGAAATATTTTGGTGAGATGGAAAGGTTCTCAAACTGAACTGGAGGAATAGTGGGAGAACTCTATAAAGTGACCCCCCAAATCACTAAACTATATTGTTACAATGGATGAGTGTTAAGGTATGTAAATTATACCTTAATAAAAGGTGTTTAAAAAAAACAACAGTGGATGACTCCAAATGGCAAGTGAATGATACATGGTTGAATGAATCAGTTAAAACACATTTCAAAGTATTTAAGAGATGATGTTCAAGGAAACATGTTTGCATACAATCATGTAGTGCCTTCTGTATTTTGGCATGAACTGTGGCCTAAAGGTGCTTCCATTAATAGGAGGCTCTTCTCTTCAGAGCCCACTGAGTCACTGCTTCAGCCACAGCCTTCACTAACTTATCCTCAACTTTGCAGCTGCTCTCAGCTTTTCTCAATTTTAACTACTGTTAGACTCATCCTCTTTTGGCCTCTTTCTTATTTTGACCTCTTAGCTTTCTTAGCAGCCAGAAAGGACCGTCCACCATTCCCTCTGACTCATCTGCTTTCTTTTTTTTTTTTTTTTAAAGAGAGAGGAGAAGGAGAGAGAGAGAGAGAGAGAGAGAGAGAGAGAGAGAGAGAGAGAGAGAGAGAATTTATTTATTTATTTTTTATTTTAGTTCTCGGCGGACACAACATCTTTGTTGGTATGTGGTGCTGAGGATCGAACCCGGGCCGCACGCATGCCAGGCGAGCGCGCCACCACTTGAGCCACATCCCCAGCCCCCTCATCTGCTTTCTTTTCCACGTGGCAGGAGAAGAAAAAAGATTTTTCAGTCACATTCCATGTCTCTGTGTCAGCAATTCAATTGTTCCCTTAGCAACCGTGGCTTTTCCTGCTGGCTTTCAGAGACACGGAGACACAGGGAGAGAGGCTGCCTTCTCAAAGAACTTAGAGTCACAAAATAGCTTGGTTCATGCCTGGAGCTGTTTTCCAAAAAGGCCAGTCTGTCTTCAAGAGCAAAGTGTTTTAAAATAATATTCGAACAGAGCACTCCATTTTTAGGCAAAGGTGATAATAGAGACCGTGCTGAAGAGATGGTGCCTCCCAGGGTCTGGCTCCCACTGAGATAAAGGCCTTTGCAGCCAAAGACCCACTGCTCTTCTCCTTCCCAGTGGAGGTCATGGGTCACAGGGAAATCAGGAACGGAGGGGCAGGAGAGTGGCACAGTGCGGGGACCAGCTGTTCAAGGATCCAGGCACTATTTTTGCACATCAAGTGTACAGATTTACCATTTTCTCATCTCACTCCTTAGGGGACGGTACAGCCCGTAGGGTGTTTAAGGTCCTTTTATTTCAACTTTTCCTCTAAATCAATGAAAATATCTTGCCTGTTTCTGTGAGGAATTGTTCCCCCACTTCTTTAGAACACCAAAATCCATATATTTCAAGTCCCTTATATAAAATAATACAGTATTTGCATATAACCTAGGTATTTGAAAACCAAGAGCAAGGAATGGCTTCAAAGGATAGTTTCTTTTATTATTCCATCCATCATTTATTTTCCAAGAGGATGTGTAATTTTTTCTTTATTTAAAAAAGGCCTTTTCCATGTTTACTGCTATTTGAGAAACAAGGACATCACAAAATACGGAGATCAAGTAGAAGCTCTCAACAAAATATTTCCCAAACACCTTGAGTGGGATTTGGAGTTTCTATTAATTCTAATTATTTCACAGGACCATCTCTAGGAATAAAACCTCTTAGTAACAACCAGATAGGGTTTTTTGTTTGTTTGTTTGTTTGTTTCTGTTTTGTTCTTTAATAAGAATGAAGAGGTGTTTTATCACTACTGGAGAACACAGTGGTTTTTCAGCATTTTTAACACTTTTACATTAAGCCATTGATATCACACTCCTTTAATGAATCCCTGATAAATATTATATAACTTGTACATGACGGGTCGTGGGTATTAACTACAATATTTTGATGCCTGCCTCATTTAAATAAAAATACCTGTTGGGGTTTTTTATTTGTTGTTTTTAGATATACATGACATAGGGTGTATTTTGATATATTATACATACATGGAGTGCAACCCATTACAATTTTGATCCCATTCTTGTGGCTGAACATGATGTAGAGTTACACTGGTCGTGCATTCATATATGAACACAGGAAAGTTATGTCTGATTCATTCTACTGTCTTTCCTATTCCCATTCCCCCTCCTTTCCCTTCATTCCCCTTTGTCTAATTCAAGGAACTTCTATACCTTCCCTTATTATGGGTTAGCATCCACATATCAGAGAGAATACTTGACTTTTGGTTTTTTGGGACTGGCTTATTTCATTTAGCATGATACTCTCCAGTTCCATCCATTTATGGCAAATGCCATAATTTCATTATTCTTTAAGGCTGAGTGATATTTCACTGTGTATATGCACCACATTTTCTTTATTTATTCATCTGTTGAAGGGCACCTAGATTGCTCTGTAGCTTGGCTATTGTGCATTGAGCTGCTATAAATGTTGAAGTGCTTATATCACTGTAGTATGCTGATTTTCAAGTCCTTTGGGTATAAGCTGAGGAATGGGATAACTGGGTCAAATGGGTGGGGGTTAAACTCCTTTTATTTCAACTGTTCCTTTAAATCAATTCTATATCTACTTCAGGCAGATCTTCCTCAAGATTAGCCCAGATTAAGAAGATTTCCCTCTTAAATTATTTACTTATTTAAAAACTATTAACATAGGACCTATTGACCCAGTGGGCTTGTTAAAAAGAAGGAAGTCCTCTGCTGTACTTCACAGCCTGCGGGGAGGCACCTGGGTGTATAAGCCTGTGCTCCCACTACTGGGGCTGCTGAGAACCCAGCTTTGGGACTTGCCAGTCCCAAACCAGTCCTTCCAGGTGTTTTGGACGATTGTATTTAAGGCAATGCACTCGTTAGCTTTCTCAAAATAATACTGTTACCAAGAATGAAAAATTCACTCGCTCCACTGGGAAGATCTGCAGGTGACTTGATTGCTTGGAGCCCAAGAGTAAACCTTGCCTGACCTTGACTACAGGAATGGAAGAAGATCCATTTACACATTTCAGTTCAGGAAGAGTAAAGGAGTCAGCAATTTTAGTTTGTTTGTTTGTTTGTTTGTTATCAGGGATTGAACCCTTGGGGTTTAACCACTGAACCACATCCCCAGCCCTTTTTATTTTTTAACTTGTTTAGTTGCTTAGGGCCTCGCTAAGTTGCTAAGGCTGGTTTTGAACTTGTGATCCTCCTGCCTCAGCCTCCTGAGCCATTGGGATTATAGGCATGTGCCACCATGCAACTCTCCTCTATTTTTAATAAGATGCATCATTTGTAGATGAATGCAGACCCAAAAGAACTTGGGTCTAATTGGTGGTCACTGAGCTGCTAAAGAATGGGGGTTTGGGGGTTGGGGTTGTAGCTCAGTGGTAATACGTGTGACTCACTAGGTTCCATCCTCAGCACCACATAAAAATAAATAAAGGATGGGGGTTTTCTCCTTTGCATCTTTGGGCACATTTCCTCACCAGCAAAGGCCTTGTCATGACTATGATCTTCACTTACATCTACTTCCTTCCAGGAAGCTGGGTAATTCCGTGGTTTTCAGTGTGTCTGCCCCAGCTGCCTTGACCCCCTCCTGGGCCCTGTCTGTCTTTCTCTGGGAACCTGGCAACTCACACATGCAGTGTTCAGACACACCAGCACACATCTTCCTTTCTTTTCACCATCATCAAAGTCCCAGTCAGAGGTGTTAAAAGGAAAAAGGAAAACATACCCTGACACTACATAAATGTCAAAATATGCAAACATAAAAATACATGTTCTAAGAAAGGTTCAGTGGCCTGAGGTGGCCCAGAGTTTGGTGCTCTGAGTCTCATCAGGGAGATTCTACCTGGCAGGAAGTGCCCAGTGAACACCCTGTCCTGTCAGATGGGGTCATCCCCCATCCTGTTCCCAAATGGGAAAGCGTTATCTGCCACCAGCCTTGCTTTCCAGGTTATTGGATACCCAATTGGGTATCCTTTGACTGTTTAGCAATTTCTAGATAAATTTACAGGACAGTTTAGCTCAGGAATTAGCATACTGCCAACTTCTCAGGTCCAATCTCACACATAACGCCCTCGTTCCTTCACAAGAACTGCCTGTCAAAAACCTGCGTATTCAGTGACGACATGCCCTGAATTAATGTCTGATGGGGAGTGGGGCTACTCACTGTTGAAGCTGGCCTATTGTTTTACAGACAGGAATCAACCTATTGGTCCTAGTGGTTTTTGACTCTCATTCAGGAAACAAGAAATGGAAATCTCCCCATGTGCCCTTCTCTAGTTTTGTCAGTCACTCCTTTCCTCCGCCCAACCAGAACAGGTGAGAAACATGCTGCTTCCCATGTTTAGCAGCAGCGTCAAGGCTGCCACATGGCGTCATCTTTTTAAGTGAACAAGTGAATGATTGATTACCATGTGACAACCAAAGTAATACAGATGTCCATTGTAGACAGTGAGTCTCTGGACGATGGAGGCCAGGACAACAAGACAGGGAATGTGGAGGAGGAGGTGAGTAATAGAAGGAGGAAAAGAAACATAAAGACCACATTTGTAAATGCATATAATTTATATATACATGCATATAAAATCATATTAAGATGTTTGAAAAATGCAGAAAGCTCAAGGAAAAAAGATCTACAACTTCATTTGCCAAAGAGAACCCTTGCTAACGCTAGGGTATGTTTCATTTATCTTATTTCATTTATTTCTGTAAATGGAATCTGAGCTTGAAGCTCTGTGGCCTGTTTTCTTCCCAGTTAATAACATCACTGGCCATTCTCATGAAGCTGGCTGTAGGTCCCAGGCAGAGCTGAGCTCCTCACCTCACTCCAGGAGCCACCAGTGATTTGGGACTTCCTTTATGAACAGGATGCAGCCTTTGGCTTCGTCCTGAGAGCAGTGAGGGACCAGGTCCTCAGATCTTCACTAGAGTAGCCTGTGGGAGATTTAACGGACCATAAGTGACCTTGGAGGTCAGGCCTCTCATTTCACAGATGAGGAAACTGAGGCCTGAGTCAGAGGCAAACACAGTACTAGATCCAAATTCACTGCTCAGGGTCTGTCTCCTCCACACCATGTCCACTTGCAAGAGGGAGAAAAAGAGGCACAGCTCTGCACTGGATTTATTTAATGGAAGCTGCTCAGCCAGCCTCACCCAGCAAAAGGAGAGGTACTGGTGGCAGGTAGGGAAGGCCAGGAGTTTGGCAGAATACAGGGGATCAATAGCCTGGCTGCTCTAACACAGTGAAATGCTCTCAGAAGACACATTTTATTCTTTCAGAGAATAGGGCCTCAGTACTGGAGGCGTCAGCTCTGCCTTCAGCAAGCAGCTCTGGCCACATCTCACCCCCGTCTTAGGTGTCACCTGTTCAGAGCCACCTTCTCTCTCCTGATCATTGCAGGATCATCATTGCAGGATCACTAGGATTCCTCCTTCTCCCTGCCCACCACAAGATATGGCTGATCTACAACAGCCAACAGATACTTTTAAAATGTAAAACTTCTCAAAACCTGCAGAGGCTTTCTATCTCAGAGTAGAAGGCAAAGCTCTTTAAATGTCCACACAGCCCTCCCCACTCATTTGCTTCTCTGTCCTACTTTTCCCCTCTTGTTGACTCAGCTCCTGCCATACTGACCTCCTGGGTCTTTCTCTAACTTGTCTCCACTAGAATGTATGTTCTTGGAAGCCTGGGGTTTTGTCTGTCTGTTTAATTAGCCAAGGTCCTTTAGTTGAAAGTCACATACATCAACTACAGCTAGCTTAAGGTGGAAAGGGAGGGAATTTACTAAAAACTCATGACATCCAGGGCAGAGGGAAGCCTGGACTCCAGAAGGGATGGAACTCAAGGACACAGCTCTTGCCTCCTTCTACCTCTTCATCTAAGTCTGCTGCCATTTCTGTATATTCTGGCTTTTCCTGCTTCTCTGGGCCGATATGACCACACTACAACTCCAATTCATTTTTTCAACTACTATTTTTGTATATAGAATGTGCCAGGCACTGGTCTATTTGGACTGCACCAATAAACAGAGCAAAGAGTTTTGTCTTCCTGGAGCTGATATCGAGTGGAGAGAGAGGTTGAGAACATCATCAGTGAGCACATCGTGTAGCATGTTCTATGATAAGAGCTGGGGAGAAAGAACAGTGGAGAAGAGTAAGGGGAGAGCTGGAGCATAAGGTGGGGTCAGCAGGATGCGATTTTAAACATAGGCCAGAGTGGACCCCAGAGGGAACATAAGATTAGAGAAAAGACTTCAGTCACCATGGAGACCAGCTGAGAATCCTACCCATAACTCCACAGAGAAGAACTCTGATTGGTCCAACTTGTTCCAGGTGCCCACAGGCAGCGTCATAAAAAACAAACATGGTTTCTGGAAGCCCAACCCATGGATAGGGAAGGAGGGGAAGGTCAATCCCGGAGAAGAGGGGATTATCTTGAGCTGGAGAATGTATCTGCTCCTAGAAGGATTTAGGGACCCTCTGTTCTTGCTACTGGAGGGCCTGCCTGTGAAGAATTTATACTTTAGATTTATTTTTATTTATGTTATATTCCAAATGAGCCCTTCAGATGATCTCACCTGTTGGAGGTCTGTGGTAAAGCAGGAGCTCCACCTGCCCCCATCCTGCTAACTTTGGGGGCAGGTGGTAGGTATGCTACTGATTTCCTGCTGAATTGCTGAGGACAAAAGGACAGAGATGGTGGTAGAATGTGAATTGACTCACAATGACTGAAAATGATGTGCCACATCCTCAACTGACAGGCTTGTCTCTGCCTCTTGGGAGAGGGCTGCCCATTTGTAGAACAAGCAGATTTACTTCTCTCCACCAGAAAGATTTTCTTTCTTTCTTTACTTTTTTTTGGGGGTGGGGCAGGGGCCACTGAGGATTCAACCCATGGATGCTCTAACACTGAATTACGTCCTCAGTCCTTTCTAATTTTTATTTTGAAACAGAGTCTTATTAAGTTGCCCAGGCTGGCTTCAAACTTGTGATCCTCCTGCCTCAGGCTCTTGATAGCTGGGATTGTAGGCTTGCGCCTCTGCACCTGTCTTGAAGGATTTTCTTGAAAGAGCAAAAAGTCACAGAGAATTAAGGGATCAAGAGAGAATAATGCATGAGACATATTGAAAGATAAAATGGCAGAAGCCATGAGATTCAGTTTATTTCCTTCTGAGGGAAACAAAAAGAGAAATGAGACATTTTCTAAATCCTAAGTCCTCTGCTGCTTAGTAAGGAAAGCCTAAGAGAATTTAGAGCCTGAAAGACTAGCTCAGAGGACCCTCAGGTATCTACAGCCTCATCAGAATTGCCACCCTTTGAAAAAGAGACAAGTAATAGTTATACATTTATGAATTTAGAAATATCGAGGCCCTGTGATTAGAACCAAGTAATGTAAGACTCCTCCGGAGTTTCATGTAATTCATCTACATTTGTGACCTTTGGGCACAGATATTTTTGCCCACTCCACCAGGTTTGTGGGCAATAAAGAATAAAGCCTTGGCAGGGTCAACTCTGTGCTGGTGGAGTAAGAGAGGTGGCACAGGTGAGGTAGAGATGGTAGAACTAAAGAATTTTCTTTGTTTGCCATGGCCAAAAGAGGATACTTGTGTGTTTGTGGCTCTCAGTCCCTGGGGGCTGTTAGATGGGGGCTGACTCTCAAAGCCATTCAAGCTTGATGAATAAGTAAATTGACTCTGAAAGAAAGTCCTGATTCTGGCTCACACCAATCTGAAGGAGCCAGAGGCTAGGGGGAGCTCCTTGGTACACAGAAGAAGCCTTGTCCCTGGGGTCACCTTTCATCATCTGCCTCCTTATTGGAAGCAATTAATGCATAATCACAAGCAAAACTGAGTATTTGCAAGAGTCAAAATCAGGAAAACGTTTTCTGATTTGCGTTGGAATCTCAAGAGAATTCTAGCACTGACTAGCCTGCAAATCTTGTTATAATTACCTGGGCTTCCCTTTCATGGTTTGAAGTGGATCCCTCAGAGACTGTCTCCACCCACACGTTGCCTTTGCCTCTGACTGCTAGAGACCACACAGCATGGACCTCAAAAGCATTTCGGAGAACCCTCACACCATGAAGGGCTGGTCTATAAACCTAGGGGGTCTGGCTTTATAAACCCAGTAGAAAAATGTCTCAGGGTTTGGGGAGCAGAGGAAAAGCATCATAGATGCAGCTGGTCCCTCTCTTAATAGAAAATTCCATTTAAGGAGCTGCCAGAGGTTTCCTCTGCTGCACCTTGGCTCATCTCCCAAGGACCAGACTTCAGCAAGGAAGGCCCACTCTGCCTGAAGCAGGCCCATTTCAGCAGCCCTGGGCTCAGACTCCAAGCTGTTCCCTGCTCACTCTCCAGAGCACTATTGTTGGGTATGGGTCTTGCACAGGGATCCAGGCTTGACTTTGCCGCTGCAAAATCCACCTCTACCGAAGAAGTAATGCCACCATAGCACTTTCTCTTTTCAAATTGTGTGCCTCTTGTATTTCCCGCAGACCTTTCTGAGTCCTCAGAAGAATGGCAACAGGAACCTGCTAAGCAGTGTGTCTATCCTATGGGGAGCATAGGGAGACTGTTCTGTGCAGGGGTTGGGGGGGGGTTGTAGGAAGGAGCTGGCTGCCCTACCTCATTTCCTGATACCACTCTGAAGATGTCTTTAACATCATGATGACATTTTTCTCTTGAATGACTTCAAGGAATTGTTAGGAAGTAGCCAGTGAGTAATATTTGGAGTTTGCTATAAGAAGAATGTGTAGGGATAAAATTTGTGCTCCTTTGCGTATCGATTTGGGAAGGCTATTTTTATCCAGGTATAAAGGCATTAGCTGTGTTAGGAAGAAAACATGCTTTAGAGTCATATAGAATTGAGTTCAAATCCCAACTCTGTGACTTACAAGTACATAGCCTGGGGCAAACCATTTACCCTCTTCCAGACTCAGTTTCCTTATTTGGAAGTAGGGACAGTGGTTTTCAGCGTGGGTTATTATAACACTACTGGAGGCAAAGTAAAAAGATCATCTATCATAATTCTTGGTATATAGTGAGTGGTCTATAAATGGCACATGTAGCTTATTTTGACATTTTTAATAAAAACAATGGCAGCATAAGTAATAAAAAATAACCTGAGTGTTTCGGAGAGATGCATTAAGATACTTTCTCCAGTGCTAGAGAAGCAAGTGAATGAATTAGACATATATAAATACAAAATATGGTGGCCAATGTTGGCTGACTATTCTTAACCCTCTTTTCTTCTTGGTCCTTTTCCACTGTGGTGATAAGAAAAGCCAGTTACTTTTCCATTCTCACTGGAAGTAAAAGATCGCAATAAGAAGATTACATAGTTCTGGCCAGAGATCTCCTTCTTTGACAAAGACGTGTGATGCAATTTTTCCTTTCCTTCCTCCTGCTTTGAATGGGGGCATGATGTATGGAGCCAAAGCAGTCATGTTGTACCATGAAGTAATGAGTCAACACCGTAAGGATGTAAGAAGAGAGTTACAACAAAAAGATCTTAGAACTGGATTGTCATCATTGAGCTGCTCTACTAGCCTTGAGCAGCCTAATTTCAGACTTGTTGGTATTATAAGGAAAATACTTTTCTATGTGTTTGTGACTCAGATGGGTTTTCATTTGTGTACAGCTGAAAACACTCTTTATCTGATAATGAGCTTTGTGATAAGTTTCTGAAATACCTTGCTGACCTAGCAGAAAAATCCAGTCACTACGACTTCCTATCAACTCTCAGGAGCATAAGCTTTGCAGGCATTAAATTAATCCTAAATATTTTAATGAAAGCAAATATATATCTATGAATGTATGTATACACACATGGATATTTATATAGTAGCTTATGAAACCTGAGAGGCTTGTTTGAGATGCAATTCTTGACCTTTGATATATACACACACACACTTCCGGCACAGGAGAGTCCTTTAAGCACACCCGCAGCTGGGATCCAAGGTTGAGGTTCTGGCTCCCGATCCCTCCAATGAGGTTGGGCATCACAAATGGTTAAAGCACCGTGGGTACCTGTGTGCTAGGGAGAACTACCCCAGAGCCTTCCTTTATAGGGACCTAAGCTCAACAAATCCCGTCTCCTAGGTAACTAACGCCTCCAAGAGTCAGGATGGAAAGGTACAAAAGCCTTATGGGCAGTGTGTAAGAGCTCTACTATTTTAATTCAACAGAATCATTGTATATAATTACAAAAAGTTATCAGGCTCCATGAAACAGGGAATTTATATATGACCTTCTGCTGTAAGTTATACAATATAGGCTTTTTAAATTTTGCACAGCACAGGATCTGGATTAACCTCATTTAACCTGTATAGTGGCCAGAAATAGCAGAATTGTTGCATTATTTTCTTATTTCACTAACTCAGATGACCATGATAGGAACCTGATATGATAGCACGGGGCCTGTCAGCTAAGCCCAACATGCTGACATATGGAGGGTACAGCTCTGATGACAGGCAGCTAGCAAGCTCCCTGCCTTTTGAAATGTTTCTGTAACGTGTTGTGCTCCTCACCATGTACAGTGTTCACATGGTAACATAAGAATTACTCATATTGCTGACCCAACATGTTTGCCTCTACATTTTTCATGTTTTCACATTGTCTGTAGCTGCTGTCAGTTATATACTTGCTTATATTTCCTGTGCAGATGTTAGATGAGATATTTGTGTTCAGAAAATAAGTATGTACAGGTACCCAAAGGCTTTTGTGTTGCTTTGCTCTTTATTTTGCATGTTTTATTAGCCAGGAGCATAATATTTTATGAGTCAAACCTGTTCTAGTGTGATGGATGGAAGTCATTGCTAAATAATCTCAGGTTCACACCTTGTGTACTGTGTGAATTTCCCTTTTCAACCCACATTTGAGAAACAATTGCTAGGGTTGCCATTATAATACCTGATATATAATTTATGGCAACCCATTCTCACATGGCAGTTTTAGTTTTCACTAGTAATAATCATGGCATAGCTTTAATAAGCCCTCGCTGTATACCGAAAGCTGTGCTTTAGTTCTTGTAAGAATTATTTTATTTAATCTTCACTGCAGCCCAATCTGAAGAGTAATGTTATTATGACCATTTTACAGATGAGTAGACTGAGTTTGGGAAGTTAATATTTGCTTGAAGTCACACAGCCAGACTTTGAACGTACTTCTGATGCCAGAGTCCACCCTCTCAATCACCATGCTCCGTTGGCACCATCATTACATTTGTCAACCATATTTTTCTCTGAGGCATGTCATAAGAATCCTTGTAACCACTATTCTCCTGTCATGAATCACCCTCAACAAACCCTTCAGCTATATTCTGTGACAGCATCATCTATAAAATCATATAAAGACAGACACACCATGAGTCTCAGTTATGCTTGGTTTCCAGGGTTGTCCTTGATGTTGACTCACCTCTGCAGGTGCTGTTGTGATGGAGCGAGCACCAGGGGTGGAGTCTGATCTGCACCTTTAACCTCTTTAAGCCACAGACTGCATGTCTGCCAAAGAGAGCTATTCACGCCGCCTTCCCACTCCCCAAGATGCTACTGATGACGAACAAAGGAAGGGTGTAGAGAAGGGGCTTTGTGAATAATGGTGGGATACACACATTATAATTTTTTTTTGTACCAGGGATTGAACCCAGGGGTGTTTAACCTCTGAGCCACAACCCCAGCCCTTTTCCATATTTTATTTAGAGACAGGGTCTCGCAGAATTGCTTGGACCCTCACTAAGTTGCTGAGGCTGGCTTTGAATTCACAATCCTCCTGCCTCAACCTCCCATGCCACTGGGACTTGTAACAGGCATGTACTATTGCACCCGGCACACATTATAACTTCTAAAACACAACTTTTCTGACGAGTTTAATTCTAACTCATGGCCACAAATCTCAAGTTGGCCCTTGGCACATCCTGGTAATCTAAGCCACTCTCCACATCTGTTAACTTTTCCCTTGTTCAAAGGAACACAACTTTCCTCTTCACACCATCCCCACCCCGGTTCTTAGCTGATGACCCCACTTTACTGCTGCAGTCTGGCTGGGCACAATTTCAGGAGCCACTTGTCAAAAGAAACAAACTTTATTTTTAGAACCACACATGCCAAACAAAACAGCTCCTCAGGAAAAACCTTCAGAGCCCAACTGCCACCACCGGCTTCCCACAAGCCTCTCAACCTCCCCCACTCCCCCTGCTCTTGAGGCCGATTGGCTGGGTCACGTGGGCGGAGCCAAAAAAGTCCCCCAATGAGCAGCTCCGTGGTCTGAAAGGACAGGGAAACAGCCCAATGAGCATCACCACAGAGGAGCCAATCAGTTGGCAGCTAGAAGTTGCTGGGCCGCTGTGAGCCAATCATCAGCTGGCAGCTGGAAGTTTACTGGCAGCTGGAAGTTTGCTGGCAGCTGGAAGTTTGCTGGGGCCCCTTTGGTTGTGGCTCTCAACACTTTACACTTGATCAAAAAAAACTAAAGTAATCAGAAAGCTATCCCTCATCATCTCCATCACCACCAGGACCCTATGTGCTCAGGAACTTCTTTATCCCTGAGGATCAAGGGCCCCACTTGCCAAAGACCAGCCACCCCTTGGCTCCCATCTCCCCTTGTCCTTTTGGGGACTTTGTTTCTCTGATTATCCTTTTCTTCAGCAACATCATTTCCTTCAGACAGTATGATCACATAGCTCCAATATGGAAAAATGGTAAGAAAAATTCCTTTGTCCCCCATTCCTGCCCAGCCCCTGCCCCATC
Source organism: Spermophilus citellus (assembly GCF_964194105.1). Taxonomy (NCBI): domain Eukaryota; kingdom Metazoa; phylum Chordata; class Mammalia; order Rodentia; family Sciuridae; genus Spermophilus; species Spermophilus citellus. The sequence continues at coordinate 99,374,066 of NC_138186.1, read as the reverse complement.
TCTGCTCTTTCACAGCAAAACTTCCTGGGGTAGTTGATCACTGTCACCCCCACAATCTCCTCCTCTCATGTTCTTTCCTTCAGCCACATCTACTGGGTTCCTGCCTCAGTGCTCTACATGCAACAGAATCCGGCATGCCCCGGGACCATCCTTGTCACGCCACCTCTCAGCAGCCATCAGGAGAGTTGACCCCTCTCTCCTTTCACTTCTCACTACTAACATGCTCTCTTGGGACTGCATCCCTTATGCTGGTTACCTCTTGTCAGCTTTTTCACCAAATTTGCTTCATTTTCTTGATCTCTAAATATTAGAGTAGCCCAGGGTTCAAATTCTGATCTCTTCTCTTTGTACTTTTTTTCTAAGCAGTCTTATACAATGCTCTGGCCTTAATTTACATGTATGTCGCGCCCTCTCCCTGGCACCCACTCTTGGACTATTTGGCACTGCCACATTAAGCAGGCAACTCAAACATAAGGCCAATCAAAATTTTAGATTTTCCCTCCCAAAGTTTCTCCACCAGTCTTCTGTATCTCAATAAATCACTGTGGGATGGAAAGGGAGTGTTCCTCCCTCTTATACAGGTCATGGCCCATGCACCTATAACAAAAGATAGGTGAACAAGAGAAAGTCATGATGAATGTTTTTTATCACAGTTTTATGTGACACAGGAGACTGAAGACTGAAGACCCAAAGACCCAGGGTGATCTATCTCCTTTTTGGCTTAGGTTCAATGAAGCGTGAACAACATGGAGAAATGTGATTATATCAGAAGGCTCTGATCTAATAGCAACAGACTGAAGTGGGGACCCAGGAAGGCTGTCTGTCCAGATTCTTCCTGGTCTCTCTGTCCACCAGGCATAGGGCAGGACCCTTTGTGGAGTGAGGGCCGTACAATACAATCAAACAAGGTAGGTCAGATCATTTCCTATGGCCAACTCTTAAGGCAAGGGGGAAGATAGAGGATTTATTTATTTATTTATTTTATATTTTACAGCTGACTGGTTAAGTCCTTTTATACTTCTTATGATGACTTTTACAATTCTCACAAGTTTTTTAAAAATGTCTAAAATTATACCAAAATAAATTTTTTTCTGAAATCCTACACTCATCTAACCATGCCTTTTACCTGCTTTATGCCCCTCCATACTTCCTAACGTGCTTACAGTAAAACACAAAGCCTTTCCGTCTTACGTCGTCCTGCATGATCGGGCTGCTGCTGCTGCTCAGATCTCATTCTTTCTCACTTGCCCTGTGTGAAGCAGGCCAGGTGTTTTTCTGACCCTGAAACACACACTCACCTTTGGGCCTGAGAGCTGTTTCTGTACCTGCTACGCTCTCCCCTTCACCTCGTACATGTGGCTCTTCTTCAACATTCAGGAATCAGAGGCTTTCCCAGCCACCCAGACCTGTCATCCTATCTTATAATCTCTGGTCACTCTGTGTTTCATTGACTTACTTGTTTATCATCTTTTGTTCTTTCTGGAGTATAAGTCTGTGAGAGCAGGTATTTTGTTATAATCACAGCTATAACCTTCATGAGCCCCTCATACGTGCTCAATAATTTACTGAATGAAGTGGGTGTTTGTCATGTATTCTGACAATGCTGTATATCATTTCCATATTGAAATAAGTCTCCTAGTAATAGAATTTCCTTCTCACCAGTGTGGAGACTCTTTCCTATATAACTCTGGGGTTTTCAATCCTGGGGATCATTCTAGTTATATTCAGAACAATAGATATTTTGTTTCAGCTCCTTTTTTCTAGGGAGCCAAAGCTCATTAAGGCCCTTCCCCATTAGGACCCTTGGGGACCAAGGCAATTACTAAGAGGACAATGGGCATTATGTGCTGCTACACTTCCCAGAAATGATGCCTGCATCTTATAAATGGCAGGGACTTGGTATGCAGTGATTATTTTTGTCCTCATTGTTTTGATACCACTGATGAAATGTCCTCGTATACCAATTCCTATGAGCCGTACAATAGCATTAGTTGTCATAAGTTGGGGCCTGGGAAAGGGGTTTGATCCTGCTGTCTTTTGCCAGCTCTGAGTGGGGTGTCAGATGTTCCATTTGAATTCTCCATAGCATCTGCTTTCCTTTGAATTTAGAAAGTGACTTTTTCAACTTTGTGAATGAAGCATGAGGCCTGCCTGCAGAATCAGAAATCTGGGCCCTCTTCCCACTGGTGCCCTAGCTGCACAATTTCCTGTATTAGTTGCTTTCATGAGCAGCAGAGAAACCCTAAGGACTAGGGGTTGTAAAGGAGACACTTGATCTGATCTATAAAATTTATACCTGTCGTCATCTTTCATTTACTCCAGGAGGCCTGTCAATGGACTGCCCTTCAGATTCTCCCCAAGTGCTTAGGAATATTGCCTCTTCCTGTTAACCCACATAAAGGGAGCCAGCTTCTCCAGAGAGAATGAGAGCAATGTGTGCCGACGTAAAATTCAAGTTTTTCCCAGAACCTACGATTCCTAAGAGGCTGGTCCTGCTTGAAGCAGCTTCGAAGGAACAGATGTGCCCGGTAAGGGGATACTGCTCCAAGGCACCACTGGGCAGATGGATTAATCACACCATCTAATGAAAAGCAATGACTCATTGTGGCCTGAGGGAAGGAAGGTTAGAGGCATAAAGAAGATACGCGTTTGGACACATGTGCATGCAGACATGTGCAGATGGGGAAAATGCTGAGATGGTCCAGGTGAAAAGATGCTCGCTCTTTTCTCAGGCATGACTGGAGAGCTTTGCCTGCATTGAAACACCGTATGGAAATAGGCTGAGGAGAATTTTCACAGGGCACAGCGTGGTAGTATCTTGTTTCTGTTGTTTACAGGTTGGGTGAACACAGGAATTTTCATTAATCTCCTAAATCTCAACTCATACTCATCTGGACAGTGGAGGTAATAATAGTACCCACCTCCACGTTAATATAGAGGTTAAATGTTAATACAGTATACATAAATCCTTATCACCATGCCTGGCCTAGGGTAAGGCTTCAGTAAAGTACTGAAGACATTAAGGATCATTGCTACTTTCATTTAATCATTAAGCACCTAAAAAATCTCAGTTGCACTACTGTTCCTTTAATAAAAGTCAAACCCTCTCTGTGGTACACATGGCCCTACATGATCTGGTCCCTCTCAGTCTCTCGAACCTTATCCCACATTACTCTTTCTTATTTACCACATTTGAATCAGACCAGATGTCATTCTGTCCCTGAAACACATCAAGTTTACTCTCACTGTAGGGCCACTGAAGAGCATTCAACTTGATGGGTCATTCAGAAAGACTTTGTCAAGCAGCTGAGCTTGTTCCACACACAGGTCTGATACAACTTGCCTCCCCAGGAGAACATCTTGGAGGGACCAGCTTGGCCCACTCTGCCCCACAGGTCCTTTGGCTCATCAGGCACTGGGTCTGCTGAAAACCCAATATCCCACCCTGCATCATCCTCACACTCTCAGCCTCTACTTCCCATTCAGGGCCTCTTCCCCATCTCTGCACAGCCCTTGGCACACCTCTTTTTGTTTGTTTCTTTTAGCTGGCCTTAAAAATTTTGTTTTTTACATATACATGACAATAGACTATATTTTGACATATTATACACACATGGAGCATATCTTATTCTAATTAGAAGCCCATCCTTGTGGTTGTACATGATGTGGGGATTCACTGTGGTATATTCATATATGAACCAGGAAAGTTATGTGCAATTCATTCCACTTTCTTTCCTATTCCTATACCTCCTCCCTTCATTCCCCTTTGTCTAATCCACTGAACTTTTATTCTCCCCCTTCACCCTCTTGTTGTGTGTTATCATCCACATATCAAAGAGAACAATTGACCTTTGCTTTTTGGACCTTGAGATCTTGTTTGGAGGTTCTAGCAGAGGACAGCAGTTACTCTTATATTCTTGACCAAAAAAATGGTCCTCCTCTATTCGAGAAGGTAGTTCTCTTCAACTCAGCACACAGCTTCTGGAGGGATGCACATGGAGCAGTGAGGGAGGAAGGGAACACTTGCCTAGCCAGCCAGATGAGCTGAATCAACCCTGGTGATCAATGGGGTAACAGATGTCACAGCCAGATTGCCCTCGTATTTATTTGACCTTTGCCTTTTGGGATTGACTTATTTCACTTAGCATGATAGCCTCCAGATCCATCCATTTACTGGCAAAAGTCATAAAGGCATTCTTCTTTATGGCCCAGTAATTTTCCATTGTGTGTATATATACCGCATTTTCTTTATTCATTCATCTGTTGAAGTGTACCAAGTTTGTTCCATATCTTAGCTACTGTGAGTTGAGTTGTTATACACATTGATATGGTTGTGTCAATGTAGTATGCTGAATTTAAACTCCTTTGGATATACACCAACAAATTCATCAGGTCAAATGATGGTTCCATATGTAGATTTTTAAGGAATCTCCATATTGCTTTCCACTGCTTTCAGCTCTCTTCCTTTACCAAGAATCTCTTGGAAGCAACTGTATCTCTTGCTACTTGGAACCACCCAGGGAGCTTGTTTGAAATGCAGAGCCCGAAGCCCGCTCCTGGATCTACTAAATCTGAAGTTTAACAAGATCCTCAGATAATCTATAAGCCTATTAAGGTCTGAGAAGCACTGATCTTGCTCATTTCTTGAAAAATCAGTATCAATTCCAAAAGTAACAAATTAAGCCCATTATATCTATCTGTCAGTTCAATTTCTCAGCCTTTACATGATCAAAACATCTTCTTCTAAAACCAACAAACATTTTTAGCAACTCCACGCGGACTTTACTGCTTCTTCCATAAACCCAGTCTTTCTGCACAGAGGTAATTAACAAAACAGAGATGGCAGCCCATCCTTTATAAAGTTTGGAAGTGTTATTCCCATGTCAATTAACATGAGTCTTGGTCATAGCACATTATTGTTACTGTTGAATAATAGATTATAAATAGATATGAGTCGGGTACACTGTTCATGGATAGAGGAGTATGGTGGTTTCCATTTTGAAAATAGACTTGGCAAGCAGATAAATTTGATCATAGACTTCTTCTGCCCAGTCCTTGTGTTTTCTTGATAATGGTGCTTAATTTCGTCCAGGCCTCAAAACTCAATGCTGGTAGAACAAAAGTTAAAGTACCCTGTTTTTTATTTCATTAAGGAATTCAACAAAGATTAAGTCTATTGTTCTACATCACAGAGTGGTTTAGTTTCTTAAACCTAAATCTGCACACTGTGTAGAAATAGTAGCAGTAATAACAATAGCAATAATGATTGAGACCATATAATCACTTTATAAATATTACTTCCAGATATTTAAAAGTCAAATATTATTTTCATTTTTACCTTCTATAATACCAAGCTCCAGGTCAATGATATAGTGATCATGATTGAACCTCACCAATAGTTCAACTAGACAAACCTCTGTGTCTGCATACACACACACACACACACACACACACACACAATTTGAGTTTACTTTAAATTGGCTGTAAATAACAAAAATTTTCATGAAACATAACCACATCAGAGACTTCACACTGAAAAAGTCACATTCAAAAGAGACGTGCAAAAAAAGGTCAAGTGGAAATTTCCCCTTTCCCACCCCTAGTACCACCAGTGCCTCTGCTATTGGGGTTATATTCTTCAAGAAGGAGGTTGCCAGCAAGCATGATCACTCTTCCTGTCTGATCTACAGAAACTATTTTAAGAAGAAACAAGAAAATAAATGCAAGGATTCAGGGAGGTGGGAGATAAGTGATTCCATCATCTGAGGTCAAGTATAGATGATATCATTTATTTCCTATATAAACCCAAGCCAAAATCACTAAATTTTTTTAAAATTAAAAATGTCTGGTAGCACATGCCTGAATTTCAGCTACTTGGAAGGCTGAGGTAGGAGGATTGCAAGGTCAAGGTCAACCTCAGCAATTTAGTGAGGCCCTGTTTCAAAATAAAATAAAAAGGCCTGGGAGGGTAGCTAGTGGTAGAGTACTTTTCTAGCATGCATGAGACCCATGGTCAATCCCTAATGCAGAAGGAAAAAGAAAGAAAGGAAGGAAAGAAGGAAGGAAGGAAGGAAGGAAGGAAGGAAGGAAGGAAGGAAGGAAGGAAGGAAGGGAGGGAGGGAGGGAGGGAAGGAAGGAGGGAAGGAGGGAGGGAGGGAGGGAAGAAATAAGAAGAGTATTACTTGTTACTTGAAATACATTCTCTCCTATCTGGTTTTTCTATTTGTTTGAATTACCTCCTCAATTAACCTCCCATTGTTCCCAAAAAGTGGTGAGAAAAATTAGAGAATATCTTCTCCCTTTAATATAGCCCAACAATATTCAGAAAGGCCAACTTTTTCTGATGTTCCTTTACTTTCCCTCAGGAATTAATTCTGTTAATAAATCTTAGGCCATAAAATTATGCTTTGAGGTAAATATTAAACTAGACCAACCCAACAGTGGGTAGACATCCCTTTCCAGGAAATGAAGTGAAATGAGTAGAAAAATCTAGAAACATTTTCCCCAGCCCTGGCTTCCTGAATCACCTTCCTTTCTTGTTTAATTTCCTCAAAGTACTTTTTATGAAGTTCGTGCTTTAATGAGGAGTCTTATCTTGCCCTAAAATAATTGACCAGGTGAAAGTAGTTCTGTTCAAATACTGCCTCTTGGAACACTGCCTTTTGTCTCTTTCTTTCTATTCTGTCTTTCAAAAGAGTTGACTGAACCTCTCATATTTGTTATGTTAATATAGAGCAATAAGAATATGTGTTCAAAGTGGTTAATTCTGCCATCTTAAATGAAAATTCTATCCATGAAATGTTTTCGAATGGCCACTTATCTATAATTTTGAAGCATGAAATATAAGATTAAGCTAAATAATTTTTATGTGGGGGAAAAAAGCACCATTTATACAGAGTAGTTTATTCTGATTTTTTTGTTCTAGCCTTCCCTCCTCCTCTTCCTCAATTTTTCTCTCTCTACAGACTGTTTATTAACTCTGAATGGTTGGGGACACAGACTTAGGTGTTATTTTAATAACTTTACACTAAGCCAACAATGCCATTTATAGCATTTACAAGGAGCCTTCCATGTTCCAATCAATTATAGCTCTTCTGCTCTGGACGCCAGCACCAGATGTTATATTTCCCATGAGCTTTTTGGCTAAGATAGTGCCAAAGGACCAAACAGAAATCAAAAAAGCAGCAAAGACATGAAGCTTACTTTTTTTTTTTTTCAGCTCTGACTTCACATTGGTCCAGCATTAAAGAGCAGAAATTGTGTGGGGAAGTTGACTATCAAATGTCTGGTTCTTTGAGACTGATCTGTTTTCCACTTGCAAGCTTTTAAACTCTCAGAATGCAATGCAATACCTCAAAGTGTTCTGTGCAGGAGATTGGCCTTGAAGAACTTTGCCTTCCAATATAAAGCTGGCGTTGGAGGTCTGGGAGAGCTCATTGTTGTCCTCTGAAAGAACTTCATCCAGCATATGTCCTGTCTACTTAAACAAAGAAACTCAATGTGGCCTACAGAACATTAAGAATCTCTTTTGCTGTTTCAGAATAGGGAAGTGTTAGAAATCCTCAGGTCAGGTGATATGGAGGCCCAAAAGCCCTGACTAACAATACCAACGTGTTTACAAATAATCCCACCATTCAAAACAAGCTTTTGGTAAATTCAGTCTTGAGCACTCTTTTCCCCATAATTTAACCTAGTTTTTTTTTTATTTGATTCCATTTTTCAAAGAGGAAGAGTTTGAATTTAAAATTTTTGCCCCTCCATCTCTATAGTAAAACAAAGACAATGTTTTATTAAAATACACATAATCAAGACCACTCAAAGCTCAAACCTTATATGCAGGTGCAACCTGCTTATGCTGGCCTAGTTCTGGGGCCAAGCCCTTAGTGCCTGTTACCAAAGCAGGCACTAAGGAGAGTGGAGAATAGGTTTTTTCCTTGCCTTGAAAGAGAGAAGTCAGGGACCCCAACCCAAGGCTGGGGAAACATAAGACACAAAGAAGAGGTAAACTGAGAAAGACAGACACCTAATCTTAGAGTACATGGTCATATCCTGTTACAACACTTTTTTTTAGCACAGACTTTAAAATTATTATTTTTAATTGATTTTATTTTTTAAATACATGACAGCAGAATGCATTACAATTATTACATATAGAGAACACAATTTTTCGTATCTCTGGTTGTGCACAAAGTGTATTCACACCAATTCATGTCTTTATACATGTACTTTGGATAATGATGTCCATCACATTCCACCATCATTGCTAACCCCCTGTCCCCTCTCTTCCCCTCCCACCCCTCTGCCCTATCTAAAATTCGTCCATTCCTTCCATGGCCCCCCTCCCTACCCCACTGTGAGTCAGTCACCTTATATAAGAAAAACATTCAGCATTTGTTTTTTTGGGATTGGCTAACTTCACTTAGCATTATCAAAATTATAATTAAACCTACTGCAGATAGATGACAGCAACCCCTCTACCCGTACCAAATCTAATTGTCTCATGATGTCATCAGTTTTGATGGCTGTTTTTCTTCTTTGCTTCATCCTTGTTTCCCCATTTAGTGTTGTTCTTTCACTAAACTTGGATCATTTCTCTGTTGCCCTTGTTCATCTCTTGCCTTCTAGTCCTATCCCTTATCTAATCCATGCTATACCCCATGGTTGAGCTATTTTCCTGAAACTTCATTATATCCTCTTGTTTTCCCTAGTTAAGAACAAGCAATGACTTCCTATTCCCCACACTCATCTGTCTAGGCTTCAAGCACCCCTCATTTTACAGCATCATTCCCCACCACTCCCTGCTGATATTCTGTAAAGATGGTTTGACAGTTTTCTATTGCAAGTCTGTTGTGTTAGGATTCTAAATGGCCACTTGGAAGGGGATAAACTGACATCTAGAGCAAGGAAAAGGAGCCACTCTTTGGACTTAAGATCTGCCAGATATTTTTTGCTCTGTACATGAGCTGAGAGTAGAGATATCTACTGCTTAGACTGGAAACAGGAATTCAGTGGGGGTGTTCTTTTTTGGCTGGAGCTTGGAAACTGAGCCTTCTCTGGGTGATGGTGGAGACTAGCCTTGAGGCACCTGGCTCTTTGCCACACTAGGTCTGACATAAATTGGCTGCCAACCTAGGATCATGGAGACAGAGGTCAAGCATCATCTTAACAGAGTGAATAAAGACACTTCAGAAGCTAAGTGGATTCTGTGATCTTCTCTGACCTTCTGTCCTGTCATGAGCCATCTATGTGCTGTGTGTGGACTATGTTGTGCATTGTAGCCTCCTGAGGGGATAAGTCTGGCGCTGGGAACTCCCTTGGGCTCTCCCCACAGGGATTGACAGCCTGATGCAGGTGAACTTCCCCTCAAGCTCTGCCTAAGATTCCACACAGCACCTGAGATGGGTGTGACCTGCCAAGATGTCAATCAACCTGACGGGAAGACATTACAGAAAGACTCTGCCCTTGAAAACTTACCCCTTAATAAACCACCTTACCCCTTAAATAAACCACCAGAGCCATTTTGTTTTTGTCTAATTCAAGAACCCATGTGGTCTAGATCTATCAGGGGCTTTACTTTTGTAAATATATTTCTGAGTGTTTGTGTTTTATTATTTGTTAATTATTTGAGATATTAAGATTTAGGGTGGCTTAATTGAGATATTTAGACTCAGGGTAGCCATTTAGGGTAGCTTGGATTCCTCTGGGCAGAAGAACCTCCAATGAGATGCTGACCATCTTCCCCCCAAAACTGTCCTATCCCTGTAACCCCCACTGAGCTCCCTACATATCCCATCATTATCTATATCATTGAGATTACCCCATGTTATGTTTCCTCAACTGTACCTACTACTTTGAGTGCTCATTGCACAATGCCTGATGTGTTAGTCAGCTTCGTGTCACTGCGATCAAAATAATTAACAAAAATAACTTGGAGGAAGAAAGATTTATTTTGGCTCATGGTTTCAGAAGATTCAGTCCATGGCCGACTGGCTCCAAGGCAGAAACATCATGGAAGAGGATGTGGTGGAGCAAAGCTTTACAGTTCATGATAGCCAGGAAGCAGAAAGAGACAGAAAGTGGCCAGGGACAATGTAGTCCCCAAGGCCCACCCCCAATGACCTCCTTCCTCCAACTATGCCCCACCTGCCTATAGTTTTCATCACCTGCCAGTAAATCCATTCAAATTATTAATCCATCAATGGATTAATCCACTGATGAAGTCAGAGACTTCATAATCCACTCTTTTCATCTCTGAATGTTGCAGCATTGCCTTACACATGAGATTTTGGGAGACAGTCCAAGTCCAGCTATAACATCTGATATGTGGAACAGCTCAAAAAAAGTGAACCAAACAGTTATAGAAGGAAAACCAGGGTAAGAATAGTGTGATTTAGAATAATTCCTTTTGAGCAGGACTCTGTCTGACATGTCTTTCCTCCAAAGAGGCCCTCTGGACTGCACACCAAATAGGGACCTGCTGAGTGAGAAAGTGACTTACTTTAATGTCTTTTGCATCTTCTTGTGTCCCTTTCATTTCTTTCTCAGATTAAATGTAAAAGTCCAACACTATTATTTCTGTAACTCCAAGAGCTTTATTTTCAAAACTAATAGTTAAATTTACACCACTCTTGGGGGTTTTGATTTTAAAAGCTTCTGTATATGAAATACCCTAGTTTGTATATTTCATCCTTACTTTAATTTTTCAAGTATGTGAAATTTTAAAATATTACCTTTCATCATGCCTATTAGCCCTTATTTAAAAGAAAAAAGTCTACAAACTATTTCTTTAATTTTTTTCCACCTCAATAATTTTCATTTTTGTACTAAGTAGTCAGTCAAAGCAAAAAGTGGGGATCTTTTCTCAAAAAAGTAAATAATGGTGGTCACTTGTTGGATCTTATAAGTTTTCCAGGCAAGCTTTTAAAAAGAAATAGTTATCCTTGTCCAGATGGCTGAGTTTACAACATAAGGGGGGAGAAAAGGAATCTCTTGGTAATAAAAGTTACAATGAAGATAAGATCAGTGTGTCTGGGAACCATGGTGCACACCTGTAATCCCAGTAACTCAGGAGGATGAGGCAGGAGGGTTGCAAGTTCCAGGCCAACCTGGACAACAGAGAGGTCCCTGTCTCAAATTAAAAGATAAAAAGAGCTGGGGATGCAGCTCAGTGATAGTGCGCCCCTGGGTATCAGTGTGCACCAAGCCACACACATAAATACTACACACATTTGTAAGCATGATATTCTTTCTTTACTCCCAGCCCATGAGTCTCTACTCTGCACTGGTATATTCTGATGAATAATCATCATAACACAAATCCCTTTCTCTCTTATTTGATTTAGAATGAAGACACCCTCCCAAATTTCAATAGCACAAGCCCCTTATAACTATTAATAAAGCCTAAATTGTCTTGACAGGGGGAAAAATCACACCAATAAAAGGTGCAGCTTAGTGAAATTATCTTGATGTGAAAACACCTCTATTTTAACACTTTATGTCATGGTGCATGTGACTTTGGCGCATTTGCAAGGTCATCTGTGACTTGACTTCAGATGGGGTGATGGCAGCATCCTGGTAGCTCTCCTAATTGGCGGCGTGGCTGAGGAAAGACGTGCTTGCAGTGACCTGTTTTGCGCACAAGATTTCTGTGTGATACACACATACTCTAATTCAGAACTCTGCTTAGGCTGCTGGTTGGAGAAATATGGCCTGCAGGGTCTGACTTCAAAAGCAGAAATAAAGAGAACTCCCAATCGTGGTTTCCACTTTGGCCTTAACTAGCTCCTATTGTGCTCCATATGGCAGGACATATGTTTCTTGCTGCACAGATTTAAAACATCTGAAAATAATATTTTCCTGATTGAGCAGCCATTAGGGATGAGGCAGCATTTTCTGAGCAAAGAATTGAGTCCCTGGGGAACCTGAGGGGCAGTCACTGTGGCTTATCTCAAATCCAAGAATGACTTCCAGGTCCTGAGCATCCTCAGCCCCTTCAGCTACCACCCAGCCCTCCTCACAGCTCAGACACCTTCACTGCTGCCAATGAGCTTTACAATTAATTTTTTTTTAAAAAAATGAATCCTATACCTTGTGCAAAAATATTGAAATACATATTTTAATAGGTGAATTTTTTTGTGATCTCATTTGTGTTTGTCACAAAGCAGAATTTAGCCCTGGAGGTTCTTGTCTACGCTGTGGGTGAAAAGGCAGGATAGCTTTCCATAAATGACTCTGGACTGGGCTGCATGAGGCCTGACTGGAACCTGCAGAAACAAGAGTTCAGATGAGGAAATGTTATAGTTTTGCTGATGGTTGGTTTTGTAATTCCTCAAGATTTAGAAAGGGGAATTTGCTGACAAAGAGACTGAGGGACGTGGGTAGAGAAAATTAGAAGATGTTTGAAGATCTTTGGATTAACAAAAGGATAGAGGGCAGAGAGAATGCTGGTAAAGCCCCCAGCTTCCACTTTGGTATTAACTAATTTCTAGTTAAGCCCAAGATAGCCCACTCGAAAATAAAGGCTGAGCAGGGTGGCTGCAGTATCCCATCAGGCCTGGGGTCTCAAGGGGTCTGTAGAGGCCACATGCAATCACTATTGAAAAGCAGTGTCAACTAAGCCAAGAGGTGCCCAGGACCCAGACTAGAGAAAAGGAAAAAGAAAGAGGGAGGGAGGCAGAGGGGGAAGAAGCAGCGTCCAAGCACGGGAGCATGCAAGGTATTGTGGCCCTCCTGCCTCCTCATTCACTGTTCCAGACCAGTTGCCTCCCAAGATGACAAGCTGAGCACTCTCCACTCCATTTATGTGTCCCTGCCACTGCTTCCAGAGGGTTTCCCCTACTCTACGAATCTTTGGGGTTTTTTTTAATTGCTTTTATTTTTTAAATACATGACAGTGGAATACATCATAATTCTTATTACACATTTAGAACACAATTTTTCATATCTCTGTATATAAAGAATGTTCACACCACCAATTCATGTCTTCGTACATGTACTTTGGATACAGATGTCCATCATATTCCTCCATCATTGCTAACCCCCAGACTCCTCCCTTCTCCTCCCACCCCTCTGCCCTATCTAGAGTTCGTCTATTCCTCCCATGCTCCCTGTCCCTAACCCACTATGAATCTTCGGGCCCAGCTCCAGCCCCACCTCTTCTATAGCACCTTCTAGATGCCTTTGATCAAAATTAACCTTTGCGTCTGCTCTCAGTGCTCACCTGGCTTTTCTCTCTTCGACCTTATATTAGAGTGGTCTGTGTGAATGTCTTTTCTCTTTAAAGAGAGTGATGTTTTTATCCCCAAATAATTCTTTTTTTTTTCATTTCACAGCGCTCTATAGCACCCACAGAAATTTAAATGTGTCAGGGATTTAAATGATGTGTAAGATGGACAAAATCCTTGTTGTCATGCAGCCTACCTTGGAGACTGATCCTCAAAACATGGTCCCAGGACCTGCAGCACTGTCACCATCTGCTGGCTTATTAGAAATGCTCAGGGCAATGCAGAAAGAGAGTTGGCATTTTAACAAGCCCTCCACATGGGTTCATGTGCACATTAAAGTTTGAGAAACACGGCTCTAGAGGGACAGATGACAACCAGGTAAATAAATGTACAAATATTTCAGGTAGCAATACAAAAAATTGAAGCAGGACAAGGAAAATAATGGCAGTAGATAAAATGTGATAAGAGAAATTTCCTGAGAAGAAGTTTGGGCAATTGAAGCATCCAACAGAGAGCTATATGCAGTTTTGCTCCAATGGGGTGAATAGAAATAGAACTGAGTCTGTAGAACTAAAGGAATTCAAGTGGGGATGGCAAGCAGTGGGGCAAACTAGCTATGTAGGGAGAATGGGAGGAACTGAGAGTAATATGGGGAAGGCCCTGAAGGAAGACTAGTACCCAAACCGGCTTCAGGTAGCAGAGTAAGGGTGTGGTGAATCCTCTCCTCTGAAGTGTGACGGATACTTCAAACCCCCACCACACTTTGGTGTTTACAACATGCTAGATGTTTTTCTTTCTTGTTTTCTTACTTTTTATCTGGATTGTTAACTCTCTGAAATTAGGAACTAGTGTTTGTTGAGCTCTCTGCCCTTTAAAATTAAGTGTCAACAAAATCACTCTTATTTGAGGTTACATGTCATTGAGTTGATGAAGGTACAATCAATCAGGGAGGGAGAGGTAGCAGAAAGATAAGACAGAAACTCCTGAGACCAGGACTTGTGAGGAGAGGCTCCTGTCCCCAGGGGAGGTGGTGGCATTCAGCTCCTACAGCACCAACACCCAGTGTGCCCTGGACCACACCACTCCACTTGATTTTCACCACAGCCTATGAGGCAAGCACGTTTTTTAACTCTATACTTCATGTAAGGTAACTGAGGAACAGATGTGTAGAGAATTAGGTTGAGCCATATGAAAGTACCCTTTTGGTATATAAAGTTATCAGATGTCAGCACTATCATGTGGCTTAACCTAATTGTATGCCCAAGATAATAAACTTCTTAAGCGACAGAATGCAGATGCAAATTTCAATCCAACTGCCTGACTTCAGAGCCCAAGTTAGGGGCAAAGCCATTCCTGGAGGAAGGACACTACTGGGAAGCCATGTCATTAAATCTCATTATAATATTCATATAATGAGGCAAGGGAGAGTGAAAAGAGGATTGGAAATAATTGTCTGTGAGAGCCATAGCCATATGGTCTTCCCAAAATACTGCAATTTTAAAAATGAAGTCTTATTCAGCCTCAAAAAGGAATGAAATTCTGACACATGCTGCCTCATAGATGAATTTTTAAGACACTATGCTCAGTGAAATACACCAGATGTTGAAGGACCAACAGCACACAATTCTACTTTTTTGTTTGTTTGTTTTTGATGGTTTTATTTATTTTTCCCATTTTTTAATGTTACATTACAGTAGGACATACTGATATGATTTATATATTCATACCACATATTAGGAGAGAATAGGGAAATAGTGTTTCACAGGTACAAAGTTTTGGAAGAAGAAGATGAAAAAGTTCTGGTGATGGAGAGTGGTAATGGTGTGAATGTATTCCACGCCACTGAACTGTACACTTGAAAATGGTTCAAGTGGTCAATTTTATGCTATGTATATTTTGCCCAAAAGTGGGGGAAAAATAAGGCCTTCTTCTATTCAGATTTGCACAGTTAGAAGCCTTGTTGCATATTTTGGTGCTGAAAGATGAAGTTTTTTATTTCAAGTCTATGTATTTATGATATAAAGCATACCTGTGTATGCAAATGTATTTACATATTTATACTATATGCAAGAAATTAAGTATCAAGAAAATCACTCTCATTTGAGGTTACTTCTCATGTCATTGAGTTGATGAAGGTACAATCAATCAGGTGAGGGAGAGGTAGCAGAAAAATAAGACAGAAACTCCTGAGACCCAGGACTTGTGAGGAGAGGCTCCTGTCCCCAGGGGAGGTGGTGGCATTCAGCTGTGTCAGGCTGTGACTTATGTCTTAGCATATTCGGAGTCCACAGAGCCTGCAAAACAGGTACCTTGATGATCTGTTTACTTCATATCCATTCTCCTATATGGAAACCTCCAAATAATAGAAAAACACAAAACAAAACAAAAAACACCATAATAAAGACTGATTAGAAGCAGAGACTTGGAATAACCCTGATTCTGGTCCTCAGCACATTTTAAAGTGAATAACCCCAGGACCCAGAAAGAGTGCCTGGACTTTTATGATTATATTTCTAAATGTTTATATCACCAGAGATTTAAATATGGGAATGTGGAAGCAAAACAAAACAAAACCAACAACATCATAGTGAAAATCTGCCCAGATGCATTCTGATGTTTTTTGAGAGGTAGACATGTGACTAAATATAGCCTACACAATCTGTCTATATTTAGAAATGGCCTTTGGTTTGCTTGTTTCACCCTACATGTGGTATCATAGGAAGGGCTCCGCCTTCTTAGATGAAGGAAACTTCACATGATGGTTTTGTGCAGCCTCCCACTTCTGCAGGTAGGGTGACCACCCCTCCCTGTGTACCACCCACGCTCTTGAGAGCAGGACTCTGTAGTCTGACACTATTGGAACTGTCTGTAGAAGGGTCAGTTCTCACTGTTGCACCTACTGCAAAGGAATTGGAGGAAAATGAATGAGGCTCCAGTTGTAGCCCCGCTGGAGGAGGTGTGATGCCTGTGGGTCCTTCAAGAGTTAAGCAGCCCATCCTGCACGTTCGAAGCCATTGTTTTGCAAGAAGCCTTAGGTGAAAACAATGAGACAAAACAATGCTTTGTGAAAGACAATGACATCCATTCAAGTGCCTCTCATTAGCTCCTTTATACTCTGCTATTTTGCACAGACTTGTATCCAGAATTATCCTGTTCTATTAACCAGTCTGATATAGGCTCAAAAAAAAAAAAAAAAGCAGGGTGTATGTGGGGGGGGGCACTTTCTTTTCTTACATGCAGTATGGTGGGGGTGGAGGGGAAAAATGAAAGCAAAAAGCATCTCTTTCAGTTCATTCAGTCCCAGCTTTCACTGGCTAGAGAGGTGGTTTCTAGTCACAGTCCCATTAGCAGCACTTTTATGAGAAGAACTATTGGCTTCCCAGAAGCACAAATTCCCAAGTGCCTGCTTGAGGGTTAAAATAACTCACTTCTCTAAAATGAAGTAAGCTCCACAAGAGGAGGGAAAAGGAGAAGGGAAATGTCCTTCTGTTTCTTTTCTTTTTATATTTGCATAGTCCGATTTCTGTGGCTATAACTGAAATATCACAGATCGAGTAATTTATAAAGAGTAAAGGTTTATTCTGCTTGAGGTTCTGAAAGCTGAGGAGTTCAAGTTCAGACAGCCGCATCTGGTGAGGTACTTCTTACTGGTGGGGACTTTCTGCAGAGTCCCAAGGCAGCGCAGGGTTATCACATGATGAGCATAATGTCCAAGCTCATGTCTCTCCTCCTCTTCAGAGTCCATTGAGTTAGTTGCCACCCCTTCTGGCTCATTTAACCTTAATTACCTCCCAAGGGTCTCACCTCCAAATACTATAGATTAATATTCTACCCTCTTGCCAGCCTCAGTGGCACATGTCTGTAATCTCAGCTACTTGGGAGGCTGAGGCAGGAGGATAATCAGTAGTTCTATCTCTTCCCTTACATAGTCAAAAGCTTGGATTTAACTACTTAATCTCTTCTTCTGCGGTTTTATGAGCCTGTGAATATGGAAGAAGATATATTTACAACTAGGTCTAACAAGAGTTTGAGGCTTCCTATCGCTTCCCCACAGAATTCCAGTCTTTTCCAGAGGAGCTCTCTCCAAATATTTCATGACTCCCCTAGAGCAGCTCCCATGTGTCTGTGAACTAGTTTTCATTATCACTTCCTTGCAGTGGCTGCAGAAACCAGACAAGGTCCTCTGTGCCTGGTCCCCAGTCACCTGGGCCAAAACCCCGCTGTTGCTGAGTGCCAGGCTGAGCATGCCAGCAGCTCAGCCATAGGCGCGTGACAAGTCATTCATCTGCTGACCCTGTGCCTTGCTGTCAGCACGGTCACCACCTCCATCAACACCAACACCAACATCGCCTTCCACCTCACTGCCCAGGCAGATCTCTGACAGTTTGCCAAGGCTCAGCCGTTCCTGGCGGTGAGAGTGTAGCTGCCCCTTCCTATTCTCTCCAGGGGTGACCCACAGCAACACCCCCTGGGCCCAGATATCACAACATTTCAACTGAAATGTCACAGCTCTTTCAATGGCCATATTTGTAGACATTTCCCCCCAAACTCTCCCTTGGCAATGGGTGAACACCTCAACAGGACTGCTAGTATATTCTTCCAGATCAGCACTTCCCAGCAAAGATGCAGAACCTGTTACGGAGTCCAGCTCACCTCTGAGGCACACTCCACCCTCCCTATGTCAGGTCTTCCTGAAGGCCCTACTGTCCTCAAATGTTGATCTGGGACACTGCAGCTCATTGGTCATGGTTCTATGTCTTGCTTTTCCTTGTGGGTGGAGTTGGGTCCCCTATACCCATAATGCCTTAGAGGGTCAGAAATTCATAAAATATCAAGTACACATGGTTAGGTTGGGGGAGATCTGGCTTTTAGCATCTGACACTGAGTTAGGCCATATTACCTGGTGTAAAATAAGTATCAGATGCTCCTTATGCCTACCCAGACCATGGTCTTCAAATGTTCATGACCCACCTGTTTATCCAATATTTATGAAGAACACTTATCATGTGCCAGGCACTGTTCTAGGCTTTGGAAACATAAAGATGAGCTTTTAAAACAGTATGATACCATATCTTAATTCAAGGAATGGTCTATGTGGAAAGACAAATACATAAATTATTTATAATATAATGTTGTGATATTGTTTTTATTAGGACCATTTTATTAGGACTTCTGGAGTACAGAAAAGCAGAAGATTCCTTCTGTCTAGCAGTCAGAGAAAGTTTCTCAGGGTAGATATTTAGGTTGGGTGTGAAGGATGAATAGGAGTACCTTAGGAAAGAAAGTGTAAGAAATTCCTATGTGAGAGAGAGAGGGAGAAAAAGCATGAAAGTTTATTACTTACTAAGAGAACACCTGGAATCAGGTGCGGCTAGAGCACATGGACTGAGGTGACACCTGAAGAGCAGGAATGATGGTCAGACACCCAGGAGCAACTTGCAAAAAGTCTGGTGTGCCCTTCCCAGAATGTGTGATTTAATTCAGAAAACACATTTGAACACCAGTTAGGTTTCTGGCATTCTGGTTATGACTAAAGCACGGCTCCTATCTTTGAGGAGATTAAATCACTTGGAAAGACAAGCTTACAGAGGTAAATTTACTTTGATGTTAGGACAGGAACACACACAGGATGCCCTGGAACACACAGCCTGAAGGGAGGAGTGAGGTCTGTCTCAGTGGGCTTCCTGCAAGCACCTCTGCGGAGGGGTAATCTTCCAGCTAAGGAAAGGAAGCGGAAGATTTCTAGGCAGATGGAGCCGACACAATGAGCAAAGGCAGAAGGACAACAAGCATCATCACTTACGGCTTTTCTTTGTTTGTAGAAGGAGATGATTAGAAGCAGCTCAGAACTGTCGAACTATGGAGTGAACGGCTGGGAATGGCAGGAGGTGAGGATGGAGAGACAGGTAAGTCCTAGGGACCAAGTAAAGCTTCAGATCATGTCTGGAGCTATGGAAACATTTTAAGCCAGAGGCCCAAGAGGTCAATTTGCTGTTTAGATGGGTCACTCCCATGGCAGTGTGGAGCAGGAGCCAAGGAGAGCCAGGAGACCAGGCTATGGTAATGTGCAGGCAAGAGATGCCAAATCCACAAAGGAGGAGAGGAAGGGCGGGTGTGGCTTGATTGTTTGAATAGATATTTTTCTATTAAGCTAATTTCTAAATAACACTATTGGGCTAAAATGCAATAATTTAGGTACATATCTGATGGTAAGTCCTATCTCCCTAACCCAAATAAAAACTACTGCTTTAAGAATGAAGCTAGAGGGCTGGGGTTGTGGCTCAGTGGCAGAGCGTTTGCCTAGCATGTTTGAGGCACTGGGTTCAATTCTCGGCACCACATATAAATAAATTTATAAATAAGATAAAGATCCATTGACAATTTAAAAAATTTTTAAAAAGAATGAAGCTGGAGACCGGGCACAGTGGTGCTTGCCTCTAATCCCAGAGGCTCGGGAGACTGAGGCAGGAGGATCACGAGTTCAAGGCTAGCTTCAGCAATTTAGTGAGGCGGACACAACATCTTTGTTTGTATGTGGTGCTGAGGATCGAACCCGGGGCCGCACACATGCCAGGCAAGTGCACTACCGCTTGAGCCACATCCCCAGCCCCCAGACATGTACTTTGGATAACAGTGATCATCACGTTCCACCATCATTTCTAACCTCTCCTTCCCCTCCAGTCCCTCTGCCCTATCTAGAGTTCATCTATTTCTCCCATGTTTCCTCTCCCTATCCCACTATGAATCAGCCTCCTTATATCAAAGAAAACATTCAGCATTTGGTATTTTGGGATTGGCTGACTTCACTTAGCATTATCTTCTCTAACTCCATCCATTTACCTGCAAATGCCATGATTTTATTCTCTTTTATTGCTGAGTAATATTCCATTGTGTATATATGCCACATTTTTTAATCCATTCATCTATTGAAGGGCATCTAAGTTGGTTCCACAGTTTAGCTATTGTGAATTGTGCTGCTATAAACAATGATGTGTCTGTGTCCCTGTAGTATGCTGTTTTTAAGTCCTTTTAAAAAGTTGTGCAATGTTTATGATACACATAGACATATTACTAATAAAGAGTTAAAAGACTAATCCATTGGAAACGAAGAAATGTGGGAGATAAAATGATAGGTTGGTTCAGTAAACCAACATGCGCAACACCTTTTCAAAACTCAGATTGACCTCTGTAATATGCCTTGAACTGTAAGATTTGCCTGCTCTGAGGTAGAATCTTGCACCAGTTCCTAGAAAAAAAGGAAAAAAAAAATATGAGCCTAGACCAGCCCACCTGTTTTTTTGTAAATAGTTTCATTGCGACCCGTCCACACTGCTTGTGCCATAACTTATCTGCAGCTGTTTCTGCAGACAAGAGACTACTATCACAGAGACTGGCAGTTGTAACTGGGAAAGTCTGATGTGCAGAGACCTGAGTATTTACTCTCTGGCTCTCTATAGAAAAAAGTGTGCCGAGTCTGGTCCTAGACATTTGAATATGGACTGCATGTTAGATGATAACATTGTATCAATGCTAAATTTGCCTAGTGTGAGACTGTATCATAGTTACGGAAGCAAATGCCCTTACTCTTAGGTCAGGAGTGCTGAGGATTTATGGTGGAACATCCAATTGGTGGATGAATGGATGGATGAATAGATAGATGGATAGATCAGAAATATGGCAAAATGGCAATGCTTAGGGAATCATGGAGAAAAATGGAAGGATGTTCATTGTATTATTCTTGCAATTTGTCTAAAATTTAAATTGTCAAAATTAAAAAAGGAGAAAAAAGACATGAATCTACTTTAGAATTCAATTCCCTCCCACTGTTTCCTTGAGCACTGGTGACTTTATTTTTCTTATGACTGCAGATTAGAATAAAGTATTCACATCAGGGATGAGATCATGACCTCTCTGCTGTATAAGGGGTATATGTCAACTAGCCACAACCCATTAATTCCTGTGTAACTTCTGGTGCTAATTTTTTTTTCTTTTGGATGCTTTTGTCTTGGACTCTCCACATACTATATAAGTAATGCCAGCAAATCTTCTTGTGGACAGGCTATAAAAATAAATAAGTGGTACAATTTTCCTCCTTATGTTTCTATAGTCACTCAGAAGAGGATTGATTCCTCTAGTATCCCACTTGCCACTCATGGCACCACTTATCCCAATGTAGAACCCAATTTTTCTTTGCTATTTTTTTTCTTGTTGTTTGAAGAGCCAAGAATTGACCTCATTGCTCACAAGCTAACTAGTCATCTATAACAGGTACCCAGAAAGAGGTACTTGAGAACAATTATCAAGAAATATCCAGTTCCATACTCTGTCTCAACAATTCTACACTTTAAAATATATCCTAAAGATGCTTTCAATACAAGTTATAAAGTGACAAGTACAAGGATTTTCTTGGTGGGTTTCTTGTTTGTTTGTTTGTTTGTAAGGATGGGGAATAGAAAGCACTCTGGAAATGGGTGGCAGAATGATCATGTAAAGTGTGGTAAATGCCCTGCATGGAGTGCTTTGCATATGTAAGATGCACAGAATAGATAGACACATAGCAGGAGGTACCCAGCAAAAGCAGTGCTTGGCGAGCTAAATGTGAGAGGGGTGGACAACACAATATCCTTTATGGAAATCGAAAGCACATGTATACAGACAGTAGAACACATTTTCAAAGAGCTCTTAAATTTAAGTGATATATATTAATACTTCAAAATGGTCGCTAGTAGAAAAAGAGAATAAGATAGAAGTGAATATACAAGTAAACTAAAGTTTAATAAATTCTTGAAAAGACAGAAGGGTCTTAGAGCATAATGATGAGGTTCCAGAAGAAGAAAAAAATAACACATAAGAGCAGCCAAGTAACAACTATATATGTTTTGTTACTTGAACACATGAAGCCAAGAAAGAAGCAGAAGGGGGCAGTTTGTTGGGGAAAACTTCCAGGAAAAGGTGACAATTAGCCATGATACTTTATCCGTCACTCATCACCAACCCCCACTAATACTTCTATTAATCCCACAAAAGAGCTACAGCAATTGTAAAAACTAATTAATATTGAATGATAAAACTATTTTTTAACATTCATATAATGTCAAAATGAACTATTGATTAATTTGCATACTGTTTTACTCAGCCATTCCTTTCTGTGACAAATACCTGAGAAAAACAGCTGAGCTGCTGGAATTATAGGCATGCACCATTGTGCCCAGCCCAAATTTTCCTATTTTTAATCCTAGTTATTATTACCATTTTCCTATTCCTCTGTTTCCAAGATCACTGCCATTCTTTTCTACAGTCATTTTCAGTTCAAATATTTGATTTAAGAACAGTCTAAGAACATGGAGAAAGGCTCCAAATACTGACCATTTGCTAAATAATTCTTAAGAGAAAAATTGAAACAGCTGCATCGATTTAGTCAGAGAGATAGGGATGTTTTTCTTCAGCTCGTATATCCACACTCAAAAATTACATAGACACATGTGTAGCCAACATGCAAAGAGAGTTTGCTGATTTCTAATTAATTAACTTGCTCATTTTTCTATTACTTTCCAAGACTAGCTTCCCAATGGCTTACTAATAAATTAGTCCCAATGAAATAAAACAAATTCTAAAAGGAATTCTTGTCCTAGGGTAATCTCGAGGTCTCTAAACACAATTGATGGAGCAAAACAATAGCATTATTTCCTTCCTTCCAAGATTTAATCGGTTCCAAACGATTCAAATATTATTAGTTTTCAAGTAGCACATTTCCCTGCATATAAAGTGTGTGTGTGTGTGTGTGTGTGTGTGTGTATGTGTGTGTGTGTATGTGTTTAACCACCAGTGACTTGGAACTGAACTCTCACCTTCCAATTAGTTATGCAGGTATTTGAATTAGACAGGGGATTTCCATATTTTCTCCATCTTCACTTTTCTAAAATTTCTCGATTTTCTTCAGTAGTACTTAAAAAAAAATTTCATCTCTGTCTCTAAGTAATGGAAGAGTGGAGTATTGTTGATTGTTGTAGGTTCATAGAAATGTAAAGTTTTGCATATTATAGGTACCTTTTTTTAAAACTATAAAAATTTAGAGCTTAAATTAGACATAAACATTTATTAAAAAGGGAAAAAAAATAAAAGAGTAGGATCAAGAAACAGATTAATATTAAGGATATTGTATCTCAAATTAGAGTTTCTATAGGTGGAAATGAAAATTGAAAGCATTCAGTCTATGTTTCAGAAGTCCATGGATAATAATGGGCAGGATAGGAGAAGCTGGCAGGAGAGGGGCCAGGATAATGGCTGAGTTTTCAGCCCTAGTAATTGTTGGGTTGGAGTGACATTTACCAGGACTCATGGCCTCAGGTACAAGTACAAGGAAATGATTATTTTAATTTTGTGGTCACTTTACTTTTGAGATGCCTAGTAGATTTCCAAGTGGAGATGTCAAGTATAATGTTAGAGATATGACTTCTGAGATCAGGGCCACATATGCAGATTTATTAATCAAAGATGGATAGATATTTGAAGTCATCGGTCCTAGTGAAATTACTTGGTGCTGAGTGTAAATAAAGAAACATGACGGCTAAGAACCCAGTCGTCAGATACGTCACAGTTTTAGAGGTTTTATAAAGGGGAAACAGCTAATGAAACTACAAAGGTATGAAGAGAGGAAAAGAAAACTAAGTGCATGAATGACGTAACAGAAACCGAGAAGAGAAACTAACAAATGCTGCTGAGAGGAGCTGAATAAAGAAAGAACATGACTCTTACTTTGGCTACATGAAGGCTGGTAGGTCCTTTGTGACCTCAATAAGATGATTGACAAGAGTCAATGGAGTGGTGGGGACAAAAACCTGGAATGTAAGGTGATGACATGAAAATTGGGCCTATAGCCAAATCTTTCAAGAAGTTTTGCTGGGAGAGGAAGCTCAGAAATGGTACAGAAGTGAGAGAGGAATCTGAGGTTAAGATGTTGACTGTGTCTGTATTGTTTTTATATTTTTACTTTAGAAAATTCCATACTTAACTTCACACAACCAAAGAATAATACCTTTTACCCTTGTGTACTCACCACCCAGCTTCATCAATTACCAACATTCTTGTTTCATCTATTGCCTCATTAGTTTTTTTTTTTTATGTTTAGGTATAATTTATATATCGTAAAATTCACTTTTTAGTATACAGTTCTAGAGTTTCTACAAATGCACACAGCCATATAACCACCACCCAAATAATGATATGGAATTGTTCTACCACCTCAGATATCCCTGCTGCCCCTCTGGAGCCATTTTCTGTCACCCACAACCCCTGGAAACCCCAG
The DNA here is from genome assembly GCF_964194105.1 of Spermophilus citellus. Classification (NCBI taxonomy): domain Eukaryota; kingdom Metazoa; phylum Chordata; class Mammalia; order Rodentia; family Sciuridae; genus Spermophilus; species Spermophilus citellus. Next base: position 99,349,538 of record NC_138186.1, on the reverse strand, counting down.
GTCTGTCATGATAATTTGGTTGATGTTTATAACTTGAACCATTTTATCCTTGCATTCTCAGGATAAAATCCATTTGATCATGATGTATCATCCTCCTTTTTAAAAAATTGGTTCTTTTTAGTTACACATGACAACAGAATTAATTTTGATATAATTTTGCAATCATGGAATATATCTTATTCTAGTTAGGACCCCATCCTTATGGATGTACATGATGGTGGGATTCACTATGGTGTATTAATATAAAACATATGAAAACTATTTTGGATTCATTCCATTGTCTTTCCTTTTCCTATCCCCTTTCCCTTCCCTTCATTCGCCTTTGTCTAAACTGCTGAACTAAACTACTTCCCCTCTCTCGCCTTATTGTGGGTTACTTTCCACATATTCGTGAAAACATTCAACTTTTGTTTTTTTTTTAATATTATTAAATTTTGTTCTATATTTTATTGAGAATTGTTTTATCCATGTTTATAAAAGATGTTGGTCTGTAGTTTTCTTGTAATAGCTTTACCTGATTTTAGTACCAGGCTAATATTGGCATCTGAAAACCTTGAGAAGTAGTCCCTGCTCTCCTGCCTTTTAGAAAAGTCAGCATAGAATCAGAATCTTTTTTTTTCTTCAGCATTTATTGGGGTTTAGTTTTCTTTGTCATAAAATTTTTAATTATGACTGAATTTTGTTGTAGGCTCTTCAAGTCTTTTTGTTTTTATTTTCTTGCAGTACTGGGGATTGAACCCAGAGTCTTGCACATGCTTGACATCAAGTTATTTCTTGTTGCATGAACTTTGGTTGTGTATGTCTGTCAAGGAGTTTATTCATGTCATCTAAGTTGTTGAATTCATGGCATAACATTGTTCATAGTATTCTCCTATTATTGTTTTAATGTCTCTAAGATCTGTGGATTTTCCCTCTATCATTCCTGACTTTGGTAATCTGTGTTTTTGCTCTTATTTTGTTGGTTAGGTTCAACAGAGGTTTCATTCCATTGACCTTTTTAAAGAATTCACATTTGATTCAGTGATTTTCTATATTATTTTTGCATGTTCAATTTTACTGATATTTGCTCTTTAATATTTCCTTCTTTTTGCTTGGTTTGGGTTTAATTTCCTGGATTTTTTTTAAGTCAGAGAACTCTCTTTTCTATAAGCATTTTGAGGCTATACATTTCTTCCTAACCACTGTTTTAGTTACATTCCACAAATTTTGATGTGTTGTTTTTATTTTCACTCAATCTACTATTTTCCCTCCTGACTTCCAATGGGTTACTAGAAGTGTTGTTTAATTTCTAAATATGTGTTGTTTTCCAGATGTCTGTTACTGATCTATAATTTAATACCCTTATAAATAATTTCTTTTATTGCTTTCTTTTACTTTACATTTTTAAGTTATTGAATTCTTATACATTAGATAAAATTATTATGATGATCCAGGATGAAGTTTATCTTGGTAAGCACACTTAAAGAACATAAATTTTGCTTCTATCAATGTCAATTAGGTCGAGTTCTGGTTGATGGTGTCACTCAGGTCTTCTATATCCTTACTGAAATTTTTGTCTACTTATTCTATCAATTGCTGAGAGAAGTTTCTTGCAGGTTGCTTCTCCAAGTTTTATCTCCCTTCCATAATTCTTATGCTTTTGTATATTTTTCAGAGTCGTGGGGTAGTTGGTTTCTGTCTAGAGTATTAGTTATGAGAAGCAAGAAAGACTGTAGTTATCTGACCTCACCATAACAGAATTGGAATTTCTGCCTTGTTTTTAACTTGGACTTGTTTTTAAACTCAATAATAGTTCCATACCAAAGCAATAAATATGTCATACCCAGGGTGATTCCGCCTTTTGAGCATTTGTAACTCACCCAAATGTGATTCTAGTCACATCTTAATTTTTCTCCAGTTTTTGTAGACTTTTGTCAAGATAATTGCCTACAAATTTCTGATAACCTTCCAAATGGTGACATGCTAAAAGATAAAAATGAAAAGCAAAAATCTATCCTTCCTAAACCAATCATAATAAGAGCAGCTTTCATTCATGCATTGTTTAATTCTGCTATGAGTGTCAAATAGAATAACCCAGTCTTTGCAAAGACTCTACGAAATAGATGGCTGCTAACTTTCCCCATTTCACAGATGAGAGAATTTGCCATTCTGTACTTAGCAGGAAGGGAATAGAACTTGGATAAGCACCCAGGGAATCTGACCACTCTTTACACTGCAATGGAAGTTGTTCATTTAACCTCTACCCTTGATAAAAATGCATAAATAGCTGTCTAAAGATAAAAAAAACTGAGGGGTGAAATAAAAAAGAGGAGGAAGAAGAGGTACAAAAGGTACCGTACCCTGCTTTCTCTAAATCAAGATAATTTTAGGACTAAAAGTGGAATGAAACTGTGTACAGAGCCTGGAAAGTCAGCTAGATGAAAAAGCACACAAGAAATGTTACTGTGCTATACCAGCATTCTCCTTATCCAGATAGGAATGAAGCTTATTGCATGGATCCTTGGTCTTTAGTATTAAATGGTAACATCATGGCATAACAGAGATTTCAGAGAAAATATCATCAAGAGAAAGGTGAGTTTGTCAGGCAGATGTTAATGCTAAGTGTCCTGAAATGCTCCCACCTTCCACCTGGGCAGTAGCAGAGACTTCCTTCTTTTCATCTCCATTCTAGGGACTGGAAGGACATAGAAGGAGGCAGGGGGAGAGGAGAGGCCCCCTGACGCATATCTCAAGTGCATTTTGTGCAGACAGATTGGCCATGTCATGGACATATATGGAACTTGTTTTTCCCCTCCTCTCGACCACTTGCATCTGCATGATTTCCAGCAATAAGGGTTTTATTTCAGATAACTGTACATTTTCATTTTTCTGGATACTAAGTACACAGTTAAGGGTTTATAACCCTTTAAAATTGAGAATTCAGTTCTCCTTGTCTCCTCTGGTAGTTACAAATTTATAAAAGGGCAGCTCATCATCAAGCACGGAGACTCATGCTTGTAATCTCAGCAACTCCTCAGGCTGAGGAGGAGATCACAGGTTTGAGGTCAGCACCTGCAACTTAATGAGACTGTCTCAAAAATAAAAAGGCATGGGATGAAGCTCAGTGGTAGAACACTTACTTACCATGTGTGAGACCCTGGTTCAAGTCCAATCTCCAGTACAGAAAAAAACTTAAAAAAAGAAAACAGATTGTCAAGTATGCATTACGTATATTAATGTTTCTCAGTATTACAAAGAAGTGTGGTTCTTGCTTTCAAGCTGGTCACTTGTAAAATGTTAAGCAATGATGTATAAATAACAAATAATGGTACTCCCAGCCAGGGAAGCTGGAGAAGAAACAGGAAGAGGTGATGTGAATCTAAGGGGACTCCAAAAAGAGGTGACTTGATGACCTTACAGGAAGCGTTAGACTTGGATAAGAAGAAAAAAAAAGGAAGCATGACAATCCAGGCCACTGGGTCAAACATTGACTTTAGCTGTAATTAGCTGCAGTAGAGAACCCTATTTGCCTTGCTAAAGAGCTTGAATCCTGTAGACTGTGGGGAGGCTTTAAAAAAGAACATTAGTATTTCTTTGGGGTATTTTCCTTTTCTTCTGACTTTTCAATATTCTTTCATGGAAAACTCATGCATTTCTGAGCATCCCTGAACACTCCCTTAGTTCCCTGAATCACTTCAGGAAGTCAGTTGATTTCGTTTGTGAAACTAATCTCTCTCCCTCTCCCTGCCCACCTCTCCCTTTGTTAACATATTTAATGTCTGTTTTCCTTACAAGACAATAAAGTCCAAGAAGGCAAAGACCTTGTCTGTGGTGGCTCTCCTCAAAAAATACTTGCAGAAGGAATGAATAAATCAGCTCATATATAGATTGTTTTGAAGTCCTTATCTAACTCCTCTGGATCCTAGACCTACACATCTGACTCTGAAGGACAGTTATACTGTGGATCTCAGAGACACTATAGACTCACCATGTTCAAAAAATATTATTGGAAAGGAAAAGATAATCCATAGGCTAGGATAAATATTCATAAAACATATATTCAACAAAGAATATACCCAACAAAAAGCTTATTATCAATCTCATTAAATTCAATAATAAGACATATAACTCAATTTTTTCAATGGGCAAAAGATTTAAATAGATATGTCTCCAAGAAAATATACAAATGGAAAATAAGCACATGAAAAGATACCCAACATTATTGGTTGTAATGGAAATACAAATAAAAACCATAGTAAGATATCAATTCATACATAGTAGAATGGCTAAAAATTAAAAGACCTGACCAAACCTAGTATTGGCAAGGATGTGGAACATCTTTACATTGCTGGGAATGTTAGATAATATAATCACCTTGGATTTGGGCAATTTCTTTAAAAGTTAAACATGCCAACCATAAAATCCAACTATACCACACATAGGTATTTATCAAAACTGTAAATGAAAGCACACCCAAGAGACAGGAAAGCATGTGGCCATATAAAAACCTGGACATGAATGTTCACAGCAGCTTTATTTGCAGTAGCCCCAAACTGGAAACAACACAAATGCCCAACAACAGGTGATTAAATAAAAAGTTGTTATATGTCCACAAAATAGGATATTATTATTCAACAACAAAAGGAAGTGAACTATTGAAACCTACCACAACGTGTGGATTCAGAATAACAATGGTAAATGAAATAAACCAAAAGGAGTAAAAAGTTTCATATTTTGGAGCATTTCAGATTGTGGATTTTCAGATTAGGGATCCTCAACTGGTAAAGTCTATGCAAATATTCCAAAATCTGAAAAACTCCTTTGAAAACTGAAACATTTCTGGTTCCCAGAATCTCAGATAGATACTCAATCTGCCCTAGTATCAGGGGAGGGGGAAAGAGAGTGAGAGCGAGAGAGAAACTATCATTTATTTCTTCATTTATATGAAATACTAGAAAATCTGAACTAATACATAGAGACAAAAAGTAAATCAGTGGTTCCCTGGAATGAGGTATGATATGAAGGGATGGATTACTGAGGAATCCTGGGAACTTTAAGGATGAGGAAATATTCATTATATTGACTCTGGTAATGATTTCATGGACATAGCTGTATGTTAAAACCTGCCAGACTTGGATTGGGGTTGTAGCTCAGTGGTAGAGCGCTTGCCTCATATGTGTGAGGCATGGGGTTTGACCCTCAGCACCATATAAATAAAGGTATTGTGCCCATCTACAACTAAAAATATATTTTTTAAAACCTATCAGATCTTACATTTTAAATATGTGCAGCTCATTATATGCTAATTGTATCTTAATCAAGCTATAAATAAACCTATATTATTAATCCTTGCCTAATAATGTGGTACTCTTCTATATTTCTTCTCTGAGAATGTCAGCACTCTGCTCAACCACTCAGTCAGAACCTTGGAGTCATCTCTAACTCTTCTCTCTCCCGCTTGTCCACCCATTCAGTACCTAAGTCCTAATAAACAAAGTATTTGGTACCATTACAAAAAAAAAAAAATCTGCTTCTTTTAAAGCATTTCCAAGAGAAATTCCTGGAAGCCATTATATAAGTGTTTCAAGAAGACAGGTACAAGAAGAAACTTACCCTTATACAACTTTAGGTTTTACCAATCTTGATCTAGTATCTTGAAAATCATGTCCTTGCTTTCCCGACCCCAGCCTCCTCCTGCTGCTCTTGTTTGGCCAGATCTTGCAGTAGCTTTGGCATTTCTCCTCTCTCATCCTTAGCAGGACCTCCTTTCCAATTTGGTTCTGCTGAGATTTGGCCTTCCCTGTGGATCTAGTAGCCAAAATCTAGCATATTTTGGAGGTCAAGCATGGCCTTGTAAAGCCCCTGTCTCATTTGGTGTCTGCATAGTTTTCCAAAAAAAACAGAGAGAAATGGGGTGTTATACAGTCCCAGAGGTTTCAGGGGAATGTGAAAAAATTATACCAAAGCTGCTTCCTTCTCATGTGCCATCTCATGCTTTGCATCACCATTGGAAAATGGAACCATTAATTAGTACCAGAGAAGAACACAAATGCTTATTGAGAAGAGGGGGAAAGTAGGTAAATTGTACAAAAGGAAGAGGGGAAAATTTAGACCAGAAAAACTAGGAATCCAAGAATATAAGAAACAGAAATATGTGTGAGATCTTAAGGAACAATGAAAGAATGAAAGAAAGCAGACTAAACCATTGAAACCAGCCCAACTTCACAAGGAAAAAATCCAGTAAAGGAGTAGAAAAAAAAATACAGATGATGTGGTGTGTGGTTTTTATTGCTTTGCTTTACATGCAGATTTCTTGCCCAAATATTAAACACATGCAATGGCGACTTACATGCTAGATATAAAACTAAATAAAATACACACAGCCTTTAAATAAATATTCATTACATTTCACTTAAATCAACAATGCCCCGTGATAGGAGGCATATGGAATATCATATTTTAACACTTTTGAAAGCAAGAATCAATAAATATTCTTTGACATACATAGACCAGTTATTAGTATATTTCTATATAAGCCTATGACTTTAATTTTCTTCTTTATTTCTGGGGCATTTTCAATTATTGTCCTTAACGTACCTCTTACATGATGGTAGGGAAATACAAGCTGTTTGAGAATTAATTATAAGACATTAGAGGGAGTGGGTTATATGGAGTGTTACCTATTTTTAGCTTCTCAACTCTAAAACTACACATCTGATATTTAAAAAATGAAGATCAAATACAATTCTCTTGGATGCCTGCCTCAGCGCCTGCCTTGCATGTAATCATTCTGGCCACAGCTCTGCTCTCAGCATGTCTTTGCATGACACTTTCTTTTTTTTTTCTTTCTGTTTTCAAGCATCACCTACTTTTCCTGTCTCTATGGATGCCTCAAGGCATCTTGTGGTCCAGCCTTACCTCACAGGACCTGTAATTATGTTGTGCACAGGAAGCAGGTTGGAGAGGATGGCAGTTGTAGACATGTCTGCCAGCAGATGAGTGAAAATGTGCCTTCACTTGCCTTATGCACTGGGAATATCTCTGACAGAAAAGAAAAAAATATATGTACATATCTATATGACCTCTGTCATGCTGTCAGGGCAGCCAAACCCATTGTGATCTGCTGTGTAGGTGTGAGCCCCACCACTTTCTAGTGCCCGGAGGCAGATTTGAGTTGAATACTCAAATGCAACTAGAAATCATCTCTCTGAAATCTAAGTGAAATGCACCTATTTTCCTTCTTTCTGCATTTATCATCTGGAAAAAAATTCTGCTTCTATTTATATATTCATTGTCTGTATTTTATTATTTTGAAGTTTTCCCTAATCGTCAGGCAATAGTGCAACATGATATTGCTTTTGCATGAACAGTCACTTCTAGCATGATGATGTTGTCACATTAATGATCCGGTGACCTTTAGGAATAAGGAATATATAAACACTAGCTGTTTCCATTAGAAACAGTATTTCCTTCTACCATAAAGAAAAATATAATGTTCACATATTGAGTGCAGAGTAATAGAAATCCCATTCTAAGCTTACAGAGAAACTGCCCTGCATTTGTGGTTATAATATCTGAAGTTGTCTGTTAAATTTATCCATAAAATTCTCTGTGGCTACAATAATCAACCAGCATGCTTTCTGAAATAAATTGATATAATTTCCAGTAAATATAGTTGATGCAATTGACATGCTTAGTCTACCTTCTTGCTAAAAAGAGCTAGAAACACTGGTTGAAATAAAACAAAAATGATTTATTTAATACATAAATGAAACAAACTAAAGAATGAAAAATGTTTAGGGCTGGGAAAGAGGTAGTGACAAGAGGTAGTGACAAAACCTATAGTGACAAGATCGAATGGTGGAGATGACCTGGTCAACAAACTTAAGGACAGGTTTCAGGGATGGAGGCTTATATATTTAATGTCTTTATAGAAGAATCAAGACCTCTGACTGTTGAAAGGCAATGTGTGAAAACAGAGAAGCGTTTTTGGCCGTCTGTGAAGTAGAACCTTGGCCAGCTCTGCAAACCTGCTAAGGGTGAGAGAGGAGAAATGCCAAAGCTACTGCAAGATCTGGCCAAACAAGAGCAGCAGGAGGAGGGTGGGGTGGGAGAAGCAAGGATATGATTTTTCAAGGTACCAGATCCAGATGGGTGAAAACTAAACTTCTATAGAGGAGAGTTAACTGATATGAATACCTGCTTCCTTGACAACAATTAAATACTGCACCAAGGGACTTTAGAGATAGTTCTAACACTCTGCTTAGATGCCTCTTAAAATCTTAGAGAAAGTGAGGGCTTACATAAATAGGTTAATACTGCAGTGAGGAACTCTGGAGAAAGGGATAAAAAGGCTCAGAGATGCAGATAAGCTCGAATGGGTCTAACCTACCAGCTGACCACTATGGATTCAGCCCAGTCTGAGCACCGGTGGAAAGAATGTACTGGTAATGGGACACCAGTATCATTGAGAGCTTCAGATGGGTCCCCCCAATAGGTCAGAATGGATGATGTAAGACACTATTTCACACCTTGACAACCTAACAGCAATGGAAATTATAGGAATGCAGCACAGCAGAGATCAAATAGAAATATCTAATTGTCAAAAGCTAGATGGGCATCATTCCCATCAAAGAAGCAGGGCTGGAGTAACAGTGGGGGACTTGATCTACAGGAATCTATGGAGATGCATTAAGAACATGGTGTTCCTAAGGGGCAATGTGGGTGGGCAACCAATAATGGCATACTCAAAAGAGATCAAGAATAGATGAAAGCTAGAGTTGGCTGGCCCAGTGGAGAAACATGACCCCTTGCTCAGAATTCTTACCAGAACTAGTTCCCTTACCCAGAACTCACAAATTAAGGAGAGGCTGAGTCTCCTTGAGGAAAGGCTCTGTATCAGCATGGCAAGAATATGCTGTCATCATCCCCCAGGTCTTTGCCAACCAAGGGCCCTTACTCACAAAAACATATTTTAGGAAAAGGGAATGCTCAAAAATGGAACTCTGGCCCAGGGCCATCTCACAGCAGGTTCAAACCATGCAGTGACCCATCTAGTGGACATTTTCTTGGTTCCCAAAAATATATTTGGAATGGAAATACAAATTGACAGAAATCTCACATTTGACTTTTGACTTATAGAATAATAGCTATTGAGGTAGGGAAAACATTCGGAGGGGTTGGCAGAGACTGTTGTCAATTCTCAAAGATTGGGAGGATTGGCGGGGGGACGCTTGTTATATATCCCCATTAATTCACCAATCTGACCCCTGCAAAAACTGAATGGTTGAAAACGCATGGTAGTCAACTACTATAACTTAACCAAGTAGGAATCTCATTGCAGCTTCTGTACTGATGTGATATCTTTGCTAGAGCAGATTGAAGCCATTTCAGGGGCATTGTACGAGGTTATTATTTTGGCATGAGAAAGGATCTGAAGCACTTTGCATACACCTGGGACAGACAATAGTATATTACAGTCTGATCCAGTGCTAACTTCCCTGCTCTCTGAACTAATAGTCTGAAATACCAATTAGGTGATGTAGAAGGATGCTAGCTTTGAAAGTCAGAAAGAGCTCTGTTCAGATAGAGACTGCATTCAGGGTAAGCAACCTGGTCACTTAGGTCGTGTGACCTAAAAGACCCCTCAGTACTTGGACATATCTACAGTAGATAAAGACAATGTTTGGAGCCTCTGCAAAGTGCTAACAGGAGAGGGCTCCCAGCAGAGAATCACATACCATTTGAAAAACAGTTCTTGACATGCTACAAGGCCAAGGTGGAAACTGGGGTCTGACTCTGCAACCAGAAGCTGGGCAATATGAGACTCAACAAAGCCTGAAACTGAAGGGACCCTGAACAATCTATTGGGAAATGGATTTGGTATATTTGGAAATGTATTCAAGAGAGTCCAGAAGGCACAACTATGCTACACAAAGAGCTGTCCTCAACCTCTATGCCACCTTTCTCCATTACATTCCTGCCCCCACTCAGTTCACACCTATGCCTTCTTGGTTGTTCATATGACTAGATTATGAAGAAGGAACAGCCTGAGCCTGGGTCATGGATAGACAGGTTTTGTACATTGGTACAAGCTGAACGATGAATGCTTCTGAACTCAGAAAGACAGTGGTGAGGGGAGATCCCTTTGATAAACAGATTCAGATGATGCAAATCATCCACTTGTGTAGAAAGAGAAGTGACACAAGATAAAGGTGTATGAGGACTTGTGGGCAGTGGCAGGTAGCTGGGCTGATGGGTTAGGGACCTAGAATATTGGTTTAAGGAGGTCTGTAAAAGAGCTGTGTTGATGAACTATGTGAACAGGCATAAAGCATGAGATTTTCCACTCCTGACCAAGAAAGTACGCCCAAACCTGGAGATAATCAGCAAGTTGGAGGAGATATTCTAAATTAGCATGCCAAAAACCGTATGAAAATCCTGCCTGCATGCCAAGGCTCTTAGACATTTGTCATCCACAATACTTCCTTCATCCAGGAAGAGTTAAAACAATGGCAATCAGTGCTTGTAGAGGCACCATGTGCAAATCCCTCCCCATTGGACCCCAAGAGATAGTGCATACAAAACCCAAGCAAGGAAAGCCTAGGGACACGTAATTCTCACATTTTAATTTTACTCAGAAAAAAAAATGGTGTATGCTCTTTTCTTCATCACATTTCTATTATCAAAGAAGAGAAAAGCCCATTTCTTAGTGTCTGTAGTAAGAACAATTACAACTGGATTCCAGCTCTGCCAATCTCTCTAGCTCATAAAAGTCAGAACACCCTCCCTGACTGGGAAACAGTCATGAGGCTATATCTATACGATGGCCAACTTGCTCTTAGTCCACCTCTCTTTAAGAAGGGGAAGGGCAGAGGGCTGGCTCTTACCTATGCAGACTTTTGAAATATAGGAAAGAACTTCAGCAGCAGAAGCTAAGAAAACAGTGCAGCTAATAGTTATTATGACCTAATATTATTTTGGTTAGAAAACAAAAGAAACTCGTTTGAAAAATCTTGGCATTCATTTTTAGTTCTGGTTTTAATTTATATCTCATGTTATATAACCAACTAGCTAATTTAGGTCTGCCATAGAGAAGAACATCATCCCTGCTCTTGCCAAGTATTCCTAAAATACCCATATGACCAATGAAGCATCACAGAGTGCTTAGAGACTCTTACAAATAAAGAAGATAAAGTCAACCCAAAGGGGAAATGGGCAAACAATTCACTGAAGAGGAAATCTTGAATGTTAAAAGCACATAAAGAGATGCTCACCTTTAACAACAATCAAAGAAATGCAAGGTGATAGAGCAGCAAAATATTCATTGTGCACTTCTGAGTACTGGCCAGCTTGTGAAGGAATGAGAACCCCATAGAGTCCTGGCAGGAGTATAACCACTTTGGAGAGCAGGTTAGTAATAGCAGGAAGGTGAAGCTTTGCACGCTATATACATACTAGAAATACCATCACATGAGTACACAAGAAGCTATTCACAATAATATTGTTAGTCACATTGTCATAGAAAAAAATTGGAAGCCACTTAAATATCCATTAATTAGGGAATTGAAATCATTATCATACATTCCTAGATAGAAGACTACACAGTGACTTAAAATGTGAGTAAACTATTTCTGCAAGCATGAAAATAGGGGTAATCTTAGAAACACAATGTTGAGTAAAAACAGCAAAATACTATTTACATAAACATTTTAAAAATCACAAACAACAATATATGCAATGCTGTTTGTGGAGATGTACATATGCCACAAAATATGAAAGTATGAAAAAGAAACAACCAACCTCAAGAGAGTAGTTAGCTCTAGGGACAGAGGAAGATATTTTCATTCTATCTGTAACTTTGCAAACATGGCAAAATACTAACATTTGTTAAATCTGGGTAGTCAGTACTTTTATGTTGTTTGAAATGTTTTGTTATCTAAAAAGATTAAATCGCTTAGTCAATTAAACTAAAACATAAGGTGAAATAAAGTACAGGGAACACAAGGCCTAGGCCAGCATAACGGTGCAGTCCTTGGCCCAAGCAGATGGACAGAGCTCAGGAGGGTTGGTGGGGGCCCCTGGTTCAGAGTGGGGGCAGGCGCTGTGGCCATGGAGATGAGCAGGCCACGTAGGCACAATTGTACTTGGGCTCGGTTGGATGGGGCCAGGGTGGAGGATGAAGGGGTGGAGCCCCAACTCTTGGGCTCTGAAGGTCCAGCTGACTGGGGGCAGGTGGTGGGGAAAGCATTGGGACTGAGGATCAGGACTTCTCAGGAGAGGGTGTCAGGTCACTCCTGGGGCTACTGCTGGCCTTTCACTGCTCTCTTTTCTCCCCGGCTCCCAGTCCTTTTCCTCTCTCAGGGGTCATCTTTCCTCTTTTCCAAATGTCCAGCGTTGGCACCCAAGTTTGTCTGCATTGTAGCATTAATGTCTATATTAATTTATTTGCTCTATTTATTTAGTAAAAGGCTGATGTTCCTAATGGTAAATTAATTTTTACATCACAGAAGTTTAAATTAAATTTATTTAGAAAAATTCTTTGGCTTCCAACTGATGTTTCCCACCCTACCCAACAGCCCATGGCAAGAAGAAAAGAATTCCCCTTCTAATATCTACTTTATTTCAAGTCTTTTCTAATAATAATCCATTACACATGTGCATGCCTACTATTGTGTGGTACCAGTACTTTTTATAGGAATTATTTCATTTAATTCCTGTGAAGAGGAAAAAGTAAAGAAACAACCTTGGGAGTAGCTTATGCACATGTATAGTTATCCCTATGCATAGATATGAAAACCAAGGCTCAAAGGGGTCAAATAACTTAGGTTAGTTCTCAAAATGGCCCAGCAGAAATTTAAACCCGGAGCACAGCTCTGGTCACTGGGCTAGAATTGCCCCTGACAGGACATCTGTAAAGGAATTTTGAGCATGCTATTTCATTTAGCATTATTCATTTTAGGAGTTCCTGCTTTTCTGAAATTTAGGACTTTGTGACTGTAAGACTCAGATGATTAAATTTTCAACAAGCAAAACTGAACTTTATTTTGAAAGTGTCCCTTCACCCACAAATCTTGAAAACTATATTAAAGAAGAAATATCAAACAGTTAATAAACCTATTTCAGAGTGTCTCTCTTTCTCTCTCTCCTCTCTCATACACACACACACACACACACACACACACACACACTTCCGGATCTACTAACCTAAATCAGCAGGCTCAAGGGTTTCTCAGAGACTCCCCTCAGCATTAAGGATGCTAATTGCTACTCTAGCAGTTACTGGAAGATCAAAGAACCGCCCACAGAGCTGAGCAGCGTTTCATCTTCCACAGACCAAACACTAATAGTGCCCATCCCCCACCCTCCACTCCCCTCTCAAGCTGGCACATTGGACCAGTTCCCTTTCCTCTTCCCCACATGTTCTCCCCCCGCCCCTAAAATAGCTCTGTGCCAAAAATAAGTACTTGGAAAAATGCTTAGGGAATGAATGGAGAAAGGTAACTTCACTATGGTTATGGTTCCCTTCTAATTACCCTGGCTTGTTTAAGGACGTACTTGTTTGTTTCTGATACTGATTCAGAAACCCATCACTGGGAACCCTCTGCATCCCCTCTCCCAGGAGCTGGGGCAGGAATTCTATGGGATTGTCATTGCTCATCCTGCCCAGCCTTGTGTGCTGCATGAAGTCAGCTCAGGAGAGTTTTTTTTTTTCTCAAAAACAGGGCTGTGGAAAAAGGGCCCCCCTTTCCTGGGGCAAGAGATTACCCTTCTGGGCCCAGCACAATAACAGAAGAGGTCTTTTGTCATGCTTGGCAAAGTGAAGTTGGTACATCTAAAGGGATCCTACCACCGATGGTCTAAAACATCTTGCTCTGAGACTGGATAAACAAGGCTGTTTTCCACATTTTGCCCCCAGTTCCATGAAGGAGAGAAAATTGGAAGAGATGGATGGCAGGCCACAAAGCCCCTCAGAGCAGGGATAGAGATGTGAGTCTCAGATGTCAGTGAATGGGGCATCCCTTGAAAGATCAAGTGCATTGGGTGTCCACTTACCAAAGATGGGCACCCCGTGTATTGCAACAGGCAGCTCGAGCCTCCAGGAAGAAATTGCCCTGTACACAAAAGGGTTCTGCTCTCCTACAGGGGATACTTTCTGCCACCCTGGTCAGGGGCCTCCCAGGCAGGTAGACACTGTTCTTCCTGCTGGTCACTGATGGGAGTCCAGGCCTGGGCCCAGATTCCCACTTGCATATCTGCCTCAGGCTTTTGCAGGGAGCATACCTGCTCCCAGCCCAGCTCCTGCGGCCATTAGGGATCTTTGTGTCCTGAGGGCTACATGTTTTTAGGCCCTCCTCCTATGTTAAGTTTCCTAACTCTATTTCTGTTTCCATAGAATTCCTTCCTTCTTCTCTCCCTCCCTTCCTTTCTATCTCTCTCATCTTTAGTCTCATGGTTTATCCAAAAGAACAGTCTATAGAACCTAGACCCAATCCCCACTTTTCCACAGCTACCTCCATGTCTCTGGTTCCGAGTTTCTCTCTGTGAACCCATCAGTCTCCTAACAACTCACCATTTCCCGCCTCTGCTCTCCCAGATCTATTAGTAAACCACTGCCAGGTGCAATGTTTTTGACTCTAAGGATGGTCCTGTTTATGGCATACTGCTGCTCAAATGCCCTCAGTGACCTTCATTAAAGACTTTACTACTTATGCTATGTCAAGGATCCTCAAGTGTATGTTATAAGTAAGAGATCAACCCTGAGTTCTAATCTGTGCGATCTTTCTGAGTGGGTAAGTGGACTTGGCCACAGGGGTCCAGGTAGAAGGAAGGTCCTAGGAGCTTGGTGATAAGATATGGATTACATGAATAGGTGCTGGCTTTTGGTCACTAAAATGGAGACCACCAAGCAATAGCCATTTCTAGGCTTGTACTGAGTGGGAGAAGAACATACCCCCGTAGTCAGAGATTCAGGATGCTTAGGTTTGTTCTGAGAGCCATGGTTGGAGGCTATTTGAATATAATACAGTAGAGTCGCCTAAATTTCTTCCATCCAAATGAGGGGCATCCCTGCTATCCCTTTGAATGTAACTTTTCCCAGGATAAAAAGTGAAGGGGGATAAGATGTGAGTCCAGTGAAAGCTGAGCAACACCTGAGCTGCTGTGGCCGAGGCGATTGACTCTGGGTGTTCCTCTGCTGCAGTCAGTGAGAAGAAAGAGCAGCCCTATGGTCAGCAGCCCCAAGTGGCACACTCAGCACTGCAAGCCCAAGCCACACAGAGAGGCAGAGGGAAGGCCAAGGCTGAGAGGAGGAAGAGGAGAAAGATCTGCCACTGAGTTCACTCACAGAGCACCCAGGGGCCCTTTAGGTATAAGAACAGGAGAGGGTGGTACTTTCCCAGAGGATCTGAGTTGGTTCAGTACAGTGGCAGCTATCCCTCATTTGCCTATGCAGGCAGTAACCTGAGGCAAGTAGGTTATGGTTGAACAACTTGGAAATTGGATAAGGAAAGTCCCTCCTCAGAGGCAGCATTTGTATTTGGCCTCTGACCCTCAGACCCAAGGCAAACTGTTCCCTCTCAATGGACACACCCTAAAGGCCCTGATATGGTGCTTTTTCTCATGTGGCAGCTAGCTGGGATGGCCTCCCTCTCTCTGCTTCTCTGGCTTTGGTTTTTAAAATATTACCCATCCTTTAGGACCCAGCTTGAGTGTTTCCTCTTGCGTGAAGTTTTGCTTGATTGTTTCTGTTCTAAGTGCTTTCCCCCCCTGACTTCTCACAGCCATTTCTACTTGTGTTATAATTCTTACCACACCCCAGTTTGTAGTGAAGCTGTTTGTGTGGGTCAGCGTCTTCCAGGAGGTTAATCCAATAGGCATTTTTTCACTATTTTTCATGATCTCTTAGCAATATTTCACACTCCTTAGTTTCCTTCTTAGAATTATTTTCCTCGGGAACTCTATAGACATCTGGGTCTTGCTTTCCTGGATTCTTCTCTATTTCCTCAAGTAACAGCATCCTGCATTTCTTTTGATGAACCACCCTTTCCAAAACTTCCAGTCTATGTATTGGGAGAAGGGCGAATGTCAGTCCTCAGCTCAGAGATGAGTGTCCAATTCACAGGGTGCCAAAAATAATGAGACCTGGTGTTTTGTTGAACCAAGAGAAGAGATACATCCTCTTTACCTCAAGTAAGATTAACCTGAAGCTTCGGTAGATGACCTGATCAGACCACCAAATGGAAAAATGCATCTGGCAAAAACTTCCATCTAAAAGAAAGCAGAACTGAGATGGAGAGGCCCGTTCTGAGGACCTATTTGAAAACTTGGATAAAGTCATATCTAGCTAATCCTGATTTTAAGTTATAAGAGTCAATACATTTTTTTTTACTCCATCAACTGAAGATAGACTTCAGTAACATGAATTTAAAAGAGTCCCAATTCAGTCTCTGATATACTATAATCCCCTGGCTTCCTCGTACCTGATTGTTCCTTATCTCTGTTGCTAACAATCTTCAAGACAGACTTTATTTCATTGTTTTCATATAAGTGGCTTTTTATTTTTTATAGAGTTTTAATTTTTCAATTTGTTCTCATTAGTTTTACATGACATCAAAAATGCATTTTGACACATCATACAGAAATGTCTGATTCATTCTGTCATCATTCCTACCCCCACTCCACCCCTTCACTCCCCTCTGTCTAATCCAAAGTACTTCTATTCTTCCCTGGTTGCCCCCACCTTATTGTGAATTAGCATTCACATATCAGAGAAAACATTTGGCTTCAAGTCAGACTTTAGATGTCAGAATCTATCAAAGGTTGGTCCTAGTGCTGCTTCCCATCTTGTTCTTTACGTCTCCCAAGGCAATCTCAACCAACCATGACTTTAATTGCCATCTCAAATCCACAGCTAATTTACAGAGGTCTCTCTCAGAACTAGGTTTTTCACTCACCCACTCAGTGCCCATGTGAATGCTTTAGGGCACCTTCAACAGGTTGCACCAGTCCTGAGTGATGACCCTTCCTCCCCAAGCAGCTCTCATCCTCTGTTCTTAAAATGGCTCAAGACAAAGACCAAGGGTCATCTAATGTATGTTCCACAGTTTGGCTGAAATTAAAACAAACAAAAACACAAGTTAGATAATGTCTCTTCTGTTCAAATGCTTCTAAAACCTTCCATTGCTCGTGGGATAAAGGTCAGAATTAAGAATACAGCTCTGAAGGTCCTGCCCAACGTGGCTTCCTCACTTCATCCCCCACTGCTTCCTGTTTGCTTGCTGAACCCTGTCACTCTGCCTCTTACTACTACTTTGAAGGTGTCCCACCTCAGGGTCTACCCATCCACTTCTCCCTCCCCTTAGATCTCCTCATCTTCACCTCATCCACTGCAAATCATTCTCAGATCATGGCTAGAGGTCTGAGAAACTTTGCCTTACTCTTTCAAACAGCATTAGGTGACCACAACACACTCTTATTACTATAAGATAACATAAGTAACTTTCTTCTTCAGATCATATGTCAGTTTGATTCTTTGATTAATCTCTCTCTCTCTCTGTACTGGGGATAAAACCCAATACCCAAAATAATCTATTTCTCTCTCTCTCTCTTTTTTTTTTTTTTTTTTGGTACTGGGGATAAAACCCTTCCTAACCACTGAGCCACATCCCTAGCACTTTTTTAAATTTTGAGACAGGGTCTCACTAAGTTGCTTAGGGCCTTGCTAAGTTGCTGAGACTGGCTTTGAATTTGTGATCCTCCTGCCTCCCAGGGAGCTGGGATTACAGGTATTGTGCCACCACACCCAGCTTCTCTGATTAATATCTCCATGAGACCATGCTTTAGACCATGACTGTTTTTCTCATCTAGGTTTCCTTAGCATTAGGACCTGCTATAAAATGGGAATTGATTAATACTTGTAGAATAAAATATTTGTTGATTCCTGCTGAGTGAATGGGTTCTTATAGACATGTAGAAGCAGGTGGTTTTGCCGAACAACAGCTTCCAAGTAGCAGGACTTCCAGGGGTGAGGCCCAGAAAAATGACACCCCGATGAGCAGACAGAAGTCTTGGAGAACCAGAAGAGTGAGACCAGGCCTGAATTAAGGTCACAGTGGTAAAGGGAAGCAGAATGAGATAGGATCATGGGGCAGTGTATCTGTAGACAGATATGCACTTGGCTGAGCTGTTTAACTGAAAATGGAGTGGAAAGTCCCAGATGACATTTTCTAATAGAGATGAATTTTGAGGATAACCATTTATAACCTGATCAAAGAGTTTCTAACACATGTGTGATGTGTATCCTGTATAAAATTAAAGAGTAAGATTCGGTGTGGTCTTGCAGATAATTCTGTTACATAATCTTCAGATGTGTGACACTCCTGCTATCATTGTATGTTAAAACTTTAGAGAGAAATGTGAAAGTGATACTCTTAGGAAATTAATAAGGCAAGGAGAAAAAGCTCCATGAGTTCCTTGTGCCAGGAGATCTTTATGTGTTACCTAACAGTACAAGCCACCTGGACAGGGAAGTCAGAACACTTGATTTAGACCGCTCTGCCCACTTCTCATTCAAATCTTTGCATCTCAGAAAAATTGGGATTGTAACATACAATTTATTATGGGAATTAAGTGAAATAATAATACATTCAAGGTCTTAAGAATAGTTCCTGATATAATATAAACAATCAAAAAGTTAGCTGTCTTTGTCTTTTTAATATTTTAGCATGACTACCTCCTGGATTCTTTCTAAGAGCTGAGGCTACTGTTGTGAAGAAGACAGATAAGATCTGACCCTTATGGAGCTTCTATTCCAGTTAAGGTAGAAACAAATTAATAAGTAAACTAGTGAACAAGATAACCTCAGAGCGGGAACGATGCAAAGAAAGATGGTAGGTGGAATGTTCCTGGGGGCAGAAGCTCCTTTCTAAAGGGAAGTCAGGAAAGGCCTCTCTGAAGAGGTAACTGAGCTTCAGAAGAATCCATCAGGGGAATTCAGGGACAGCTGCACAGCAACGCAAATGCACTGAGGCAGAACTAAGTTGAAGTTGTAGGAACAGAACAATGATGACTCTTTTTCTCACCTACCAAACAATATCCCTGTAACAAAAGACAGGTTAATAAGAGAAAAGCATAACAAGTTTATTTAATTACACTTTCATGTGACACAGGAACCTTCAGAAACGGAGACTCAAAGACCCAGGGAAAACTATTTTCATGCTTTAATTCAATGAATAATGGACGGCCATGAAGAGAGATGCCTGGACAAAATAGGCATGGCCAATGTAGTAGACTAAAGGAGATCCAGCAGGGCATGTCTGTTCAGGGTCTTCTTGGCCTCTCTGTGTGGTGTTCCTGCCTCCCAGGTACTGGGCCAGACCTCTTCTGGAATAAGGTGTTATGATTTACTAGCACACAAGACTGGTCAGAGAATTTCTTCACAGACAGCTCCTACACAGAAAGTGGTGGAAGTTTAGTATTTCTAGGCTTTATGGCTGGCTTTTGGGTAAAGAGGTTCTAGTTCTTCTGATTCAATTTGGTGAAAATAAAATTCTTAGTTTCTATACCCTGTTTTGGTGAAGAAGAAGAAGAAAGGGGAAACAGAAGAAAGAAATACAGAAGCAGTTTAGAAGGAGACCTTGCCTCTGAAGCCTGTCCAGTGTCCTTCAGTTCAAAGTACTCAGCATGCCAAGTGCCATACTTTGAAGTACTGCTTTCTGAGACCAAACAAAGTGTTAAAGGCCAAGAGGGTGGCTAGGGTGGTGACAGAGGAAGACGGTGGCACTAGAGGAGATAGAATGGAACAAGACGGAGGAAAACACCAGCACTGGCTTTGACTGACCAAAGAGCAAAGCAATGGTTGACCAGCAGTGAGAATCCTGAGGGGATGCACCTGCTGTGGGAGGCAGCAGCTCAGCAGAGTGTGGCCCTGCGGTAAACAGGAGGCAGGACCCTGAGCAGAGGAAAGAAAGCAGTAAATGCTGAGGCCAAGCCCCAGGGGAACCATGGCCTCCAGAAGAAAGGACCTCTCCATTGGCATCTTGCTCCCCACCTGTGGCAAATAGCTCTAGTTACCTCACCAACGTCCATTCCCTCTTCCTTCCTTGCAGCACAAGTTTGATTTTGTCCATGGCAACCATATGAATGAGCCCAAGCGAACCAGGGTTGGTCCAATGTGGGAAGACACTCCTGAGCTATTTAGCATCTTCATGAGGCCTGGAGCCAAAGAGATTTTGGTTTGGCATTTCAAGTCACTTTGTGTCTCCTCCCACTTGATTACGAAATGCACATGACCTCAGGCCTGGCTAGGAAGGCTGCTCTGGTAGCTCCAGAATTGGGCGTGACCTATTGGGCCTGGACAGCCCATCTCCTACCTTATTTGGCAGAAGAACATTCTACAGAAAACATTTGAAGTTTCCCTCATATATAATAAAGCAAATGCGGGCTCTTTCTGTCACTTCCCAGTGTGGAAGCTTGATCCCTGAGGTCAAAGAGCCAACCCACCCCCACTTTTCAAAATTACTGTCTGTGTAGTGTGGTTTTTTTCGCCACTTTCTTTCCTTAGCTTTATTTTGCAGCCAGCCAGCATCACGCAGAGGAAACTCAAATTCCACCACCCGCACGGGATGTGGGTGAGAGTCCAACCCATCAAAACAAGGTGTACACTTGAAGCCCATAGGGGAAGCAGTGCATGGGACCCCAGCCCCAGGGAGGCAGACCTACACTTTCAGACCTGAGACATGACACTCTCTACTCCATGCTCCACCTGGTGTCTGAGAGCTGATTCCATACCCTGGCTGTCTGATGAACACGACTGACTTTGCTACCCCACAGTCTTTGTTAGAACATCTTTGCTTTTCCGAGAAAATCCTGCCTGAGCTTCACAAAATGTCCATGAACTGGGCTGAGGCTGTAGCTCAGTGGCAGAGTGCTTGCCTAGCATGTGTGAGGTACCACATAAAAAAATAAATTAATACACAAAAATATTGTGTGTCCCTCTACAACTAAAAACAATTAAAAAAAAAAAACACGAACTTCGCAATGGGAAGCATTACAGATTGTGTTCCCCTTAGGATTCTTGTGTTTCTCCTATCAGAATCCTCACCTTCCTCCTCCCACCAATCTTACCTTTAACCAAACTTGCCATTCTCAGTAAATTCTGACTTACTTGCCCCTCCATCCCTGGTCCAGAGATGCAGCACATGCTCTGACTCCAGCAAGAGCTGTTTATCCTCCCTTACAGACTAAGTCATATTCTCTACTTCGGGTAGCAAAAGATTCCCATGGTAATGTTTAGGGATCCAGCCTTTGACAGTTCTGGCTATGAACAGAAACTTGACCTAATGCTAATTGTAAGTAAACACATCTTTAAAGATATCAATGGCAATAAAAGAGATGTGAAAGGAGAACAAGATAAATATCCATCAACTTCAGATATTCCTCTGAAACGTGTTCAGATTCCTTTTAGTAGAAAATTGGATTCTAAACCTAGTGCAGTTTGCAGAGGTTCTCAGAGGTGCGAGGGAGAAAAGTAAATTTCCCTCACCCATCCCTGTTTCATGGCTGAGGCCTCTAGAACAACAGACAGATAAACAAAAGAAAAGCATGCACATCTATTTAAGTTTTACATGATACTGGATTCTTCATAAGGAAGATCCAAGAAACAGTTTAACCTGTGTATTTCTAGTGCTAGGTTTGATAAGAGTGGGTCAGGCTGGGGCTGTAGCTCAGCGGTAGAGCCCTTGCCTAGCATGCGTGATGTCCTGGGTTGGATCCTCAGCACCACATAAAAATAAACAAATAGAATAAAGGTATTCTGTCCCTCTACAACCACAAAAAAAATTTAAAAAAAGAGTGGACAGCCATGGAAAACTTTGACAGGACAGAAAGTGCATGATCTAATGGTAATGAACTAGGAGAAACATACCAAGACCTATTTGTTCAGATTCTTCTGTGTCCCTGTGTCTTCAGGGAAATAATGTTCCTTTCCTCCAGGTACAGTGTGGGCACCTCTCAGGAGAGTCAATGACTGTTTCAGGGACCATCAGAAAATAGGTTTTATGACCTACTTCAAGAAGGGAGGACGGCAGACCTTTCTGCTTCTATGATTTTCTCAAATTCCCACAGCTTAAAATATTCAATATGGCAAAGCCCTACATTTTAGGGTCACAGGTTCTGAACTTCAACAAAGACCAGATGCCACAGTCCTTTTTAGAAAATATTTTTCTTAAAATCATCAATAACTTAGGCTCATATCTTTCCTAAATCTGGACAAATAACAACTGGTAACAACTGAAAGACACCACAAAATCAATGGATATTTATTATTTTCTATACTATTAGGATTGTAAGCACATTAGCAACCTGATATGTTTTAGTTAGTTCTACATAAGAGTTCTGGATGGTGGTTTATTACTATTACTTGTATATAACTATTCTTTGGTTGATAATAACAAATTCATTCAATTGGTTGATTTTAATAGACTGAATTCCATAGTCAGCAGACTTGGCAGGTTTTTACGTATCTTTGCAAAATGTCACCTAATGTCATGTGAAAACATAGTCAGAGGGAAATCTGGAAAGCGCATTTACAATTAACAACAGACTTACTGTCAGAGAGTGGTTTAAGTGCAACGACTCGTGGGAAACCTGGGGGTGGGAGAAGGCACAGGATACTGGGGGCCACAGGTGCTGCCTTGAGTTTTCTGCTAATCAGCTGCCAGAACCCAGATACAGACCCAGGGAGAAACACTTTATGTGGATTGTCTTATAAGAGAACCCCATGAATGAGGTATTATTTAATGTGCATCTTACTGGAGGAAAAAAAAATCAGGCACAGAGAAATTAAATAATACATTGAACATCAGTATGTGCTGGAACCAGCATTCAAGGACATCTGCCATGCTTCTACATAGCAACACCTGCTAGTGGTAGTGACCTGGCAGAGAAGAACAAGAGAAAGCCAAATAGATAAGGTCTATGCAGCTTGTGGGATGGGGGCAGGTAGACTGGAATGCTCATATTTACATTGCACCAAACTCTCAGGCCACACTGGCAGAGCAGAGGCAAGGTCTTCCCTGCTTCCAGATGTGAGATGGGGGCCAGACCCAGAAGCTGTCCCTCCCATTCCAGCACTCCCATACTGACCTCTCACTGCCAAGAAGGTCATGTTCATCATGAAGGCTTCTCATACAAGCAGGATGTCAGTTTTGGAGGAATGCCTGTTGCAGACAGCTTCCCTGGCTGAACACACCTGGAAAAGGTGACAGCAAGACAGCCCGGATCCTAGATAAGCTGCAGGCAGTGGTGGCGAGACAATGGCTGTGGGTTCCACTAGGTTGTATGGAGCAGTGAGCCGTGAAGTCCAAGGAGACTGCAAGACTGAGGACATGGGGTGTGGTAGAAGACAAGCGACTATGGGGCAATGTCAGTCAGAAATGGGCAGCCTGCTGAGGGGAACTATGAGAAAAAGGCAAACTGGCAAAGAGAGCAGGGAACTAACTGGGAAGGGTTAGAAGGAAAATGCAGTTATCATCAAGGATGACAAGGGCGAGTCCTCCATCTGTTAGTGGGGAACCCTGGAGCCTCTATTGTAATTGTGGCTGGTTGCCTCTGCTCCCATGATCCCTAACCTTATCTCTGCTAGCAGGTTAAGTCACATGATGGTCTACTGTGGTGGTTTTACTCACCACTGGAGTTCCAGGACAGCACAGTGCCTGGGATACAAACTCGATTTTTGAGTGAAAAGGAAGGAAGAGAGGGAAGAAGGGAAGGAGAAAGAGAGGGAGGGAGGGAAGGAGGGAGGGAGAAACTCAAATGAGAAACAACCTGGAGCATGCACAGTAAAGCCCTTGATGCTCTGGTAGTCCACACCCCAACTCAGGGACCCCTGGGTCAGGCTATCTGGCACAAGGGGTCTCCACAGTTTCTGCAGTCTTTACAGCTGTTCTGAAGTTCCCTTCTGGTCCCTGTCAGTTTCCAGAACAAAGCCCAACAGGTTTGCTAATTTAACACACACCTATAAGCTCTTAACTACTCAGTGACCCCAGTGCCACAGGAGGAGCTTGATGTGGCCTCTCTTTTCAAACAAAGCTGCCCTTTTCCTGCATTTTAGAACACCCCTGGTACTATGGTCAAGGGGAAGAGGTTTGTGTGTCAGGATAGGCTAGTTTGGGTTACAATAAAATCCCATAACCTCAGTGACTAAAAAACAAGGTATATTTTTCACTTATGCTACCTGTCCATCATACTTTGGCTAAGGAACCAATTCTACATTGTCCTTCTGGAATCCAAAGAGAACCATTATGCTTGTGTGGTAGAAGGAAAGGAAACGGCAGAGTCTCATACTGCATTTAAATACTCTAGAAGTCACATGCATCATTTCCATGCAGGCAATGGTTAAAATTGCCATTGGTCCCACATAGCCCAAGGGGTTCAGGAGTACAGTCCTACCATGATTAGGGAAGGCCCAGAGCTGGAACTAATAACCCACTCTAGTATGGAGCCTTAGAGTCGTGACCCAATTAATCCTGAATCCTTCCTCTTTATGCACTGAATGTCCTCCACGGAAGAAATGGCCAGTGGCTAGCCTAGAGGACTGGCCATGCTTTCTAATCAAGTGGAGCTCAGGGATCCCTGTTGTACACTTTCTTTTCACCCTTCCCTTTCAATCTCAGTTCTCCTGCCAGAAACAGCCTTCACGAGGATGGTGACAGTGTTGAGGCAGTCCTGCTATCCTCCTGAGATCCCAGCCAAAGATCATCTTCCCCACAATGGACCATGAGAACAATATGAACTAAAGAACTATAATAATGCAGCTGATTTAAGAGTTGTTTTTTTAAAAGAGAGAGAGGGAGAGAGGGAGAGAGGTTAACTTCATTTTAGGAATTCAGCAACATTATTCATAAGTAAACCATTCATATGTCAAAATTGACCTTTCTGTTATTTGATGTGATAGGTTTAAGGGGAAGCAAGGTGGGCAGGGGAATGAGGGGGCGCATAGAAAAGAAAGCCAGTTTGAGGAGAGAAACACAGTATTGGGGCAGAGGAAGTCTGCAGGGGGCAGAGGAAGTCTGCAGAGAGCAGACACATCCAGCTGAGGAGAGCAAGGAATATGGAGGCAAAGGGCATCTGAGGCAAGACCACATAAACTGCTTTTGTCACATCCTTTTAAAAGTTATCCCAGCTCTTTGAACAGCTCATTTACTATTTAACAACTGTCCTGTTTTCCAAAAGTGGACCAGCGGGTATATGATTGTCTGGCAGCAGGCTCCAGCATCACACGGAGGGCCAGCATAGCCCTCGCTGGGGCCCCACCTGGGAAGGCCTGTAATACAAGGAAGGGTCAGGGGACTGGGGCCTCAAAGAGGAAAGGAAAGAGAGGCAGGTCTCTAGATGACAGAGGTCACATGGGGAGCTGACCACTTCACACATTCATCTCTCCTAGGTGAAACGGTGGGAGTGGGCTGAGGAAAAGTGAGAACTAGATTCCTTAAAAATAAAGGATAAAATGCTATTTAATTTTAGGTCTAGACTTCAAAGGAGTTGAACCAGGTGACTTCCACATTTTTTTTAAAAAATATTGTTGTTTTTGATTCTGTGTCTATTCCTTCAGAAGCTGTGGTCTCATCCCTCACAGGTCTGGGACCTTCCGGAACTGCAGAACCAACATGGGTCACTGAGTGGACAAAGCAGGGATCTCAAAATATCTTGAGATACAGACACCTCCTCTTCACTTCTCTTCCCGGCCCACACAAAACCAGGCCTTCCACTGCTGTGCACCTGACCCAGGT
Source organism: Spermophilus citellus (assembly GCF_964194105.1). Lineage (NCBI taxonomy): Eukaryota > Metazoa > Chordata > Mammalia > Rodentia > Sciuridae > Spermophilus > Spermophilus citellus. The sequence goes on along the minus strand of NC_138186.1, from coordinate 99,323,769 downwards.
CTGCTGAGCCCTCACTAAGGAGGCCTTTCCTGTCTCACTTGGCTGTTGTCTGGGTCCAGTGACAGCCATCAGAACTAACTGGGCTCCATCAAGCCCAGGCTGCCCTGGGGAGTCGTTGGAGAATGGGTCATTTTTTGCTCAGAGACCTCCCCAGCAGCTTTGCCTCTGAGCAGCAGGGACTGGGGCAGCTTTTGAAACACCAAGGGGAGCTCAGGAAAAATGCAAAGCTCCAGAGACTGGGGGACAGCCAGTACGTCCTTAGCAGGAAGAGGCCACAGCACAGGGCAGCCCACAGGGTCATGGTGTGGTAAAAAGTCTTCCCACAGCTGTGGCAATCTTGATAAGGTGGTGAACATGGCGTGCAGTGGCATCCTGAGGGCTGCCTGGCCTCCCACACACTGTGGGTGGGCAGGCAAGCCACACGCTGTCATCACCCAAGCAGGCAGGCACTGAGCACACTTAATTACTGAGGAAGCAGAATCCAATCACACTTTCGATGCCAGCTCCTGACTTCATTGATGTTGTGACTCTCCACCCGCTTTCATAACTCAACTGAATGAATCTGAAAGATGTCCAGAGCTAGGTTTTCACCAGCAGGTCTCCAGAAATGGATCCAGAGAGGAGGAATTTCATTCAGTCCTCCTTTCACTGGCTGGATAATTTTGTAGGGAGTTCTTCCTATAGGAGGCACTGTGCTTGGTGGGTAGAGGTCCTCACACTTATTTTGTAAGATGTGACAATGGGATTTGGAGCCACTGCTCTACAGGGGCAGCACACACCATGTTTCCCATGAGGCTGTAATATTTAGACATCACAAAGGGGCACAGGAAGGTGATTAGAGCCAGAAGAGATTACTTGGCTCCTGAGGGGTAAAGGGGTTGGTATTGGGTTCACAGGTGGGAAACTGCCTTAGAACTGGGCTCTTGTTTTATTTCTACTAATGAAGTGTAAAGTGGTGACTGCAATATGGGCTGGACAGTCTCTTCTCTTCAAATGCCCTGGAAGGAAATCTTCCCTCCCGTGGTCACTTCTCTTTCTTCTTTTAGGTTGAGAGCTTGTAAGGAGTTTGTATAATGAAATTCAGGAAGGTGAATGATGGAGAGTTTTTTCTCTGTCACTGGGAACCTCAAGTCAAGTCTTTAAGAGCCCTTTGAAGATAGAAATTCAGATTCAAGTTAGTGTTTCTCGCAATAACTAATACAGGAGAGTCTGGAAAACAGGCTGGAATAGATATTCCCAAACTTTTGGCCTTCCTTGCCACAAAAGTCCACCTCTTCTTTGGCAGGCTCCTTTGGAGAGTTTGCAGATCCTAAAACCCCAGAGCTAGAAGGCTTTTCCAAGTGGCTCCTAAGGGTTTCTAAGTGGGGCCAAAAGGGCTGCTGGGAAAGGGCACTCTGACCTTGCTCCTGCCTCACTCAACCATGTAATTTTCTTTCTGTCTGCTACTTTTCCTTTGTCAAATCATCTCATTTGAAAAAAGAGTTCCTATACTAAAAGGGAGCTGGGAGCAAAGAAGAGAAAGAAGAAAGAAAGAAAACCAAACCACACAATCAATAGAGGAGGAGACCAAGGTCCAGGAAGGCCCTAGACTTGCCAGGCTCACACCGCTCCACAGAGCTAGCACTAGAGAGCAGGTGAACTTCTTGCAGAAGACTTCCCATTGTATACCAATAGCTTCTATTTTATCAAAGAACTAAGGCTTTTGATTTCCCTCAGACATTTTTGGGAGGTATTTAATGTACTGATTTTTCTTTACCTTTTATTTAGCCGTTTTCAGAATGAACTTCTATTAGACCTCCATGTTTTCCTTTTATTTAATAGAGGGGGTCTTGAAGGAGAAACCCCTAGCTAAATGTTTTGTTTTTGTTTTATCTTGCAGAAGATAAATACAATCTAGTTATGTCAAGCTTAGGTGCTATGATGAGCCCCATTCGTCACACCCAATTGTCTCCCTGTTGCAGTAGGTAGAAGCAGGCAGCATGGGGGAGACAGCTGTGGCTCACACTGATACCTCCCCCCACTCATATATAAGAAGAAGATAACCTTGGGTGGGAAGGGGAGGCAAATGCTTGGGCTAAACCAACAGATTGAATGACAATGTCTCATTCAAGCAAATTGATTCCTTTTCATTACTACCTTAGTAGTCACCTTTTTCATTATTGCCCATCTTTTTCTTCCTGTCAGCATAAAAAAAAATACCATCCTGAGGTCCAATGTGCATGACACCCCTTGAATGCATGCTGTCAGGAGGTTTCGATGCTGTCAACCTGCCCTCTCATTCCCCCCATTTCCTCCTGCATGGTACTTATGTTCCGGTGCCTGGCAACCCTCTGCAAGAGGCAACAGCACACACAGGGCAGACAAGAGGTGATAGCCCAGGGGAAGCCCCGCCAAAAGGGCAGATCTGCCAAGGACCGTTATCAGATGAGGTTGAAAGCTGTGAGGTGACTCAGACACTGTGAAAAGGCATTATTCATCTAGAAACATACTTCCCTTCAGCAGAAAACGTGCCCTTGAAAGGCTGCATCTAAACAAAGTTCAGCAAGACAGGTCCTGTGTTAAATGAGTTGGAGCATCTTGCCATTCAAATTATTTCTATAAAGCATCCTTTTTCTATCAATACTTCATCCATTTATTCAATAAACATGGGGCTCTAAGAAAGCAGTGGTTCCTGTTTTGGAAATATGGAGGAAATAAGATGTTTTTCTGGCCTTCAGACATTATGCAACCACTACAAGAGAAGAATCTTTTACAATTGATTTAAATAATAATTTCTTGCATTATATTAGTGAGTAACAATTAGATTCTTGGGTTGACTCTTCCCTCCCCTCCCCACCGGCCCTTCTTTTCACATCAGCTTGCTCTTCCAGGTCAGGATCTTGCACCTTTTTCTTTCAAAGTTTTAATTTTAATTTTGTTTTGATCTAACTCTTCTGTTGCACCTATTTGAAGCACAGGGTTATCTGTTGAGCTTGGATCCCAAACACATCTGGGAAAATTACTCTTTGAAGAGAGAACAGGAGATAAGAGCACCTAATTTGTGGAAAAAAGATCACTAGAGATGTCTCATTAGCAAATATGTCTCTGCCTGTTTAGGTCAGGTATTTAAAAGAGTGAAGAGAGAGCAATTAGCCAGAGGAAAGGGCAGAGATCAAGCACTGAGCTTGCTCTAACTGCTGCCATTGTTTACATCTGATCAGTGAGCAGCAGAAACCAACCCAGAGCTTGGTGTGATACCACTCTCGAAAACACCAACCAGCCACTTGGTATAAGGTGATTATATCCGTTCCCTTTCACTGAAGGGTGAGAACAGGGGCAGCAACTCATCCTTACAGTGTCCAGATGAGAATATGTCTTGCCTGATGGAACTCTCTCCAGGTCCGCCATTGGAGAACCCCCAGAGCATCAGACTTTTTGACATCACACACATTACTTCAGACCTAGGGATACACTTTATGGCAAAGGAAGTAGAATAATGGCCTATGACCACAGGAACCGGTATACTTTTCATACTGGCTCAATCTGAAGGCTACTGACTTGATGTAACCAGAAGGGCTAACAGCTCCACCTAAGGTATCAGATTAGAAACAAATTAATTGTTTGAGATGCACAACATACTTTCAGTACTTTGAATCCATGGGAGGAGTGGTCTCTTTTGTCATTACTCCCAGTGACTCACTTAGGGTTGGTTGCTTGTGGTTGCTCCTTTTCCTTAAGCTGTAGGCACAGCCACTAGGGGCAATCAGAACCTAACACAAACACAATACCTAGAAGCTCAGACCCTCAGAGGTGAATTTCAGGGTTATCCCACAGGGCAGGCAACCTCGACCAGCGAGACTGCCTTCTGAGAAAATGAACATCAATCATGGCCTCCGGATAGCAACAGGGAGTGTAGTTTGTCCCCCCCAGCCCTTCTGTTGTAAATTTGCTTTTAAAGTAACTGAGAGGAAAACCAGGTAAGTATGGGCTGAGCCACAACAACCTTGAAGAACCCATGACAGGACAGAGTGAGTCTGATATGGAGCATAAGTGGCCGTGGACAATGTAAAGGGCAGGCTTCCACACAGCTGGCAGGGCCCAGTCTGTATGCAGTCAGTGCTCACCATTCCTTTAACTGTAACATTTGCTGCTGAAAGCTTTCTGTGGACTTAGGGGCATGTCTGGCCTGAGCATAGGCAGCCCAGAGGTGCTGGGGAACTGTTGTACCTGGGAACAGGCCTCAAGAAAGTATAGTAAGTGTTATCATTGGAGAAGGAATTTGGAGAACATTAACTGGGAAACTTAAATTTGTCTGGTGCTCATAAAAGGCCTCTTTGAGACCTGAAGGATGAGTAGGAGTCAGTCCGACCCAGGGGTGGCAGAGGAAGGCTGACAGGCATGTAGGTAAGATGGCAGTTGTGGTACATACAAGGAAATGGCTGGAACATGGAGTGGTGACAGGAACAGGCAGGCATCAGACCATAAAAGGCCTTGGGATCCTTGTTTTGGAATCTCAATTATTTCCTAAGAGCAGTAGAAATCCACTGAAGTGTTTTCATTAGAATATGCCATGACCCAACTAATGTTGGGAAATTACTCTGGCTCTATTAAGGAGAATGGATTTGAGGTAATAGGAGTGGAGACAAGGAGACTAGGCTGTCCCCTTGACCTGTGGAGATATGTGTCTGGTGTGCAGGGGATATCATGTGACCAAAAACCCAGTGACTAAAGCTCATTGTGGAGGGAATGAGATATTCCAAAGGGAAGGAGAAAAAAATAGGCCTGAGCCCTGATTGATAGACAAAAACATTAAAGCAAAAGATGAAGATTACAAAGAAGGCCAAGAAAGAAAAGCTATAAAAAGAGGAGACCATAGATAAGAGAATATTTGGAGAAGCCCGGAACAGTCAGCAGTGTCCAGTGATCTCAACAGGATGAGCAAGAGAAGTCTCTTCTTTGCTCTTGGCAGAATAAAATAACAACACTTTCTGGGAAAACAATTGGTCATGCACATCAAGGATCATAATTTATTTAGAAGAAATAATTTAAGTGGAAAAAAATTATAACTGTGATCATGTTACTTATAATGGTTAAAAGAAAACTAGATGGTAAAAACTTTAATTCCCCTTATAGAGAATTGAATAAGTAAACTAAAAGAAATAAACTTAATGAAATATTTTTTAACTACCAAAATTACAATGATATCTACCATGAAATAACATTTGAAAGCATGTAAAATAACATCAAGTGAAAAAAGCAAAATGTGAGCTTTTACATAAAATGCAAATATTCATATGAATAAAGATTAAAGGAACATGGAAAAGGTAGATATTTTATAGGTTAGAGCAGTGGGATAGTGAATTTTTAACATTATTCCTAGTATTTGCTATTATACTATTTACAGATAATAAATTACAATCAGTAGAAAAGAACTTACTGTGTAATAACTTCACAATTGGTTAAAAAAAACTAGTATAATACCAAACAATTTGCTGTCTGAGCAAGCATGAGAAAACAAAATATAATCCTGGCCATCTGTATCGGGGTTTTGTGGAAGTTTTCCTTGCTTTCTGGATCACAGAGGATCAGACAATTTACTTAATGATTATCCAAAGAGAATGCATCTAGATAGTCCTTAGAGTGAAAGCTGGACGCTATGAAAGGAAAAGGAAAATGCAGCATGATTTTCACTAGAGATATGGGCTTCTACACACTCTCCCACCTCCAAGGAAAAGAGAATGAGAATTAATATTTTCTGAACATCAACATGTGCATATAATGATGTCAGCTACTCCCATGCAACAGTTCATACCAACCTAGGCAGCACAAGTTCCCCTCTCCATCATCTCCTGTCAACAAGCCACAAATTCCAGTTGGTTCTCACTCAATTCTCCTCTTTTCCTGGGATATTAAGAGAACCTCACTGACCACCTGCATAACTGGAGCAAGTCTGTCCCAACCTCTCTGGAAGCTGTGGCTATTTTCATCAACTTACCTAAATTTCCATGGCAGGATCGCATTGCCATCTCTTCCTTTTATATTTAAACACTTCCTCTTGCCTAGGTCTGCCATCATAGTTCTGAAACCTATTCACATTAAATGAGTCTACAGCTGACTCTCTCTTATTCTAGTATTTAATCTTCTTTTCATCTCACCCATGTTCTGCAGTGCTGTGGAACGTCAGGCACACCCTTCCAGTTGATCAGAAGAGGGATTTCATTACATCCCTTGATAATCACATCCTGGGTTTATTCACTCTTCTAATAACTCCATTACAATGTTTATAAGATGATGTGCTTTTAATTGTTTCCCTTATCCCGAAGATATAGAGTAGGTTTCTCTAATGGGCTTTGTAGCTTCCACTCTTTATTTTTATTGCTAATGGACTCTCCAGTAATATAAAATGACTGATGAGCGCTCTCAGAGAAAAGCAGAAAAATCAATACCTGTCCAGATTTCATATTAGTTAAAAGCAGGTGAGCAGCAGACAGACAATAGGATTTCCTCTCAGATGAACTGTGAAGCTCTCTACAGGGGAGACTTCCTTGTAAATGCGGGATGTTGGAACAGGGAGTACAGATAGTTTGGTATTTCTTAGAAATCTCTGAGAATTGCGTCCAGTAGAGGGCAGTAGTACACGCATGCACTCAACCCGGCACTTCCAAATTAGCGCTGCCTCTCCAGGACTCTCTCCTCACCTTCCAATAGACCATGAGCCAGTGACTATGACCCAGTCCAGCGAGAAACACACCTCTATTCATAAGGGGCCGTTGCTAGCACAATCTTAGCAGGCTTGCTAAGCATTGAATAGATATCATCTCATTTAGTCTTTTATAACAGTTTATGATACAAGTACTCTTGTCACCTGTTACAGATACAGAAAGTGAAGTTTGCTAGCCTGAGCACACCCGGACAGTAGCTACTAGAGCTGAGTTTGGGACTGGTTCTGCTCTACAACCCTCTTCCTTAGCTGCCACACTCTCAGAGATTTACCTGTTCCATTCATGTGTACCACTCATTATCTTACCTTGTGGATTTCTAGACAAAGAGTCCCCAGGCCATTCATCCTTCTGTCCATCCACAGCTAAAAGAGGACTTTGCATATTATATGTGCTCAAGAAATAATTAAGTTTGACAAATTCTTTGTCCAAAAGTGCTTTATTGTATCTTTAGGGGATGTTGTGGAATGGGTTTGATATGCTCTTCACTTTGTCTTCATTTGCAATTTAAGACAAGTAAGTAGAATGACAAGATGAACCTGCTGAAGATATGGGTAATTGAGAAGTGAACCCGAACAAACACCTAAATGGATGCAATATTTAGGATATATATGTGGGGGAGTGGGGAGAATGAATGCCAAGGGGAAGAGTCTCAAATGATGTTCTATGCCTGCTTCTCTTTCCCACTCTGCTACTCTCAGATTTCTTCTAACCTTTCATTAAAGTTCAAATTATTTAAAACACTTCAATCATTGTGTCTAGAAGTTTCTGCCAGTTGCCATGTCCAGGGCAGGATGGGCTTGACTGGGGTTTTGCAGCCACACAGACCTTTCAAGAAATTTCCAGCCAACTGCTCCTCTCTTGCTATCTGTCAGGGTCTACCCCACTCACCCATCCTGGTCTTCTTTACTTTGAGAGACAACGACATTGAGTCCTGCCTATCTGTACTTTATTACCCTTGATGGGACTATATACATGTTTACATTTCAGTGTGTCTACATGTCATATCGGTTACCATCTCTATTACTAGCAGGGCTTTTATAACAATTAAGTAATATAGTATTATGTCCTTAGAAAACACCAGATAGCAACTGAGATAACTGTGGATAAAATTAGGATACATTTTTACACTTTAAAGAATTAAAGAACACTATGTTACAATGGTCCTGGGAATAATAAAGGATTTAAGAATAGATAATTGAATGATTATTTCTCAAATGGGCTCACAATTGATTTCTAAGAGGTCCTAAGAGCTCTCTAGTAGAACTTTTAATTTTGAATGTTTATTATATCATATAAAAATTAAAATAAGTATATTCTGGATTATGGTTACCCATAAGAAACTGTAGAGTGCAGTGGTTAAGAGCTTAGTTCTAAAACAGAAAAGTCTGGGTTGCTGTCCTGGCTTTGCCCCTTAGCTATGTAACTTTGGAAAAATCTCAACACCCCAGTATTGCCCCATATGTAAAATGGGTCAACTTCATAGGGTATTAGTGACATGAATTAAAATAAAGAAAGCACTTGGGACAGTATCTGATGCATAGTAGGCTCTTCACAGCTATGAGAGATTTTTATTATTGCCAAGAAGCGCCATGATCTCAGTGTTTGTGTTTGCTTGAGTATCTATAATAATATCATCATCAAATAATAGTAGAGCTTAAATTTCAGAGCCAAAAGATAAAGAAGCTTGGATACATAAATGATGTGATCACACTAAGTGAAGTCCAGATGCTATCACAGTGAGCTATGAGGTGACGGATTTTTTAAGGGAGCAATTGGAGAAAATTGGTAAGAGCATTGAGTGACTCCCAAAGGCTCACAATGGTAAGTACTAAACTCTAAAAGAACATATATTGTAGTGGGCAATGCATATCCTCATACAAGAAACAATTTATTCTCATCAAAACCCCATCTGTCAATATTGAAATAATATTAAGTTACCCTCTAGTTTTGTGTTTATTAAACTTCAAATTTCTTTTAGAATTGTGTAAGAATTTTAAGCATGAAAAGTTTGTCTCATTTTTGTTTTAGATATTTAAGTAACATTATTTTTGATTAATACTGGGGCTCCAGAGGACTTCTTCTAAGTTACTAAAGTTTGAAAACACAACGATAACTGCTACAGCCTTTCATTTTGGCTTGATGATGGAACCAAAGTTGTATCAATGAACCAAGCTGCTTTCAAAATAGTTTTGCTTTTCGTGTGACATCTCTCCTACGCTTGCACAATTTGAATCTTATAGCTAAACCGTGGCCACTCCCTTATTGTCATTATTTAACTTCAAAGTCTTTTAACTTTAATGTTGCAAAAGATGCATTTGTTGCCTAGAGCAGTTTGTCTCATATGTTCATTCAAATGTGCAAACAGCAACACTATAGACCACAGCACTGAAGATTTTTTTTTTTTTTTTTTTTTTTGTCTATGATACAGCAGCCCCTGAGATTTTCACAAGAATTCTGCTAGGAAAGCCCAAGGAAAAAAAATTCCTTACAGTTTTAAGTGATATGAACATTGGACCAGAGTGTGGCTGCGTAACAAGCCCAAGGTCACAGGCACTCTGGGTCTTGCTGGAAACACCCCTCACAGTACAAGGGAAGGGGCCCATCTCCATTTTTTAATACACTCTGGTGCATTTACTCCTACCATGAAAGCATACCAATTGTTCTGGTGCCTGCAGAGGAAGAATTGTATTTACAGAAGCCTTAAAGTTTTAATTAGCTGGTCTAAACTGTTTAATAAATGCCTATATCCCTAGGGATCAAATCCCAGTTGAATAAGAAGAAAGAAGCTAAGTGTACTGGCTGAGATAAATTCCTGAGAGTAATGTCTAATTAGTGGCTCTTTCTTTACCTAAGTAGCAAAAGACTATTGATGTCACCACAAAATTTAAGAGTTTGCATGAAATAGTGAAGCAGGGTAGATGTATAATCAGTCATTTTCAGCATGATGAACGCAAGCCAGGGGTGATATTCAAATTCGCTAGCAACTGGGAGGGAAAGGAGGTTGAACAATCAAGTCAGTTTCTCTGAAGACCCCAGCTGTGCCAGATGTTAACCCTTCAGTTGCTATTTCATGGGGGTGGTCCAGGTGGTTCCAGAGGAGGATGAGGAAGGAGCATCCTAAGGGCTCAGAACAGTTATTTATGTGCTGGCTAAGTATCAGCCTAAATTTACCATTCTCATGCCCAAGCTGTAAAAAAAAAGTAAAACCTGAGCCAAGGTGGTAGGCCTTGGCTCAGGTGAGGAGTTTAGAAACTTGCTTATTTGCCATTAAGATGGGAAAACAAGAGCTCTTTTCCACACTAGGTAGCATTGAATAATTAAAGACAAAAAAAAAAAAAAGAAGAAGAAGAAGACATAAGGGGTATGTCATATGTCAGAATCTCTTATTTTGAGGACGAGGTCTTCGATTTTAGCTGATGTGAACAGACAGTGTTTTTTAAATTACACTTCAAATGTACAACCCCAAGCACCAGAGAGAGAGAGAGAGAGAGAGAGAGAGAGAGAGAGAGAGGAGAGAGAGAGTTAGCCTTTTGGTGAGGCTTTCTTATTATATTGAATCAAATTGCAAAGTATTTGCTTGACAGATTTTTAAAATGCATCTTCTTTAGCCAAAATCAAACCAGTTACAAAAATAAACATGCACCGATCAATGAAAGATGAAAATCAGTGTTTTTCCAGGGTGATCTGAATTTGCTGCAGGCCCAGAAGAACACTGCTTTTCCTCTCTATTACCAGGAGCAACCTTTTCAGGTGGGTGTAATGGGAGAACCAAAGGTAGGCTTTTCAGTGAAAGAGAAATGCTTTCATGAATGGGAGGGTGGGTGTTCAAAAGATAAGTACTTCGGATCTGAATGATTGAAGGAAATGACTTTTCTAACTCAACCTTGCAAATAATTAAGTCAATCAGAGCACAATTCCTCTCCCTGGCAGGGTTTACCCACCCATCCTATCCCCAGCTCCCACGCTTCCCACGTGGACTCTGCACCAAGCACAAAGTAGCCCACTCCCCTTTCACAACAATATTAAACAACAAACTTGAATACAGGAATTCTCAGCCAATCCGAGGTGGTAAAATTATAATTATTTCAAAACACTCATCACCTAAGTGTTTTTTCGCCAGGCAAAGTTTTTTATGCTTTTTAGAATTAAATTCCTCAAGGCATATTATTTGAAGAAAGACATCCAGGCTGGTCATTGAATGGAAACTGGGTGCATGTAGGAAATTGCCAAGATGGAAATCTTAGAGCCAAGGAGGCTGTTAACCAGAGGAAGGGAAGGGAAGTGGATTCTCCTCATTCCCATCTGGTAGATTCTGCAAGGGAGGTTTATTCTGACACCACAGTCATCCGCCTAGGGGATGGAGACTGGAACAAGGGCTTTGGGAGGAGCCTCCCAACTTTGCAGTTTGTTATCGCTCTATTTCCCTGTCTTACTCCCACTCTCAACGGGGAAAGGGAGCTGGCCACAACTCAGAGCAGTTGCCTAAACCCCAGTCTGAAAACAGCACGGTCCAGATCTTTCTGGCGACTGCAAATGTTGGTGCTTGTGATCTCCACAAACAAAATTAAATGTATTCTGGAAAGTGAGCCTTGTGTTAAAAAAAAAAAAAAAAGATAAAAAGGCTGAACTCATCTGGGCTTTGTTTGCCAGTCATTGTGCCAGTAATAAGTAGCAGGTCCTTAGGACTCCAGTGGCCATGGGAGTGGAGAGCGCAAAACTGGAGCTGTGGTTACCTCCAACTCTTTGGGACAGCCAAAGTACCCAGTTAAAGGGCCTCCTGAGAACCATACCTCAGCGGAGGAATTGTATGTTCCTTTGTCAAATGACCCCAGGCAGTACATCATGAAAAACTGAGGCTCACAGACAACTCATAAGATCAGTAAGGAAAAACAAAGTAAGATGTAGAAGAGAAAGGGAAGTTTATCTCTCCCTCCTTCTCCCTCCCAAAAGCCAACCTTGTGTCCAGATGACTCACACCAGACCAACCAAGTGCCAACAAAGTCTACAGGGTGGCAAGTAAAAGGTTATGGCCACATCTCAAGATCCCCTCCTTGACCTTTACCCAGTAGGTTGGTTCTATGCTAAAAGGGAACTGTGACTGTCATATTCCACATGGCATGGCTGTCACTGGTCTCACTTCTTCCTTATATCTTTTCTCCTGGCTATCTTCCTGTCTTGGCTCTTTTCTCTTCTAAAGTGTCCATGAACCGGTGAAATCCAACACCCAGCTTCTCTGGCATGCATTTTTTGTTGTTGTTGTTGTTGTTGTTGCACTGGGGATTCAACCCAGGGGCATGTTACTTCTGAGCCAAATCCCCAGTCCTTTTAAATTTTTTATTATGAGACAGGGTCCCTCTAAGTTACTGAGGCTGGCCTCCAACTTGGATCTTCCTGCCTCAGCCTCCAGAGTGACAGGAATTACTGGCATCCAACTTTCAACTCTCTATTGCAGTCCATGAAGCCAAGACTCAAACGCTAACCTTCACACCTAGTGATTTTGCACCTGTTAACTGGTTAATGGGCTTGGCAAATATTAACCCCTCCACAAAGACTGAAATACACTCTGTCTTCCTTTACTGTTGGTGCCCTGATTCCCCCACTCTTTTTCAGAAACTCAATCCAAAAATTTTCATGACTACTAGAAAGCTTTTATTTTCTTTATGACAGTTATAAGAATGAACAACTCTCATGCTGTGGGAAAAACCCAAACCAGGCCTCCCTTGGGGTTGAACCAAATAGTTCAATGTCATTGGGACGCAGCCACCTGCTCTGTATGAGGGATCCTCATGTAGAGCTTGGCACCCCTCATCTATCATGCTGCCCTCTCCACGTTTACAGCGCTTGGAATAATCAAATCTGGAGGCTGTATATGCTCTCGTTGTCCAAGTTCATTTCACAATACATTGGTTACAGAGGATTTTTAATATGTCATCCAGGTTAATGTCAGTGAGCAAGTCTGAGGGCTAATGAAGGAGTTTCAGCAGGCGAGGATTGGCAGTGTCCCTCTGGGGTTCCACCCCTGCCTTACAACAAAGCACCATCCAAACCTTCCTGGAGTCAAGGCTGTCAGTCACTCCCAGCCCAGCAGTGGTTTTACAAAACGCACAAAGGGTAATTACAGAAAGTCCTCCATTAATTTTCCTATGTAATCTTGCCCTAAAACTTAAACCCAGACCCCCACTTTCAACTGTTTCCTAAGTAACTTAAGCCTGGCAAACAAAAGAGTAGGACCGCTTGGAGGGAAAGAAGTGAAGGGGGGGGGGTGGAGATGGCAGAGGGGAAGTTCAGACTAGCACAACCCTGTTCTTGCAGATCATTATAAATCCTTTAGCACTGTTGAAACAATTAGATCACTTGATTGGCCTTAACATTCCTCATCTCGTAAATCAGTCTGGTGGGTGCTTCATACTGTTAAGCAATGCATTATATTGTTCCAACACCAACATCTGGCTGATGGAGAACAGGCTGATTTTAATTTTAGCTCTAAGAAATTATACCTATTCTGGTCCATATGGCAACCTCTACAATGAATACGTAGAAATGTGGCTTTGTGTCACTAACATTTCGTTTTTCAAAAATTACTTTTGCTTTAGGTATAATATGAAAAAAAAAACTTTTAAGGGGTGCTCAGTTTCAAAAGTGTTTTTCTTCCTCCAAATTTGGAAGTAGATATTTTCTAAAGGTATTTTTTTGCAAGTTGCATATACTACTACTTCTGAGATGCAAATATCCACCCAGCATGAAGTACCACACTATCTACCACCATAACATGAAAACAAATAGAACATCTGTTCCCTAACTCCTTACAAAACCAAATAAACAAATAAGTATATATTTGTACATATATATTTGTATATCTACTGGTATACAAATAAATATATATTTGAACCCATAAAATTAAAAACATATGTCAAGATCATTAATTTCCACCTGTATCCTGAAATAGGTAGATAAGACAGAGAAAGATAAATAGTAAAGAGGAGTGAGTGGAGGAAGATAATGCAAGGAGAGGGAAAGAAGAAAATAAAAAATCAAGGGCTGGGCTGGAGTTGTGGCTCAGCAGCAGAGCGTTCGCCTCTCACATGAGAGACCCTGGGTTCAAGCCTCAGCACCACATCAAAATAAATAATAAAATAAAGGTATTGTGTCCAACTACAACTAATATACATATATATATATATATATATATATATATATACATATATATATATATATATTTTTTTTTTTTAATCAAGGGCTAGAGCAAAGGGCAGTGCTGCTGCTAAGGAAAGCCAGTATTCATGGAAGAAGGAGGTGCCTGCCCCCATGCCATCCCCAGGTGGGCAGAAGGAGCAACTGGCTCTCACAAGAGGGGATGATGTCACAGTCAATCAGTCCTAAAATTATGCTTACTACGTAGCAAGCCTACTCAATGTATTAATTCTTTTCATGATCATAACCACCTTCTGAAGTTTGAGCACATTTTCAGATAAGGAAATTAAGATACAAGGAGGTTCTGTAACTTGCCCAAGGTCAGGCAGCCAGGATATGATAGAGCCAGGAATAGAATTCAGCAGATATGTTTTGAGAATCCACACACTTAGCAACGTGCTCTTCTTCATCCCAAACATCCCAGAACTTATCCCCATCAGTGTTACTCCACTAGACCAATGGCCAGAGAGGCTCTGCTTTATTCTAAGGACGCTGCATTGCTCAGCCAGGGGCCACCCCCTGCAGCACTACCCTCACACCTGTACTATTTCCCAAACTCTGAGCAGTAGCAGCAAATTTCTAACTTCTTGAGAGTGGATATGACTTTTTGGAACGTCTAAAAGTCAGAAGCATGCATGGCGAGCTGGGTGAGCTCTGGAAAATAATTTTTTTAGATGAAAAACTATAGATGATGGTGAAGAAATGTAACCAGTTTCCTTGTGTGGCACAGGAAGCAACAAAAGAGAAATTCCAAGTGTACAACAATTGAACATTACCAAAACTCGGACACAAGGATCATGCGGATCTTTCTGAGACTCTTTCTTGTTTCAGTAACTTTCCAATCATTTCCAGATTCTGCTACTACTTACCACATTCAAGAAGCCTTCACTGAACTATAATGCAGACCTTCAGTGAGGTCTAATGTAACCTCAGCTTTCCCATAAGGGCATCTAGAGCATTCTTGCCTTTCCTAAGAAACAGAGAAAGAAATAGTTATCATGGACATTGGTGGGATTTAAATAGGAATCATCTTCTTTTGAACTTCAATATCTAATGAGAGATAAACCAGAAAAAAAAGATAAAAGATAAAACAACTTCAATGGCCAGACTCCACAGGCCTTCATTCACTGGGAATTCCCCAGACCCAAGGGATCAGCATTGTGAGCTTCAGGACTTATTAATTCATGCGGAGTTAATTAATTAAGGCCTGGAGAACTGACTCACACTCTACACATTAGAGACTGATGTATAAACCATAGTAGACATTTACTTATTTGCCAGGAGGAAATTATCTGTCTATAACTATACAACTTATTGGGAAGTAACAATGTTTTCCAGTATATTAAAAATGATTTCTCTTTATATATCCTAGAGATTAGTGCTCTATTTGATGTGTGTGTGGTAAAAATTTGTTCCCAAATTGTAGGCTCTCTATTCACCTAACTGATTATTTCTTTTGCTGAGAAGAAGCTTTTTAGTTTGAATCCATCCCATTTATGGATTCTTGACGTGAATTCTTACGCTATAGGAGCCTTATTAAGGAAGTTGGGGGCTAATCCAACATGATAGAGATTTGGGCCTACTTTTTCTTCTAATAGACACAGTGTCTCTGGTTTAATTCCTAGGTCCTTGATCCACTTTGAGTTGAGTTTTGTGCATGGTGA
The DNA here is from genome assembly GCF_964194105.1 of Spermophilus citellus. Taxonomy (NCBI): domain Eukaryota; kingdom Metazoa; phylum Chordata; class Mammalia; order Rodentia; family Sciuridae; genus Spermophilus; species Spermophilus citellus. The sequence continues at coordinate 99,308,213 of NC_138186.1, read as the reverse complement.
GAGATAGGGTTTTAATTTAATTATGTGAATAACCCAATCAATAAATGGGCCAAGGAACTGAACAGACACTTCTCAGAAGATGATATGCAATCAATCAACAAATATATGAAAAAATGTTCAACATCTCTAGCAATTAGAGAAATGCAAATCAAAACTACTCTAAGATTTTAGCTCACTCCAGTCAGAATGGCAGTTATTAAGATTACAAACAACAATATTGGAGAAAATGTGGGGGAAAAGGCACACTCAAGTACTGCTGGTGGGACTGCAAATTGGTACAGCTAATATGGAAAGCAGTATGGAGAATCCTTAGAAAACTGGGAATGGAACCACCATTTGACCCAGCTATCCCACTCACTCCTTGGACTTAAAAACAACATACTACTATAGGGACACAGCCACATCAATGTTTATAGCAGCACAATTCATAATAGCTAAACTGTGGAACCAACCCAGATGCCCTTCAGTAGATAAATGGATAAAGAAAATGTGGTATATATACACAATAGAATATTATTCAGCATTAAAAGAGAATAAAATCATGGCATTTGCAGGTAAATGGATGGAGTTGGAGAACATAATGCTAAGTGAAGTTAGCCAATTCCCAAAACCCAAATGCCAAATGTTTTCTCTAATTTAAGGATGCTGACTCATAATGTGGTGGTGGGGGGGCATGGGACAATTAAATGAACTCTAGATAGGGCATAGGGGAAAAGGGGAAGGAAGAGAAGGGAGGGAGCATAGGAGTAAAAAATATGGTGGAATGAGATGGGCATCATTATACTGAGTGTGTATGAAGACATGAATGGTGTAACTCTACTTTGTGTACAACCAGAGATATGAAAAATTTGCTCTGTATGTGTAATATGAATTGTAATGCATTCTGCTGTCATATATAACAAATTAAACTTTTAAAAATGAACAAAAAATTATTTCTCTCTGGATTTCAAGAAAGCCTTTGGGCATCTGCTACCACGTCATCACTTTGAGAGAGCAAACATTACAATAGATTGGGTTACTAATCCCACACTAGGTTATTTACATTATCCATTTCCTTGCATTGCACAGAAATGTTTGAATGGGCTGGCTGTTGCCCAGCCCAGGCATAAGTCACCTATTGATTTGGACCACCACATAGAGTTTCTCAGTAGATCATCTACATTCCTTACTTGGTGTTAGAATTCAATTACATAGTGCTAGATTGAAATCAAATAAAACCAAAATATATAATTGTTCCCTCCTCACTAATAACAATAACAATAATAACTAACATTCATTGAGTTTCTACTATTATCCAGAGGCTTTTGTAAACACTTTGCAGGTATTAACTCATTTAACCCTCACAGCTACCCTGGGAGGTAGTTTTCATTATTATCCACATTTCGCAGATGAGGAAACCGACCTGAGAAATAACTTTCTCAGGGTCACAGGTTAGTAACTGGCAGAGCTAAGACACAAACACAGTTTGATGCCCACACGCTTAACCACAGCACTAAATTACTTTCTCAGTCTCTTTGCTAACTGGGTGTTATGACTATAAAAATGGGGGCGGGTGGGAGGAAGCAGCTGTTTTTCTTACTGGCTCCGACTCTGGCTAACTGCTCTTGACATTTTTGCATTTTATCCATGCAGAACAAAGCTATATTTGTAATTAAACTCCAGATAAATAAGTACCTGTTCTTTAGCAGGACCAAAAATTTGACAAGTTTTAGCTGAGGCTAGTAAAATATTTAAATCTAAGAATGTCCTGAGAGGAATGTATTTGCAGAACCTAAGAGTATCCACAGGACCACTCCATTCTGCTCTTTTCTAGTTGTTTCCTTACAGACACCCCCAGCCTCTCCCTCCCCAGTTTCTGAGACCATAGATTGGGACAGCTACAACCAACATAGAGCATGATAGTTGTGCACAGAACAAGTGACTAGAGTTAAATTTAAAAAAAAATTAAAAGAAAACTAAAAAAGCAGAAATATCAGGCATCTGGAATTACTGTCCACCAAGAAATCTGTTCTGCTTTTTTTTTTTTTTTTCCTTTTTCTCTCTTAAAATGACATTAACAGTGCTTGCCTCATCTACTTCATGAGGGGAGATTTGATGCCCAAGAGGCAAAGCTTAAGAAAGTGCTTTGTCCCCTTCAGAGTATATAATCCAAATAGAATCCAAGCCCATGGTTATTTTCTGGAGCTGTATCCCTGCATGAAACTATTTTTAAGCTCATTTATTTTAGCCTACTTACAGCAGCAGGTAGATTTGGAACGTTTGTCCTTTGTACAGCCTAAAGTAACACGACTGAACAAAGCAAATGATCTGTGATGGTGACAGCTGAGGTGCAGTGGAAGGACTCAGGGTGAAGTCAGATGCCTGGAGTCCTGAGTCCAGGTTCTGCCACTGGAGTTGGGTGAGGTCGAGGGAGTCACTTGCCCTCTCCGGGTCTCAGTTTCTTCGTCTGTAAATCAGGAGCTCCATTGTAGAGTTGTGAGGACACAGGGGAATGAGTATGAAATCACTTCCTAAAGTGTCGTGGTTCCACAGACAAACCTACCACGGTCTAAAGTTGGAGGAGACTTCAAACATCATCTCATCCAACTCTTCCCATTTTATGGTCAGAAAACTAAGGCTTATAAAGGCCAGGTGGCTTCTTGACTCCTGTCCTCACATGCTTTCTTTTTTTCCTGTTTTCTGAGTGGCTTTGTAGCCCAGAAGGTGCTAGCTACCTCAGTGAACAAACAGCTCCTAAAAAGGATTGAGCAAGAGAGGGCACTATTTAGGGGCACTAGTCAGCTTGCACCTCAGTAATGTTCTGTATGTTAAAGGAAAAGTCGACACTTAGATGTCAGCCAGAGCTTGCCAGAAATAGATTTCCAACAGTTAAAGTAATCCATACACACCTTGGTGGGTAAATAGTCCTCTATATAGGAATCTACAGGAATGAAACAACAGGTGCTTTCAAAGGATTACAAAATGTATTTGTACTAAGGCCATTAAAAAGCCATTTCCAAGCCAACAGGAAGGACGTTTATTATTTTAATTTAACATTTATTAAATATCATGTGTTGAAGAGCAGGATCTCAATATGAGCCCTTTTTGGCTGTGCATGAGCTTTTCAGATACTTGCCATTTCTTCCTCTTACTTACAAAGATGCCAATTGAACTGGAAGAGGTAAGTAAACACGAGAAGAGATCTTAGAAGCAATTTGTTATATAGTTCAAGGGCTCTCCCTGAGAAAAGGGATCTACCTGACCTTCAGTACATCCCAAAAGACACTGGCAGAGGAGTTACTTCTTCAAATGTTCATACTACTGGCAGAAGAGGAGAAGCAGAAAAGCTCCATAATTGGAAGAAACATTATGATGTGGTCTAAATGCCTGGGAATCTCATAAAATTATAGAACCCTTCAGTCTGGAGATGGGTGATGAGAATTTGCATGTTTAACAAGCTTTCAGATGATGTTGATATCAAGATTGAGACCACAATTGGAGAAGCAACTCCATTCTGTGTACATCTGTCCTTAGCTACTGTGGGATGATCTGGGGTCAGCATTAAGAAAAAAAAGGTGTGTGTGTGTGTGTGTGTGTGTGTGTGTAGTCTGCTCCCAATAGAGGAGTAGCTAATATTATCTCTATCACTAAAGAGACATCTAAAAATCCTAGTTAATATTGAAGAATTTTCAACTTACTATGTCACCTTCTCAAGGGTATCTGCCTTTGCACAAGGAGGGCTGGTGGGAAAGGAGACTGCTTAACACAATCTTCCTATAGTGGTTCTCTTTCAGGCATGAGGGAAGAATTGGTAGGAGATCTGTCTGAGGGGCCATGCTTCATCCCGCAGTCACATTTAAACATTGTGATCATATCTATCTTTGGTTTTTATACCTGAAATATCCAAAAATAAATAAGTGTATATAGTTTCACAGAAACTTCAGCAAATTTCCAAGTTTAGAATTTTAACTAAAAAGGACAAGGACCATTATGGCTGAAGCAGCTCTGCATCCCCCATAGGACCTCCCACAATGTCTGACTCTTAATAAACCCCTGATAGATGTACTGGACTGAAGCAGAGGGTATATCTCTGGGTATGATGATTGGAAACATTTCAGTTTTTAAGTTGGTTAGTATAGGCAACATTACAGAATCAACTGGGTATTTTATTATTTTGCTCTTAAACAATCACCTGATTTTATGTAATTAAATTCAGCCTTAAGCTGTATCCAGTGGGTCTTCAGTTTCAGCTTCTGTTGTACATGGAGAACAGGGGCTGTTAGGGGCTTCACATGGCAACCTCCATGTTATTAGGATTGTGAAAAGTCTAAATAAATAAGGTCTTCACAAAACAGTTCATTTAGTGTAACACAGATCAACAAATACAAAAACGTACTGACCTGCTGGATATGGTGACGTACACCTGTAATCCTAGCAACTGAGAAGGCTGGGCAACTTAGTGTAAACCTGTCTCAAAATAAAAAATAAGGGGTGGGGATGTAGCTCAGTGGTAGATCACTCCTGGGTCCAATCCCCAGTACTACATACAGGCTTACATAAAGAAAAACAAACACAAACTTACTGAGCTTTAGGGAACTACAAAATCTCTCAGTAATCTCTCTGGAATTATTTTCATTATGAACAAATTTATTTCAATATTTCTTTTTTCACTTTTTTTTTGGCTATGCAACAAGTTCAAAACACTATTTTTTTTCCAATTGAGGAAGTAACTTCAGCTTTAAGATGACAGATGAAAAACCTTATGGTAAACATTAGGCAATGAGAATTAGGTTGAATTCAAAGGAAGTTAACTCTGGAATTATAAAAATTTAATTGTTTCAGAGAGCTTAGGCACAAAGAACATGAACACATTATCTTTTCCTCATCATCTTTATTGAAGCATAATTTAAAGCATGCAGCTCAATGAGTTTTGACAAATATATAGCCATGCGATTGCCACCATAATGAACATATAAAACATTTCCCTCATTTCCAAAAGTTCCCTCATGCTCCTTTATGACCAATCCCTGTCTCACCCTAAGACTAGTTCCCTATTACCAGATCTGCTTTATGTCACCATGGTTTTTCTCTTCAAGATATTTATATAAATGGGATCATAGAGCATGTAGACTCTTATTTTCCCAGTTTCTTTCGCTTGCTGCTTTGGGTAATTGACCATATTGTTATGTCTCTCAGTTATTTTTATTGCTAAGTAATACTCTACTGTCTGAGTATTTGGGTTGCAACCTGTTTGGAACTATTGAGAGTAAAACTTCTATGGACATTTATGTACAAGTCTTTGTGTGGACATAGCTTTTCATTTCTTATGTGCAAATAGAAGTAGGATTGGTGAGTGATGTCGTGGATGTGCATTTAACTTTGTAAGAACTTGTTTAGCTGTTTTTTCTGAAAGCTGTACCATTTTGCAATTTCACCAGCCCTGAGATTTCTAGCCACTTTACAATTTTATCAGCATTTGGTTTTGTCAGTTATTTTAGTTTTAGCTATCCCGTGTGTGTGTGTGTGGTGTGGTGTGTGTGTGTGTGTGTGTGTGTGTGTGTGTGTGTGTTGGTATCTCATTTTAATTTGCATTTTCCTAATGATTAATGATGTTGAATATATTTTTGGTATGCTTATGTGCCATGTGTATATCTTCTTCAATTCACAATTGTTTACAATGGCTTTAAAGTAAAGATGGCCCCATTCTAAAGATTGGTGAAAAGAAAATCTAAACTCCCTCATTTCTTCCGCAGAGCCCCTGAGATAATGTTCTCAGGGGAGAAGAAAGTGGTTTAATTGAATGGGGTTAGGAAAACTGATAGATGTGAATTTCCACAATCTTATACATTTGATAGTCAATAGATTTTAATAGAATAATTTTCAAATGAGAAAGGACATCTAAATCCTAAGTTTAAGATTATGTTAATTCATAATAGAAAAAAAATTCTAACTTGCAGCCTGATGTTCAATATAAAGGGAACATTGTAGGATTATTTAAAGTGCTGGCTGAAAAGTTGGACAGTCTGGATTAGAATCCCGGCTCTGCCACATATGAGTTGGCAAGCCAAGGAATGTTATCAAGCTCTCTGTATCTCAATGTCTTTGTGTATAAAATGAAAATAGTAATAGCTATCATAGGAGCCTGTTGAGATAGCTCATGAATGGTGTCTGGCATGCAGCAAATGCTCAATAAATATTAGTCATTGTATTATTATACAGACACATAAAAGTATGAGATATATTATGTACACATGAATACCTCTGAGTTTAAAAAATGTACAATTTACTCTATAAATAAGTCTTTCCAAGTTTGACACTTAGGATCAACCCAGGTCACTAAAGATTGGAATAAGGTCTATTTTCTGATCAAAACATGTTTAATGAAGACTCATTCCTGCTAAATCATCTCAGGTATATGCTAGGTAAACTGTTCTCTTTTCTTTTTTTTTTTTAATTTTTCTTAATTGTCAATGGACCTTTATTTTATTTTATTTATATGCAGTGCTGAGAATCGAACCCAGTGCCTCACACATGCTAGGCAAGCACTCTACCACTGAGCCACAATCCCAGCCCCAACTGTTCTCTTTTCTAAAAGGGAGACTTCGCCTCTTAGAGTACTAAGAAAACAGCCCTAAGGATATGGTTTCCTTAACTCAGACCCATAATTTGATCCTCCTCAATCCAAATAATTGGTCAGAGGTTCCTAAAGAGTGTCCTTCTAAGACATTCTGAATGTGAGGTCAATCACTTGCCAGAATAGCAGGCAGTTCTTACCCTTATCTATACTAAGGTAAAGATAAGCAATTAAATAAATAAAAATTTAAAAATCAAGATTTCTAAAGTGCCAATAATTTGATATTGCATTTAAATTGATATTTTAATAATCATTTCAGTATTTATATTCTTATAAAAATAGCACACATATATAATAGTGACTCTAAATCAACGGAAAATGCTTAGACTTTTAAAGATCTGACATTGAATGGGGGATCTCCATAGTAAGTCACACATGGAGATTTTCTCCTGGTGGGATTCTTTCCATGTTGGGCCCCAGGACATCCTATTGCTAGAAGATCATAGCCTCTCCCTGAGAGTTGTGTGTTTATCATGAAAAGTAGTTGTAGAATGTGTGTACAACCTACAGGTGCTATTAGAAAGGCCTCCAAGAGCAGGGGAGATTTTTCCTTCAAATTTATAAATTCTGTGCTCTTGACCATAGTTTCCAATATCTTCCTTCTGATTCTATCAGGATCCCTTCCGTTTATGCACTTGGTCCTAACTGTTTGGTGAAGATATCCCAAGTCTTGGATTTTTTTTTCCCCCTCTACAGGGCAAAGATGATCTTCTTTTCTTCAGAGATCACAGGTGCATCTGTACAGGTGTAAGTCCCTTCTAAACTCCTAGGAGCAGTTATGGCTTTTGGGATGAGGTCCCCCTTTTACTTCTCACATCCATGCAAAGCCAATAACAGGCAGGGGGGTGAGTCCGCATTGAATTATTCTTAAACAGAAAAGACCAACTTGTGGTTCACCTTTTTAGTGAATTCCCAAATCCTGGAGTCATATGAGTCCAAAGGGGAGACTTATGAGAGTGGGAGGAGGAGGAGCAGTGAGAAAATAGAAGCAAAAAAAAAAAAAAAAAAAGCCTCAGTGTTCTTGCTGCTCATTAGACCAGCACTGAGCCAGTTCTCATATGGCCTGAATAACTGATACTTTTTATAAGTAACTGAAGAGCTATAAAAAGCTTAACATTTCAGAAAACAACAAACAGCTGTGGCAAATGAGCAAGAAAATTCTGAAGAGTGAGCCTGTCTGGGTGGCAGGAGGTCACACTGCCTCACCAGGAAGTGCTAAAACATCACTTGCATTTGCTACCTCATGTGTCTCCCTAGCTCACACTTCTCCCCACATGTCACCCCCACTCCCCTATCAAAGTAGAACAAATGCATGTCACCAAAATCCTTAGCAAGTATTTCCTGAAAATGGCATTTCTTAACTAGGGTACCTAGCCGTGTGTTGAGCTGTGGTACACGTGAGGGGGTCCTGATCAACAGAGTGAACAAGCACCCTTGACTGAGTTCAGCTTCCACTTCGTTCAGGCTGAGCCTCACTGACTTGGGACCCCTGGGATTAATTTACATGCACCTTGAGGTGCCATACAACTGCTTTTTCCTTTAACGGGAAATGTCATCTGCAGGATCCTCAGCTAGTGATGGACAGCAATAGACCTCCCAACTTTCTCTGTTTTGTTGTCCATAAACTCAATAATAAGGCAATTACCAATGGTACCCACTATGGTAAAGTGATGAAATATTTTGGCTTTGGCTTCTCAAATCCCACTCTGATGCCTGCTACTATTGACCTTGAGCAAAATAACTAACCCCTCCACACCTGAGTTTCCTTAGCAGTAAACAGCAAGTCGACGAATTTATCTTCCTCTGGCCTTCAGATAAGCCTTAAGTGGGCTTGTTAGATAATGCTCCAGGATGACTTGGAGATGGCACATAGCCATCTTCCCATATTTCTAATCCTTAGGTAATTTTCTTAATAGCACATAATAAATACCAGTTGGGACAAATAGAAAATAAGTGGGAAAATGCTATACCTAGATCTAGCCATATAAATAATTATGTTAAGTCTAAGTGGACTACATACTTTTAATTAAATGGCAGAGTTGGTCATAATGGATGCAGAGCGATATTCAACTATATCCTTCCTGTAAAAGCTACACTTTAAATATAAAGATTCAGATGTATTGAAGTGAATTGGCTGGGAAAAGATTTATAAACAGCAGAAGAAGGCTATAATGGCATTAGTAATATCAAATAAAGTAAACTTAACTACAAAGAGTTTTTCCAGAGGAAAAAAATGGACTTTCCTAACATACACTCTCTCACACACACACACACACAACAACAACAACAACAACAATCATAGATGTATAGGCACCTAATATCAGAGCTTCAAAATACATGAAGCAAATATTCACCATCTGGATAATTCTATACAACTATAGGGGAAAATTTATAGTCCTCCCCATATCAACTAATAGAACAACTAGACAAGATCTAAACAACATTATTAATAAATTTCATCTGCCATAAATTTTCTTTTAATTTGGATTCATATCTTCAGACACTTGAAGAGCTACTGGCTCTGGTCCACCAGCCCCAGCATGGAAGCCACTCAGGCTGCTCTTCAGGCAGTACAGACATGAGGATGTTATACGACAGGAGCCTTTCAAGCCTAGGTTAAGGAGTGGCTGCTAAGAGCTGTAAGGTCTATGAATATGGCTTATTTTCTCTCCTGAGCCTATTTTCTATGAGCCAACTATAGAAACTCCAGTCTGCCCCCACAGTCATCCTGCCATCTGCTAGGCTTGGTGGCCATTGCTGTGCCCTCATAACCCTCCCCTAAGATCCTAAGATGCCTAGAACTGCCACAATAGGTTATTTAACACCCACATGCCATGTGTGTTGCCTAGAAAAAGACCTCCATGTGGGGAGGATGTTGGAGGTCATGTGGGATATTAAAATCTTTTGAAAATGTCCACAAAGAATTTATATTTAGGCTGTGCCCCTTAGGTGAATTCTAAACAAATGTGGTCCTCATTTATCCTTATTTGTATTAACAATTGCTCAAATCTAATCAAAGATTGTATTTGAAGGAAAAAATAAATAAATGACAAAAAGATTATCTTCCTGAGGAATGCAAAATATCAGGTTGCCTCTTAGAAATCTTTTCTTCCAGGGCTGTATCTCCTCCATCCAAAGAGCATCTGGGGAGTGAGGTATGTGTGATACAAGGGCCTTCTAATCCCAGGTGAATTAGGCAAAACATCCCCAAATGAAAAACTTCTTTTGCATTCATTTGAGGACATGGACCTCAAGTAGATAGAATTTTAGTTAAAAGTTAAATATTTCCAAGGTCCATGGATTCTAAATGTTGGCATCTCTAACCATCATAAATCTTTTTTTTTTTTTTCAGTTTTCCATTCACTGCAACAGCCCTCAAACAGGCTGACTATGATTGAGGTCAGACAAAGTCTAGGGACTATGGTTTTAGGCTAGAAGGAGGCTTTAAAAGGTTTTCTTTAAGGTTCATAGTTTAAATTTACACTCCTGGTACATTTGGACTGAGCAGCAAAAGATCATGACATTGATAGAGGCGGAGAAGCTAATATTTTAATTGTGAGGACTTCCAGTCTCAGGATTTCCTCCCAACAGAGCAGCAGCTCCAAGAGGGAATGGCTTTTCAAGTTCTATCACTTCTAGTCCCATTGGCAGCTCCCACATTCTCTCCTTCAAGAATATTCCTAGCACCATACCTGACAACAGCAAAAGCCCAGTTAGCTCTAGAAGACTTGGTCATTGATAACAAGATGTTCTCTCCTTTCAGGACCTTATTTCCTTGTATCCTTCCTCCCTGGATATACCCTGTTAAAAAGGCACACAATTTTAATATTCTTCCCTTCTTCAACAGAGGATTATCCTTTGCTGACCCACAAGAGAACTTGATTTGCTCCATGATTAATTTTTTCAATGCTCTGGAAGGGCATATAGGTGACGAGCATAAGGGGAAAGTGCTTGAGTGAACACGTTTTTACTGGAACTTGTCCTATTGCAAATCTCTTCTGCCAGATTCCATTAGGAAATTGCAAGCAGATTCATACATCCAAGTGCTCCTCTCTCTCCTACTCATAAATATATAGACATCATATGGCAGGGAGGGAGAAGAGGCTGATTCTTTCTCATGGCATACCCTTGCACAGCAGACGTGTAGGCAAATGCAAATACTGAACACGGTAGTTCGTGCATATGTGCACATGAATATATATCATGTTATTACTACTCATCAATGAGATTCCAAGTAGCTACTGAAAAGGGGAGGGCAAAGTCACAATCAATACAGCTGTACTTCAGAATGTTAATTGAAGGCAGTGACAAGAAGACAGGCAGCCTGCCCCTAGCAATGTGAAAAGAACAGGAACACCTAAGGATTGATTAGGGGCTGGGCCAAATCCAGCCCTGAACTCATCACAAATTATGCTAACAGCTCCTGAGGGAAGGCTCCAATTGGCATTTTTGAGCCAGGCATCCCATTCTTTTGATACAGACATCAGGACTGTCTGGGAGATGATTGGAGAATAAAAAAGCCCAAGTAAGAAATGAATTTGGGAAGGGCTGCTTTCCCACCCAAATGCTTTCAATTTCCCTAAGAAATCTCTTGGCTTCTTTAAAACAAGCTGATATTATGATTCCACTTTGTCATTGGGATCCCTAATAAAAGGCAAAGCCAGCATGCAGAGAGTTAAAGAGAATCATAGATGAAAACATCGGTAGACAGGTAGAAATATTGCTAAGCCCTCCAGCTGGAATTGCAGAAGAAAACAAAGAAAAAAAAATCTGTTTTTAAGAGAATGTTCTTTAAGATTTTTTTTTTCTGTGTTCTTTCAGGAACACTTAGGTCTTGTCTTTTAGTAGACAGAGACATACATGTAATCACAAGCATATTATATGAAAGAAAAATGTATAGACCTTCTAGACCCCAAAATATATAGCAACAGTTCCAATTTTCATTACCAGAAATAACTAGAGGAAATGAGAAGCAGGTGTGGGAAGGCTTCTCTGAGCAATGCCAGGGCTTCATTTTAATTCAGCTGCGTATGGCCTGCCACAGTCTCCCCATCTTGCTGCTCATATATTCAGAGGTCAAGCTACTAAAATGAGCCAAATACACTCAAATGAATTTTTTTTTAGTCCCCAGCTCTACATTGCTTGCCAATGGAACACTTCACCAACTTCTGGCAGCACGACGTCTCTTCAGTAGGAAGGATAGTTTCTCCTTAGATGACATAAAATGTTTGAGACATAGCCGTGGGGAATCTCAGAATTAATCAAAGAGAATATGAAACTGTACTGGGATGGGTGGTGAAAATCTGACATGAGTTCTATATGTCTTCTATTAGTAAATTAAATCTTAATGGAGAATGGTGTATGTGGATTGTTGATATTAGGAACTGTTCATTAACATTTTAATAGCTGATAATGTCTTTTGTTTGAAGACTCCTGCCTGGAGAAAAAGAAAGGTGAGGTAGATATGACGGGTACTTCTTTTCCTTTTCACTATAATCCACATTTATGTTTTTTTGTTCTTTGGGGAATCTTTTTAATCCTTTGAAAATTTTGAGTTGCCCAAGAATTTAATAGAGGTCATTAGCATCTGCTTTGAATAAATATATATATATATATATATATATATATATATATATATATATATATATCAGAGATTAATGCCCACATGGAATAAGGTAGCTACTTCACTGGACAAGATTCATACTGAAGTGCTTGTCATAGGATGGACCTTCGATAGTTTACAGCTCAGCTCTGGGAGTATCATAATCATATATGGCAATTTCAGCAGAGAAAGAGGATTAGGAAAAGAGCTTTAGCCCTGGTCCTGCTCCATTCTGTTTACTAATCTTTGACAAGTCACTTACCTCTATAGAACTTAATTTCCCTGTCTGCGAAATGAGACATTGAACTAGATGATTTCCAAGGTCACTTTCTGCTATAAAATTTTATGATTCTAAATCCCTGGTCCTCTTGGAAAAAGCACATGTGGTTCTGCTACTATGAATTTGCTACAATTCACCCTATAGTGAGCTAAAAAAAAAATAAGACCTTAAAGTGACAAATGATTATAGCTAACAATAAGAGGGTAACCATGATTCTAATGAATAAATCTGCTAAAAATTCATCCCCATGTAAGAAACATTAGCACAACTGTGGTCTTTAGCTATGGTAGACTGTTGGGTCTCAAATTCCGGCAAGAGAACTCTACAAAGAAAGGTCAGAGCCTCAAATTTGGGACTTGAACTCACTTTGCCCAGTGATTTCACCCATTGGATACCCCAAGAATGATGACTGTTCCTTATTAAGCCTTTAGTCTAACCAGAAGACCCACAATGACTTCATGCATGGATGTGCCAATCTCAACATCTTGGATGGTTAGACAAGAGTCCCCAAAGAAAGGATGGGTTATTACACCAGCTGCTCAGAAACTTTCAAGGCCAATAAACTCTTCTTTTGTGGTTGGTGTCAGTGATAAAGTGCTTCAACTAACAAGTTAGACAACTTCCTAGGATCTAAAACTCACCCAGACCTCCATTTATTTGGGGGCTTACCTTTCTGCTCTTCAACTGCGGTGACTGCCTATGTTGATCCTGATTTTTAATTAATTTTTATTTTTTTGCCAGTACTGGGTATTGAACCCAGGGCACTTTATCACTGAGCTACATCACCAGAATTTTCTTATTTTCTTTACTTTGAAACAGGGTCTCAAGAAGTTGCCCTGACTGGTCTTGGACTTTCAATCCTCCTGCCTCCTGGAATTACAGGTGTGCATTACCACACCTGGCCACTCTGATTCATATAATGAACTCCTAACTGCTAGAAGCAGCACTGATGTAAACATGCACACTGCTCCCTTGGGAGTGTGGGTGCACATTGCTTTGCTCAGACATGTGTATGCTCCCTTTATGAGGGTGGTTGTCTAAAAAGATAAAATCCTTGGGTGATCACAAAGCTAAACTAAGTCTTGAAATTTTAGATATCAATCTGACTCTGGTTTCAGTAATGTTAAAATTTTGTGTTTTGCACTGTTGTTAATGGGGAAAGGCCTGTGTGGTATTTGCATTCATAAAGGCCATTTTGTTTACATGGCATTTAATCCAGATGATTCAAAAATATATTTGGACGAATAACTCTTGTTTTGGGTTATAGAGCCTCTCTGTTTCTCTCTTTCATTTTTAAATAGTTACTCATTATAATGTGAAATACATTCAAACTTTTTGAAAACTCTGAACTATTGTTCTGAACTTAATAAAAAGACAACCACTAACTACCACAGAATTTCAGATGGATTTATTACTTTTGTAAATTATCTCTGACTGGTTCAGAAGCAACTGTCACGAACTGAATTTACTTCCCCTTCCCTAAATTCAGATTCTGATATCCTAAACCCCAGAGCTAAGAATGTGACCTTATTCAGAAACAGGAGCATTGCATATGTAATTAGTTAAGATGAGGTCATGCTGGAGCCGGTTGAGCCCCTTGTCCAATATGACTGGTGTCCTTTGTGGTCATCAACCTCAAAGAGGAAATTCAGAGATAGACACAAACAGGGTGAAGGCCATGTGAAGGCAGAGATCAGGTCAATACCTCTACAGGCCAAGAAACGTCAAAGATTGCAAGAAAACCACTAGAAGCAGAAGAAGGTACAAAATAGCCCTCAGAAAGACCCAACCCTGTTGACACCTTGATCTCAGAGTTCTGGCCTCCAGAGATATGAGACAATACATTTCTGTTGTTTAAGTCACTGTTTGGGGTTCTTTTTATGACAGACCCAAGTAACTAATAAAATCTTTAAATTTGGAAATTTTCTTCTGGGTTTTAAATTAAGAACAAAAGTCTCTAACAATTTGTATAAGTCTGATTTGTTCATCCCACCACAAGTATGTACACACACACACACACACACACACACACACACACCACACACATTTACATGACCACGCCCAAACATGGGGCTAGGTGTCTGGACTCAGCCCCATCTTGTTGGGAAGGCCCCGTAGGCCATGCTGTAATAGTAGACGTCAACAGGGATGGTGTTTTCTTACTCTCAGTCTTGAATTAGTAAAAGATGAAGAAAAAAAAAAAAAAAAGAAAGCACACTTGCGTATTCACTGGTTTAGGCCCAGTCATGATTCCTTTAAAGACGCTGCCAATAGATTTTAGTCATTCTCTGGCATAGGTTTCTCTTCAACCGCAAACACGACATAGTTGCTGAATGAGTCACCACCTTGAGTAATCTAATTCCTTGACCAGTACTTGCCTGCCGCTCACAGCACACAGGGTCTTTAGCTGTGTGTTTTGTTTTGCTCCATTCCCCGGATCTTCTTTAATACTTTCTGAAGGGCAGGGTTAAAGATTTACTATGAATCCTTAGAGGAAAATCTCGCTCACTCAGCAGCATGTGAACTGGCTAGTCATCAAGAACCAAAGCGTTAGGCTTTATTAAGCTTTCCCATACCTTGAGCTCAGCTTGATGTGTTCTTATTACTGGAGGGGAAAAAGCAGTAAATGTGAGCTAGGAAACATCCCCCCTGGAGCTGTAAGCTTTTTGCCAAGGAATCCAGGTAGAAACAAAGGGAAGGAAACAGTGGTGTGCAGGGAAGAATGGCAGTGGACAAAGAGCCCACCCATGTCCCCAGCCAGACGATATGTGTCATCAGAGTTCTGATTTCTTCAGGAGAAATGTAATAAAACTATCACCAAAGGGTTATTTCTATCAATAAGGACTAAAGCAAATAGATTTCTGAGTTTATTTTTTGCATGAGTTTGTGTGTGTGTGTGTGTGTGTGTGTGTGTGTGTGTGTTGTGTGTGTGGCTAAAAGGTATTTTCTCTATCAACATATAATAACCACAAGATTCTTTGTTCTTTAACTTGGAAATATTTTATACTTTGGGGCTGGTAAATGGAAGCATTTTGAATATTTGTAGCATTTTCTTCTAAGTACAGTTTTATTAGTGTCTACCAACTTTTGTTTTTGGCAGCGGTGGGGCCAGAGAGGTGCAGGGGGAGGGGATACCAGAGATTGAGCTCAGCTGCACTCGACCACTGAACCACATACCCAACCCTATTTTGTATTTTATTTAGAGACAGGGTCTCACTGAGTTGCTTAGCACCTTGCTGCTGCTGAGGCTGGCTTTGAATTTGTGATCTCCTGTCTCAGCCTACCAAACCTCTGGGATGACAGGCGTGCACCACTGAGCCCGGAGCCCGGCCCTACCAGTTCTTCTTGAGTTCCTTTCTCTTCTACTTCCAATCACTTTCTAATTTTTATTTTTCCAAGAATGGGTATTAAATGTTATGAAAATAGAAATGGGAAAAACTGGAAGAAAAGTCCTTTCAATTCATTTCAACTATGCTGCCCTCCTGTCATCCAACCTTACTAAATACAGGGGGAAAAAAGACAGTTCTTAAGTTTATATTCTAAGGGGGAGCGCTTCCATAGAAGCTAAAGAACTGCTTGATAGTATTATCCACAACTTAAGTTTGCATAGCAGAGTTACCACTCTCTCAAAGTCCACTTGTTCTGGTTTGGATATGAGATGTCCCCTAATAAGCTCGTGTGACAGATAATGCAAGAATGTTCACAGGAGAAATGATTAGATTACAAGAGCTGTAACCTCATCAGTGCATTGACCCTTTTGATGGATTAATAATTTGAAAGGATTACCACTTTTTACCAGAGACCAACCAGCATGGGCCATGGTTGCACCAAAACTGTGAAGAAGGTAGCAGCAGCATTACTGAAAAGTACTATGTGCACCTGAGCCACAACTTCCACACAAACCAGTTCCTGTGGGAGGAGATTGCCATTATTCTGAGCAAGAAGCTCTGGGCAAAGATAGCAGACTATGTTCTACATCGGAGGAAGCAGATTCAGTCCTCTCTGTGAGAGGTGAGATACATCTACCTCAGGCTACAGGAAGAATAGAGAGAAAGGAGTGCTAACTATCTTCCTGAGATCTCAACCCTAATCAGGTCATTGAGACAGAACATGACACTAAGGATGAAGATTTTGGACTTTGGCACTCTTTCCAATCTATAGCTCATGTAGCCTAAAATTGGGATGAATTTCAAAACATCATGTGAAGCTGTTGGAGTCTTTCTGCTATGCTTTAGTAATTTTTTAAAAGTTATATAATCAAAACAATATGTTTCTGGCATAGAAACAGTCACAGACTAATGCTCATAGACAAAAACCCAACCATGTAGAGTCAACTAATTTTCAACAAGAAGACATAACGGGAAAGGAATAGGTTTTTCAACATATTATGCTGGGAAAAGGGGATATTCACATACAAAAAAGAATGAAATTGGAACCTTATATTATACCATGCAAAAATATTGACTCAAAATGGATTGAAGACCTAAACATAAGACCCCAAACCATAGAATTCCTGAAAGAGAGCATGGGGGAAACTTCTTTGATACTGTTCTTTGCAATGATGTTTTTGATGTCAGACTAAAAGCTGAGGCAACAAAAACAGATATAAATAAATAGGATTATATTCAAATTTTTAAATGTCTGCATAACACAGGAAACAACTGACACAATGAAAAGGCAGCTTCTGGTTGGGGAGAAAAATATTTGCAAATCATATGTCTGATAAGTCATCCAAACTATATAAGGAACTCAATAGGGAAAAAAATAGCCCAACTTAAAAATGGGCAAAGTATCTGAATAGAGAATTTTACAAAGAAGACATAAAAGCAGCTGACATGTACATGAGAAAAGGTGTTCAACATCACTAATCATCAGGAAAATGCAAATCAAAACCACCAGACATCACCTCACACCTGTTAAGACAGCCATTATAAAAAAAAAAAGACAAGAAATAACAAGTGTTGGCAAAGGGATGGAGAAGATGGAGGCCTTATACACTCTTGGTGGGAATGTGAATTGGTACAGTGCAGAGCTTCCTCAAGAAATTAAAAATAGAACTACCATATGACTATATGTATATATATGCATATATATACACCTATGTATGTATCTATGTATATATACATAGATACATATATATATACATATATATATATACATATACACAGATATGTATATATACATATATATATACATACCTAAAAGAATTCTCTTCTAGATATATATTCAGAGTAAATGAAATAAGCACCTGTAGAGTTGTCTGCACTTTCATGTTCACTGCAACATCATTCACAAGAGCCAAGACATGGAAACAATATATATATATAGTATATATACACATATACAATATATATATTCACACACAATAGAATAGAATCAATAGAATAATATTCAGCCTTTATAAAAGAGATCATGTCATTTATGGCACCTTGGATAAAACTAGACAATATTATGGTTCGTGAATAAATCAGACACAGAAGGAAAAATACTACATGATACCACATGTGAAACCTTAAAAAAAAAGTAAAATACATAGAAACAGGGAGTAGAACCAATAGTTTTAGGGGCACAGAAGGGTGGGGAAAAAGTAGGTCAAAGGTACGAAGTTGTAGCTATGTAGGATTAATGTTTAGAGATCTAGTGTACATCATGAGGACTAAAGTTAATAATATTATGTTGTATATGGGGAATACACTGAGTATATTTTAGAAATTTGCACCACAAATAAAGTGAGTCAAGTGATGGATATGGAAGCCAGGTGCAGTGGTGCATGCCTGTAATCCCAGCAGCTCAAGAGGCTGAGGCAGGAGGATTGCAAGTTCAAAACTGCCTGAGCAACTTAGTGAGGCTCTGAGCAACTTAGTAAGACTCTGTCTCAAGTAAAATATAAAAAAGTGGGGGCTGGGGATTTGGCTCAGTTTTTAAGTCCCCCTGGGTTTAATCCCTGGTACCAAAACATTTTTAAAATAAATAAATAAAATGATGGATATGAAAATTTGCTTGATGTAGTAATCACTTTGCTATGCATATGTATATCAAAAATCATGTTGTACACCTTAAATATAAACAATAAAAAAGAAGTTTTCTGGCAGAGTGAACAAAGACACTTATTTGCTGTTTGACAGTAAGCAAATGTCTTAATATTTCTAAGATTTAGTTGCCCTATCAATAAAATGAGGATAATATTAGAACCTTGCCCATCAGATTACTTTTGAAGAGCAAAGAAGACAATCCAAGCAAGCACTTAACACTAATCAGTGCATAGACCTAGCCAGTCCTCAATAAATCATGGTTATCATTAGTAACATCAATGTTTGTTTCCAGCCTTTTACCAGCATGAGCAAAGGCAGACAAGCAAGGCCCTAAAGAGTCTAGGACTCTATATTATAATCCAGGCTCTTGCTCCAATGGTAGTTTAAACTCTTTACTCTGAAAACACATTTTTGGAATAGTTTCACATGTATCTTGTTTAGCAAAATTAACATCCCAGGTCCACAGCAAACATTCAGTCATTGGAAGTGAGTCACCCTCCCTTCACTCCTACTGCACTGGATTGCAGAATTGGTTGGAAATTTTTTACACCCATCCTTGCACTATGTCCAGTGAGTGAGGCTGAGCTGCCCCAAACCTAGGTATGCCTCTCCAAAGAAGAGCAAGCTCACAACTCTACTCCAATTGATAGTGACTGAACCAAATTTTGCGAACATACACAAGGTTAATCCTCTTATGTACTGACTAGGAAAAGCCCACTCAAGCCGTCAGAAAGTAAAGGAATGTAAAAAGCAGCAAAGTGTCCGACAAATTGCTGGCAATAAAGACAGGCTGGGATGACAGAGGGAAGTAACATGGGGTTTTCCTGATTGGACTGGAGTCTGAGCATAGCTTTGAAGACTGTTTAAACAAGAAAAGGAGAAGAAACACTAGCACACACCTAATCTCAAAATCTCATCAGTCTCTGGCTATGTACACCGCCTCTTAATTTAATCAGGTAACTACATTTTTCTGTGACTTAGATCATCTGAATACACACACACACACACACACACACACACACACACACACACACAGCCTGAGGTTCAGATAAATTACACATATCAACGCTCACATGAGTAGAAATGGTTTACCTATTTTCAGGTATGGTTGTGGCATCCCAGCCAGTTCCCCAGACTTGCTTTCGGAGGATGTTGAAACCCTGTGACTTTTAGAGAAGAGAGAGTCTAGGCTTAGAAGGGTGAACACAGATGGATGCATCCCGAATTGCTGGCATTGTCTTGTTTCTCAGCGCTCCAGAAGTAAATGTGTTCATCGTTCTCAAACATTTTCTGTTCTTCTGAATTCTCTCCTCTAGGAGGTTCTGGGAGGATCTGTGTTAAGATCTTAAACTTGCTATCCTGCCTGCTTTGTTTTTTCAGAGCTTAAAATTTTGAACATGTTACTTTGCTATCATATGGGGACCTCAGACATTCAGTGAACTTTCATTAAGTGCCTGCTCTCTAAGAGGCATTGTATGGGGCAGAGTGGCTGATCCTGCAAACCTCTATTCAGCTGCAAACAATGTTGAAGTCCATCTATGTACCATGCACTGAAGATGTTAATTTGAATATCTTTGAGCTCCAATTTATGGACAAGCTAGATATGTGGACATGCAAATGGAATTGCAACACATTGTGGAAGTGCAAAGTAACCATTAGATCTATGCTCCGCCCTCCCCACACACACCTTGTTTGACCCCTCCAGTAGAAATGCCTGGACACATGTGATGGCACTACTGGAACCTCTTGGAGAAGATAGAGGGTCACAGGATCCCAGCACCAGTGTAGCATCACCCAGAGCAGAGTTCCTTCCACAGAAGAAAAACAGTCTAAACAAGACAGTGCATCTTCCTGAAACCCCTTCAAGGCTCGCTTTTTTGTCTATATGTTTCTCTTAAGAACTTTGAAATTTGCCAGATGGGGTGGTGCATGACTGTAATCCCAGTAGCTTGGGAGGCTGAGACAGGAGGATCATAAGTTCAAGGCCAGCCTCAGCAACTTAGTGAGGCCCTAAGCAACTTAGTGAGACCCTGTCTCAAAATAAAAAATAAAAATAAAAAGGGATGGGAATGTTGCTCAGTGATTAAAGCCACTCTGGATTTAATCCCTGGTTGAAAGAAAGAAAGAAAGAAAGAAAGAAAGAAAGAAAGAAAGAAAGAAAGAAAGGAAGGAAGGAAGGAAGGAAAAGAAAAGGAAAGGAAAGGAAAGGAAAGGAAAGGAAAGGAAAGGAAAGGAAAGGAAAGGAAAGGAAAGGAAAGGAAAGGAAAGGAAAGGAAAGGAAAGAAAAACTATAGAATTTTCCTGTGGCTCTGGAAAGAAAGGCCTTTCCCTGAGATCTCTCATGCATCTCTTAATTTTCATGCTCACCTAGTTTTTCTTTCATTCCCTCATATGTCTTGGTGTCTGTGACTTTCCCTCTCTTCCATTGCTCCTATACTCCTGTCTCCTTGTCTTGTTGGGCCTTCTCTAAATGATGTCTTGTAAACTGTCACCTCCCTGGAATATACTAAAGTACTTGTTTTGCAGTGTGGATAACTCTGCTGTGTTACAACATTTGAAGCATTTGACACATTTACATATAGTATTTTTAAGTGTAAGCAAAAATTTATACTTAAAATATATTTCCAATTAAGCAGTGATTTAAAGAAAACTCAAGAAAAGCCTTTATCTCTTTGTTTTTTGTCTGTTTGTTTTGAGACAGGGTCTCACTGTGTTGCCCAGGCTGGCCTTGAACTCCTGGGCTCAAGTGATCATCAAGCCTCAGATTCTCAAGTAGCTGGGACTCCAGACACCCACCCTGGCACTGGCTTAAGCCGTTACCTCTTTACACTCATGACTCTGACCCAAATGAAAGTATGAAGAAAAGAAAATCATATAGTTGTGAGCACTCACTGTCCCCAAATGTCTACATTTCTGGAAAAATCAAGAAATGGAGAACTATTCAGGACTCAAGCAAGTCAAAAGTGTGCATCACTTTTTGTGACATCCCCCTTGGGTGCTGTGGCTTTGGGGTGCCTCTGTCTTTGAGTGAGACAAGAATGCCATTGTTTTTTCTTTAACCACAATTCTGGGAATGAAGAATAGCAATGCTCTTTAGATTTGCATCTTGGTATAATCTCTTTATTGAAGGCCTACATTTCCAAAGGCCTCAATTTGCAATGTGGATCTTGGAGAGGCTTGCCTAGTAATCAGGAAGAGACAGAGGCAATAGGAGAAGAGGCTGTGTTGTGTGCCCTGCATGTGCTCCGACCTGGAGTCCAAGGCCAGGTCAGGAGTCTTCCTCTGCACAGAGCTGGCTGGGAGGCTGTGCTGGGGCTCTGGGGTTGAGGGTATGACCACAGATGCTGGAACCTGATAGGCTGCTGGTGAACCTTGGCTCCATCTCTTCCTAATGTGACTTGAGCCAGCTACCTATCTTCTCTGGGCCTCAGTTTTCCCACAATGAAATGGGTGAAACAATACAAGCTCTCTTATGGGGTTCTTGTGGAAGCTAAGTCAGTTCTTATACAGTTCTTAGAGCTGCATTTGGGCAGGTAGTAAAAACTTGAGTGTATATTTATTATTATGATTCCCAAGACTCCACAGGAAATCTAGTTAATGGCAGAATGATCTTTTTCTGCATATAAACCATGAAACACTAGAATTTAATATGCATGTAATCCCAGATCCCGGCAACATATTTTTTTTAAAAGACACTGCTTTATCTTAAAACTGTCTTTGATTAACACAACGGAGGTAGAAGACACTACTGAGCCATTTCAAGGAAGAAAAGAGTTGACCCAACTGTAATAGGGTTGTGACATTGCCTTCTTGATATGTCCTTTCAGGCCTTGGGTGTTCATGAGCTTGGCAAAATGGTCCCTTTGAGACAAACAGACTTTCTCCCCAGATTCCTGGGTTCAGAGAAACCCACAGTTCACCAAGGCAGTTTGCTCAACTCTAATTAGGAACCTGATTGCTGGTTGGCCTTGCACAAAGGACTTTTAATTAGGGCTGAGAACGCTTAGAAAAATCCACTTGGCAAGCCGACTCCCTCCCTCTATCTCTTTTTTAACATCTTGCCAAGATCATAAGGAAAGGGAGAGCTTAATTACAGTTGGTGTATATATCTTTAAGAAAAAAAATACATTAAGTGCTTTAAAATAGGCTCTCTTGGCTCTGTGATCACAAGGATTTTACTCACTTCTTATCCCTGATTGGTCTCATTCTCAGTTACAGATGAATCAGACACATTTTGAGCAGCTTTAAGATTTGCTTTTCATCTGAAGCCAAGTAGGCAAATGGCAGTGAATTCACAAGCTTTTCCAAATGATCTCATAGGTTCCTCTGGCTCCACTTTGGGGGCCGTTTGCACTCCGAGATGCTGTTATCTTAAACACTCCGGGCCTGCTGGTGTCCAAAGAGAGGCCGCAGTGTAGGGCAAGACAAGGCGCTCCACTTTCTAGACGGCAAGTTTGAGCCTTTATAATGTGCATATGACAGCTGTGAATTAAAGAGAGAGAGAGAGAGTGAGAGAGAGAGAGAGAGAGAGAGAGAGAGAGAGAGAGAGAGAGAATACATAGAGCACATTGAAAAAGATTGAGCCGAGAAGGTGAGCCTGGAGGAGGGTGGCGGTGGGAACAGAGCCTTGGGATGAATGCTGCCCCTGGGTCCCTCCTGAGAGTATCCTCATCTCTCAAGACATTGGCTACCCTCTCATTAAGTCTCCCAGCCTGACAACAGGTGACCTAAGTTCCCCATCAATCCGTTTGAACCTGACCCTGGCAGCCAGTGACTTTGTAATTATTTATATGAAATATTTGATAGTACATGTAGCAGCTGAACACAGAGTAATGTATGCTCAGGGCTGATCTGGGAAGCTCAGATCAGACACTCAGATGCATGAGATTTTCCAATAGAAGTTTGCTTTGTACCTCTCCTTTAGTCTCTGCCTTTTTTCTCAAGTCTTTGTGTCTCAATGCTAAGGATCCCTTTCATCTAATCTCAGGAAGCTTCAGCTCTGTTATTGAATTACATTTCTTCACTTACTATTTATGTTTGATGCAAAAATAAGTAACTGGGTAGAACCAGAAGATGCTGTCACTTACTTCAGAAAGGGATATGTCGATCATTCTTGAGCCCCATCCAGCTCTTTCACACTTTTTAAACGTGATGCTTCTGTGCAGACTCTTGAGTTTGGCTCTCTGGAATTATCTTAAAATGCAGGCGTATACCTTCCTGTGGAGCCTGAGCATCTCATGGTCAATGGGAATTTTAAAGTCCTCCGCCTCTTGACTTAGGGCAACTGGGTAAGGGGTGGAGGAACCAGGCTGTCTTGAAATTATTTCCCTCCACCTGGAACCATCTGACAGCAACACAAGGCTTCCTTCTGCAAACTTCTTTCTACCTCTGAATCTGTAGTAGCAGCCATAACAAATACATTTAATTATTTTATGGTGAATGTCATGAGCTAAAAGCCCTTTAATAGCAAAGAAAATATTGGAGGGAGAACAGCTTTCTAATGCAAACCAGGTGAATTTCCAAGATATTTGGCTGATTTATTACACCATGTGTATGCTTCTCCTTTACATTGTTTTTACCCTGTCTTAAGAGAAATTGGACATCTATTTATCACCATTATGTTCTTCATGCTATTAAAAATAATCAAGTTTATAAGTTACCTTCTCTTCCAACTGCCAGGAACACTCCCCAGAATTTAACACTAGCTCTTCTGATGAGCTGGAGAGGGAAATATCATTAACCTTGCTTTACAGATGGAGAAATCTGAAGCCCAGTGAGACTGTTTTGCCTAAAGGTGAAAGTGTTGTTTTAATCCTAGACTTTTATTTTTATCTCTTTAAATTTCTTCCTGAGGGTGGTAATGAGCACGGAGGATGCATCAGGACTAAACCCTGTCTGAAGACTTGTTTATAAAATTATTTCAATAAAATCCACAATCAGATTGGCTGGGGTGGGTCTCCAAACCAAGTGGCTTCCCTAATGAGCACACTCATCAGGACACACACACTCGTTACTGGCTGGCTTCTCCCACACTTTGTCAAGGCAGGTGGTGAGACTGGTAGAAATTTATTAGTAATAAAGACCAAAGCTCTAGCAGCTTTAATTCTAGGATCTGGTTTCTTTCTCATTTATTTCGTTTTTTACAAAGTTAGATTGGGAAGTGTTTGCAGAGCAGCTAATGGTGCGACTTCAGAGAGGGATGACTTTGGCACATCCTGCTCATTAGCTCCAAGGCCACTCGAAGCTGACTGTCTTCATCTAGAGGCTGTCTCCTAATTTCTCTTTCTTGTATTTGTGCTTCTTGGGCCTCTGATTTTTTCCTGCTTCCCTGCTTCAACTCATACACATAACTGACTCACACAAAACACTGAATTTCGAAAGAAAAAGGGAATCCAGGAGGGGATTGTTATGTTTCAGCACTCAGAGCTTCTGGATACTCCTGGGACTCAATGCCACCATAGAAAACTAGGTGCTGTGTGTAACACAGTATTTTGGCTATTTACAATCAGACAGCACCCCTGGATACCTGAAGCCAAACTGCAGCCACTATACAGTTGTCAAAAGGCTCCCTTACTCAAAGGTGAGAAAGTGCTTCTTGGTCTTAAACATTCAACATTGTGTGTACACATGTGGACATGCACACATACACACAAACACACACACACACACCCTGACCCAAGTTGGTTCACTTGCCCCTCTGCCTCCACCAAAAGGGAAGAAAGCAAAACAGGAGGCTCCTCCATCAGCCTGGTCTAATGGAAGCCAAGCTGGTCAGGACTGGTATACATACTTTCTATCTCCTATGTGAAAACGACGTTTGACATCTGTAGAGACAGATGTAATCCCATTCTCATTATTTTAAAAAACATTTACAGTTTTCCAATAAAATTTCTGATTTGAAAATGACAAAGCAATATATGTTATTGGTCAAAAATTTAGAAAAAGGAAAACAAAAAATTTTGAGGAGAAAATATAAAGGAAACAATATTTTCCTTCTGATTTTTTTTCACTTAGCAAAGGATTTTTAAGTTTATCCATATTTTAGCATGTTAAAAAAACATGTATCCATATTTTATTCATTTTGTATTGCTGAATACAATACTTTATTGTCGATATATTGCATTTTCTTTACCTTTACAAGTGACGACATTTGGATGGTTCCAGTTTGGGGTCATTATGAATAATGCTACTATAATGGTACTATAATAAGTAGTATAATATGTTAAATTTGCAGATATATCTTGTGCGGATATGTTTTCAATACTCTTTAGATTCCTAGGAATGGAATTGTGGGGTCCTCTAGTTTTAAAGTCCATCAACAGAAATGCCAAATAGATAAACAAAATTTGGTAGATTTCGAACTCATTTCTTTTCTTGAATGGTTTACAAAACATAGAAATCATAATTCCTGAAACTTTAAAGAATTCAGTAAGCCACCTGAACTTTGAAAGGAGACTTTAATGATTTTGTTAATTCCTTCTGAAAGTTATCCGTCTTTTCATATATGTAATCAATTTAATCAGTTTTAGAAACTTCTGCCAGAAAACCATCCATTTCATCAACATTTTCATAGTCCTTTTCTTGTTGCTGATTATTAGTTTATTTTTCTCTTTTCCTGGACTTACCTGTTGAAAAGTATTTCCATTTTTTTAGCCTTCAAAAACATGTAAAACATTTGGATATATCAATTATACTTTACTTTCTCATTCATAAATTATTGCATTTACCTTTCTTTGTAAACTTATTTAGATTTATTTTATTCTTCTGTTCATCATTTTTTAGTCACATGCTTATCATGTATTTGTTCATTTTCATTATCTTTGATTTAATACTGAGAGCATATGGCTCCCTCAGCATACATCTTTGTACTTATCTGGCTACATTCCATGAATACTTATAAATAATATGCTGATTTTTTAGGACCTGGGATTGTGGCTCAGTGGTAGAGTGCTTGCCTTGCATGTGTGAGACACTGGGTTCGATCCTCAGCACCACATAAAAATAAATCAATAAAATAAAGGTATTTGTCCATTTGCAACTTAAAAATTTTTTAAATGCTGATTTTTATTACTCTCTAAATAGCTTACAATTATAGTTTTATTATTCTTTTTGATGCAATCATTGTAAAGAATGTTTTTTAAAAATTTCCTAGTAGTCAAGGGTTTAGACTTTTCAGTTTTTGCTTAGACTATTTTTTGATTTGCTGACTTATTTATTGCTATAAATCCAAATGGCCTGTCTCTTTTTGTTTGTTGTTCTTTGTAGATATACATGAGAATAGAGTGTATTTTGACATATTATTCACACAGAGTATAACTTATTTTAATTGATATCCTCTTCTTGTGGTTACATGATGTGGAGTTACCCTGATTGTGCACTCATATGCAAGGATAGGAAAGTTATGTCCAATTAATTAGACTTTTATAATTTTGTTCAGGTTTAATTGCAATTTGAACAAAAGCTTTATTTGTGACTTAATATATTATTCATTTTGCTAAGAATTTTGGATAATACTTCACAAAGCCTTATTCTTTGTTGTTGCTAGGGAACAAAATTCAATATTTGCCTATTAATCAACTTTAATAATTATAGTATTTCAAATCTTGGTGTCTTTTTCCTCTCTGTTGATTGTCAAAGTCTGATGCTTAGGTCTCTTATAACAATTGTTGTTCTGTTGAGTTCTCTTTTTGTGTCAATTTTTGTTTTTTATACTTAATCCTGTGCTTTTTATACTGTTACACCTTCCCTCTGCATTGCTCCTTCCATCAACATAAAATACCATAAATGGTCCTTTATTCCAAGTGTTGCCTTATGACAAATCCTACTTGGTCTAATTCTTAGTGCTGCTCTTCTTTTCCTTTATTGCACTTACTTTAAAATATTTGGCCATCACTTGATTCTTTTAACCACTTATAATTAATTTGTTTGTATTTTTCCTAATTTCAAATTGAATTCTCGTTCGCAGCAGAAATTCCGGCAACTATTGAAAAGCAAACACATACAAAATCATCCAGTACCCAGTACCCAGGCTTTTGTCCTTTATTTTCCTCATCTTTTTTTTTTTAAAAATTCTTTCATATATTCAAAGAAAGCCAAAAGAGCCTACATCAGATCACAGACCAATTAAATCAGAAACTGTATTATTCCACAGGCCAGAGCAGACAGAGGCAAAGTCATCAAGAAACAGCTCTTGTTTCTGTTTCATTTCTTGAAATCCAAAAAAGCAAATCACATTCCTGTCTTGTCCACTATGGGAGTTCAGAAATAAAAGCATTAGATTGCCAGGAATTCAAAGTGAAAATGACTCAAATCTGCTGTGGTCTTGAGGAGAAGCTGGGGTGGCTCCCTTGTGTCAGGGCTTCAGACAGGGCTAATGCAGCTGCTGCCACTGAGAAACAACCCAGCTCCAGAGGCCTGGGGTGTGGGGAGTATGTGTGTGATGATGTGTATGTGTGGCGGGGTAGGGGGATTGTGTATAGTGATATGTGTATGGGGTAATGTGTGTGTTGATGTGTGTGTGCCATGATATATATGGTGATGTGTATGTGTGTGTGGTGAACTGTGTGTGTGGTGAATTGTGTGTGTGGTAACGTGTATGCATGGTGGTGTATGTGGTAATATGTATGGGGTAATGTGTGTAATGATGTGTATGGTGATGTGTGTGTGTGAATGTGCATATGTGCATGGTGATTTGCATGTGTGGTGATTGTGTGTAGTGATTGTGCATGTGTGTTCAGGGGGCATGTGTAGGAGGTGAGCCATGAGGTCCCAGCAGCAGAGAGGGTTTGGCTGCAGCCCAGGGGTCCCGCTGTGGGCGAGCACACAGTCAACACAGCTGAATCAGTTTCCTCCCAGACATTCCTGGAGGTTGGAGAAATGCTAGGTCAGACAGCTGCCTCCAGTCACGTTCTGGCTGAAAACTAAGGTCCAGATCTTGGACAAAAATGTATCCTGTGTCAAGGAATCTGAAAATAGGCACTCCAAGGAAAGGTTAAAGGGATCGAATGCTTTCAAAATAAAAGAAAGCATAAGTGGCTACTTAATTACTACCATCAAAGCCACGGTCATCTTACAGGGGAGTTGCTTGAAGGTTTTCTACTTTCTCTGGAAGACAGAAAGGGTGAACTGTGATGTTTTAAAATAAAGGAAAGATCAAGGAGAGTTTCTCAACCCCCAGATTTATATAACCTGGAGCAGTCTGCTATCAAATTTCCATCCCCAGTTATCTCTGAAGAGAGACAACCAGCCATCCAGAGGTTCACAATCCTGTTAATAGCCAGGCACAGGCACAGGTGTCTGGGTTTGGCAGACCTGGGCAACAGCTCTGCACCACCTTGGAAAGGCTACTCGGCCTCCTCACCCTTATTGCCTTTGTTTGTAACACTGACATAATAACATGTGTATCAAAAGTTTTTCTTGCATTAAATCATAGATCAACGTATATAAATCTCCTAGCTTAGTTCCTGGTACATAGTAGGTATTCAACAAATGTTATCTTCCTACCCTTTGCAACTATGGTTTGATAAGCAGTTGATCCTGTGTGTTTCGTATTAAAGAGAATACTAACTCAATTCCACTCATGAAAGATCTAATGAGCACCTGCTTTATGTAAGACACTAGCATGGACATTTGGTATCTCTTGACTCCACAGCATCCTTGTCACCCTACTTTTTGTGCATCTCCAGGTTTTATGTGAGGGTGCACCCAAACCTTTTCTCTCTCTTAGTGTGGTTTTGGTGGAGCTTACTGGGTGAAAAATGATCCAGGCATTGCTAATGAAATCATCTGAGTACTTTGTTAAGAGAGATTGAAGCTATTTAAAGCAGCTCAATTCACAATAGCTTATATATGGGACCAACCTAGGTGCCCTTCAACAGATGAATGGATAAAGAAAATGTGAGATATATACACACACACACACACACACACACACACACACACACATATACATACATACATAAGGGAACATTACTCAGCCATAGAAAAGAATGACTTTATGACATTTGCTGGAAAATGGATGGATCTGGAAACTCTTGAGTGAAAGAAGCCAATCCCAAAAAACCAAAGGTCGAATATTCTCTCTGATATGTGTATGCTAACACACAACAAGGTGAGGGGAAGAATAGAAATTCAGTAGATTAGACAAAGGAGAATGAAGGGAAGGGGTACAGGAACAGAAAAGACAGTAGAGTGAATCTGACTTAACTTTCCTATGTTCATTTTGAATACCATACAGTGAATCTCCATATCATGTACAAACACAAGACAGGGATCTTAATTAGAATAAGATATATTCCATGTTTGTATAAATATGTCAAAACATACTCTACTGTCATGTATAACTAAAAAGAAAATAATAATAATAATAATAATAATAATAATAATAATAATAACAACAACAAAAGAGATTGGTTCAGGAATGGAAGCACAACCCAGTCAGAGCCAAGACCACTTGCTGGAGTCCCCTGGGGGCTCATCTTCTTAAGCAGGCCTCAGTCCAGAAGGCCAGAGCTACAGAAGCCATGTTGCTTCCTCAAGAGCCTGAGAATGAAGATATAGAGGAGAGTGGAACTGAGTTTAGAAATAAGGAGAAGCCTACTTAATCCTTGGACTTTTCACTTATGTGACCCAATAAATTCCACTATTTTATTTAAGCCAGTTTGAGTTGCATTTTCTGTTGAGAAGAGTGCAAATTGGTATAGGCTGTGAAAGTATTACAAAAATAACTAAGTCAAAAAACTTTTCAG
The DNA here is from genome assembly GCF_964194105.1 of Spermophilus citellus. Lineage (NCBI taxonomy): Eukaryota > Metazoa > Chordata > Mammalia > Rodentia > Sciuridae > Spermophilus > Spermophilus citellus. Next base: position 99,277,939 of record NC_138186.1, on the reverse strand, counting down.
TGATAAATATGAGTTTACAAGAAAAACAACAGTGCAGAGCAAAATATTTATTATATACGATTTATCTAGCATCTACCAAATGTTGGACATTTGAGCAGTTCTTTTCACACATTGTTTTATTTAATCTTACAACAGCTATTTTTATGGAAATAGCAGCATTTGACTTTAATCTTAAGAGATGGGTAGAAATTGAACAAGTGCAAGAAGAGAGTAAAGAAGGTAAGCGGAAGAGGAAACAAATGGAGGTGGGAAAACACAAGGACAGTTTGGAAAATAGCGGGCATTCCAATTAATTAAGGTATAGGGGACATGAAGGATAGTGGTGAGCATGAGTCTGGAGAGGCAGGTTGAGACCAGCTCACTGGGAGTTTGGAATGCCAACCATGAGGTTTTCTATGCAAAGAAATAAGAGACCTAAAATCTACTCTCACATGGTTCAGATTTATCTGCAGAAAATATTCTTATAATGCAAAAAAGTGAAAGCTTTTTTCCCCCCAAAAGAAGTATTTGTGAACAGGAGGGAAATTATTAATGTATAAGCATTAAAAACTTTTGCCTGTCTCTAATCTTCATGGAATAACTCTTTTGGGTTAGTAGACAGATGACCTCAATTGTGTAGAGTCAAGATAACGGGAAAACAAAGTAAAAACGTTAAAGCCCTGAGAAGGTGAGTCGATCTATATAAAGGGTTTAGGTGTCAGGCAAGAAAGAGAGACAGGAAGGCTGAGTGCCAAAGTTGAGGGATTGGAAATTGATGAGGAAAGAGGGGAAAATTCTTAGGGAGCTCTTGTCATCCATGTAACGAGAGTTCAGAGTGACAGGGAAAAGATGGTGTTAGAATGTCACGTCACGCACTTTCTTGGAAGAAAAAACAAAGACTTGAGGCCCATCTTTGCAGTTGCTTTTCCACATCCAGGTTGCAGGCACTGGGATTTGTTTCCAAAGGAGGAAGAACTTGAAGTGAAACTCACAGAAGAGCACAATTTGCTGAAATCCTGACATATGCTACAAGATGGATCAAACTTAAAACATTACACTATGGACAGATACTGCATGATTTCACTCATGCAAGGAGCCTGGAATTGGCAAATTCATAGATGCTGGAAGGATGACAGAGGTTACCATCCGGGAAAAGTAGTGCAGTGGAGAGGTATTGTTTAATGAGTACAGAGTTCCTGTTTGGCATGATGAAAAAGTTCTGGAAATGGATAGCAGAGATGGTTGCACAACATTGTGAATGTACTTAACACAATGGAATCGAATCCTTGGAAATTGTTAAAATAACTTTTATGATGTGTACGTTTTACCACAATTTTTAAACTATACATGATGTAAGGTTATTGATGCTGAAGTAGGGAGTGAGGTTTGGCCAATGGTCCCCATAGACAAGACTTAATCAGAAGGGAGGGCTGTCCAAATGTTGTTCTAAGAAGACTGATCAATAGCCATGAGGTAGAGAAGCTTGGATGAATGCCAAGCACTAGACCAGGGTGTGAACTTTCAAAACAGAGAGATCAGGTTAACTCTAAGAGCCAGACAAAGGATGAATCAGGGGAATTGGATGAAGAGAAAAGGATTGGAGAAGCCAAGCAGTTTACAAGATTTCCACTTGTTTGGAGTATAGGGGACTTGCAAAATATTTGCTATAGTGCTTTCACTTTTTTAAAAAAATAAGCCAAGTAGTTTTTTATTAATATTATCTAACATTGCCATTCCCAGCTGCTGCCGTAAATAAAAACAATCAGCCTCAAAGTCTATATAGATTGTCTATCTCAGTCAATAAACAGTCTTCTACCATCTGCAAAAAAAGTGGCTAGTCATGACCAGGCAAAGTGACTGTCTTTCTGAATGGAAAAACACTTTGTGTTTTGATCTTGACCAACAATGTTACTGAATGCAACTCTGAGGTCTGTCAATAAACTTTTTTTTTTTTTGGTACTTCAGTGTTTTCTATTGCATCACTATATGCTTTGACAAAGAGGCAAATGTCAAACTCTCAGCTGATCAATATAAAAGCCAATTTTCAACTTGTTTTTCAGGATCTTCCAAGTCTCACTTATGTTTTCATAACCCAGTTCTTCCAAAAGTAGTTTTAAATTTCAGCTTACTTTTTAATCATTATACAACATCTAAAGCCAAAGTATATACTCACATCAGATCTGAAATTTCTACAGGCTCAAAAATAGTTTGTTCCTATTCAATATGGAGCAAATTGTTATTATCCAAGAAGACCTGGTACCTCTTAACCACAAATGAAGTCAAAGCAGTTAACCACCCACTGTCACAGGGCTCCAGAGCAGACGTAAAAGGAGGAGGGTTTATTTCAACAATGAGAAGAGAGGTCTGACACCAGAGAGGGTCACTGCTGAAGTCTTCCATATTAGGTGCCACAATGAGGCTCTGAGCATTTGATCAAAAGCAGAAGAGGGAAGATGATACAGGTGGTTGGAGCAAGGGAGGAATGAGGTTTACTGAATACTGACTTTGCCTCCCACAACCTGTGAGTTACAGAAGGGGGATCCTCACCAGGCTGAACAGATTAGATAATCACTCAGACAGCTAAAACGAGTGATACTCCTACCCAAGGCATCTGCCTGCATCTAATGACCTATGCGGAATTAGGGGTTTTATAGGAGAAATACTTGTACTTTATTCACTTCAGGCATACACAGATAAGTAAATTCATTCCACAAATAGTTACTGAGTGTTTCCTGTTGTGCCAGGCACCATAGAAAATGCTAGAGATAGAGCTGTGAAGTTGATAGTCCTGCCCTTAAGGAGATTACAATCTTAGTGAAGAAGACAACAATAAATAGATAACAAAAAAGCAAAGTGAATTAGTGATTGAGATAAAAATGAGGCAGGAAAAACAGAAAAGAGCAAGAAAGTAAAGACAAGCTCTAGAGGGCTTCTTCAGATATAGTGTTGAAGGATGGCCTTAGAAGGGATGACATCAGAGTTCATTGAAGATGAGAAAGAGCCAGTCAGTCAAGCCTAGAGGGTGAGCATCCCAGAGGAACTCAGGTGCAAACACCTGAGGACACACATTCAAGGTAAAGAACAGAAGGTGGAATAGCTGGAGGTGATAACTATGAAGTAAGATGGGTATGCAGAGTGACAGGAGCTAGAATTCCTAAGGCCTTATATTTATGGAGAAGGGTTGTCAAAAGTCACTGAAATTTCATATGGAAGAGGTACATGATTTGATTGATTAAAAGATCTTTGTGACTTCTGTGCGGAGAATGGAGGTAAAAGCAGCTTAGTGAGGAAACCACAGTGATATTCCAGGTAAGTGAGGATGATGGCTCAAACCAGGAAGATGGTTCTCAAAGTGGAGTCACTGTACCACCACCACCAACATCACCCAGCATCTTGTTAGAAATGCAAATTTTGAAATCCTCCTCTAGACTTACTGAATCAGAAACTCCAAGGGTGAGAACCAATGATACGTGTTTGAGCAACTCCTCTAGGTGTTCTCACCCACACTGAATCTTCAGAACCTCGAGATTCATGGTGTAGAAATAGAGAAGGAAAGAAGAAAGCTGTAACAGAAGTACATTTCACTTATTGTTGTTTGTCTTCATAACAGCTGCCATCCTGACTGGAGTGAGATGGTATCTTAGAGTAGTTTTGATTTGTATTTCTCTGATTGCTAGAGATGATGAACATTTTTTCATATATTTGTTGATTGATTGTATATCCTCTTCTGAGAAGTGTCCATTCAGGTCCTTGGCCCATTTACTGATTGGGTTATTTGTTTTTTTGGTGTTTAGCTTTTTGAGTTCTTCATATACCCTAGTGATTAGTGGTCTATCTGATGTGTGAGGGGTAAAGATTTGCTCCCAGGATGTAGGCTCTCTGTTCACCTCACAGATTGTTTCTTTTCCTGGGACAGCGTTGTTTCTTAGAAGTAGTTATAAGGGGATAGTAGAGGATAGGAAAGGTAGCAGAATACAACAGTCACTAATATGGCAGTATGTAAAAATGTGATGTGTAACCGATGTGATTCTGCAATCTGTATTTGGGGTAAAAATGGGAGTTCATAACCCAATTGATTCTAATCTATGAAATATGATTTGTCATGAGCTTTGTAATGTTGTGAACATCCAATAAAAAATAAGAAGTAGTTATAAGACATGAATTGGTGTGAACATACTTTATATCCAAAGATATGAAAAATTGTGCTCTATATGTGTAATAAGAATCGTAATGCATTCTGCTGTCGTGTATTTAAAAAATAAAATCAATTAAAAAAAGAAGTACATTTCATAGGGTGGAATTTGGTAATGTGTTGAATATGAAGTGTAAGCTCACAGGGCCACTTTTAAAGCTACACTTGTGGATTCCTGCTTAACCAGCTAAAAGAGAAAGGGGATAACTCAGAACAACTCTGAAATATGAGGAAGAAGCATGATAGAAATTTGCCCCGGCTCCCAAGTATGGAAGCCCTCTTCCTAATGCAGGCTATCACCTGGTATGTAGGTCCTAGTGGGAAACAGTCCACAACCCTCTATAAAAGTTCAAGGAGGATTGATTACCCTGCATACTGCATACTTAATAATTTAACTCATTGTAACCCAGGGCTTGGGAACATGACCTAGGATCAACCAATTAGGTGCCCCACTTGACCTTTTTGCTCTTGAAAGGAGCTGATTCATGGCTATGACAATGGAGTTCAGGGCTCTTTGGGAAGGATGGACACCATGAATGTGGTTGTTATTTTCCCATCCTTCCAATCCATGCATGAGCACCATGGTAGGCCTGTAATAAGCTCCTTTTCTGCCCAAGTTAACTAGAGTTTTCATCCAAGATCCTGACCCCATAGACTGTATGTACCCAGGAGCTCAGGGCTCTTAATATCTGGGTACTCATTTTAATGCAGCAGCATTCGTACTCACAGGCTGCATACCCAGAGACATTTAGTGGCTAAAGGCAATGGCTTCAGGCAGCAGCTTCTCTGGACAGTGTCTCTGTGTGAAGACATGGTCAACAGGCAGCTGAAACTTTAAATAACACTAATTCCATTTTCTTTCTAATGCCCTTTGACAACATCACCTCATCTTCCAGCCTACTGCCTCATCTTTCTGTTCTGTAAGGTTCTCCCAATGATTTCTGGCCTCTTCCACCCTAGGGGATCATCCTAGAGTACTGTTCTGGTCATATCATGCCCTGATCAAATGTCATTCAGAAAGTGTTCAGAATCAAATCTAGATAATTCAGTTTGGTATTAAAGGTCCTTCAAAATTTTCTTTTTATCTATTTTCTAACTTACCTTCTTATACTTTCCAACATACACCAACACTTATGCTTAAAATAGGTTGGCCTATTCATTTGTGTCTTGCATTCTCATTCTCCTCTCCTCCTCCCCCTTTTCCCTCAAATCCTTCCTACCCCTCAAGAGCCACTTCCTTCCTCACCTCTCTTGGGAAATCCCCCTTGAGCTTTCTTACCCACAAGGATCTCTCCCTCTTGTGAGCCATCTAAACTTTTAAAACCCTTAATGTCTTTGCCAATCATCTGGTGCTCATCACACACTGCCTTGTGTGACTCGTTTTTTTCCCTTGGGCTTGTGCATTATCACATCAATCAGATCAAAAACCATTTAGGGCAGATGCCACACTCTATATAGTGATTCATTGCTATGATTTCCTGCCCTCTTCTGTATCCCAGATCATGGAGAATGATACAGAACAGGATGGAAACATATAAAAGCAAGAATACAATGAACAAGTTTCATTGCCTGCCCATCCATGCCCCCTTCCAGAGAATCTAGACTGCACAGGTTACCTGGAGGGTACTCCCCTCCCTGCTTCATGACCTTGCTTTCCCTCTCCTGCAACCCTGACTACTTGCAAGGTTATATATTTGACCCATGCCTGTCTCCAGAGTGCTTTTCTGTTGTGAGGCAACACAGGATCTGGACCAGTCTCTTGCAAATGAAAACTTGCCCTAAGAGACCCAGAGACTCTTGTCAATTGGTGGTGATTTCAATATTATAATTTCTAAAACTTGGAAATTATAATATTGAGGCAGACTGGCAGCTATGAAATGAGCAAGATAAGTATATAGAGGAAGCTGGGTTAGGAGAAAGGACAGTGGAGGAGATTTTCAGAGGCAGAGATCTCTGCAGCTCTAGGAGGTGGGAAGAATGGCTTAGCTTCTTGGTGGCTTCACTAATCAGGGTCTGGTTATATGGCCTGTCCAAAAGATTGTCCTTTAACATAAAGTAAATTGGAGCTAGCTTCAATGGTGTTTTGTTGCCGTCAAAGGAATCCTGACTAGAAAAGAGGCACCACTAGCTGATGGTAATTCTCTCCTCCATTTTTTTTCATTACAATCCTTATTACACATATAGAGCACTATTTTTCGTATCTCTGTACCTACAGTATGTTCACGCCAACTTATGCCATTATAAATGTACTCTTTTTTGCATTACAATTGTTAATACACATATATACCACAATTTTTCATATCTCTGTTTGCATATAAGGTATGTTGGCCCCAAATTCAAATCTTCATACATGTAATACATGTATTTTTGGGAGAAGTACAAAGAATAATCTCCTCCATTCTTTGTACTTCTCCCAGGCAGGGCTCCTAAGAGGTCCTGCCCCTTCCCTTCTCCTAAGACTGTCACAGCAAAGCATGACTACTATATTCCTAGAGTGAAGAACCAAGAATCAATTGCTCAAATGCTGTCAAAAAGTGACATCCAAGTTTGAGTGACAATGATGTCTCTGGTCCTGTCTCTATCCACTTTTCTATTTTTAGTTCTGCTCCTGCTCTCTGAAAATTATAATACTTAAGCAATTTCCAGGAGTTATTTAACAAGTACCTCTCCCTTCTTTGAAGATGATTCTTTGATCCTGAGCTTACATCCTTCAATGAGTGACAGGGACTTTAGAATGTGCCATTTTACTAAATACCAAAAGAGACTTTGAATGAAGGGGTTGAGCCCATTGGTTGATTATAGAAACTGGAGCTTTTCAGAAGAAATTTCCCTTAGTCCAGTGTCATCACCAAGTTACTCTCTATCTATAAAATATAGCTAACATAGCCAGGCTTTCTCAAGGATACTGGGATATAAATCAACCTAATGGGTGGGAAATGCTTTGTAAATAAATTACAACTAGTATTATTATTGTCAATGCCTATTTGTCTTCAGGTATGTTATTTAAGGTGTAAATGTAACATACAAAGAAGAACTATCCAACACTCAGAGCTGTATAAGGATGGAGGGAGCTACTGTAGGTCTTCTAGTAAATGACAGCTAACTATTTGAAAAGCACTTGTGTGTGTGTGTGTGTGTGTGTTTCTTTAATATTTAAATTTTATATTAAAAACAAATTATATCTCCCATTAGAAAACAATTGTAAAGGTTTTAAAACCTATATGTGAATTAGGTATTAATTAATGGTAAGCAGCTGGGGAGAAGGAGTTTAAGCAAAGAAGATAAACATCACCCTTATCCAAAGAATCTGTGAAAGTTCATATGAATCCTGCTCCAAAGTAAATCTCCATCTCCATCCTGCAGGCGTATTTGAAAACATATTGCCAGGAGCTACAGATCAGATGTCACAGAAACAGATGAGACTACAGGAACCATCCCTGTGGGAAGGTGGAGAAAGGATTAGGCAGAAGTTGGACTACATTCAGTCACACAAAAAGCCTCTGCTGATCCCAAAGGAATGTCTGAAGCTGGGTTGACCCTGCAGAGTCATTCCCAGCCAAGTAAGAAGCAGGACTTTTATTTCTCCCACATCAGTCCCTGGGTGCAGGCTCCCCAAGGAAGGGGCATGATGGTTCTCTTCAGCTAGGGGCAATTGCCAGAAGGTTCTACTCAGCTGCAAGTGTCAGCCCTCTCAGACGGGAGTGGAATTAGAGCTTCAGTTCTGAAGCAGGGGTATAGAAATCTGGGACACATGGTAGGAGTCATCACCACTAGGTCAGAGTTGCCATTGTAGTGTGTGTGTGTGTGTGTGTGCCAATGAAATAAGCAACTAAAAGGAACTCTGTGAAAAAGAGGTGTTCTTCTTAGTGCTCTTGTGGCATGTTGTCAAGGGGCAGGAACATATTCTAAACCAATTAACCAGTATTTTCATGTCAATAGAATCTGTGACCAGAAGCAGGAAAGCCTCAGAAAACACCTGCACACATATGCCAAGCCCAGCACTACACTACACCTCTGGCTCCTGAAACCACACATTGAATCCTTTATCACTGTTATTTAATTCCAAGAACAAGTTGAAAGTGTTAATCCTGTTTTTCAATCTTGCCATCTCCGTTAGCACATACACCTGAGAATTGACAGTATCATTTCAAAAAGGCCCATGCTATTGAACTAATAATTAAAGGGGTATTATCAGAAACAACTTGGAGAATTAAAAGATCAAAAATATCATATTTGAATACTTGTGACTCCTTCATTAAATGACAGGACATGCTAAAACGTATCTATGCACAATTTTAAAGGTTTTCGTGAAACTTTTATACATATTCATTTCTTGAAACATTTTAATAAAACTTTCTGAAATAATTTGGGAAAAATTGCTTTAGTTATTATTGAAACTATATATTTTTGTGTAAGTCTAAAGAAGGGCATCTGCTCTTACTAGTGAAACTCTAATTTCACTAACGACTCTTTGTCCCTTCTTGCTGACTATTTTTACCTTGGCTCAAAAATTTTAAGAATTCAAGAAGACATATTAACTTAGTGGTTAATTCAAAGATTATATTCCATGATTTTTGTTCACCTTTAATGGGCAGTGTGTCCAGGTTATATCTCCCAAGAGGATAGTCATTTGTGCTTTTCCTGGATGTTCAATACTTCTTTGCCCATTTTCTAGGATTTTTATCTCCAACCAGGGAAAATGTATATTGTCTTAGGTTAATAGCTTGACAGATTATAAACAACCATTGTTGCTTTCATTTGGACGTTCTTCAGATTTTCAAAAATGACTTTAACAAGTACTTTGGATATCCCTGGATCCTTTCCAACTTATCGCTGTCATGTTGTTGATATATCAAATTGATAGAGAAGTAAGAATTTATTTTATGCCTGAGTATGGAACTAGTCTCTCCCTGCCCCCATGAGTATAGATAGATTTCTCACCAGTGTGGAGGCTATCTAAATTACCTGCCGATAACATAGATTCCCAAGCTAGAGTGCCCAACTTCAAATTCTACCACTTAGTGGTGGAGAAATTACCACCTCTCTGCCCCAGCTTCCCCATCTACAAAATGGAAGAATCTACTCATAGAATCACTGTTCCAAGTGATTGATTTAAAAGCAGTGCCTTACATAGTCAAAAAGGAACTACTATTATTGCTGTTATTTTTTAGAATTAATTCAGTTAAAAGTAATGTCTGATCTAAAAGTTACTATATACATGATAGTGCTACTATTGCTGTGCTATTTAAAATACAATTTTTAAAATTGTTACCACTTACACAGCTAAGTTATGACATTTATTTTTAATAATAGTACAAAATTCATTATGGGGCTTAATTATTCTCCTCTGTTATAAATGAAATCACGTTCTAGATCTCACACATTGGCATTGAAAAGATGATATCCAATCTAATGAAAATATTCATCTGTTTGCTCCACCAGCATCAGAGTACCCTCTTGGAACAAGGTGTTAGGCTGGTGCTCCAGAAATTATCAAGGCTCTCTCCAGAGTTAGGGCCATCATTCCTCTCAGAGGTCCACTGAAACTAGTCCTTTGTCAAGGGCCGTGGAGGACTTTCTCATCTCACATTTATTCTTCAACAATCATTGCTAGCAAATGCCTTAAGACCATGGACATGAAGCATCCTTTTAGGTAATTGAAAGCTTTAGAAAGATACATATTACATATTAGAAAGTCAGAGGAGATTCCCAGAAAAGGATTTAGCAAATGCTATGATATTTTTCTACAAAACCATATGATGCCTCCACCAGTATCTCTTTCTAACTGGACATAATGGCTCACACTTATAATCCCAGCGATCCAGGGATCTGAGAAATGGCAAGTTCAAGGCTAGCCTGGACAAGTTAATGAGACCTTATCTCAAAACATTAAAAGGCAATGTAACTCAGTGGTAGAGTGACCCTTGTTTCATTCCCCAGTACTAAAATATATATATATATTTCTAGGCAAATACTATATCAGCAAACCATTTTCTACATACCTGCAACTTAAGAGAACTGTTATAGAGAGTCTTTCCCTTTTCCTGAATTTCCCTGAATGATATGATTCTGCTTCACAAAATTTCTTATTTACCTTGATAGCTCACTAGTATCATCAATAGTGGTTATTGGGTAGTGCTAAAACAAGTCAGTCATGTGCCCTAACTGAATGCTTGTTTTTTGACAAACATTATACTATCCAATACAGAGGAAAAATTTTAAATGCCAAAAGGAGAATTGACCAAATTTTTAAATTCAATTTTGTTTTTTCAAAAAGCCTGGGCATGATGGAAATGTTCAGAGAAAACTTTAGGGAGGTAAATTTTAAGCTAGAAAAGTTATATTCATGATTGGCGAGAGCAATCATGGGGTTCTGGTATTCACCAAGACAGAGAGGAAGGAATAGGAATTAGAAAATCTGTGCAGAGCAACACGCACATACACACACACACACACACACACACACACACCCCTCTGCCCTTCCAAACCTCCTATTTGTAAGAAGTCAAGGACTAGCCAGTCAAAGAACTTGATGAATATTGTGAAGTGTCTGCTGGATGGCTGAGCAAGAGCCATGGATTCTGTGGTCCCAGATGAGACATGACCTTTGCAAGATTCTCCGGATGACTGGGGTTGAATGTTAAGAATCCCTGTGAACCCGGGAGGAGATCTCAACTATCAGAGGAGAATTTCAGGTTCTGGAAGCCATCTGTCATTGGACACTGAGTAGTAAGTGGTAATGCCTAGACTGTTGCTGGAGGGATGTTTCCTAACCAATACAAGAAATATTCCAGGGCTATTTATACCAGAAATCTGACTCCAAGTCCCACCTCAGGGGTTTTAAAGCTACCTCCTATGGCCACAGTTCTGGAAAGAGTAGAGACACCAGAGAAACCACAGACTAAGAGAACTCAGGTTAGAAACTCAAAGACCAACCATCCTGCTCCCGTGAAGTCATTAGCAAGCAAAGATCAAGACCTCTCTGGCAACAATGGGGATTGGAGTGGGGGTAGTGCCAAGAAGCAAATATCCTCATGGCAGAGAAGCCCAGGAAAAGAATATAGGCACACACAAGTATCAGACAGGATCAGCTCTTTTCCTATGGGTCTGACAGTGGCTGAGGCTTCTAACAGTTCCTGAAAGAAGGGAGACCACAGCCTGACATTCAAATCCATGACTTAATACATCTTAGGATAGAGGGAAAGTTCAAGCCTTCTCAATATATTCTTTGGTCTTCAAAATCCTAGGTTAAAAGAAAAACATTTTAAATTTCACTATATAGGCATGCTTTGCCTCAGTGGACACAATCTGTAGAGAAATCTATTCACCTTGGTACTTCCCCAGTTTTCCTAACTTGAACTTGATTCTGTATCTACTTCTTTAACAGGTTCTTGTAGAGTGTTTACTATGTTACAGACATTATTCTGAGTGCTTTAGGGAACCGACCCATCTAATCACCAAAATACCCTATCAACTGCATGCCTTCCTTTCCACACACACACACATCCACACAATATGGCTCACACGTACATAAACCCACACTTGCCCCTCTATATGTCTATCTCTTTATGCTTTTTATGTGATCAAGCATTAGGCCCTTATTTATTTCTTCATCTCATCTCAATCTGGATTATTGGCTCCAAACAGGCAAGAACTCTATGTTGACGCTCATCCAAATGCTGTGACTTCCAAGAACTTCCACATTTGTTTCCTCCCTGGCAAATTATTGAAGAGAATGCCACTTGCTGATGTTGTTGTTTCCTCTCAGGAGCAAATCCTTCAGACTTTCTGAGAATAAAATAGCTTGCTTCCTGTGTTAGCTAAGATTTTCAGAGAAGCAGAGCCAAGAGGACCTGCCGTCTGTAAACTGGAGAACCAAGAAAGCCAGTGCTGCAATTCAGTCCAAGTTCAGAGGCTTGAGAACTGAAGCATGCTGATGGAGATTAAGTCCATGGGCCTCAGACCATCAGTGCTCTCTTACTACTGGAATAGATGCTCATTAGCATCTCTAAATCTGATCAGATTTGAAAGCCAATTCCAGAAACCCCAGAAGCAATTCAGAGAACTCATCCTTAATATTCTGTTCCTTCTGAATTTGTGTCAGTTCTCTAACAGGAGCTTTGGCTATATCTATCTATCTATCTATCTATCTATCTATCTATCTATTGTACTTCCATTTGAGGATATTTATTACAACTTCCCATAATTATGGAGTCTGGTATATATCCTGGTTTGAGTCTGAAAGCCTGAGAACTAGGAGCATTGATATCTAAGGACAGGAAGAAATGGATGTCCCATCTCAAAAAGAAAAGTAAAATGTTTTCTCAAAAAGAAACCATTCCTTTGTTTGTTCTATTCAGGCCATCATTGGATTAGATTATGCCCACCCACATTATAGAGTACCATCTGCTTTATTCAGTTTGTAAATTCAACTTCTAATCTCTTCTGGGAGTGCCCACATAGGCACACCCAGAAACAATGTTTTATCATCTTTCTGGGTATCCTGTGGCCCAGTTAAGTGGACACAGAAAATGAGCTATCACACTGACCCTTCTCAGACATGGGATTTCGGGTATGTATACCATTACCACTGCTACAAGTCCTGCTATTTCTATGTGGCTGCTTAACTCAGGCATCTCAGCACCACTGAGGATACTTGTAAAGACATTATCTTTCTGTCAAATTGCAGGACTCAGGGCGCAAGAGCTATGGCCACAACCATTTTCTCCCACACCCAGATCTGGCCCTGCCACATTCAGCCCTACTGGGGCTGTGAAGTCCCTTAAGGAGTGATTAGAGTGACACTAAAGGCAATTAGGGTCTTGACAAATATTTTTTTCATCCTACTAAAGCTGAAGATCAGAGGAACAAAACAATCCCTGAAACAAAGAGACACATTGTGAGTAAATTCACCTTTCAGAATGGGTCATTTGGCCACCAGACCCTTCTGTGCCCAGCATGGAGGACAGCAACATGGTGAGGTCTGGGACAACAGCTCCAAGTTCTGTAGAACCAAATACCTCCACTGCACAGAGGAACAATAAAATTCTAAATTTAATAACCAAATTGGGAAAATATTAACCAACACAAAGGATTAGGAACTCACAAACTGGCATGTGCAAAACCCCCATAGATTTCAAACTCAATAGCAAGTGTTTATTCAAAAACACTAATTAACAAGCAAAATGCAGGTTCATGAAACAGAGCTCTTAAGAAAGCAAGGTAAGATGGAGAGATGGGGGGGTGGGAAGTCAGACAATTTTCTTAGTGAGAATGATGAGAGAATTGCTTGCTCAAGGGCAAATTTTATGGAAAATCATGATCCAGTGCTAACGGAGAGAGAAACCTTTCCAAAGAGTTAATGGAGCAGTTAGAGAAATTCAGGTTCAGTAAATCATGAGGACTGGGAGTATTGATCTGAACATTCTGGTAGATGAAAATATGGAGCTGAGCTGCTGACCCAACTATATAATAGAACAGCTCTTCAGAAGTGGCTGGGGATTTTAGTTGCTGAGTTGATGCTGGAGTCTTGCCCATGGAGCTGTCCATCCTAAGTTGGTTCTCTTAAGAAATTCTGCACACTCCATCCTGAAGGTGGGGAGGCTTTCACACTCATATAACTTCCAAAACTATACCCTTATCTCCCTAGTGATTCCTAAATCCATAACATATAGCCCAAACTCTCATCTGATCTCAGGCAGGGGGTTGGGTGTCTCCAGGAATGTCTACTCAGGTATTCAGATGACTTGCAATCAGAATTAATTAGACACTCGACATCCTCAATGCCCTCACCATTAGAGCCAATGGGGGGAGGGAGCAAGCAAACCATGTAGTTATCCAAATTGTGTTCCCTGTCCTCCAGCCTCAAAAACAGAGATAACTGTGATTTCTCCCACTTTCCAATAATGTTATCATTCAACTTCCAAGTATTCAGCTTTTGATTCAGTTTACCCATCTGGAGAATATCAATAACAAAGGGTTGATAAGAAGATTGTATGTAAAGTGCTCAGAGTGACATCTGGCTCACCGGTACACAAAAGCCACCATTCTAACCAACAATGGCAACGCTGAAACAGTTCTTTCCCTTTTCCTCTGTATAGACTCCATCAGCCTCACCAGCCTCATCAGGCTTCTCTCATGAGGAAGCCTCCACCTAGACCCTAGAATGATCTCATTAATTATGAGTTACCTGCCAAACTCACAGTATGAGTAGAGAATAGGATAGTGCCCTGAGAAGAGAAATGAGATTTGGCTTGGACATCCCACCAAGCACCATGCAGGCCAGGGGCTCCCCTTCCAGGAAAGCTATCCAAACTGTATTGTCTTTGGAGTGTGGGGGCCCAGAGCATGGGCCCTGCCCATAGTTAAAGGCAGTACTGTCTCATCAGCTTGTTAGCAGGCTGGGATGCTCTGGAATGGTACTTCAGAGCCATTTTTCATAGTTTTATAAAGATGTCTGGACAATTGTATGTAAGATAAGTAGGAACTTGTATGCATTAAAAATTAATAGAAATTTGTATGAATAATGAATTCATGGTGATGTATAAAATGATCATACATTATCTCCAGGTTAGACAATGCATCCCTGAAGTGATATGGGCTATGTGACCTTACCATCTTTTGCTGGTGGTCTGAGGAGAACAGATACAAAGGAGAAAGCAAATAAAATCTAGGCTGAATGAAGGACATTCAGCTGGACAAGCTGCTTATGCTTATAAAGCAATGTATCTAAGGATCTATCCCCATTCCTTCATTCTCATAGATGTGCCACACAGCCCTAAGCCTCAGAACCTAAATTGCAAGCAATACAAATTCTTTGCACTGACCCAGACTCTCAGGGCTGAGAGACCACTTATGATGCCCCAAAGCGTGTGTGGGTCAGCTATTATGGAGCCAGGCCAGACAGGAATGTATTTTCAGGAATTGCATTGATCTGTCCTGGCCATAGAGGGTCAAGAAGGAAAGAACCCAGAATAAAGCAGTGTTTACCAAACTCCAAACTCTGTCCCACCCACGTCCTTCCCATCCAGACTGCTTTGGGACATCCAAAGAAAAACTGTAATCTATGTCCATCTATAGCCTCATGAAGTTATTTCCAAAGACCATGGTAGTTTCCCATGTTTTCCCTCTCATCCTGCCAGTATCTAATTACTTGGTTATTTCACACTAACACAGACACACAAACACACACACACACTTACACACACACACACTTACACACACACACACACTTACACACACACACACACACTAACTCCCATACACACCTCTCTCTCTCTCTCTCCCTCTCTCTCTCTCTCTCTCTCACACACACACACACTAACTCCCATACACCTCTCTCTCTCTCTCTCTCTCTCTCTCTCTCTCTCACACACACACACACACACACACACACACACCCCACTGACATATTTTGGCTTGCAAAATTTTAGATAATAATGTTGGCTCAACAGGAGAAACCAACAACAAAACAGAACATTTCCTGGCAAATTAAAGACAGGCAGAGCCTGGTAACACATTTCCAAAGTGTGCTTTCCCACACAGCTTCTTTAATGCAATTCTTTTTTGCCCTAAAGGAAATTCATGATAATGAAATCTGTACTTGAAAATCAAGCCTTCCTAAGTAGAGAGACCTTGGGACTGTTTGTTCTCTGTAGTGTAGCTGTGTGTGGCATGACCCTGTTCCTGAGTACACTTGTCAAAGTAAGTGTTTGGGAAGAGGGGGATGCTGCTATGTGTGCGATCTGAGCCCACTTTCAAAGCTGATCCCAAGGGGTAAAATAAGATAGGGATCTAATTTGAGGAGACACTAAAATCTTCTACCCTGTTTTATCTAACAGAATTCCAGTGCTTGTTTTTCATTATAAAGATCTGGGTAATAACTTTCTTTAGTGCTTAAATTTTTTTCCTGGGGATTGCTAGTGGAAAGTCAAATATGCTGATTTACAAACAGAGGTTTCTAAAGTACTATTTTTAGAACAATGCTGTACCAGATTTATAAGGGGGGGGGGGGAAACTACAGTCACTTTTGAGCAAAGTAGCATTTCACTGCATAATAATGAAGTACTAATTGCTCTTTGTCATCACTTTTTATGCAAATTGCCCTGGAGCATTTGCCCAATATGCATTTTACATTTTAACAAAGAAAGTGGAATCTTGACAAACAAGAATCGTATACCCAAGCAAAAATAAAAATATCAGCTATAAAATAAACTGCTTAAGGTGCATTCTCAAAGGATATAAATTTTTCGATTGTATCATTCCCATTATTAGATCTATTTGACCAATAAGATTCCTTTGAATTTAAAATAATGGTTTATGCATCAAGCAAAAAATAAGTTTGTATGCAAAATCTGCATATTTTACTCATCCTACAATTTACTGTGGAAGTTTGATGTGAAAATTATGTTCCCAGCAGAATTTAAATAGACCAGGTCAAAATGCAGATTGTCAAGGAATCAAATTGTGTCAAAGCATTTATCACAGGCACAAGTCTATCTTAGAGTTTTCCCTTCTCCTAATGCGTTTCAATTTTCATAGAGACAGTCATCAGCATTATCAAAAGATAAAAAAGAAATGTAATTTGCATATCATAAATAAGTATAGGCTTGAGATATACCTCGAGAGTGTGTGTTCAAATGCTGGTCTTCTGACTAGGGTCACTATCATACCTGGCACCAGACAAATAGAAAAGAAGAAAGAATTGTGACTTTAACATTTTTAGAGACCTTTAGAAAGAAAGGTAAAATTCAAATCCGGTCTTCTAGATTATTATGAAGATATATTTGTCAAGATAAAAAGATAGAACATATTTTATTTAACAGTCTGTTAGCTTGATCTATACTATTTAAATATTTAAATATACAGTATTTGGGCCGCCATTTGCACTCTCACCCTAGGGCCCACAAAAGTTAGGGGCAGGACTACTTCTTAAAACCACTACACATTTCCAACTCCCAAGCTTCAGTGAAATCTATACATTCTCATTCTAAAAAAAGAATGAAATTTAAAGGCAGCTGACTTCAAAGGCCATCACCTATGCTTTTCAGTAAATCTGCACTTCGCAAATAGAAAAATACAGTAACAAGATACTATTTGAGAAAAAGAATAGAAGATCTTCTCAAATGCACCAAAATGAACTGTTGCTTCATATGAATGACCATTGTGGAGTGTTATTTCCAAAGTAGGATAATTCCTTGGAGGAATAATCATTACACTGCAAAGCCTGTTTAGTTCCAGACTTCAAAGTCATTTACAGCCTTTAAGTAATTACTCTACAGCCCCTTCTTCTAGGATGGATCTATAAAGTGTTATCTACCCACTTTTACAAGCTCCCAGCCCCAGATCCAGAAGAGTATTTGCCTAAGGTCATTGAATCAGTCAGGGGCAAGTGGAACTGTGGAATCGTCACTCATGGGCCCAGACTGCCTCCATTAGACAGCTTGAGTATGAGATGAAATACTGGTAAACATGAGCTTCTGTGCCCAGGAAATGCACTGTAAAGGGCGTAATGAATTACTTATGCTGTGTAGTGTATGTATAAATCATATTAAAGCATGCTGAATAGTACATTATCATGCTTCTATTTTGCATTACAAAACTAACTAATGTAAGCTGCAAAGTGTATTTTTAATCCATTATTCATTTCTAAAAGTAGTCAGACCACTATTCAAGTACCATAAAAGGCTACCAGTATAAGCAAATCTGCTTTTCAATTTATGAAGATGAAACAGCAAGATTTTTAAATCAATTTTAAATTAGTCAAGTTGTATTTATCAAAACTCACATTAAATTTATGCATTCCTTGTTCCCCTGGAGGAATTAGGACAAACTTAAACTTCTTCCCTCAAAGCAATGATAATTTTCAAGTCCACAATCAATATGATTCCTTTCATTATATGTGATTAGCTGATATTGTTTGTTTTACTTAACTTTTAGTTTTTACATTGGGTCAAAAATCTACTTTTCATTTCCTCTCCTGTTTAGGTTCAGCTATATACAACCTGGTGCATAAGCAAGAAGTTGGAACTTGTTTATCTGCCCAGAGCATCCTATCAACAGTGACTCATAAAAAGGCTTTTCTAGTCATCCTGCAAAAGACAGAGTCACTAAAGAAGATTGTTACATATTGATTTAAAAAAAAAAAACATAAGCAGGGCTGGAGTTGTGGCTCAGTGGTAGAGTACTCGCCTAACATGGGTGAGGCACTGAGTTCCATCTTCAGCACCACATAAAAATAAATCAATAAAAATAAAGGCATTGTGTCCACCTATAACTAAAAAAAAAAAAATTAAAAAGCAACATAAGCACAAAATACAGATAGCAAATCAAGAAAATGTTTGCAACCCATTTTGCAAAAGCCAAATTTCTTAGTGCTTATAGAAATCTAGATATCAAGAAAAACCTAAACACTAACAGAAACTGAATGAAGAATGTGAACAGAAAATTCACAGTAAAAGAAAATACAAATGGACCTAAAGCCTAAAAATATAGCAACCTTACTCATATAAAGAGAAATTCAAATAAAAACAGCATAGTGATATTGTTGCTCACCTATTACATTGGCAGCAAAAATTCCCAAAGTTTGATAAAATAATTGTTGGCAGAGCTGTGGGAAAATAACCACCCACATGTGTTGTGGGGCTGCAAATTAGAATAATTATTATGGATGGCAGAGGACAATCCCTATCAAGGTTATTTGCTTTCATTCAGTAATTCCACATCTGGAAATTTATTCTCCAGATGGATAGATGCACACATTTATGAAATGAGGTATGCACAAAGTTATTTATTGCAGTATTATTTGTAATTGCAAAAGTTTGAAAGCTACCCAAGTTTCTATTATTAAGCATAAAGTTTCATCTTATCTATCAACTTGACTAGGCTATAGGATACCCAGATATATGGTCAAACATTTTTCTGGGTTTTGGGGATGGCATTAATAAAGCAGATTGCCCTCCCCAGTATGGGTGAGTCTCATCCAATCAGTTGAAGGCCTGAATATAACAAAAAGGCCAAGACAGAATTTCTCCTGCCTGATGGCCTTCAAACTGGAGCATCAGTTTTTACTGTCCTCTGATTTGAACTAAAACATTAGCTCTTCCTGGATCTCAAGCTTGCTGTCCTCTAGATAAGAAGTATCATCAGCTCTCTTTTGTCCCCAGCTTATAGACTTGCTCTTCCTTACAATAAATTTCTTTCTATGCATATTTTTAATCTATTAACTCCACTTCTCTAGAGAAGTCTAATACAATAGGGAATACATTAAATAAATTATAATACACATTTTAGGAATAGTATTAAGCTATAAAAAATGAGGAATCCCTGCCTATTGATAGGGAAAGGTATCTAGGACATACTAAGAGAATAATAATAAAGGTATGGAACAGGATATATTTTATGATAGATTTGCATAAAAGATGAGGGGAGTAAAGGATGTAAATTTGTAACTGCTTATATGTGCATTAAGAAACAGTAAAAAGAAACCCGAAAATATAAAAATAAAACTATTCTACTGAGAAGCAAAGTGAACCAGAACAATATTTCTCCATGAACACTCTGTCAATCCTTTTGAGTTTTTAATTATATGAATATATTACTTATTCAAAATATTTAAATGAAAAATAAATGGTGGTATTTATCATATTATCCTAATTTATTTATTTTGTACCACTCATCATTATCTGATGCTTTCTTGTTTAATTATGTGCTTATTTGGTCCTCTCTTTCAACAGGGATCAGCAAATCACTGACCCATGGGCTAAATCTAACATGCTTATTATTTTATAAATGAAGTTATAAGAAGATGATTCATAGTGGGATAGGGAGAGGGAGCATGAGAGGAATAGAAAAACTCTAGATAGGGCAGAAGGGTTGGAGGGGAAGGGAGGGGTCATGGGGTTAGAAATGATAGTGGAATGTGATAGTCATTATTATCCAAAGTACGTGTATGAAGACACAAACCAGCATGAATATACTTTGTATACAACCAGAGATATGAAAAATTGTGCTCTAAATGTGTAATAAGAATTGTAATGTATTCCACTGTCATATATAAATATAAATAAATAAATAAACACAGCCATGTCCCTTCATTTACATATTTCTAAGGCTGTTTTTGTGTAATAGCACCCAAGTTGAGCAGTTGTTTCTGAGAACCCCGACAGAGCCTAAACATCTTACTCTCTGGCCTTTAAAAAAATAAAATAAAATAAAAAACTTTACACATACTGGTTCAAGAATGTGACTCCTTTCTTATAAAATGTAAGAGCAGAAAACTTATTTGGTCTCCACTCAAGAACAGTGTCTAGTATATATTAGATACTCAAGAAATACTTTCACAAATTGAGTTGTGCAGGAAACAAACCCCAAGGTGGAGACAGGTGGGCAGAGGGTCAGCAGGAAGTGTTCCTAGGACATCACTTGAGAATGGGAGAGGAGCAGGCTTGGGCAGAGCGAGAAGTAAAGCTCCAGGCAGACTCCATGGAATACTTTGCCTGATTGACAGAGGGTTCTGAAGAACTTGGAGCTAAGTGAGTTGAGAAGACTGGGCTTTTAGAGTCCCAGTTGGATCTGTCTTTGGATGTGGGCCAACCTGGGAAGGAGGTGATCTTGAGAGAAGAAGCTTTCTTTAGACAGATCTGCTCCTGAAGCAGTGATGCCAGCTAAGGGCCTTCTGTAAGTTTGCCTTTCCTAACAACTCTGCCAGCAGCACTTCCAACAGCTGGGGGTAATAATTCCTTAAGTCCTGGGGGGAAAGGGGTGTAACATATCATGCTTCATAAGTGTGAACTGAATAAACCACCATATGAGTGTTTGTATGCATCTGCTCCAATGATAATGCCAGCTCTTTGGGAAGTATCATTCCAAATGTGATTATGGTTTTTCTTATCGTGATTTTATTTTCATAAGCTTTCTTTGGACATTTATGTATATGTCTGAGTTTGTGTCCTCTCAGAGGCAGACTCTGAGATAATAACTGGAGCTCAAGTCATTTTTGTGAGACACAGAGAACAAACATAGGGAAGGCGGAACAGTCAGTCCCACTGGCCATAGACAATTCAGAATCATGTTATTCAAAGTGGGGTTCAGGGAATAGTCCCATCCAGGAACTGTCTTTGACTGCCACTGAGTTTATAACTACCATTGTGATCAATTGCACCCTATTCTGGTCCTTGGCTTCTGATCAGAAGTAAGTAGATAATTTCCCCCCACAAACTCCAAATCATCATTACCTCCCTTTAACTTAAAGAGCAACACTTTAGATGGAAAAGTTATGCTGGTATTTAAATGCTCCAGAGTATTTGGGGGCAAATACTGCCTTTCCTTTGTTCCTTTCCCTAACAATAAAACCAAACTACCAGCTTAGATATTAGCAAGTGGAAAGTGTAAGTTTGCCTTTCCTAACAACTCTGCTCTAAGAATGGTTAGTTTCACCTTCCCTCACTCTCCTATCAAGCATCACTATGCATTGCCATCAATACCAGGAAGGCAGAGAGAGAAATGAAATTGTCACCTTGAGGGCTGAGAGCATGGCTCAGTGGTAGACTGCTTTGCACCACAAAACCAAAGTCATCTACAACATTTTTCACCCATGTGGGAGATTGCAACCATATAACCATATCTTTCCAATCTGAGGATAGTAATTTTCCACAATTTTTTTTGGAGAGGGTGAAATACTTCCCATCTCAAACTTAAGTTCTAGCCTTTGAAGCTAAAGAATCTATATTTCTCATTTTAAGACAATGGTTCCTATGGGAACAAAGTATCATTTTCTCTTAGCAACCACTGCAGCTTTTACAGCATTGATAAACTTGGTTTCAACACAAAATTACTTTCAGTAAGAGCTTATTGTTACTGTAAAACCAAGCTTACTGTAGTATAAATTAAAAAAAAAAAAAAAGCATCCTGCTAGGATCGGTGGCACATGCTTATTATCTCAGTGCACTGAGAGACTGAGAGGCTGAGGTAGGAGGATTGCAAATTTGAAGTCATCCTTGGTAGCTTTGTAAGACCCTGTCTCAAAATAAAAAGATAAGGGCTGGGGATATAGGCCCGTGGTAAAGTGCCCTTGGGTTCAATCACCAATACCAAATAAATAAATAAATAAATAAATAAATCCTAAGAAATTACAAAATTGCATATAAATTATATCTATGTAAAAATAAACTATGAACAAAACACAGAGATTTCAAAGAAACATCAAAATAGTAACTTACTTGATTCATGTCTATATTTTCTAAATTTTTGTTTGTGTATTTTAAAAGTGCAAAAAAGATAAAGACACTATATAGTTGGGGTTTAAATTATAGGTGGTGGATGAGAGTATATCTAGAGCAGTGAAAGCTAAGCTGGGCATCAGAGCACCTTCTTCTAGCTCTGGTTTTATGATGATGCTATTGAGTGGAAGGTTCCAAATTACTTATCCATTGGTCTCAGCCTCTTTCTGTGAAAAATGATATCTAAGTTTCTTTTGAACTCTAGAATTCAATGATCCTTATCATTTTACTTCTCCATAATAATTTATGTATGGAATTTAAACCCCATGTTGAAGCAATTCTCAGAATTTATTGAGTGAGCATAAAAATCACTAGAGGAGCTTTTCAAAAACGGACACCAGCGATGCAACCTTATAGATTTCTCCATCAGTAGTGTAGACTGTTACCCAGACATTTGTATTTTCAATCTGAGTCCCTAGAAGCTTCTAACGTAGCCACATTTGAGATCTACTATAATGCCACATTTTCTGTACAAGTCTAGAAATCTTAAGAGTTGTCTCATAAAAGAAACTATTTGGCATAACTTGAGACTTCCTTGAGATCATGCAACATTAAGTGGTACAATTGGGGCAGATTTTGTCCTAAAATATTTAACTCAGGCTCATATACTCACCCCATTCACCTTGTTAGGTTAATCTTCAATCTGGGCTTCATCAGTATTTTTTCACATCTTTGAAACGTCACTCTGTACCATCTGTACCATCCTGGGTGACTCATCTGTGAAACACAGCAGACTCCCTTCACGTGCTGAGCCCGATTCCGCAGCGTGCACGCTTTTCCACAGAAGCGACAGAAGCGATGCTTGTATTAGTATGTGCGACAGCAGCAGATCTTTGGTGATGCGAAAGCAAACCCTAAAACATGGAGATAAAAATAAGACAGGTTTGTAAATTATCATGTGTCTAATACTTCAGAAAAGTCCATACCCCACATGTTGACAGTCAAAAAACAAAAACCGACAGGCTTTATGGAACTTTTTCTCTCCAATGAATATGAACCCCATACCGGTGAGTAAAAGGGCAAAGTCCTTACAGAAATGTTGCTTCTCAAAGATAAGCAAATTTTAAAATTTCAGAACAGAACGTCTTTACTGGATATGTACAACGAAAAGACTGCTTTAGTTTAATAGCCAGTAGAAAGCAGTTCAATGATTGTAGGATGCTGTTTCCATATGGACTGTTAGTGGGAGAGGTATCTATATCTTGGTGCTTTCATTGCTCAACTTAGGTCTCTTTAAACATATCATGGGTTTAAGAAAACTACATAATAATTAAGATTAGAGTGGAAATCAATGAAATTAAGATAAAGAAAACAATACACAGATCAATGCAACAAAGAGTTGGTTCTTGAAAAGATAAATAAGATTGACAAAACTTTGGCCAAAATAACCAAAAGCAAGAATGAGAAGATCCAAATTAACAAGATCAGAGGTAGAAAAGGAGATATCACCACAGACCCTTCTGAAATCCAGAGGATTATCAGAACCTATTTTGAAAATTTATACTCCAAGAAACTGGAAAATTTGGAAGACATTGACAAATTTCTAGACACATGTGACCTGCCCACAATGAATCTGGAAGATATAGAAAACCTAAACAGACCAATATCAAGTAATGAAATTGAAACAGCAATTACAAATCATCCAAAAAAGAAAAGCCCAAGACCTGATGGTTTCTCAGCTGAGTTTTAGCAGACCTTTACAGAGGAACTAACACCAGTTTTTCTCAAATTATTTCATGAAATTGAAAGAGAAGGAGCTCTCCCAAATACATTTTATGAAGCCAGTGTAATCCTAATACAAAAAAAAAGACACATCAAGGAAAAAAAAACTACAGACCAATATCCCTGATGAACATAGATGCAAAAATCTTTAATAAATAATAGCAAACCGCATTCAAAAAATACGTCAAAAAGATAATAGACCATGATCAAGTGGGTTTGATTCCAGGGATGCAAGGTTGGTTCAACACATACTAATCAATAAATGTAATTCACCATTTAAACAGAATTAAGGACAAAAAACACATGATCATCTCCATAGATGCAGAAAAATCTTTGATATAATTCACACCCATTCATGTTAAAAATGCTTGTGAATTAGGGATTGAAGGAATTTACTACACATTGTAAAGATCATTTATGACAAGCTCAAAGCCAACATCACACTTAATGGAGAAAAACTAAAAGCATTTTTCCTAAAAGCATGAAAAAGACGAAGGCTGTTCACTCTCACCACTCCTACTCAATATAGTCCTCAAAAACGTTAGCCAGAGAGATCAGGCAAGATAAAGTCAAAGGGATACAAATAGGAAAAGAAGAAGTCAAACTATCTCTATTTGCTGACAATATGATCCTATATCTAGAAAACCCAAAACTCTACCAGAAGACTTCTAGAGCTTATAAACGAGGTTAGTAAAGTAGCAGGATACAAGATCAACACCCATAAAGCAATGGCTTTCCCATACTCCAATAATGATTCAGCCAGGGAAAAAATCAGGAAAACCATCCCATTTACAATAACCTCAAAAGAATTAAATACTTTGGAATTAATCTAACACAGGAGGTAAAAGAGAAAATTATAGAATATGGAAGAAAGTAATTGAAGAAAACCTTAGAAGATGGAAAGACATCCCTTATTCTTGGATAGGCAGAATCAATGTTGTGAAAATGGTCATACTACTAAAAGCAATATACAGATTCAATGCAATCCCCAACTAAATACCAAAGACATTCTTCACAGAATTAGAAAAAACAATTCCTAAATTCCTGTGGAAGAATAAGAGACTTAGAATAGCCAAAACAATACTAAGCAATAAAATCAAAGCAGGAAGCATCAATACCTGAGCCTAAGCCTGTAGGAGCCTGTAATATCTGATCTGAAAGAAACACAAATAGCCAACAAATATATGAAAAAATGTAAACATCTCTAGCAATTAGAGAAATGCAAATCAAAAGTATACTAAGATTTTATCTCACTCCAGTCAGAATGCAATGACCAAGAAAATGAATATCAATAAATGATAATAACATTGTGGGGAAAAATTGGACACATTACATGGTTGGTGGGACAGCAGATTAGTCCACTCTGGAAAGAAGTAAGGAGATTCCTCATGAAGTAGGGATGAAACCATCATACAACCTAGCTATCCCATTTCTTGTTATTTTTCCCAAAAGGTCTAAAATTGGCGTATCAGAGTAACAATAGTTACCTCCATGTTTATAGAAGCATAATTTACAATAGTTAAATTATGAAATCAAGCCTACATCCAGCAATAGATTAGTGGATTAAGAAATTGTGGTATATATACACAATCTACTCAATCCTTAAAAGGATAAAATTATGGCATTTTATTGCTATTAAATGGTTGGAAATGGAGAAATCATGCTAAGTGAAATAAGCCAAAATAAGAAAATCAAAGGTTCAATGTTTGCTCTCATATGCAGAAACTAGAATAAAATTAAGGAAAAAAATATAGGGTAACATAAAGAAAAAATCAAATATAAACTAATACATGAGCAAAAGGAAGTCTAGTAAAGGAAGGAGAATGGGAGAGGAGGGAAGATGGGAGGAAAAAGGGAGGATCATGAACTCAACTTCCATTCATGTATGAGTTTGTCAGGATGAATCCAACTACTTTGTGTAACTATAAAGCTCTAATTTTTTTTTAAAAAAAAGAACAAAAAAGGAAAACTATGGATTAAAAAAATCATACTACATAAAACATGAAGTAGGGCATAAAAACATTTCAGTTGTGTTCTTACCTTTACAAAGTTTATTTACATAAACTTTGAAAATAAATATTTCATTCAGAAATTAAAATATCATTGGATCTACTGGTTCCATTTCTTGATCTGAGTGCTGGTTATATGGGTGTGTCCACTTTGAGAAACTCCCTTGAGCTATGTACACTTAGGATTCATGCATTTTACAATAAGTATGCTGTGTCTCAGGAAAAGTTTACCTTAAAACTTCATTGGATTTATAATACAGTAGGCATACAACTTTTCACGAATGCAGAGCTATTCTGTCTTTTGTAGATGGCATGGTACCAAACCAACTAAGGAAGGAAAAATGGAACAGGAAAGGACGGGTCTCTGAAATATAATGAATGAGAATATATAAAATAAGAAGGAGGAACCAAGAATATAAAGTGATGTGGACATCTAATGTTGCCATTCTTAGGTAATGTCAGTGCTATTATTATTAGTTTCCTTTATTTTAAAAAAAATATCAATTATTTATATATATATATATATGTATATATATAGCCAGTATATGTGTATGTATGTGTGTATTTGTACATATATGTACACATATATATGTATATGCACACATATGTGTGTATATAATCTGTGTGTGTGTGTGTGTGTGTGTAAACTCAGTGCCATGAAGCAGTATAATTTTTCCCACAAGACTGGACCTCCATTTCAAAAGGAAGTGGTTTGACATCCTAGAAGTCAGGAGTTAAATATTGAATCTGCCCCTTATTAGTACTATGTCATTGGGCATACCAATCTATCTAAGTCCTAATTTATTGGAAGATAATAAAACATCTTGTGGGATTTAAACATTAGGCAAATAATACTTTTGAAGTACTAGTTCAATATATAGATCTAATAATAGTAACTATTATTGTTGTTCCTGGCCCAAGATGTGAAAAATTCGAAGAAAATATTGTGTTTCCATTTGGAATTACATAAATTTATTATTATTATTATTATTATTATTATTATTATTATTAATAGTGTGTGTATATATATATGTGTGTGTGTGTGTGTGTGTGTGTGTGTAATGCTGGGATGGAACACAGGGCCTCAGGCACACTAGGCAAATGCTCTATCACTGAGCTATGTTCCCATTCCCTTTTTATTTTATTTTAAGGGAGTGTCTCACTAAGTTGCCCAGGCTGGCCAAGGCTCTTCCTCACACCCCTGAGTATCTAGGATTACAAGTGTGCATCACTGCTCACAGCTCAGAATTACTCAAATTTGTCCCAATGAAAAATTGAATGCTTGGGTCAAAAATTATTTGATTTTTCCAGGGCAGCACTAAATAAAAACATTTTTAGGACCAACAAATTATTTCTACATGCTGAAAGAGAGTAATTTGTTATTTCTCCCTTCTAAATTTTTACTAAAACATGGAACATTAGCTAAAAGGCTTCTAGGTGGGTACTATTAATGTTTTAAGTTCTTCATAGTTAATATAAACCCTGAATTTACATGGCATTCAATTTCCTTTACACCAGTTGCCTGAGTAGAATTTATCACCCTTGTCCTGATACACTCAGGAGGAGGGACAAGGTGAAAAGAACAGCCACACTGGTCAGATTATCTAAATGTGAAAATGTTTTTGAGTAAGGACTAGCTTTAGTTTTTCTCCCCAGATCAAAATATGATATTGATGATGATGATGGTGTTCTGTTTAGACAGGAATTGGATCTAGATTTTACTTGGGTATACTTTTCTAAATACCTAGGTATATAGAGGGGTTTTCCCTAAAAATTACCCCTGAAGTAATCACTATATCTATGAAAAATCTGTGTTAATATAAACAGAAATCTGTTAACATAAAAACCCTTTAACATAACATGGAACCCAGTTGAAACCCACAAGCAAGGTCAGAGGTCGGGTGACACTTCTCTCATTTGTCCTATTGTTTGATAGTTGAGGTGGCAAACTAGAACCAAATTTACAAGGGGTAAACATGCCATGTCAAGTTCCTCAGATTAAACTCATGTCTTGTTTTTAATTTCATTTCCTTTTTTATTTAAAAAAAGAACTTGTTTTTCACTTTTCTAAATTACGCCAAAATGTAAGTTATATATCCTACTATACAGCCTCTCTGCCTAGTTGCTCACTGGATATAACACAAATGTACCATTAAAAATTGCACTGGCTCAGCAGCCCAGCCCAGCCCCCAGAACTGGCTGAGGAGGACCCCAAAGAAGGAAAATCAGGGTCAGGAAATCTCCTGCCCAGTGCTGCATGAAAAATCAAGATGTTTATCCGTAAGTCCATTTTGAGTATTAGAAAAGTATGGCAGTCTTTATTTTAAAGAGGAAATTATTGGGAAAATAGAACTAATCTTTGATTCTAGCAAAAATTCAATGCTAATGACTTTCTGGTTTCTAACCTCGACTCTGTTATGGAGTCTGTCATTCCCAGCAAGCTTTTGTGCCTCTGCCTCACCATTATGACAGAGGAATCATACAAGCATGCTTTATCTTCTACGACCTGAAACACTTGTGTGAACTGAATGGTGGAAAATAAAACTACAAGCTTTGAATTTATTAGGAAAAAAAATCAATATTTTAAGAAAGCTCCAGATGAGTCCTTTGGTCAAGTAAGGAATTCTGTAGAACATATTTGTAAAAATAAATTCAATCTTTAAAATTCTTTGGAACACATTTTTAAAAGGGAAGTCTGGTGACTTTTTATGGCCTTGGGTTGGGACCAGGAGAGGTTTCTGAATATCCACCTTGTTCCTGCTCAGCTCTTCGAAGTGCTAAGGTGGGAGGGTATGTAACCAAGGAGTAGTCTGTTCTTGCAGGATGATTCTTCAGGTATTAAAAGTGCTCTGTGGAGAACTAGGGAAGTGAAGAGCAGAAGCCTAAGCTGGAATGAGAGAGTTTAGAAATGGTAGAGAGCTGATGTGGTTAGGAAACCAACAGATGAGTGTGATTGAAATGTGATGAACTAAAGTTGAGAGAGAGGCAAGGGCCAAGTTCTGCAAGGCCCTAGAGACCATCATATGAGGCTGGAATCTTAGTCCAACCTCGCGGGGTGCAAGCTGCGGGGAGTTGAGCAGAAGAGTGAACAATATTGTTTCCACTTAAAATCTCCTCCTATCTCAGGGCAGATTGGAGGTAGCAAGAGTGGAGACACAGGCTGCCCAGAGGCCATTGCAGTTGGAGTTATCCAGACAAGAGGGTCTAGCATAGACATGACATGAACTAAGGTGAAGAAAGCAGACATGGAAGGGAGTAGGAGACAGAGTCAAAATAAAATTTGAAGGTAGACTTGCCATATATGGCCGTAAGATGGAATCTCGGAAAGGCAGGGAGGGAGTAAACAATCATGACTCTTAGGTTTATAGATGACTGAAAGCCATTTGCTTTCCCTTATTTCACTACAGTCTTTTGGATAGAATCTCAGTGTTCAACTCTATTGCAGTTCTCTCTCTCTAGCTCTGTCCTCCCCTCCCCTGAGCTCTAATGTATTTCAAATTGCCTACTACACATCAAATGAAATATCTCTTTTCTCTTCTTGCTCAATTCCCAAACTAGAGAGCTTAGTTATTTTGCTTGGGTTTTTTGTTTGCTTTTTTGATTTAACAATCCTTTCTTTTTGTTGCTCCCCAATATCAAATCATTTCCCTAGAACTTTCTCTTCTCTTTTCTCTTGGCCTCATCTCCATTTAAAACCCCCACCCCACCTCAGACACATGAGCAGTCTCCTATGTTGTTCCCTCTCTCAATCCATCCCGCACTCTACTTCCAGATTGATCTCCCAAAAGTGAAAATCCCAGTCATTTCATACCTGTACTCAAAAATTTATGAATATTTCCCTGTAGATGAAGAAATTAGGTGCAGATATTTATATGTCTGGCATTCAAGACTTCTTGCGGCAGAAACACTGGCACACTTTAAGAGCACTATCCACAGAAGAGGCATGACATTGTGAACATTGGGAAGAACAGGTGGAAAGGGATGGGTGTTGGAATTAGATATGAGCAGACTGGATATGGACCTGGACCAAGACTACATTAAGAGCTACTCCTACTCAAGAATTCCCTTCACAAACAATATTATCTATGTCAGAAATAGACCCATCCCAGCTCAGGAAAAGTGCCTGTAGGAAGCTGTAGTGAACATTGGTTGTTTTTGACTGCCCAGTACCTCTCTTTCCTTCAAGATGGGAATGTGCCAATCATGGTCTTTTTGTTTTGTTTTGTTTTTATTTTTTTAGTTGTAAATGGACACAATACCTTTATTTCACTTATTTATTTTTGTGTGGTGCTGAGGATCAAACCCAGTGTCTCACATGTGCTGGGTAAGCGCTTTACCACTGAGCTACAACCACAGCCTCACTCGTGGTTTTTTATCGCCTCTTCCCTAATAGTGTGTCCACAGAATTGGCACCTAATCCAGCAGGACCAAGCAAATACTCTCCAGGGGGTTGATGTACAGACCCTGAAAAGAAAGTGGTGTTGCTTTTCCCCAGAGCTTTGGAGCAGCGAGGACCATGTGAGCCTGCACCTGCTGGTGACCCCCTTTCCCTGTAAACAGCAAGCACCTGCTTGAGAATGAGACCAATGGAAAGGAAAACAGAGCTGAGGAAGTCAGAGCCCCCTGAATGTTGCTGTAACAGGAGCCAAATACATACTATAAGAATGGTGGCATGGGAGAAAATTGAAAAACATTCCTACCCACCATCCTTACCACTGTGAATCAATGTCTCATTTCACCTATACCTGTCCTGTGTTCTCGAGATGCTCTTTGTCCAGTGCCTTCCACACATCTCTGTGCCTCTGCTCAAGCCAGACTTGAGCCCACAGTGGTTTCCTCCGACCTCCCACCTTGAAGTAGGGTATGGAGTCGTCCCAGTTTCTTATTGCCCATCCCAAGTATCCCCCACTAACTTAGAGTTGTGGGAAGCAGATGTGGCTACCTCACTGCCTCTACTTTGTCAGTCATCAAATTGCCACATCCTGGTATTTCCCAATGGCTTACTTCAACCTTAAATAGAACAGATTATTGGTAAGGCATTTTGAGCCTTCCTCAAGAAAAATGGCAGTAACGGACCACATAGTTAAATATCAAGTGTATCCTCCTTAATATGAGATCAAAATCAGGAGCTAGTATCATATACATACACCATCCCACAAAACTTTCACAAAATTTTGAATTAGTAAGGTTTGACTTATCTTATTTTTTTTACACTGGAATGATAAAGCATGTCTATTCACTGAAGAACAGCAATTGCTTTGAGTTACTCATAATTTTAAATGCACTGATAATAATATTGACATGATTTTATTGCATCTTGTTTTTACCTTGGTGGCCAGATGCTTTCCATGCTATCCTCTTTGGATGAGCACAGGATGCCTTTGGATGAGTACTGACTCTCTCAGGCCATTATCATTACTGTTTTAGAATGCTAAATGTGACACTAGTGGCCTAGTGGCATTAATGCCCCTTTCAAAAGTGCCCAGTTTTCTCCTTGGAAGTAATTTCAGCAGCAAGAGGCTACAACAGAATAAATTTTGATAAGCAATTAGCACATATCAAATCAAGGCATATTATTCAAGGTTTTAAACTGCTACTAGAGATATAGCAAGGGTTACCCATTAAAAAGCATCTGTGAAAAACTTCTGCAATTATTATGGAAGTAGTGGGTAATATTCAAATGGAGACAACTCAACCATTTAAATAAGTGTATTTTTAATCACAAAATGTCACTGTTCTACAGACCCGGTTTTCCTATTAACATGTTGGAGATAATGTTAATGAGATTTAGTGAGTGTTTTAAGAGCAGTTGAAGTCTTATTGTGAAAGGCAGCAGAAAAACACACAGCAGCATCTGAAGCTGTGAATCATTATTTATCTGTGTGAAATCGGACGATGCTTAAATCGGGACGTGAATTGTCCAAGCAATAAAAGTACAGACTTTGATGACAAAACAAGTTGTCTCCAAACACTCCTCTATTCTACATTATTTTTCACACTTTGAGATGAAAAAATAAAATAAAATAAAACACACCAGGGGAGAGCATTTAAATCGGTGGGGAAGGGGCTTCCAAGTTGATATTTCAGTAGACAGCTCCTTTTTGAAGGATGAATGCATTGGAGATATCAGTCAGAGTGTTTATCCACCAACAGCCCCTCTGAAGGAAAAGAAGAGGACTCTATCCACAGCTAGCTGATCCAGAAGGCAGCTATCATTCTCAGGACAGCCCTTCCTCTCTTGGCCCCCTCCAACTTGGAGCAGTTGATTGGACCTGGAGTGGGCCGCACCCATCCAAGACAGCCAATCCCTGTCTTGCTAGCCCATACACTTGGTCACCAGATTTCTTCTCTCGCAAGAAACTGAAGCTGAAAAGATGTGTGTAGAACTGCCTTAAAGAACCATCAGAGCCTTAGAAAGGGCTGCATTCTCTAGCACCTATAGTCCCAGGTACTCAGGAGGCCAAGGGTTAACAGTTTGGATCTTAAATGTTCCCCCAAAAGCTCATGTGTTGAAGCCTTTCCCCCCAATGTAACAATATTCTGTGATGAGATTTGGGGAGATGATTGGATCACGAGGGCTCTAACCTCATCAATGGATTAATCCACTGATTCCTAGTTTAACAGGATATTGGGAGGTAGGGCCTAGTTGGAGAAAGAAAGTTACGGGGGGGGGGGGGCATGACTTTGAAAGGTATATTGTCCCCGAAAGCTGCCCCTTACTGCCATGAGGTGAGCTGCTTTCCTCCAACATGCCCTTCTGTCATGGTGTACTTCCTTATACAGCTCCAGAAATAATGGAGCCAAGTGACCATGAACAGAAACCTCTGAAACCATAAGCTGACAAATCTTTTCTTCGTTTAAGTTGTTTTTCTCCCATATTTTGTCATTGTGATGGAAAGCTGATTAACACACTGAAGTGGAGGATTCTTTGAGCTCAGGAGTTTGAGGGCAGCCTTGACAACATAAATTCCATCTTAAAAGAAAAAAGGGGCAAACAAATGCCGAATGTTTTCTTTGATGTAAGGAGGCTGATTCATAGTGGGATAGGGAGGGGGAGCATGGGAGGAATAGAAGAACTCTAGATAGGACAGAGGGGTGGGGGGGGGGAAGGGAGGGGGCATGGGATAATTAATGAATGTTGAATGTGATGGTCATTATTATTCAAAGCACATGTATGAGGACACAAATTTGTATGAGTATACCTTGTATACAACCAGAGATATGAAAAATTGAGCTCTATGTATGTAATAAGAGTTGTAATGCATTCTGCTGTTATATATAAATTATAAATAAATAAATAAGAAAAAGGGGCTATATTAATTTCTGAAAATTTTAGGAAGCAAATAAATTATGGGCACTGGGAATGTCTTGGCTGAGCCCCACACTGAGGAGATTTGGACTGACTTACATGTAAGGTAGAGGGGGCCTCAGAGATCCTTTGTGCCTTCACAGAAGACACGAAGGCTTTGCAATAAGCATCCAGAAACATCCCCCCAGTTTTCCTGGGGTTCTTAGTGCACTAGCAGGTCTCACCATGCAGGGGACAGAGAGTGATGGAGCCTACCTATACTGGTGGGAGCAGCTTCAGAAGCCCTGCAACGAAAAAGACCTATAAGCAGTGAAGAAATCCACCTGGAGGAACTGGAAGAAGCCGTAAAGGCTTGGTATTGGAAGACAAGAGTGATTTGGAGCCCAGTCTGAGGCTCCATCTGAAAGCCACAAGCTTTTCTATCATCTCCTTCCTGCAGAATAAAGGTATGATGCGACCAGAAAAGCTCTTACTACCCCCACATCTCCCAGGCCAGAGAAGAGTGAAAGGAGAAGCCATTTCCCAAGGAGCAGTGAGGGAGTAGATATCCTGGGGTATATCAGAAGTCAGGTTGCTGTGCTGTGGAGCAGCATGTGACCTTACTTTCATGAAACATCAGGGAGGGCTGGAGTGACACCCAGAACTGCAGATGGTGGAGCCATGGAAACTAAAAGATGGACCTCTCCTATACACTCTGAGATGGGGTAAGTTAAGATTTGACTACTTGATAAGTAGAAACAAGAGATCCAATGGTTTGGGGGACAAATTACTCAAGGAGATTGAACCAGGTACCCCAGCTGGTGAGGCTAAGCAGGTTTCCTCAGGATTTCCTGAGCAAGCAGAGAAAGCTGGTCAGTAGGGCAGAGAATGGAGAAGAAACATTCCAAGAAAAGCAGAGACCACATAGCCCTTGAGAAACTGACCCTAGGACTTTTGACAGCTTTGAAATTCCAGTTGTAAATTGAGTCCCTACATTTCTTTACAATAACTACCCCTGCCCCTTTTCTTACAGTGCCTTGAATAAGTCTCCACTTCTTGAAACAGAAAAAACAATCTAATTTAAATGATAAAATTAACAGATCCAAGGCAAAAGTAACTCCATCATTCTTTGACCTCCAGCAAATCATCAAGTCTTTGGTGTTTGTACCTGCCTGAGTCTTTTTCCTGTGGCATTGCATCCCCTCCTCCTATTACCATCCTTGGGCCTGTCCTGATAATTGACTGGTTACACTTTTCCAAGTTTTTCAACTCTTTACAGATGGGTCTTGGAGCCAAGAAAATTAAGCACCTACAATGCTCAAGAAACTTTACTGGTTGCTATCACACATCATCTTGTTGAATTGTTGATGACTACCAATATAATAGAGCTACACTAGTAGTTTTGTCAGTGAGGGACAAGGCTCAAAGAAGTGAAATGATGTGTTTAGGAAATTATGGAGCAGAGATAAGGACACAGTTCTTTATGCTGTACCAGACCTCTCCTAATTTTGACAGCAAAGGGATCTGGGTTGATTGTCTAATATTTGTAACTGGGTATGGTGGATTGAAAGTAGCATTACCAAGTGAGTGGAAGAGAGGAGGAAAAAAGAGGCACAAAGAGCATAACTGCAGAGGAAGTGGAAGAAAGTAAGCAAGAGATTAGATAAGGTGGCAGCTAAGTCATGATATTCTGAGAGAGGGAGGAGAGGATATGAGAGATCATATCCTTCTTCGAGGGGATCCAGAATTCCATCTTGCACCTCCCTACCTTAAAGCTCCCCACTAACCAGGCTGATGTACTCCCATTCCCATTCTCACATGCACCATAATAAAAGGTACAACCAAGATTAGAATAAAGTGAGGCACCAAATATGATAGCCAGTTAGTTGAGTCTAGAAAGCAATCTTTGGCACTTTGTCAGCATGAAGTTTCCATTTTTAATTTTGGGAAATTTCATGTTGCACAATTTACTAGTTCCCCCACAGCTACCAGCGCTATTTTCTATCCATTTGGTATCTGGCCCAAACCCAAGAATTTGCTGGCAGAGGCTGCTTTTACCAGCTTTGAAAGCATTGCATATTGGTTATGAGAATAAGCCCTGGAGCCCGACTGCATGAGTTCAAATTCTGCTTCTGATACTTGATGCGGTGTCTTCAGGAAACCTCTTCACTCCACTGTGTCAAATTCCCTTCTTCTCAGGTTGATTAAGGTGACCAAGCCTCCTGGTTTGTCCCACTATGGTTTGAAAGTGACCCCCAAAGTTCTTGTTTTAAAAACTTAATCCCTAGAGCAACAGTGTTGGGAGGTGGGACCTTTAGGGAGAAAGTGATTAGGAATGGATTAATGTTATCATGGAAATTGTTTTCTTGTAAAAATGAGTTTGACCCTCCCTTGCTCTCTCTCCCAAGTGCTTTTTTAGCCTCCACCCTTCTGCCAAGGGATGATGCAGCAAGAAAGTTCTCACCAGATGTGGCTCCTCCATTTTTGACTTCTTAATCTCCTCCTGTGAGAAGTAGATTTCTCTTAACAAATTACCCAGTTGCAGGTATTCTGTAATAGCAGGAAACAGATAAAGAAAGCCCAAAACTAAAGGACTTCGTGCAATGTGAGACTTTCAGTGCTAAAACAGAAAACAACCTAATTAAACAACAAATTGGAAAAAGTTGGTCACACAAAGACTTTGCATGTGAAGCACTAAGAACTGCAAGTGATCAACACATTAGCCATCAGTGTTATGTGAACCTGCTGCTAATGTGACTACTGGAATTGTTATTGTTTCCGTTGAACTTGTGGCTCTCGGACTAAGTCCTAGTTTTCCACTTCTCCAAAGCCCAAGAATCACTGAAAACAAGACAACAGTGAAGGAGATTTGCCTGTGGACAAGAAAGTCCATGAGTAATGAGAGCAAGTCAGACTCCAGGCTCCTCTTCTGGCCCAGAATAATGCCAGAAGCCCCATGCCCATACTAGACACATGCCAGGCTGGCCCTCCAGCAGGTTTTCCTTAAAGATTACAGACAGAGCTTGATCTGAGTAATGAATTGAGTCTTTGAAGGCAGATTTCTTGTTAGGACCCTGGAATTCCCAATGAGTTTCTGAAGAATGGAAGGAGCTGGCGAAATCAGTTTCTCCCTGCCCACTGCCATCAGGCATCCTGGAAGATTCTATTTCTTGCAGATTTTGCAGATTGTGTGTTTGATAATAGGTTGATATCCTTAATATATAAAGAACACCTAAAATTCAATAATAACACAACAACCCAACTAAAATATGGGAAAAGGACTTGACTAGATAGTTGTCTGGGGGGCTGGGGATGTGGCTCAAGTGGTAGCGCGCTGGCCTGGCATGTGTGCGGCCCGGGTTCGATCCCCAGCACCACATACAAAACAAAGATATTGTGTCCGCCGATAACTAAAAAATAAATATTAAAATTCTCTCTCTCTCTCTCTCTCTCTCTCTCTCTCTCCCCCTCTCTCACTCTCTCTTAAAAAAATAGATAGTTGTCTGAAGATGTATAAATAACAAGCAAGTACAAGAAAAATGGTCAGTATCATTAATCACTAAAGAAATGCACACCAAAACTGCAATCGGGTATTACTTCACACCCATTAGGATAACTACTATCAAAAAATGCATAAAGAAAGAAAACTCCAGAAAATAACAAATGTTCATGAGGAGATGAAGAAATTAGCACCTTGTGTAATCACATTCATACAGACAGAAATGAAAAAAAAAAGGTTGTCAGGGATTTGGGGGAGGTGGGTGTGGAGTTTGTTGTTTCATGGGTATAGTGTTTCAGTTTTACAGGATGAAGTTGTGGAGATGGATCATGGTAATGGTTGCACAGCAATACTTAAGACTACTGAATTGTACACAGAATTTTATCATGATATTAAATTTGGATATAATTGTATTAAACCTGTAAAAGGATTTAGATGCAAGGTAGCTATAGAAAGATTCTGACCTGAGCAGTGGTGAAGGAATCTTCACTTAGGATGAGGAGTTTGTAGGAAGACGAAAAGGGGTAGGAAGAAGAGGGTGCAGTGTTTTGAGGTAAGGGATCATCATTCCCTTGCAATGCTTCATAAGCTAGAGACTAAATACAAACTTGTTTTCACCTGATCTTTCTCTGGTTCTCTCTGAGCCTTACAAGCAGAGGTTGCACAGATCTTAAATGAAGAGCTCAATAAATTTAGCATAACATTTGAGTGCAGCAACAGTTAAAAGAGGTGCTACTGTTGCTTTCTTTATCCCATCCCTTCCCTTTCCCTGAAGGCTATGGTAGGGCTGTACTGAGGAGACAGGAGGAGGAAACTATTCAAGATGGAAACAGACTAAAGACTGACATCTAACTGTGCAACCCATGATCCTGGATTGAATCTTATTCCAGAAAGGAAAAAGAGATATAGGTGGGTCAGTTGGTGAAATTTGAATTGGGTCTGTAGAATGGATGATAGTGTTATAGTAATGTTAACTTCCTGATTTGGACATTGTGTTGTGGTTATGTAGTGTCATTGCTTAAGAAAATATGCACTAATGCATTTAGGGGTTGGTGGAGCATCATGTTGACAACTCACTTTTAAATTATTCAGAAAATAAAAATGGTAATGGGTATGTATATGGATCTATCTATCTATAGACAGAGACAGAGAGACAAACAATAAATGTGTTGAAATGTTAACCACTGCAATCTGGCTGAGGGAGATATGATATTCTGTGTAACACTCTTGCAGCCTTTCCAAAAGTTTGACATTTCAAGATAAATTGTTTTCAAAAGACATTGTCTTTTATTGAAATGAACCCACAAGTGAGGCAGCAGTTAACAGGAAAGGCCAGAAATTAAGATAAACATTATTTTGGTTTTTGCTTTCTTTTTTCTTTTTTAAGACAGTCTCGCTCTGTTGCCCAGCCTGCCCTCAAACATGTGACCCTCCTGCATCAGCCTCCTGAGAATCTGGGATTACAGGTGTAAACCGTGGCACCAGGCTGATAAACATTTTATCTATCACTGAATTTAAAAAAAGGAACGTTCAGAAGACAAGAATTTTTAGTGAATGAAGAACAAAGAAATCTGTCTTGTAAATAACATATTTATGATGAATTAATAAATAAGCATTCTGACTCAACACTTGCTCTAATTACCATGAGCTGCTCATCAGCTATGGGGACACAGGCTCCTTCTCTGGACTCTGCCCCATCATCAGTCCTGACACACATCTCAAACCAACCCACCCTATGACACGGCCCTTGCAAGCCACAGAAAATTGAGCACAGAGGAAACCTACCAATAGTGTCTTGCCTGACGACAAGATCTGTAAATCCAGAGGGTACTCAAGTGAGACTGGAACAAAACTGTGCACCCGATATTTTCAGCCATCTGCAGACCAAAGGGCAATTCAAGAATGGGCACATGGCACCAGTTTCCACGGGTGGCTGACAACTGTAGTGCAGAGATGTGAGCTCTTTCATGTGTGTTAGGGTGGAGAACTACGTAGGAGACATCTTGGGAAAATGGAGAGACAGATGAGGCCCAAATCTCTGTCACTGACACAGGCACTCTGCCGGAAGCACATATGTGCATGTACAACAGCTGGGCTGACCAGTGCAGAGCTGTTAGTACTGTTCGGGTTGGATGCCCTCATGTAATGATACCACATAAACAATCTTTTTAAAAATAGATTAGAAACTGTAAGTATGGTCTTACATATTTGTTGGGGAAATTGCTATAGGGCTAGTGCACTCAATTCTCAGTGCTCCTCAAAAAAAAAAAAAAAATCATAAGCTGGTTGAGAATTAAATTTCAAGTACATTTTTATTAGGAAAAAAATCATCAAGGCTTTCTCTTCACAGTAGTTTAAAAATTGTTGGATTGCTTCTGTCCATCCGCAAAGGTTTCGAGTTTCTTTAAAGCAAAGATGTGATGAAAAGTTAAAACCAGTTTATTTGATCAAAAGCATTTTTTAGAGTTGGAAAGAATGAAGAGACAGATATTTTGTTAATTAGTTTAGAAAAGTCAGGCATTTAAACAAGCTCTGAGGAGGTGAGGAAGGGAAACATTGTTACAACCATTGTTTTTTCTTTTCCAGAGGCAATAAAAGGAAAGTGATCTTACTATTATTTTGTTTATCTAAGCCTGATTTCATCTCCTTCTCTAGGAGGAAAAACAAATTCTGACTCATTCCACCAGTTACCTAACTCATCCTAAAACTTCAAAATATTAGCAAAATCCCTTTCTTAATTTTCAGTTTCCATTTTGCAGAGTAGGGCTATGGATGACCCTTCCCCACCCTGCAAATTATGTTTAGTGCCCACATTCCCCAATACCATCACCATCAACGGACCACTTCCTGTCCCAGAGTTCTAGATTCTCACTCAGCTTCCACCTCCACATTCAGTACTATAGCTGTAATCTGTCCCATTTCCTCATCTCCAACCTCTTCCTCCAGTCATTTCTCGATTCCTCCAAAGCTCCACTTCTCCTCACTTTCTCCTGCAGGGCATCTAGATGCTCCCCGCTGTGATATCAAGCATTCCCCTTTCCACCGGCCTTTCTTTGTCAAAGAATGTTATTCCCATGTCCCTTGTTGAAATGCACTTTTCTTTTCTTATTCAACTTCTCAGTCTATGGACCTTTAACCTTCCTGCTTGCTCTATTCCATTTTCTTCATGAACTCCTGGTCTTTCACCCACACCCAATCCCAGAATGGCTGTTCCTCAAAGTTCCAGACTTGGCCCTCCTCCCTTCTGACTCCACCCTTTACCAGTGTGATCTTACCTTCCTCCTGCATCCAGAGCCACTTCTTTCCTACTAACTCAAGACAAAAGATTCTTATCCCTCTTCCCTCTTGTTGTTCCTCCCCTTCTCTCACCTCCCACATGCAAATGACCTCTCAGCCACAAGCTTGTCTGAATTCTTCTCCTTTCTCCAGTGCCTTTCACTGCCTTGGCTTAGGTTCCTGGAGCTCAGCTGTTGTCTCTGGCCTCTTTAGACCCTTTATAGAGCCAATGTGCTCTTTGCAAAGTCAGATCTGATTATGCCTCTTTGACAATAGAAAATTGGTCATTGCCTCTCTACTTGTCCATCCAGAATTTACAGAATCTCTAGGGAACTTTGAAGGCACAACTTTGAGGGTAGGAGAGGAATCTTTAGTCCTGATGGTCACAAATAGGCTTTAACAAATTTAGAGTAAATTTGACCCACAAATATATAACAAAAGAAGTTCAGTTGGCTTTTTAACATATAACAAGAGACTGCAATGACACTTTGTTCTTGGTGAAGGCCATTTGGGAGCCTGTTCTGGGATCCCTAGGAATAAAGATTAGCATTTCATCTCCTCTGCCATTAAGAGCATTCACTGGAAAAGTTCAAGGGGAATTTTGTCCTGTGGATAAAATTTGTTCATGTCTACCTTTCCAGTCCCATATTCTGCTATGGGCTGTTACTTCTGACTATCTCAATTCACTACTCTATTTCTCCCAACTTTCCAATATCTTCTTTTGATAAAATCTTATCCTTCAGAATCCATTTCTTTTGTCACCTCCTCCAGGAAGCCATCTCAAACTCTCCAAAGCAGAACCAATGGGCAACGCCCA
Source organism: Spermophilus citellus (assembly GCF_964194105.1). Classification (NCBI taxonomy): domain Eukaryota; kingdom Metazoa; phylum Chordata; class Mammalia; order Rodentia; family Sciuridae; genus Spermophilus; species Spermophilus citellus. Next base: position 99,236,879 of record NC_138186.1, on the reverse strand, counting down.
TGTCCTATTCTGGCCATCAGCATAGTGTGCTGTGATGACTTGCTCACCTGTTCATCTTTCCCTCTAACCCATGAGTGCCTGGCTTAAGCATCTCCAAAGGTTAGAATATTGCTTACCCATGGACTATGTGTGCTTAAAAAATGTTGGACAGAAAAAGACAGGCAGGTAAGTGATTGCTTTGTAACAAATACTAAGTCTTGGCCAATGGGAGGGGAAGGAAGGAAAAATGTACATTTTGAAAAAAAAAAAAAAAGCAAGTCACAATCACAATGCCCTCTTATCACTGCAGACTTTAGTGCTCCTCGATAGCCAGGACAGCAGGCATGGTCTCCTGTGCCTTCTTCTTCTGTCCTCACCTTCTTGATGTCATGACAACTAACTCTTTCCCAGCCCTCCCATACAAGGCTACTTTGGTCAGACCAAATCCCAGTCTCTGGGCATCCTCTGGTATGGAATTCCCAACCATATTTCTTCCTTTCTGGATCTGTCTTGAATTTAAGGTTCAACTAAAATTTCACATTCTCAGTGAACTTTTCTGGACTGCTCCAACAGTCATAACTTTCTTCCCTCTTAGCACCTACAACACTTAAGTCCTTATTAGAATTTAATTATATACATCTTGAATTTTATAACTTTTATTGGCTTTCTTTATTACAGAACTAATACATTTATATTAGAGAAACATTTTTTAAAGTTAAGCAACGGAAAAGCCACTCACCAGCTCTTCATCTTGAAAGAATGACTTTAATATTTTATATAAACCCTTCCAGACTTTTTTTTCTATGCACACACAAGCAATTTTTTTTCATAAATGAGATCATGTAGTGTAATGCCAGATTCGTGGGACCCCAATAGACCTCCAAGAGCTGAATCTGATGCAATCACACAAGAGTCTTTATTGCAAGCTTGAGCCTGGACTCACAACCCTTTCTGACACAGCAATCTCGAGGAGTGAGTCCTGACTCTTAGTTCAGTGAGGATTTATAGGTTTTTGGGGATACTCTATGCATCACAACATCATACAGCAAATCATTTCAAATCTCGGGAAAATCAAACAACAACTCTTAACATCGATTAGCACATTCATTGGCGGGAACAAGTCAGGTAAAGGTGATTGGTTAGTTCAAGTGGTGGATACGTTTGAACGTTGCAAGAGTGTATATGCTAAACTTGCAGGGTTGCCTAGTCATGTTATCAATCATCAAAACTACTCGGAGGGCCGCTTGGTATTTCAGGTATCTTCCCTGTCTCACTCTGATTGGTTGCTGCTATGGTCCGAATTAGACCTCAAGCATTCTTTTGGTCTTTTCAGGAACTTGTATTTGCTGAGTCAAGGACATCTGGTACAGACAAATGACTCAGCAGGGTAACTATGTGCCTAGGAAGTTTTCCAAGGACAAGGGTCACCCCCCCTTCTTTGGCAGGCCCTGCTTTGAGGTACAGGCTGGATTTTCAAAAATGGAGTCATCAGTTTCTCAGTAGAAAATACTGTTTTGCAAATTGTTTTTTTAAAAATACTAATTAAACATTGGCATGCCAACATACATACTTCTTCAATATGATTTTTTATGAGTCCAAATATTCACTTTTATATATGAACCACCATTTACTTTGCCAATCTTCTGCTAAGAGGCATTTCTATTTTTCTATTTTCTTTTTGCTATAATGCCAAAAATACCCTCATACATTCTTAAATTTTTTATTAATATAAATTCTAATAGATATAATTTCTATGTAAATAATTTAAAATATTATTAATTATTATAATTTATTAAAATAGTTAATAGAAAGCAATTAAACATAAAATCATTGTATTGGTCAACTATTTTGTGTATACTAGTTTTGACCATGTACTTAGATTTCTTTTAAGTTACTGGAAGGTAAGGTCCAATGTTTTCTAGGTTTTCATCTCTCAGCATGACAAATGCTCATGTCGTGAAGACTGAAGAATTAACTTATTTCACTAAGTTTTTAGACAATAGTGTCATTGTTTAGTACAGAATTAAGTCTTGGGCTATATCTCTATGTTGCTTCCTCTTTGGGAGTATTTCCAAAGTTTACCTTAGGAATTGAGTGGTTTGGGAGGAGGTAGAGGTAGACAAATAAGAGAAATGTCAGTCAAATTCAACAACAGCTGGAGGTCAAATTGTTGTGTGATCCTAGTCACTTTAGAAACTATGGTGTTTTCTTCTTTATGATGCATTGATCATTTTTCAGAACTTGTGTGAGATTTGGTATGGCAAGAAATAACTCTTCTTGGCAGGGGCATGTCCATAAAGACTCCAGCAGTGACCCATCCAAGTCCTCTTTGCTGCTCAGCAATTCTGCTACATTGCCTAGCACTAACTAGTTCACACTTCTTTTGTGGCCTCAGCTCCTATACCCTGCCCTCCTCCACCATCAGCTGACCATCTTGCTTCTTAGTCCACTAAGAAAACAGAACCATTCAGACTTGATCTCCCCACACTTCTCAATAGCACATCCCAGCCCTCCCACACACCACCTGCATTGCCCTCCTTCCTATCACTAGGGATTAAGTGGTTCTACTCTCAACTCAAGAACTTCACTCCAGAAATCATTCCATCTCTCTTTACATGTCCATAGTTTCCCCCTCTTGAAACCAATGAGCTCTAGTTTCTCCCAACATCCCCTATCTATTTCCCCCTTTCACAGCAAACCTCCTCTAAAGAGGGGTCTATTCTCTTCCACTTCCTCTCCTCCCACACTCTCTCAAAACCACTCCAGCCAGGCTTTATTTCTGCCATCCTCCCTCTGCTAAGGATACCAATGACCTCTAAGTCACCCATCATAATTATCAATAATGTATTCTCTCATTTCATTTGTCTCATCAGCAGAACAGGCACAGATGGTTACTTCCTGCTTCTCAAAACATCCTCTCTCACTTGGCCTCCAGGATGCTGCTCTCTCCTCTCCCCTCTCTCTCATTGGCTGCTGCTTCTCGGCCTCCTTGGCTGGGTCTTCCTCACTTTTTTTCACCTTCCTAACCTCTAAATGTTGAAGTGCCCAGATCTTAATTTTCAGATTTTTTTTTCCTTTTCCCTTCTCTTCTCCACTATATTCCCAGCTGCTCTGTGTTGGTGACTTGTGGATTTCTATCTCTAGTCTGGACGCTCACCGGAATTCTGGATCCCCACCTCTAATCACTTGCCCAACTTCTCCACTTAGGTGTCTGAAGTTAGGTAGGCATCTGAAGTTTACTGTATCCAGAACAAAATCCTGTGGTTTTCACCTGTATCTCTTCCTCCTGTGGTCTTCCGTACTCATTAAATGGAATCTCCACCAATTAGCTGCTCAGATCAAAATACAGAATTTTCTTTGACTCCTCTTTCACTCACATTCCACAGTTGAATCATCAGTAAATTCTTCCCAATTCACTTTGAAACTTTACAGATTCCATTTGTGGTAGTTATTCCAGTCCAAATCGCTATCACCTCCCTCTCAATAGCCTCCTGCCTCTTTGCTTCTATTCTTGCCCTCCCCTCCACCTTGCAGGCAGAATGATCCTTTGGGAGTCAGGGCCCAGTCAGTCATGTGCTTTCTCTGTAGAAACCCCTATTATGTCTTCCCACCACCTAAAACATAGGCCTGCTGGTTATCTCTCTGGTGTTATCTCCTGCTACTCTCCTCCTTGCTCTTTTGTATCAATTACTGACCACTTGACCTGTTGGCTGTTCTTGTTCCTGGAACATGCCAAGTCTACTGTTCCTCAGGGTGTTTGCACTTCTCTCCCTGATATCCAAAAACTTTTACTTCCAGGATAGCTGTAGTGGTTGCCCCTTATACATTCATATCTCTACTCAAGTATTCCCTCATTAAGAAAGACTTCTCTGACCAATCACCCCATGGAAGAATATCCCCAACCCCTGTTACTCCTGAGCTCTTTTGTTTATTTTATCCCCCCACCGTAGCCATTATAATACAACATTTGACTACATATCTATGTGTATGTATGCTTGACTCCTTGTCTGTCTCCCTCCCAGTCTCATCACCGGAATGAGAATTCCATGAGAACCCAGGCTTTGTTCTGTTCACTATCACATCCCAGACTGTAGAAGAGCACCTTCTTCATAACAGGTGGTTCAAAAATTGTTGACAAATCACCACTCAAAGCTATTCAAATTCCATCAACTCTCCAGTGACACCTGTACATTACTAAGCTGAGGTTTTATACTTTACACACACTTTATAACATCTGATTTTGAAATAATAAACACAAGTCATAATTCCAAGGAGCTTGTCCTAGTTAGTAAAACTCTCAAGGAACTTCCCATAATCGTGGCTCCTGCTGGCTTTGGCAGTCTTCCTCTCAGCATCCCACTCTGTTCTCTTTTGTCAGATTTCACTGGATGTTAACTTTGCCCTGCTAAGCCTTATTCAAGGTGCCAACTGCATTTGAAATTCTGCCTACTGTTTTGTCTGAGAAAAACCATTTTTATCTTCTCAGCATCTTCAAATTCTGTCTAGGGTGCTGGGGAGCACAAAGTTGAAGACTCCAGAACCACTCTTTCTTCTGTTTTCCTTTCCTTATCTTTTTGTTTCCTGTATATCTTTTTTTTCCTCTTTTTACAAAAATCAAGGAGATTTCTAGAAATCATGTTGATTAGCTTCAATGCCATGGTACAAAGTTATTGTCCCTGGCAACCATATTGTGCTTTAGAAATGTATCACAGATGAAGCCCATATTCCAGATCCAAACACATATGTAATTATGTAGTGTGGGGGGGAATGTAAGGTTGCATGTTCCAGACATGGGAAATAAGTTGACCTCTATTCAGGTTATTGCCATAAATACAGAGAAGGAAAGCCCCTGCATCAGTTTTCCATCGTAAACATGTAAAGTATAGCACCACAGCCCAGGGAATGGAAAGCAAACACTCATGAGCAAGGCTATCTTAGAGCCTAACCTCTGCAGAAGTGCTGTGAAGAGAGGCTGAATTACAGGCATGCAACACGGTGGCTGGCTAGCCTATGTTGTATCTATCTGGGACCAGATCAGTTTGCAACGGGATCCCCTTCCTCACCCACCTCCACACTAATGTGCAGAATTCCACTCCCATAGCAGGGAAGCCATAGTCTACATAAAAAGAAATGAATTTATGCATCCTCATAGAGATGGCCTCAAGCCTGGCTCTTGTGAGAAAAACATTGATTGGTGCTATTAAAATGCATAGTTATTTCACCAACACGTACAAGAATGAAGAATGCAAAAGCAGAACCATTCATAGGACTGGTGAGAAACGGCAAGCACAAGTCAGAGTAGGGATCCGTCTTCTGTCTTTGCCAAGGGGAGTCAGGCAGGAACTTCAGAAGCAAGGTGTTTTTTCCCCCATGGGGCAGTAGATCAGAAACCAGAGGCTACTTCTGAGACTTTTCCTTATCTGAAACCAGAAAGGTTAGCAGAAAAAAATCTCCTCGTGTGCTGCCAGACCCACACTTCAAGGATCTGCAGGGCTGTTAGAAAAATTAGCTCAGCACCTTCAGCTTGCATTGGGCCATCACTTAGCTTTCCACACAGACATTCCAAATGGGGCCTTTTAAAACTCTGCTCTCAAATGAAGGTGGCTCAAGCAACACTTGGATGATATCACAAGACTCCCAGGGTGATGCTTCACTGCTTCCTCAGCATATGCCAGTGCCCATTTTACAAGGGGGGATTTATGATCCCTCTCTCAGTAGAGCAAGCCAAAGTTTTATAATATTCATTAAAAATCAGCACCACATGTAATAATATGGAATACTGCCTTACACAAGAGGGCCAAGTTATAGGTGTTTAGGGAAACCTGGCAGAATTTCTTGGCCTTGGTGAGGGGTAAAGTTGCAGGCACCAGCACAACATTAACACAACCTTGTTTTATTGCAAATGTACGTTCAGCCTAAGTTCTAATTACTCCCTTTAAAATCCTACCACCACCAAGCTTTCTTCCTACAGGGCAGCCACACGATGGTCTTAAAGGGCAGAAGCAGTGTCTAAAGTAAAGGCAGGGTAAAGTGGCTACAGCACAGAAGGAGGTGAGGCTAAAGCTGGGAAGGTGGCTTTTTATTTAGGCTTCTCAATAGATCCGTGCACTTCCATAAACTCTGGCATGAGGGCTTCCAGGCTCACCCAGTTTGCAGAAGGCCAAGGCAATCCAGAAAAGAATTCAAACATCAAAGTCGCTCTTGGGTAGGACACTGTTCTTCCTATGCATACTCCCCCATCCCCAAGACAGGGCCTGGTTAGCTTTGTAGGGGCCCGTTGTGCATCTTTTCCCGTCCCTCCAGGGCAAGGCTAGACAACCCAGGAATCCCAGGTTTCGAGGTTTGGCTCTCCTCCCTGGGAATAGTGCCTGGGGCTCTGGCACCCTCTCCAGGTGACACACCAGCCTTCATCACTACTATAATCCCACTTGCCCCAAATCCGTGTCTTTCAAGGCCTGGCAAGGCCAGGCTGAGCGAGTCTGTCAGGCCGGCGTTGAGGAGAGGGCTCTCCCGGCCGCGCGGCCGCACAAAGCGGGGCGATCGGCTGCAGCGGCGGCGTGAGGCGCGCCCCCTCCCGCGAGCCAGCGAAGCGCGCGCCCGCCCCAGCCCCAGCCCCCGGAGCGCCATTCGCGGAGCGGCTTACGCTAGTCGCCAGGCGTACGGCGCCCCAGCGGCCGGGGAGGTGCGCTGCCCGGCTCCCGTAAAGTTATTGTGAATGGGGAGCGGGTGACGTCAGCGCCGAATGTCAACAATGTAGCGATTGAGAGTGTGGGCGTTCCGGGGAGAGCGCGAGCCGCGCGGCGCGGAGCAAACAGCGCCGAGCCGCCGCCGCCTCAGCAGCAGCAGCAGCAGCAGCAGCAGCGGCCGTGCACTCCCGGGCTGCGATCGCAGCAGCGCTAACGTGAGCGCCCGCCGCCGCCCTCGCCACCCCGCCTGCCCAGTCTCGCCGCCGCCCGGTTCTCGATTTTCCCCGGTCTCCCCTCGCCCCTTCCCCTCCCCCTTCCCAGCACACTCGGGGGGCTGGGAACGAGCTGCCATGTGATGCGTGTGCCCTCAGCGAGCTTTCGTTGACCCCCGAATCGCCCACCGCGCCTGCTGCCGGGAGGGGGCTGCGGGCTGGAAAGACGCGGGGAAGAAGAGGCGGAGAGGACTCAAAGTTCTCTGGCGAGGTGAGTCCCTGGCCCCGGGCCGTGGGCCGCGGCGCCGGGCAGGGCAGCGGGGCAAGTTTACGCGGGGAGTGGGTGCGCGGAGCGGGCGGGGAGGCGTGGGGAAGCGGCGCGGGAAGGGAACCGCGGCCGCCGGGCGCGCAGCTGCTAGCCCACCGCCCTGCTCGCTTTTATGGCATTTTTCTAGGAACGGGAAGGGGCTGGGAGCAGAGTCGGCGGACGCGCAGCAGCAAATGTGCGCTTTCCCCGCCTGGCTGTTTACGGCGGGCGAGGCGGCATTGTATTTTGCTCGCGTCGACTGGTGTTTTGGAACAGCAGGGGGAGGAGGAGCAGAGGGTAATAAGTCAGGCGTGGGGAGGGCGGGCTGGAGGGAGGCGCGCGTCCGCGCGAGCCCGAGCAGCTGTCAGACCTACGGCCCTGTCCCTGGCGGTCGAGGTCGGGCAACCGGGTCCCTAGCCGGTGATCCGCGCGCCAGGCCCGGCGGCCTCCTCCCTGCTCAAGACATCCGTGCCCAGGGCTGTTCCGCAAAGACTGCGGTCGCCGCGCCTTTGCGCTCAGCTGTCAGCCGCCAACGGGTGGCCCTGATCATCGCGACTTGCAGGGGGATCAAAGCTCAAGTTTAGGGTCCTAGGAAAAAGCAACTGGGGACCTCGCAGAGCAGACTAGAACTAGGTGGAATACCTACTAGCCAGGCGTAGGTAGTCGGAATGCGTCCCACGGAGCTCAACCTTGTGGCTTCTGAGACACCTTGCACCCATCTCTTCCCAAGGTCCTACACGAAGTCCAAGTGCAACACGCACCCACACTCTACACACAGTCTCCAAGCCCCAGAAGCTCCAACTAGGACGGGAATTTATCTAGGGAGCACCTCCCCGTGCCCAGACTCTCCGTGGGTCTCTCAGTTCTCTCACCCTGTGGGTGCTCAGGAGCCGAACGCCACGGAGAGGGCGGAGGGCGGCGCTCACGGGCTACCCCAGGTGCCAGCGAGAGGGGACTGAGCGAGCATCTCGGCGACCTCGCTCTGGCCAGGGACTTGCAAGAACTTGGACCGTGGGAGGAAGCAGGCAGGGCCGGGTGTATGTGTCTGGAAGGCCGCGCGTTCCTGGGTTCAGAGGTCTTGGGCGCGCAAGGTATTATCAGCATCCTCTTGCCTTTAAGCAAGTTTGGCAACTTGGGGCAAGTTCCCGCGCGGCAGCTCTCACAGCGTGCCCTCCGGGTCACCGCCACCGCCACCACCACCACCATTGGCACCGCGAAACCAGAAGGACAAGGGCGCCTCCCCCTCTAGACAGAGCTGCCGATTCCCCGCGGGTGGCGAGACGCGGCGTTCCTCGGTTTGCACCTTCGCTGTCTAGTGCTGCAGTCTCTCACTCTGTGTAAATTTCATCTGTTGAGTGTATTTAACTAAAAAGGGCAATTACTTTAGATAAAAATTCTTTACTGCCTAGTGGGAACCTTGGCGGAGATGATGCCTAATGAGATTTTTTGCTTTTGTCTGTTTAGAGTAAAATTAGAGATGTTAACTCTGATAACGGTTTTCTCAGATCATTAAAATGTAACATGTAGGAAAGGCATGTCGAGCTGCGAAGGCTCTGGCTGACATGAAAGAAGCTGAGCGTGAAAGGCTGCCACTCCTCTGGTGGAGAGGGCTATTTCAGTAAGGCAGCGGGCGTCTTGCTTAAAATGTGAGACCGCCCCACCCTGGTTCTCCAGCAGCTCGCGAGTAAACGGCATTTTTCATTCTTGCAGGTAATAATAAACGTGAGTCAAAATGACATCTTGTTAGAATTAGTCTTTAGTCTGTAAGAGAGATTGCTAAATTACAATGTTGCATTCAAACTGCTCCAGTGAAAGGTCTGTCAGCCTTTCCATTATAAATTCAGTTTTTCTGGAGTTTATAATTTCACCGCAAAACTTTGAGTGGCTGTGATGTTTTTCCCTCCTGTACTTTGGTCTAAAAAAATGCGTTAATTTCCAAGTTCCATTCTATTTGCTCTTTCTGAAACTTAAATATCATTCAGGTGGGGTGGGGGACCAGAAATGGAATAGACAATCATGGAACAAATTACTTTGATTAGTATTTTCATTTTGAATTTTGGAAAACTTCAGGCTTGCCATTTGATGATCATAAATTATCAATAAATTCCTCTGATGTCTGTCTTTCTGCAGGTGGATTGGAGTGTCAGTTTGTAATGTAGATTCCAGGATTACATGGAAAGATACATTTTCCTCATGTGTATATCTGAACTGATAACCAAATTTTGAACACCTCTATATTATTTTATTTTTCGGTCCTTTGTATGTTGCATGTCAGCATCTGTTGTAGGGAAGAAGGGATGAAGCAGAAGGAAAGAGGGAATGGAGATCCCCTAATTCACTCTTACTATTACCAATGCCTGGGAGGAAGCCATTTATTCTCTTTCTGTTGAATTATGCCCTTTGACTTAGTATCTTCAGGCAATTCCCTTCCAGTCACTCACCTCTGGCTGCTATGTGAGGAGCTTAATTATTTGCAAACTGCCTTGAAATCCCTGGATGAAAGGCACTGAATAAGTGCAAAGTATTGTTATTCAGATATGGAATTTAATGATCCATTACAGTTCATCAGGAAAATGCACTTTGCAGTGATGGTAGAAAACATTTTCACCTGATAGAGGGTAATAATAACTGCTTAAAAGTAGGTTCAGATTACAGATGAGACAATTAACTCTGGCCATGTGCTCTTCAATTTGTTGCAATTCATTTTGTGATCAAAGTGAGTCACAGAGAGCCAGATGGTGAGGTTCATGTTCAAATCTCTCTTAGGCCAGCCCTTCACTTCTGGGCCCACTGTCTACCCAGCCAAGGGGACTTGGTTATTCATTAGCACTTGTGAGCTGTGCCTCAGAATTTGTAATCGAGGCCCCTGTGATGCCAACAAAAGGGCTCAGGCCAATCTGTATTGTTGGGAGCAGTTTAATTTTACTTGGATTAAGTCTCACTTGGTGTCTCTGGTGTGGATCCAGCTTTAACAAGGAAGAGAGGGCCCAGTGGCTCTCACGCTTTGCTGTGTGCTGCTACACTGAGCTAGGCTTTGAACCTCAGATTTCAGGGGCTAGTTGTCTGGCATATTGAAAATACTGTCTTGATTGTTGACTGAATGGGAGAATACTTAGGTAAACAAACACCTTGCTGTTTGTCTAGGGGCCCAAGGGGCAGGACTGGCTTCATGGCGACAGAATTGTGCAGTTGCACATGGCCCCTCCTCTCTTCCCTCAGAAGGATTTCACACCTGGTTTTATGTTCTGCTGTTATCTTTTTGAAATCCTTAATAATTCCTGAACAAGGGACCTCTCATTTCCATTTTCATTGAACCCTACAAATTATGTGCCTTGTTCTGGTGAGGAGAGGGCGTATTATGGAGTGGCAGACAACCACTGCTCAACCTCACTCATTGTTGTCTACTGTTGCCAGGCAGGAATTGATGGCAGTGCTGGCTTTGTGCTGTCATATCACTCGATTTTTCCAAGGGAATTTGGATATCTGGATTTTTATGTGGAATTTCCTATTTAAAAATATTGGCTCAAATTTTTATAAACATTGGTTGAGAATGTATGTAAAAATTAGCATTGTCCTGAAGATGGCCTGTCTTCTACCACTTAACAGACTAAAACATCTGATTGTTTAATATTTCTATAGTTAGTTATTTTCTAAAGGCCTGACACAAAGTGGATGATTTTTGAGTGTGTACCAAATGAATCATTACAAGTATCAGGAAAATTGAAATATGTAAGAAAAGCAAAACTCCAAATCAAACCAAATCAACACTAAGTCTCACTCAGGTATTAATACTGTCCATTAAAATGGAGAATTCAACATGAAAAGCCAAATAATTCCACAGGCACAATGTTATCCTCTGCAGGTAAATAATTCATTGCTTTTGAATCACTTACCTTCTATTTATCTGTTATCCACCAGATGGGTATAACTTGGCCCGTTTAATGCCCGAGGACTTCCAATGGGAATTTGATATTGAAGAACATTCACTAAAACAATATATTTGTTTTGTTGAATGCTTACATGTGCCATACGGTGATAACTACTTTACATGGGTACTTTACATACGTATGAGATATATGACTACTTTACATGTCTCAGCACAACTCTGTGAAGTAGGCATTGTGCCCATTCTACAGCATCGGAAGGTTCTAATCAGAACTTCATCTGAGTAAGTGTGTATTTTCTTGGATGTGTACAAATTATTTCCCCATCCTGTATACACAGTCCAGCATGGAGTCAATGACTGGTTAGTACTATGTCACATACAGAGAACATGGTCTCTATCCTCTCATACATGGAACAGAGAACGATACTGGACATCACATTTGTCAATCTCTGCACTTTAGACAACAGACTGAACCTTTGTCTCCTGTTCCTCTCCTTTCCCTGTCTGGATATTGAAGAAGCCTCATTGACATATGACCCTCCCAGAGACACTCAAAGTTCAGAAGTTAAGGCTGGTTGCGAAAATTGTAATTTATTTGGTAAAGCAGATAAGAAACTTTTGGCAGAGCCCCAGTTATGTTGGGGAAAGCAGCAGCCACACCCTGGGAATGAGGGAAAAGAGCTCTGTATTGTTAATGACAATGTATGACCTATTGCTATCCCATCTTTAAATTTTACATGAATATTTACGATTTGTTCACGTCCAAACTAAAACCTGCCGTGGACTAAACATTTTGTAAATTCAGTAAAATATAACTCTTTTTTTTTTTTTTGGTCTGGAACATTTAATAGAAAAGGAGCTGAATGTGTCAATTCAAAATTTCCCTGTTGAATTTTCCTCTTTTTTCCTATTTATTAATTTCAAATGTCATTCTACTTAAAACTGAAACTTAATCTTAATATCAGCATGCTATTCAACTTCCTTAAACCAGAACATATCTTCAGAATCTTACCACAATGTCCTTTTTCAAGGGTCATTTCATTTTTAAAGAATATGTAAATTGAGCCTCCTCCTGCTATGGCTCTACTTCAAAAATCAAGCAGGAATTTCACCTTTGTTTTTTCCTTGAGTTGTTTCCCCCCCCCCCCCCAAATAATCAATATCTACAATCTGAAAGCATTTCATGTACTAGTTCATTCTAGTCATTGGAATTACAGCCCAAATGCCTCCCAGTTGGCCCTGTGACTTCATAATCACAGCTTCTCCAGCGTATTCCTCTGGTTAGCTTCTCCTTTGTTCCTTAGCCTGATAATGAATTGTCCTTTCGTTCTGAGATGTGTCATTTTCCTCCCTGACCTTCTTGTCCTCTTTCTGAGAGCTAGCTGTAGGACGGGCTGCAGCAGATGTGAAGGAGAGCTGGCGCTTGGTTTCCAGCTCCCTCCTGTCCTGTGTCGTCTTTCATCTTTTTTTCCCAAGCAGTGAAATCCTCTACTTTCCAGTCCTTGCACTTCCATTCTTCTCTTCAGTTGTTCCTGAGCCTGTGGCTGGCATATGGACCAACTCTAACCCTTCAGAAGAAGGGTTTGGAGCTTCTAAGTTCCCAGTCACTCTAATCTTGCTTTCCTATCTCTTCTCTCTCCCATACTATTTCAAATATTTCAAATGTCAGTCTCAGGCAGATGTCTCAGGAGTTTCCACAGGTCTAGCCCACTTTGGGAGACTCTAGTGTGGTGAGTCACATTCCACGGGCAGGAAAAAAAAATGTGCATGGTCAGCAATTTTCCTTAGTATCCCCCATATCCATAGATTCTTGGAACTTTTTTTCTTCCCAGACTGTATTCGTCTAAGCAACAGGAACTTGCAGATATTACCAAATGGACCAAGTGTCCAGAAATGCTGTTCTTTAGAGGCAGATGCCTCATTCACTCGTTCAGTAGTGGTACTTAGTATCTCTTATGTAGCAGGTTATCATGGTGCTAGTGGGGAACAAAGCCAGTCCTGGCCACTGCCCTTATGAAGCCCCCATCTAATAGAAAGGATGACATTAACCAGTTAGTTGCAGATAATTCATTAAACTTCTGTGAAGGAAAACTATTCTATGTAACACGGTACAATTTGGGGAAGGGGGTTTTTGACCTGGTCAGGGGTAGTGATTCCTCCCACCCCCACCAACCAGGAGGAATTGTGCAATGAGCTTCAGTGAGGGTCAGTTGGAAATTTGAGGCTTGCTTTTTCCTCCAACCTCATAATCCTATTAATTCACTACTCTCTTTGGCCCTTTGGAGTATTGCACAAACCATGATATAACCCCTGGGGCCATTTTGGCAAATAATGATTCCTGTATACAGAGTCCAAAATTGATTTTTTTTTTTTACCTGGGTCTCTGGAGTCTGATAAAAACAGAATTGCTAATTGCCAAAAGTACTGTTTATTTCCATTCTTGAAAAAAAATACTAGTTAACATTTCTTACTTTGAATATATTTAGGATAATTTTGACAATTTTTGAAGGATCAGAAGCTACATGGACACTCCTTTCAAAATGTCTGTGTGTATGAGACCTAGGCAAGTACCTTGAGTGAAAATGTGAGTCAGACTTCTATCTAAAGTGCTTCACTTATCACAGAGCAGGAGGGGTCTCCATCCTCTGCAGATCAAGGATGATTATTTAGACCGTTTTTTGGAAGCACAATTTAGGAGTGTTGACAGTATCTATTTAAAACAAATTGGCTATATTGTATGCTAAAACCTCTCTATTTTCTTTTTCTTTGATGATAGCTAATCTGCATTAAGAGCTTCCTATGTATGTTGCTCATGTTAAGTTACTTTTTCCCCATAACAACCCAGAACTGCATATGATCTTTAGCAGTGAGAGCATGGATGTCACCCAGCTAATGAGAGCGAGCTTTGATTGGACATTGGATGTATGATGCTAGAGCTGTACTCTTAACTCCCGGGCTCTGCCTCCACTTTGCTGTCCTTATTCATTTGAATTTGGAACACTCTCTAGCAGGTCCCAAAAGTGGAAATACAGGCTAACTCATTCTGAAATATTGGACATTTTGTTGACATCTATTTGAAAGATAAGATTGAAAAATAATTTCTGAGGGAACATGAGTGAATATATTTCTTGTCATTCACAGGACTAACTTTCTAATAATTGCATTCCTCAGATCTTGTCCATTTAGAGATTATGAAGTAAAAGTGATGGCTTAGAAAAGCAAAAGATGAATTAGGCATAGAACATGAATTCCATGGCCTGTCCCCATGGTTTTATCTATAGCTTAAAAGAAAAAGCAAAAAACAGAACACCACCACCAAAAGAAAAACCCCACTGCCAACAACAAACTATTCTAGTAGATATTCTACTCTGGAGAAAGAATTTCATTCAGAATCAATCCCATTAGAGCTCCTAATTGGAAATATTAGCTACCAGTAACAGATAAAAGCAGGTAACCTTTGTTCTCATTCTAGTCGATTTCAGAAAGAGATTATCTTGCCAGATTATTATGTTGCAACTCTCACCTGAAGATTTCCATGGTTTTAAAGGACTCAGCCAGGCAGCCAGTTTGGCAGTGCCCACTGATTACCTTGGGTTTGCAGGGTCACTATTTAGAATGCTGACTCAGCTCAGCTGTGCCTGGGCTGGACACCACATTGTCATCTTGAGTCAAGAGGCATTATTTCTGAGACCTGCTTGAACATTAAGCACATGTTTGAAGCTTAGTTTGGGAGATGATCAAGTGTATGAATGTACTGTGCTTATTTTTCAGCTTTTAGTTCAAATTTTGGAGGTGGCTAAATGGGGAGATGCTTAGTGTGTCAGTGTTGGAGGTTTTAAGTGATTAAAAAATCAAGCAGATGAGTGCATAAAGATTTCTATGCAAACAATGATGAGCTTAAATTAAAGCTGCTGATTTAGTGTGAGAATTACTTGCATTGATTTGTAGAATATCTATATGGGTTCAAGATTCCATATTATGCAAATGAATAAGCCCTGAAGAGTCAAAGTGAAAAAAAATGAAAATTAACTGTGAAATATTTTATTACCCATTCAGCAAGAGGAAAATGTAGACATTCATTGAGTTAACCCTTACTTTTCAACATTTCCCCTCCAGGAAAGATCAGCAGGAATGATGGATCTTGTCTTAACTGTAAAGGAGGTAGGCAAGTTTGCTATCAGTTCCTCAAGGTCCTCTTTCTGTCCTTACTTCTTTGCATTGTACTCTGCTGTCGTTTAGCTGCCCAATGATCTCAACTAGTTTCTGTCTTGCCTTCCCAAAACCAATCTCAGAAAAGGATATTGCAAATATAATTTTATTAGAATATGAGTATCTAAGTGTACCTTGTGCATTACTTTTCTGAGGCATCAGCATATTAATAACAGATAAAGCTAAAGAATTAAAACCCTGAAGATAGGAATGTAGAATTTCATACCCTGGAGAACACTTTTGAATGAAGAGATGGTTCTTTATAAGCTAAGCCTGGATGGAGAATATAGACAAGCAGAGTAGAGCATAGAAACCACAGTGATACTAAAAATATAAAGGGCAGATGATTCTTAATAATACATTTGTCAGTTAGCATCACCTTCCTCCTGCCAGATACTAGATTTGAGCACATAAACTTAATGTAGCAAGATGGTGTGTTATGTGACATTTAAACAAAACTTCAGGGAAAAGCTACTTGATCTATGATTAGAGATTTTTTGTCAGTCACTGGCAATGACCCCAGAATTCTCTACGATCCTTGAATACTGAATCTTTGAAGGGGGAATAAAAAAACAGTGAATCTGATATCACTTACCTCCCTGCACCAGTTATACCAGTTTCATTGATAAAAATTGAATTGATTTTATTTCAATATTGGTGTGCCCCATACTGTTAACATGGTGGTGACACTTGGAAGTTTGGAGGGACTGGTTGATTAATGGAACTATACTTATTTTGGAGAAAGTTTTTGCCAGGTTAACACCCAAACGTGAAGAATCAGATGCCTGTTACACCACCCCGCCACACTCCTCCAGCAACCATGCTATGTTGGGTTGATGGCGCCATCTAGTGGCAGTATATAGAACTGTCCGCTGGACTTCGCTCATTCTGTGAGTCTGTTCTTGAACTGAGGTGAAGTCCTCTTTCTTTGGAAGGGCCCTGTCAGTGGGGTACTGCTCTCTAGTTCCAATTTTTCCTGTCTTCACAATTAAATATGCCTTGTGTATTCCTTTCGCTCAGCCTCCCTTTTTCCTGTCCCCTTTTCTCCAATTACCCTTTTTTGTAACTCTCCTTTTTTCTCTTCCAGCTTCTTAAAAAATTTTTTTTTTAGTTGTAGATGGCCACAATACCTTTATTTTATTTTATTATTTATTTATTTATATTTTATGTGGGTGCTTAGGATCGAACCCAGTGCCTCACAGATCAGGCAAGTACTCTGCCACAGAGCTACAACCACAGCCCTCTCTTCCAACTCTTGATCATTTTTTTTTTTGAAGCAAACAAAAAATTAGTACCTAGAAGTGATGGATTTTTTAATGCTGCTTTATGCCAAAATAAGAGTATACTATGCATTTTAAAGTGAAATTAGCTGGGCATGGTAGTGCATGCCTATAATCCCAGCTATTTGAGAGGTTGAGCGTAGTTCAAGACTAGCCTGGGCAACTTAGTGAGACCTTTTCTCAAAATAAAACAGAGAGGGAATGTAGCTTACTAGTGGAGTACTCCTGGGTTCAATCCTTAGCACTATCTCTTCCACAAAAAAAAGTGAAGTTAACCACTTTTTAAAAATATTGAAGATCTAGACTGAATCTAAAGGCACAGTTCCAAAGTCTCCCTTAGAAGGCATGCCGCTCATTTTCTTCTAATTAGACATTTCTTCAAAACACATTCAAGAGAGTTTGCCTTTCATTGGTTTTGAAACTATTCTTTTTTTTTATTGGTTGTTCACAACATTACAAAGCTCTTGACAAATCATATTTCATACATTAGAATCAAGTGGGTTATGAACTCCCATTTTACCCCAAATACAGATTGCAGAATTACATCGGTTACACATCACATTTTTACATACTGCCATATTAGTGACTGTTGTATTCTGCTACCGTTCCTATCCTCTACTATCCCCCCTCCCCTCCCCTCCCATCTTCTCTCTCTACCCCATCTACTGTAATTCATTTCCCTCCATGTTTGTTATCCCATTCCCCTCATAACCTCTTATATGTAATTTTGTATAACAATGAGGGTCTCCCTCCATTTCCATGTGATTTCCCTTTTTTTCTCCCTTTCCCTCCCACCTCATGTCTCTGTTTAATGTTAATCTTTTCTTCCTGCTCTTCCTCCCTGTTCTGTTCTTAGTTGCTCTCATTATATCAAAGAAGACATTTGGTATTTGTTTTTTAGGGATTGGCTAGCTTCACTAAGCATTATCTGCTCTAGTGCCATCAATTTCCCTGCAAATTCCGTGATTTTGTCATTTTTTAGTGCTGTGTAATACTCCATGGTGTATAAATGCCACATTTTTTTTATCCATTCATCTATTGAAGGGCATCTGGGTTGATTCCACAGTCTAGCAATTGTGAATTGTGCTGCTATGAACATCGATGTGGCAGTATCCCTGTAGTGTGCTCTTTTAAGGTCTTCAGGAAATAGTCCGAGAAGGGCAATAGCTGGGTCAAATGGTGGTTCCATTCCCAGCTTTCCCAGGAATCTCCATACTGCTTTCCAAATTGGCCGCACCCGTTTGCAGTCCCACCAGCAGTGTACAAGAGTACCCTTTTCCCCACATCCTCGCCAGCACTCGTTGTTTGACTTCATCATGGCTGCCAATCTTACTGGGGTGAGGTGGTATCTTAGGGTGGTTTTGGTTTGCATTTCCTTGACTGCTAGAGATGGTGAGCATTTTTTCATGTACTTGTTGATTGATTATATGTCCTCCTCTGTGAAGTGTTTGTTCATGTCCTTGGCCCATTTGTTGATTGGGTTATTTGTTATCTTATTGTCTAATTTTTTGAGTTCTTTGTATACTCTGGATATTAGGGCTCTATCTGAAGTGTGAGGAGTAAAAATTTGTTCCCAGGATGTAGGCTCCCTATTTACCTCTCTTATTGTTTCTCTTGCTGAGAAAAAACTTTTCAGTTTAAGAAAGTCCCATTTGTTGATTCTTGTTATTAACTCTTGTGCTATGGGTGTCCTATTAAGGAATTTGGAGCCTGACCCCACAATCTGTAGATCGGAGCCAACTTTTTCTTCTATCAGACGGAGAGTCTCTGATTTGATATCTAGCTCCTTGATCCACTTTGAGTTGACTTTTGTGCATGGTGAGAGGAGGGGATTCAGTGAAACTATTCTTATAGTATTATCTTCTACTTTTTAAATTGTAAGTTTAACCTTTGACTCATATTTTAAATTGGAGACATTTTCATGAACTCTCCTGGGTCACTGTCTCACCAGCATGGCACTGTTTCTGTGGAAAATATGTTCTGAGTTCCAGACAACCAGTTCCCCTGTGGCCTTTTGGGTCTTGTATTAAGGGAGCGAACAGAGATGAAAGATACATACGTAGGATGAAGTGTGGTGAGCGATCACAGTGCAACATTTGTGGGACCCGAATGAGTGTACAGGTTGAAATCTCCCACATTAGACAATGAATTTTAAATTTCCACTTATGTTAAGCATCTTGATATTGTGGGTTTGAAAGTAAGTCCCTTCTGAAAAACAGGAACTGTGCTTGTCTGTTACCAGTTTTTGTGGTCGATATGGCAACTATTTTGATTTTTCAGAAGGGAAAAAAAGCAGTTAAATCTAGTTAAAATTAAAGCCAGTTAAAATTAACGGACTTGTGAGATTTTGAATGCAGCTGTTCCATACATTGAAACAGGAGATTTGTTTCTTTATTACCACTATTAATTATTATTAGTTGTTAACTTCTTTTTGAACTGTGGCATACATTACTTGTACTTTTGGTCTAGACTTGGAAAATAGGAATTGCAAGGGTAGAGAGGTTTCTGTTTGGTAATTTGCATGTACCCTGTTTTTGTTTTTGCTGGGTAGTAGGTGTGTGCACCTTATGTATGCAAGAGTAATTTAGCATGTCAGCAGTTTCCTACAGAAGCACCTGCTGACTCATGCCCCCAGTGCCAGAGCGCCCTTGACAGCACAGGGCTGGCTAGCTGCAGAGGGGCTATTTGCAGATCTGTGGTCATCACTAAGTTGGGTGCTCTTCTTCCTGCAGCCAAACAGCTTTCTGGTTACATGACAGAAAACTGGGCAAGTTTCTGCCTTTATAGGAACTGTGTGAAGAATTGCAGCATTTCTAAAAGTGCTTCGGGGGAAACGACTCTCACTTCATTTTGTTTTCTGGGAATCTTTATGGGGAGAGGGGTTGACAAAAAGGGAAAGGAAATGTACTGTTATTTCCTACTTAGCAGCAGGACTTTCCATAAACCTTTAACTCAGGCTTTCTTGGTGTAACTGAAACTTGACCCACTTCTCCTTCTGTGGGAAGGAGTGTGCCCTGAGTGGGGAGTGGGCAGGGAGTGGGAGTGACTAGCCTGAAATTCCTAAGTGATGACAGTTTTTGTTTGCATCAGTTACATGTTGTTGAGGTTAAAACAAAAACAAAAGCAAAAACAAAAGCACCTGACCTGAGATCATTTAAAAGGTAGCGGTGTGTTTTCTGAGCTGGTTTCACTGTTTGCTTTCAGAGTTCAGTTGTGCTTATTTTCATCGGAAAGTGTGAAATGTTGCTTTTCTGAGGTTTCTACATAAACTTCCTTTTGTAGATACAAGTTGATCAGATCACCCTAAACTCTTGAGAAGGATGATTAAAGTGAGCTTGGCTAAGGAAAGGAAAGCTTTGCACACGCTGAAGAGTTCTTTTTTTTTTTTTTTTTTTGGTAGCTTTGCTAAGCATTCTGAAGCAGCTTTGACCAGTAATAAAGAACAAGCCGCGGTGACTGTGTGTAACATGATGTTGATGGAAGTTCTTGGTTTCCGCCGATACAAATGACTCATCAGTATCAATAGAATTGTGACTTCTAATAATAACACAGTGCAAGACCTTCAAAACATGTGGTTTTAGCCCTGGCTCTCAGTGAAAGGTTGGAAAATATTAGTTTGAACTTTTTTTCTTTTTTTTCCCTGATCTTTTAATTTCACCCAAGTTGTAAAGCTGCTTTTTATTTTATTTTTTTTGGAAGGTGTGATGATGTGATGATCCTATTGTTTTTTTCATCTTACTGTTTTTAGTTTCATTATGATCAAGGAGCCAAACCCAGATCCTTTCATCATTTAGAAATCTGTGCACTAAGCATCTCCTGCCAGGGCTGTGTTTTGAGGGAAATGTGGCTGAAAATTGAATCCTCCCAGAAGGCAGAAAGGGAGAAGCTGGTACAGACTCCATGGCCCACAGCTGCCTGCCTCCTACACAGCGCCCACTGTGGAGGGCTGTGGTATTGCTGAGCACTACTGCCATGTGAGTCATTGCTGGAGGGTTCCAAGAGGCCGGTCAACAGAAAACTGGAGTCAGAGGAAACAGTGGGGTGAAGAGGAGCAGCAGTCACAGGAAGATGTGTGCTGTCGCATTTCCATGCCAAGGGGCTGCCCTCAGCATCACAAGGAGTTCAGATGCATGGTCACACTCTGCCGCCCGATGACATCTATACCAGGAATGTCTTGTTTTTAGTTTAGCTTTGGTTTGTTTTTCTGAAGTTTATGCCAGATCATCAGAGATGACCCCCTAGACCATCACAGGTAGTCTTGTCCAGGAACCTTTATTTTTTATATTCTGTAGCTGAAGCAACTGAATTTCTAGCCTATAATAAGAATGGCATGCATCATTACATTTATAAGGTCCCCCCCCCCACCTCGAGCCTTCCAAACACTTCATCTTGAAAATGCTTCCATTGTCATTTGCTTCCTAGCTGCTAGAACCATGGGCATTTGCACCTTGCTTTATTGATAGAGGAAATAAACCCTTCCTAGGGAAGCTCACAATTAGAATTTCGTCAGTTGGAACTTTGTGTTCACCTTGCCTCTTCCACACTTCATCTTCAATGTTTGTTTGATTTATGCTTCCAGTTGTCGTCTTAGCATTTTGGATTTTTAATATATATACCACCTGCTATTCTTTTTATCTTTTAGTGTCAGTATTTAGAAGTGCCAGGCACTAAAAGGGTCCTCAGTAAATACCTGAATGAATGTATAAACAAACTCATTGACTCTGCTGCTTTAAAACCCCTCTGTAACTTCTTATTGCCCAGAAAAAAAGTTGAGACTCCTCAGGATGACATTTCAAACTCCTCATAATCTGTTCCTATCTTGCAGGAACTGTTTTTGCATAGTTTCCTAAAGTATTTTTTTTATTTATTCTGAAATTACTTCTTGAACAGATCAAGGGCTTAGGCCTTGCTCTTTGTAGAGAACTCTGTTAGGCACAGAGCACAGTGTAGAACCATGATACTGGCATAAATTGTGGTCCCTCTCTGGAGACAAGTTGTGAATTCATCTTGGTAATCACACTCATGCGCGTGCGCATGCACGCACGCTAAGCATTCAAATACAATATACAGCAATAGTGATCAAGGGCCAGAATGGATAATTTGGGGATTGAATGCCCCTGAGTTTAACCCCCGGTATCCCCCCTGCCCAAGAAAAAGATGCTTAAGCCAAGTGCCATGGTGCATACTTGTAATCTCAGTGACTCGGAAGGCTGAGCCAGGAGGATCACAAGTTCAAAGCCGCCCTCAGCAAAAATGAGGTGCTAAGCAACTTAATAAGGCCCTGTCTCTAAATAAAATACAAAATAGGGATGGGGATGTGGCTCAGTGGTTGAGTACCTCTGAGTTCAATCCCTGGTACTTCCCCCATCCTCCCAAAAAAGAAAAAAAAATGTTCAATATTAATAATTAAAGACACATAAATTAAAATTGTAATAACATACCATTACACACAGTCTGGATTGGCAGACATTTAAAATCTGACAGTATCATGTGTTGGCGAGGATATAAATGAATGAGAGTTCTTGGATATAGTTTATAGAAATTAAACTTGGCAAAATTACATTGAAAAACATCTTGTTATTGCCCAACCAAGTTCAATCTGCAAATAACTTACAACCCAGCAATCTTACTCCTAGGCATACATCTAAGGATCACTTACCTACATGCTTTAAGAAACACAGACAAAAATGTTTAAAGACGGATATTCACAAAAGCTAAAATTGGGAAAAAACTCAAATTCCCAACAACATTGTATTGAATTTTGCTATATTTTGCTACATTGATGCACTGGGATACTATTAAGATTGAAAAGTGAGCTAATAAAACTATATACAGGAGGGTGTGAAGAGACAACATTTCTGGGTGCGCAAGAGAAAGGATTTTGTGTGGGTTCAAATTTTGGTTCTGCCACTTACTGTATGACCATGGGCAAATTTCTTAACTTCAGTTTCCTCATCTGTGTATCAGGGGAAATGATAGTGACGATCTGAGAGGGGTGTCAGGAGAATTGAATAGAGTGTATGCTTAGGAAAATGGCCAGCATGAAATACATTCTATGTGTTTGTTAAACTAATAAAAAATGCATTAAAATTGGAGAATCCTATCATAATGTCAAATGAAAAAAGCAAGACAGAAGAATATATAACCTGATTCTATTCATTCAAAGTTCAAAATGAGCATGCAAAAGTAAGTATATTGTTTAGCAACACCTACATAGGTAGTAAAACCACACAGGAAATTAAGGATCAATTGTCTAGAAAATATCAGTTAAGGGTTACCCCTGGGGGCCATGGAAGGACAGGATGGAGGGACAGGAAGGAGCTGGCTGGGGACTTCCGAAGAACTGACCTATTTTACTTCCCTACCTGGGTAGTGGTCCCAAGGATGTTACTTTGTAATAGTTATTTTTAAGAGTATCTTTGTTTTTTGTTTACATGTGACCTGTTAAATATTTAGAAAGATTTGTGTGAATTATTATTTTCTGAAAATATTTCTGATTTGATCTGTTAATTTAAAATTAGCTGAGAGAATACCAGGCCCAAAGCAGCAAGATGACATTAAACAAAAACAACGGTAGATTTTTCACATTTGGATTGAAAAACTGAATTGTTCAGGTACAGAACTGGGAATGCCCACCAGATGCTAGTTCTTCCACAGCATTTTGAGCCCACAGCACAGCCTGGATTTCACCTAAGATGACACCTCCATAAAGCCGCATTAAGATAGCTGTTCTGTCCCAATCTGGGAATGTTAAGTGTCCTGCCCAGCTGTTCTCAGCTCTGGTTGTCTGGAGCTTCTTGGAAATGCAGCCCCACCCCCACACCTACTGAACCAGAGCCTTCATTTCATCAAGTTCCCATGAGGACGCACCTACATGAATAAATTTGAGAGGCACTGGGCTAAATGTTTCTAAGAACCCTCATAGTTCTTAAGATTTCGTGACTTTATTTATCAAAATGCATACTGCACTGAAAATTATCAGTTTATATGGTGATATTAATTTAAAACACCTGGGTATATTATATGTACACAAAGCTAAATGAATATTTATTGCACAATTAGTTTTAAATATATTTATCCATTTCCCACAATGTAAAGATTAGATTGTTTATGTATTTGGGCACATATTGGAGTTAAACTACAATACAACATTGTTATATTTTCTTTTTAGTATATAGGACTAGATACTTGCTTTGATATGTTTTGTTAATGCTTTCAATTTTTTCTTCTATATTCATTAAAAATTTCAAAGTAGATTAGGATTCTGAGTACCTGTTAAGCATACTCCAAGAGATATTTAAATGATTTTTTAAAATCCCATAATACATTGATTTTATAGTTAACTTTTTTTTTATTACATATTCCATGTTTTGACCTTATGGGAACCTTTGAAGTCTGAATATCTTATAATAATTCTCTACAATACTGCTTATCTTTCAGATTTTAGATTTAAGATCAGGAAAGTAAAATAATTTTTGTCTTTTTCCCTACAAACGATAATGACTAACTTAAACTCATCTCTTTTTTATACCCTTAAATATTTTGCTAATTATCCTTTTAACTAATGAAGTTCAAGTGGAATCCATGATTCATTTAATGGTTTCCCCTTCATGCAATTAGTCATTTGTTCTTTTGATGTCCATAGCAGAACCAATAATTAACATGATAGTCATAAAATTCAAAATAAAGAGGTTTCTCAAATGACTTAAAATCAGAGATAAAGTAGATTCACCAAAATGTCAAAAGTGAGTGGAGAATACTTTTTACGAATGGATGTTCTTTAAGGCTGTGTAAATATTTTTGGGAATTTTTTTGTGTGTGTGTGTGTGTATATAGAACAAGAAATCATACTTCGACAGTTGGCTTAGATAATATTTGGTTTATGCATATCATCTGGACAAAGTATGACAAAGGGCTTTTAAAAGTGGTTAAGTAGTATAGACATTATAATAACTTCTGTGCATTACACGTATGTGTTAATTTTAGTTTAGCAAGGTTTCCCCTTCCTTTTATAGGACTGACTTTAGGAAAACTCTAAATTCTGCCTTAATGAAACGTTTTTTGGATTTTGATTTCTTCACCCATAAGTAATTGTGAACAAGTATTATCACGCTTTATCATGTTAGTAATTGCCTGTGGGTCAGAAGGCTATGAGTTTTCTACCAGATATCATGTCTACTTTATTCATTCATTTATTCATTCTTGGTGGATATATACTGTGGTCTTCCTGTGGGCAAAGTTCTGGGCTGGGTGTTCTGGGAAGACATAAAATGAATTGCACAGTAGCAATGTTCATGGAGTTTATAGTCTATGGCTACCTGGTTGACTGTGCTCCTGATAAAAGAACGTTGTAACTTATAAAAATTTATTTTTAGAAATCATGGCATTTTATCACTTCAAGATTATTAAATCATCATCTTAAATATTGGGTAGGTATGAGATTGAAGTTGAACTTAATAGCAATTAGAAGTATAATTGCTTGAAGTCTATTCTTCAGTTTTTAACAGCAAGATTTAGAAACATTACTACATATCCCCAAAGGGTTTATCAGAGCTTAGAATATTTTTCAGAATGGTTTGAAATCATGTAATTTTAGTGTAGATTCTAGCCTGCACTCTCCAATATGATAGCTACTGGTCCCATGTGACTTTTTGCACTTGAAGTGTGGCTAGTTCAAATTAAGTTGTGCTATAAGAAAGCTATAGTTCTCAAAATCTTGGAAATTCTCTCTTGTTAAGGTAATCTGTAGGTACAGAAAAGAATATATAGTAGTACAACCAAAGAAATGAAAAGCTGTGCTCCATTGTGTACAATGAGTCAAAATACATTCTGCTGTCATGTGTAACTACTTAGAACAAATAATAAAAAAATATATAAAGTATTTCCTTGAAAATTTTATTATGTTAATTACATGTTGAAATGTTAATATTTTGCATATGTAGGGTTAAATAAAAAATATTAAGATAAGTTTGGCCTATTTTCATTTTTTAAAATGTGGCTACTAGAAATTTAAATTAACATATGTGGCTCAACTTATATTTCTATTAAGCTCTGGTTTAGACTCTAAAGAGGAAAGAAGATCAGAGCTTAACAGCGAGTTTTAAAGAAGAGGTGCCACTGACAGCATTTTCTTATGGAAAGGAAATATCCGGCTGCACCTTCGCCCTACTTTTAGAGATATTTGCTTCCCTGAATCCATAAAAATAGCATTGGCTAGCAAACACTTAATATCTACAACGAACAGGACATTGAGGGGAATTAAAGTAAATATTACACACGTCCCGTTTCTGTCTTTAGGAAAAAATATAGCCCGGGGAGGCGAGCTATGAGCACGTGACTTGTCAAATCACAGTTTGACAGCCATCCAGAGCTCTGATCCAAGGCTGTTTCAGCAAACAGAGTCAAAAATGGGAAAAAAGTGTTTCAGAGGAAGGAAAGGTCCTGGTGGCCTAGAAGGGTGTCCCATAAGAGGATGGATTAACCGCACCCAGGAAAGTGGTTGGCATTTCAGTGTGTGGAAAAAGGGGTACAGCCAGGTAGGAAGTGAGTCAGAGCGGGAATTAGAATGGAAAGGTGCTGGGTGTGGTGGCCCATGCCTGTAATCCTAGCAGCTCCGGAGGCTGAGCCAGGAGGATCACAAGTTCAAAGCCAGCCTCAGCAAAGGCGAGGCACTTCGCAGCACAGTGAGACCCTGTCTCTAAATAAAATACAAAATAGGACTGGGGATGTGGCTCAGTGGTCGAGTGCCCCTGAATTCAATTCCTGGTACCCTACCCTACCCTCCCCCGCCAAAAAAAAAAAAAAAATAGAAAGATGGGAAAGCACAAACCAAGAGAGGTTGGTGAAAAAAAGGCATGAGGGAACCAGAGGATTGAGAGTGAAAGGGATTCAAACTTTAACCTTTGACATCATCTTCTAATGTGCAGTAGGATGCTCTTTCAAAAATTCTGTTAATAAGATCTTCTGAATGTCCCAGATTCTAGATTGAGCAGGATGCTTTAACTTTGGGTAGCATAAACATTGCATACCTTTGATTTTTAGGAAGTTTTTAAAATAGCAAAACTAGCAATGCTGGATTACCAATTAATTTATGATTTGTCTTGTATAGAACCTTTAAACAATTCTTGGATAAGTATAATGTCAGTATTATAGGCAATAGTGATAATCCTTTGTATATCCTTCTTGTTTCATATGTCCTAAGTATTACATCATTTGATCTTTGCTGTTGACTTCATTTGTAGAAATGGAAGCCAGAGATGCTAAGATTGAGTAATTAATGGCAAAATTTGGAATTCCAATCCAACTCTTAAGCTCCATTCTACTTGTACTGCTTTAGTTTTCATACCTGTAAATCTACTTCTTGAGAGAATAAGATAGTTTAATTATATTTAGCATTTTAATTGAACGAGAATATAGAGTGAATATGCATATCACATACATTTATTATACTGTGTGTTCACAAAGTAAACACACTGAGTAACCCACTCCCATGTGAAGACATAGAACATCATTAGCACCACAGAAATTCCCCAGGCTCCCTTCCAGTAACTGTCCCATCTATTGTAACCACTACTCTTATATGTAATATAAGCCTAGATTTGCTTTGCCTGTTTTTGAACTTTACATAAAGGGGTGTATAGCACTGCTGTTTTGTATCTGACTTCTTTCATTCAGTCACATTAGTGAAATTCATTCATATTGCTGTGTATAGTGGTTGCTTTTGGGTTCTCTATGTTGTATGGCACTTCAATGTGTGACCATACCCCTGCTCATCCATTTGTGCAAGTTCTAGTTTGGGGTCATCATGAACAGCACTGCTGTTGAATATTGGAGAAAATATCTTTGGCTGAACACACACATGCATATATGTGGGAGTGGAATTACAAAACAGTGTGAAATTTTAAATTGTCCTGTAGAAGAGGCTGACATTTGACTTTGTGATACTCTTTTGAAGGAAAAAAGTAAAAAAATCAAACTGTTGACCCCTCGGATATTATATCAATATAAATATAAAGTTACCATTACAAAGGAGTCCAAGGCAGAGAATTTTACTTTGAAGAGGTTAACATACTGAAACATACTGAAATATTGACTTTCATTATTGTCCAGGTTCCTCTTACAGTTGTACTTTTTTCTCCCAACAGAAGTACTAGCAGATGATAATGAAGAATTAAGATGACATTATACCAGGGAATAGTAAAGGGTGGATACCTGGGGAGTGTATTTATTTACTAGGGACTAAAAAATGCAATGAAAATGGTAAATGGCAGGAAATTCCATTTTAAAATCCATAATGAACATTACAACTCTCAAAATTTTACAGAAATTTTCTCTCTAGCTTAGGGAAATCTACAGGTACTCGAACTTACATTCTTATAAAGAAAGCAATTACAGATGCTATAACCCCTTTTAAGAAAATAAATAAATAAACTTAGGACAGACATTGATCCAGAGGCCTCCCTTCTGAAGGAGACGTAGTTCTAGGGTTTGCCAACACAGAAGACTTCAGTGTCTATCCTTGAGGCTTATGGACATCCATGATAATCCTTTAATGATGTGCATCTTGTATTTAGACTTATAAGGGTTGCTGAACTTACGCAGGTTGAGTAGAGGAGGAAATGCTCCACATTTTTGGTGCTCTGACTCAGAATGGCTATAGTTAAGTTATATGGAAAGTGGGAATATATAGATAAATGTTCTCATAGTTTCTTTGGCCTATTTGGGGGTTGAGTTTATTAGTTGTAAATTAAAATTATTTTAGAGTCCAGAATATGACATTAACTTGGGACTGTGGCTCTTATAGACTATATGTTTTGTACATGCACTGCTGTAATAGAGATCCTTATGTTTATAGTGGGCCCCTCCTTGTAATTATCACATTAGTGACCTCCAAACACTGAGTGTATTTTGGATTATGGGAAGATGTTTAAAAGCCCCATTTTTCTTTAATGCTCATCTATGATCCCTTTAGAATTTTAAGTTATGGTCAGAATTTAAACTTACTGATTTTTTTCTTCTTATTTTCCAAATTAAATATAAATGAGAGCATCCTGGAGAGGTGGAGGGGGAGACCAAACTATTTTCAAGTCATATTTGAAGAACAGGTGTGTTCTCGCAACAATTTACAGTGCAGGTGCATTTTAGTTTAGCTGCTTAAAATGGTGATAAAATTATTCAAGTAGAACAAAACAAAGTTTTAGAAGTGGCTGGTAAACAGTTGTTCTTAATTTTTTCCCCCATTTTCTCTTGACTTATGAGATTTTATGTGAGTTTCTGAACCCCCTCAAAGAACAATGCTCCAAATGTATGGGTTACATTCATTCATTCAGTAAGATACAGCCTTTTCATTTGTAGGACAATGTGAGGTCATGGGACCATGAGTCTTGTCTTTGTCTAGACTGATTTTGAGGCCAGGCATAGTCCTCTCTGCATTTAGAACCAGTGACATTTCCATTTGTCACTGAACATTAGGAGCAAGAACTGTAGTCCCCAGGGGACACCCCACCACCACACACATACTCTACCAGGGGGTTTGCTGTCTCAGGCTTTCAAGGGCTCCAAGGATTTGATGCTAGGGTCTTGTACTGTGTGGCTGGTTACCACGGTTGCATGGGTGTGTTTAGAGAGGTCTCCCCTTAGCTCAGCCTCAGGTCTTGGTGATAGAATCTAAATAACACAGGTTACTCATCGGGAGCTGAAGATCTTTCCCTTTTCACACTGATGCTTCTGATACAGCGCTGTACGTTGGCTGATTATGTGTGCGTACTTTGTGGCTGCCAAGATGCAGCTGGAAAGTGTGCGGGGGCTGTGTGCTTCCTCTGAGGCTGCCGAGAGTGGTCAGGTGGGGGCGGCCGTGATAAGGTACAGCACCCACTTCCGGCAGCTTGTCTTGTGAGTCCTGTAACCCTCCGCCTGTACCCAAGTCGCACTTCTGCCGGATTCTCTCCTGGCGCTTATCTTTTGTTGCTGCTGATTTGCCTGTTGAAGGTTTATGACTAAGGTTGTGGTTGAAAATTCCCTTTTTAGGTATGAAAAATCTTCCACATTACTCTGCATGGCAATTTCTTTTACTTTTCTTCTTCTTTTTTTTTTTCGAGAATTTCTTGTTTTGTAAAAACAAATCTTTAAAAAATCTTAAGTGTCACATAAAAGGTAAAGGTTAGGTGGATAATACATTCCCTCATTAGAGCAAGAATATAATCAGTTCATGTTCTTGGCAGATTAGGTTAAAATGTACTTTATGATGGAGCCACCGTTATTTAGAATAAAAATGGAAAGACCCATTTTGTAATACAGCCATGGAGTCAATAGACTTAGGAGTTTCTTTGCTCTTTACCAGCCTGGTACAGTCCTCGGGACCAGGAGAAATATAAACTGCCCTTGGGGAGTTTGCAGTCTTGCTGGAAGGGAACCAGCATTTATGCCTGATGATGTGATGGGAGTTTGATATGTTCTTTTCAGTCTTTGAAGAAACGTTGAGATGATCTTAACTGTTTCTCAGAGGAAGAAGCTGATTGTCTGAGACATCCAGCACCCACTTAGGGGCCCTTATAGTGAAGAGTGAGGCCTGCCACTCCAACACCAATGTTCTTTCCACAGTTTGGATTGCCTTCCCCCCTTAGTAATTTAAAGAACAACTTGATTTGGGGACATCCAATAAATATTAATGGGTGTTCAGAGATAAGAGAGATGGAATATGGCTAGAACAGTCAGAATAATCTGGTGGCTGAGTGGGAATTAGGGCTGAGCCTTGACAATGGGTAGAAGGTGTACAGAGCAGCCAAGAGAAGGGCATCTGCACAGAAAAAGCTGAATGAGAGAAGGTTTAATAACAAGGAGAGGATGGGCACCCAGGTTCAGGAGGCACTGTGTAGGCCACTTTGCTGGGAGTCATTAAAATTGAACACTTAGTAGCTTGCTCACTGTGCTGGGCACTATTCTGAATGCTTTACATCTTTTAACTAATCTTATCCTCATGGAAACCCTCTAAAGAGATATTATCAAGTACATTTTAGGGATGAGGAGACTAAGGCACAGTGATTAAGTTGTGGCACTGTGATTCAAAGCATCACATCAGGCTCCAGAGCCTGAGTTCTTAGCTATTCTGTCATCTCATCCCTCACTATCGGGCCATGCAGTAGCTTTTTAGGGTGGTGGTAAGGGTTCTTGAAGTGCTGGGGTTAATGCTAGGAAGATCCAGAGGGCAGCAGATTGCTGGTCAACTTGAAAAGAGGAAACATTGGGAAGAAAGAGGAGAAGCGTTATTCTGAGTTAAACAAGCTCAGGTCAGTGCAAATGGATAATAAGAGACAGAGGTGAGATGTAGAGTCAGTAGGCCTTAGAGTCTGATTCGAATTGAAGATGAAAAAGAGGAAATGAGGGGAAAAGTAACTTGGATTTGGAACCTGGGTAGCTAGGAAGGTAATTTCGCTACTTCACAAATGAATAAGGTCAATAGGGAAGCTCTTTTGTCAGATAAAGTAGCAGTGCAGCCAGAAATTAAGACTTTTAAATGAGTTAAATGTATGATACAAGCTGGTTCATTGATGAGTTGAGATGAAAGTGAGGAGTCCAAGGGCAGGGGTAGGTCTGATTTGGGAACTCTGGGCAAGGAGAGAATCAATGTCCTGGGAATGGATGATTCAGAAAGAGAGAGAGAGACAGAGAATCAGGGGCTTGGGAATTGTCCTTGGTCAAAAAGAGGAATGAGAATGAGGATCAGGGAACCACAAAAGAAAAAGGAGAAGCAGCTGACCCAGAGAGGAAAATTTTAAAAGAGAGAGAAAAGCTGCTGAACAGTGCAGGCTACTGCAAAGAGGTCAAGGAAAACAAAGAGGGAAAGTGGGCATGAGGGCTGGGGATGTGGCTCAAGTGGTAGCACGCTCGCCTGGCATGCGTGGGGCCCGGGTTCGATCCTCAGCACCACATACAAACAAAGATGTTGTGTCCGCTGAAAACTGAAAAATAAATATTGAAATTCTCTCCCCCCCCCTCTCTCTCAAAAAAAGAAAAAAAAAAGTGGGCATGAGATTTGACAAAGTGTGGTGCCCTCACAATCAAGCTTGGTGGAGTGGAGAGGCAAAGTCCCATTGGACCATGAACTTTGGTTTTGCCAAGTTCTACTCAGTGGCAAATGCCTGGCCCTCTTCTAAGCACTGCATTTGCAGATGGTTCTATGCCAAGCCAAGGAGCTTCATGTGCTCCACTTGGTTGCTTGAAACTGCATTTGTTGCACTGGCCTAACTTTGACTTTTAGCACATTCATTCACACGGCTACCAGTTTTTGACTGTGGAGGTGTTTAATTTATTGCCGCTTGCAACATTTTAGGGCCAAGTTGATGTTTCCTTGAAGCAAAGCAGATGAGGTCAAGGATCATCTACTTGGAAGCAAGTTTTAGAAGTTCACATAGTTACCCATTGCATGTCCTAGCCCCTGTGCCATCAGTTTCTGAATGTGTAGTTCCTTTTAGGAATACACCGAGTGTTAGAAAGAATCCAAACAATATTATAGTGCTGCTACACAGGGGGTTCCTTTTTTGTTTGAGGATTCCTTTTTTGGAATGTAAATTCCAAGTTGTATGACAATAACCTACATTTTCTCTACCTTCTCAGAAGTCCTCAAAATACCAGAATGTGTGACACAGATCTTCAGAGTCCTGGTTCCCCTGTGGGGAGAATCCAGGATTTCCTTCTTTCAGTATTGCAGCTATGAATTGTAAAGCATTTCTTCCCCTGCAGTGGCAATTGTTATTTTTACTTAAGCTGCCAGATTTGGAAAATACACCTTACTTTAGCATTAGATTTTAGGAAGGAGAGAAAAAAAATTGTATTTACAAATGATCATATTTTTATTTTAGCTTCTGACTATACATTTACTTGGTTCTTTATTCTTCCAACCAGTTTTTCTGGTAACTAACTTGGTTTATTCTGCTTTTAGAAAACATGTCTCCATCTAGAAAACTCAGAAGACTCAGGAGTTGGAAGCACTTTCCTCCACACCAGCCTAGAATACTGAAGGGTGAAACTTTAAATTAGAGTCAACTCACTCAAGTCAGACCCCAGTCCTACCCTACTGAGCCCTTTGCCTCTCTTTTGCTGCCAGTCTTCTGTTCTCATTAACATTTTCACCTAAAGTATGAGCGAGGCAAAGAATATGAGAGTCAGGATGATTTTGCATCTTTGGGTTTGTTTTGTTTTGTTTTTGGTACCAGGGATTGAACCCTGGGTGCTTAACCACTCTACCACATACCCAGCCCTTTTTTATATTTTATTTAGAGACAGGGACTCACTGAGCTGCTAAGTGCCTTGCTAATCTGCTGAGACTGGCTTTGAGCTCAAAATTCTCCTGCCTCAGCCTTCCAGGTTGCTGGGATTACAGACATGTGCCACTGCATCCAGCTGATTTTGCTTCTTGTTTAAAGCTTTGGCAAAAGCGTGTCTATGGTCAACTGTTGGTGGTTTGGGAGTTGTCTGGGCTTTTTACTCATTCTCCATTTCTCTTATTCTTCACTTGATATAACCAATATAACCAGTTTCATTGTTTCTAACAAGAGAATCAGCTTAATCATTTCACCTAGAATGGTTGGTAAACTGTTCTGATTACTGAGAATTTTCTTCTGATTTAGCATCTTTTAAATAAGATGCACTTAATATAAGTTAATCTTTCATTATTAAAGTCTTTAAGTGTGTTATATTAGTGTAAAAATCAACTTTATCATTACAGACATCATTATGAACATCAACTTTCTTTGTTTGGAATTGTGCTGTTTTTTTCCATATTTTTATTGATGCATTATAATTATACATAAGGGTGGTATTCATTGTTACGTATTTGTGCAGACACAGGATGTAACAATAGAATTGCGCTTCTTTAACTGTCTGAGGGGAAGGATCCATTTTGTTTTGTTCTTAATTCCCAATGCCATGGATTGACAATTATATAAAACATAATAAAGATGAACTACTAGAAAAGCAAAATTTGAAAGACACTGAAACACCAGGCACAGTGGCACACACCTATAATCCCAGTGACTTAGGAGGCAGAGGCAGGAAAAGTCCAAATTCAAAGCCAGCCCCAGGAATTTAATAAGGCCCTAAGCAACTTAGCAAGACCCTGTCTCAAAATAAAATATGAAAAAGGCTGGGATGTGGCTCAATGGTTCAGTGCCCTTGTTCAATCCCTGATATATATACCTGATTAATTTTTTAAATTGTTGTATTAATCAGACATAAAATGATGCTAGCAAACTGCGTAAAAGTCTCTTTACTGTCTATTCCCAGGTTCAGTGCTGGCAATGGGGCTGACTACAGATGCCACTTTGAGTTGCATTGTCTGAATAGTTTCTAGACAGTTTGGAGGCTGAAGTTGAGTGTGTACTAACTTCAGGACATTCAGGACATATCCTCAAAGTTGGTTTTGGGAAACTAGTGTTGCCCTCATATTTCTTGCAAATGTAGAAGTCAAGTCAAAAAAATCCTGTTTCTTTAAATGTTTCTACTTTTTAAAAAAATTACAGGACAATGTATGATTTTTATGGTTCAAACAATAGAGAGGTAAATACAGAAAAAAGTGAATTGTCTGTCTACTCATTCTCTCTGGTTGTTTCTTTTCAATTCTCTATATGAAATACATTTACAACCATAAACATATAAAAGTAAAGTGATTTATTTTCCTCCTATAAAAAAGGTGTCATCAGCAAAACTCTACAAGTTATTTTTTACTTAATATTTTTGTTACAGTATTTTGCTTTGTCAACAGATATGAATCTAGTGCTTCTTTTTAACAGCCACATAGCATCCTACATTATAGTTCTGCCATAATCTCTGAACTATTCCGCAGTTGATGGGAATTCAGGAGCATCTAGGTTTTACCCATTCTTAACAAAACTGAAGTTCAATTCTTATATGTATATTCATGCATATTTACTTTAGTATTTGAAGGAAAGATTCCTAAAAGCTGAGTCAAAGAATCATGGATACTGCCAGATGACATTCCAAAAACATTGCATTTCCATAGATTCCCAACAGTAAAATATGAGAGGACCTGTTTGCCTCATCCCTGTGAGATGCTAGGAATCTTTGCAAATTTTCCCACCATGGTGAGTAAAGTGATCCTGAGCTGTTTTAATATGAATTTCCCTGGTGGCCAGTTAAACCATGCCTTTTTTTCATATATTTGAGGGCCTGTTGGATCTTTCAGTTTTATTTTGGAGGAAGAAACCATGACAGATTTCATTTCTTTAGGTCTTAGCACCAGTCTCTCTGTGTGTGCTTGGGGTATATATTGTTTGTTGGTGTTAAATGGAATGAAGGAGATGGGAAGAGAACACAGAGAGAGAGAATGTCGCGAGTGGTTTTGTGTTTGTTTGATTTGGTTTTTGAGATGGCTTAGTTTTCATTTTCTTTCTCTAACATTTTTTCTTCAAAATCCGCATACTTACAGGAAATCCGTCTCTGACTATTTGTGTGTAATGTAAGAAGGGCCCTGGGTGGGGCCTCTGTGTGGCTCAGCATACTGTATTCTGTATCATTATTCAAGATGGCCCAAAGAGTCTCCACATCTGCATGTGTTTTTGCTGAGGTAAATTCACATTTCATAAATTTAACCCTCTTCAAGTGAGCACTATGGTGACATATAGTACATTGACATTGTGCATCTGTCATCTCTGTCCAGTTCCAAAGCACTTTAATCACCCAAAGGAAACCCCATACCCATTCAACAGTCTCTACTGAGTCTTCTCATCTCTTAACCCCTAAAAACTGCTCTATGCAGTTTTTAACCTTTTCTGGATATTTCATACAAACAGAATCTTATGACATGTGGCTTTTTATGTCTGGCTTCTTTCATTTGGCCTAGTGTTTGAGAGGTTCATTTATATCATAGCATGTCCTGCTTCTGGCTGCATAATATTCCATTTTGAGCTATAAACATAACACAATTTGTATATCCATGTACTAACTGATGGATATTTGTGTTGTTTCTGCCTTTTGGCTATTGTGAATAATTGCACATGCAGATTAAACCCCAAGTTAGTCACACAGGTGGAGGTCTGAGAGACAAGAAGAAAGGCAGCTGAGTGGAACTCTCCACTATGTACCTGGTGCTTTCCAGAACATTCCTTGCTA
Source organism: Spermophilus citellus (assembly GCF_964194105.1). Classification (NCBI taxonomy): domain Eukaryota; kingdom Metazoa; phylum Chordata; class Mammalia; order Rodentia; family Sciuridae; genus Spermophilus; species Spermophilus citellus. The sequence continues at coordinate 99,201,195 of NC_138186.1, read as the reverse complement.
TAATTGATCATTTGCAGGATCTTTAGAAGGGTCAGTCTTGGGACCAGATTTTGGATTTATATTCATTGGTTTCAGTATCTATGTTAAACTGGAACACCAAGCCTCCCTTGCGCACCCTTTGAATTTAAAGAGGAACTTATTGTCCACCCTCAAGGCACCATCACTAGTCTTAGTGGGTGCAGTGGAGAGGAGAAGTATTCATGGCTATTCCCCTGTGGTGGTTGCCTTCACCTCCAGCATCCAGTCTGGAGCTTGTAGAATGTGCTGACCTGAGGGAGAAATCATGTCCACGTTTTATTTGGCATGAGACCCTATAGGCTCATTTCCTAGCTCTGCAACTTTGGCCCAGTGATGTGCCTACCTGTCTTCTCTATAAAATGGGACCAGAACACTTAGGTCATAGAATAGTAGAGACAGGCAGGTAAGAGTGCTCCAGACAGTGCCACATGGCAGTTCTTAGTAAGTACTCCTCTCTCACCTTCTCAGAGTTCTTTGTCCTCCCTGTCCAGTGCCCACCCACATTGTTACCCACTTTGCAGTGGTGTAGTAAGAGAAACATGAGGTGATATGCACATTCAGGTTCTTATCCCCTGGCCTGCCACCCAAGTCAGCACTCACTGTGCAAAGACACCTTACCTCGCAAGCAGTATTTCTCACTGAGAAAATATCATGCGGTTGATTATAAGCTATCTAACTGCTGCAGGTAGTAAAGGTCTCACCTGGTATATTGAGTTGTTCTGAAGCTTTGTGTTAATTAGCATAGACACTTCAGTGTAATTAAAAGACACCCACCTTCTGGATAGATAGGCTGTAGTTAAGATCCTGACACGTGAGTTAGGAATTTAGCATTGTATTAACACATGTACATTAAAGGAAGTGACATTTATATCAAATTGTTGAATCCCAAAGAAAATAGGTGCACAGCATAAAATCTTCTCTGTGGAAGCCGACATAAGACTTGTTTGGCCATGGAAATGATAATTTAGAGCTCTGTTCTAAGTACTATCTGAGTGCTACTATTTAGAATGCTATTTGGGGAAAGATAGGAAGTGACTTTAGGAAAAATAGGAGGAAAGGGAAGAAGCCATACCTTGTTCCTTCTCAATTGTGTAACAAGTCTGCTCTGTGAGGGTGAAGTGGATCCCCTAACATAGCTCCACGTGAGGAAACGGTCAGAAGGTTCTCTTGTCAAAGATGCCAATATAGGCGCTTTGTCAGGGATGGAGCATGTCCTTAGTCATAGCCTTGTTTCTCCGACCATACCTGTATATACTGATCGTAATGTTGCTGGCATAAGATTTGCACATAGAGATCTGATACACTGTTTTGGCCAAAGTTTTGAAATCATTTAAAAATATTTTTAGCACTCATTTTTAAATGTATAGGTCAGGCACATGACTGTTTATTTGGTAAATTCATTCAATGTGCATACTTTGAATCAGATCTCAGCCCCTTATTGGTCTCCCAGACTTCCCAGGAGCCATTGGTACACAGTTGGAGACAATGAAGTAAGCCAGGGTCTCACTGGGCCAAAGAGACCAGGAGACCCTGAAGACCAGCTTTCTGAGGCCGTCCACATAAATGTCTGGACTGAAGTGTGTTCATCATGCCTCTTCACCTCTCTTCCTGACTCCAATCACAGCCACTTCCAGGATGTGCAAATTGAATCAATGTCACGTCAAGAGAAGATAATAAAATGTGTCCTTCATTGCTCTTGACATTTCTTTAGCACAAGGCCCCTCGAGTTTTAGATTTGGAATGCTAAAGAAATCCATTTACAATGTGAAAACCTGGTGCTTATTAAGTAAATTAATTTCATCAAAGCTTTTTTTTCTTTTTCTTTTGAAAAATTCAAACCTAGAAGGAGGAGGAAAGGATAGCATGAGGAGCTCTTGTTTACCCTGTTTACAATCACCAGTGATTAACATTTGCTATATTGTGTCTCTGTGTATCATTTTATATATGTATGTTGGCTGGAGAAATTCTTTTTTTTATAAGAATTATTTGAAAGTAAGTTGAAGCCCCAATGACATTTTACCCCTGAACACTTCAGCATCATCTCTGAAGAATAAGGGCATTTTCCTACAAAACCACAGTAATATTATACAATAACTCAATTGAAAAATTAAGGCAGGGGGCAAAAGAGTAAGAAGAGCAGATATTGAACAGTTCTATGATTGAACTTGGAAAATGTAAGGGAACTATAGGGGGATAATTAGAACTCTGTTGGGTTTCCTAAAGAATAAATTTTGTTTGGACCAATAAACCACCCAAATGATGCAGATTTTCTCCAAATATTTATTTAGTTTGGAGTGTTTCTAAACTCTCCAAAGAGTGCCCTGAAGGCACTTAGGGTTTTGGCCAGGGTTATAAGCTTTTCATCCTGAAAATACGTTTCTTTAGCATCACCAATCTAAAATCGAGAGGCCACATCCTACTTGGACTGGTAGTTATGAGTAAACTTTTAAGAGATTTCTCTGGTGCCATTACTTTGAAGAGATGGGACCTTCATTTATTATAGTCAAAAATGTTCATTAATGGATAGTTGAAGTAAACATGGGAGTCCTGTGCTAATATTTCATTTAGATTTGAGAGGAAAGCTGATATATTAGCATGCTATTTTGAGACATAATTTTACCAGCCTGGCAAAATGTTAAGCTTGATGTCATCACAGACTTTTTGCAGATTTAGGCTTCAGGAGTCAGCTCGAGGGAAAGTGCTGCTCCTGCGAAGCTGAAATGGCAGTGACAGAGTCAAGTGGATGGTGTGTAAAAGCATCACTAATTTGTGTCTTTTAAAGCACAGATATATTTTCTTGATACCATTAGCTCATAGAACATTAGACAAATTAAAAGCTTTCTTTTGGACCATTTCCCTGAATACATCCATCTTTGGTAGGATTTAATATTTTACAAGAAGAACTATGTTTAGGGATTTACTTTGCAAATTTTACAAAAAGCTATTTTCACTAAGCTTTGGAATGGGAACCATATTAAGCTGTCTCTCTGAACAACCACATCATGCAACATCATGTCACAAATGAGAAAAAGTGTGTTTCCTTTAAGGAAGGCACATGTCATAAAGACATTTGGCCCATGATTTTTTAATGAAAAGATGCATCTTCAATCAACTCCTGTGTTTACCCAGAGCATCGGATGTGATAATTAGACGTTCACTGATCAGGGGTGAGATGAATCCCAGAAAGTTTGAAACTATGTATTTTATCTTCATTTTCATTTTCTTTTTACTCTTTTAGTATTCAGTGGCTATGGAGATTTCTAATTTTAAATTCCCATTTTACATATCAAATTTACAAGCTATGACTTTTAGAATAATTCTTGTACTCTGTTCTGTGAACAAATTTAAAAAGCATTTAATTTAAAATGCATGTGTAGTTTCTTGTGTATCAAAGCCATGCTTTTCCTTTGCCCAGCTTAATTGTCTCCTGTTTCCAATTTTTGTTAGAAAGTTCTGTGTGAAATGTGAACTCTAGTTTATACAATTACTAAGAGTGAATGCATGTCCCTTGGGATAATAGCCCTGGAGCTATCTTTGTGGCAATCTTCTGTAGAATATTTGAATCTTTCTCCTTTAATGCCAAGTGCTCATTTTTCACATGTAAATTAGTGATGTCAACTACTTGGACTTGGCCACCAGTGTGTGTATGTAACATTGATCGGCGTCATAATGGTTTTTGGCCACTCTGTGAGAATTCTGTTTATAAGAGGCAGTTTTTGTCAGGCCAAACTCAACATGGGAGACAGGTTTTGTCCATCATTCATTCTTTCCATCAGTAAACATTCATTAAGTGCCTATTTCATTTTAGTTCTCTTCATAAAGGAACAAGATAGAATTGCTGCCCTTAAATTGTGTGTCAGGGGCCACAAATGGACACTAATAGCACTAGAGCCTCTCAAATGTCCTGGGGGTGGGATTGTGAGGATGGGAAGGGGCCCCACAGAAAGATGTCAGTCTTTGAAGACTTCACTGAACAAATGAATCCCAAACTGAACATTAAAGGATTGTGTAAGAGATTCCCCCAGGAGGAGGAGGGTAATAAATAGAAAGAGCATTCAGGAAAAAGGGCACATGCAAAACCGTAGAGGCACAAAACACAGGTCACACATGAATTTCAGTTTGTTTCTTGTGATTAGAGTTTGGGGATATAGAACAGTGGAGGAAGTCAGGTGAACACTGATCACAAATGGTGCTAGATGCCATTTTAAGGAGGATGGTCTTTATTCTGTAGGCGTTAGGGAACCACCACAGGAATTTCAATGAAGAAGCTTCATGATCCAATCTGTGCTATAGAAGTATGGTCTTGCCGTAATAAGGAGATGCAGCTAATGGTGAAGGGAACCAAAGTTCAGGGGACCATCTACTGAGCTCCTACACAAGTCCACAAGAGCAGTGATGGGACACTGGCGATAGGGATAGAGATTAGGAGACACTGGTGCTGAGAACCAGTTAAGAAGTGGAATCCTCAGAACTTTGTGATTGATTGGATGTAGTTATCCAGAGGGAGGAAATAATTGAGGACACTTCCAAGTTTCTGGTTTGGATGACTGCATGAGGGATGTCATCAATATATTGGTGCTCAGTTAGGTCATAAGACTAGGAAGTGAGATTAACATGGGAGACAGAGAACAGAGAATCAATGACAGGAGCCCTGAAGTGGACATTTGAAGAGAAGACAAACAAAACAAGCCTTAGAAGGAATGCTCAGAAGAGGGTGCTGAGGGTAGTGTGTTCCAAAATGCATAGCTGGAGTCTCTGGAAGGAGGTAGTGGTTAAGAATATTTCAGATAATTCAAGCAACCTTTTACGGATTTGTCAGCGAGTAGGCACAGTGATACTAGTGAGAGCAGTTGGTGAGCAGTGAAACATAAGAGAGAAGATAGTCCATTCATACTGCTCTTGCTGGAAGCTTCAATATGAAGGGAGAGAGCAAGGGAGAGCAAGAGAAAGAGGATTATTTTCATGGGTAGGGTACCAGGAATTGAACTCAGGGGCACTCGACCACTGAGCCACATCCCCAACCCTACTTTGTATTTTATTTAGAGACAGGGTCTCACTGAGTTGCTTAGTGCCTTGCCTTTGCTGAGGTTGGCTTTGAACTTGTGATCCTCCTGGATCAGCCTCTGGAGCTGCTGGGATTTCAGGCAGGGGCCACCACATCCATCTTACCTTAATTTTCAGGGTTGAAAATTTTAAGTGCATTTATATTTTAGAAGTTAGAATCCAGCAGTGAGAAAAAAAGAGGAGAAAATTAATGAAATAATGTCTCTAAAGAGGCCTGAGGGCATATTAGTTGAAATAAGTGAAGAGATTAGTTTTGGATTAGAAAAAGAACAACTCTTCTTAATAGAAGCAAAGAAGGAAAGACAAGGTGTTAATGGGAGGAGGAAAAGGAGTGGAGGACTCGAAAGTTAGAAATTTGAGGAGTGTGTGTCCATGAAAATGAGTGTTTGTATTTGCCATTGAAAAATGACACAACCTGAAAAATAACAAAATGAAAAAACACTCCAAGGGGGTTTCTTCATGTTGCCACTCTTATTTAAATACAAATGTCGGGCAGGGAATAATAAAATCTTGCTGACTGTGGATATTCATATTTTAGTTGTTGAGTGACTTGTATATTCTTGAAGGAAGGAAGGAAGGAAGGAAACTTAGTTGTGATAGCTCAGCTGGTGCCCCTTTGCAGCCCTGCATTGGTTCCAAGGCCATAACTTCAGGAGTCTTCTTGTCAATATGGGGGCTCTTACTGCGGGCTCATTCTTGTGGGATACAGAGTTTTCCCAGGGTGCCACATTGGCTCAAGAACTCCCATTGACCCCACCAGACCTTTCTTGGCAATGTGTTGCAGTCTGAGACTTCCTTACCTATGTTCCTTCCTTCTTTCTCCACGTTCATAGATATGTTCTGAAGGAACTCCTGTGTTTTCTACCTTCCTTCTTCACTAAATCTTCAGCATTTCATGAGATGCAGTGATGTATGCTTATAGTCTAAGCACTCAGGAGGCTGAGGCAGAGGATCCCTGAATTCAGGAATTTGAGACCAGCTTGGTTAAATGTAGTAAGATCCTATCTTAAAAAAAAAATGGGGCTGGGATTGTGGCTCAGAGGTAGAGCACTCGCCTAGCATGTGTGAGGCACTGGGTTCGATCCTCAGCACCACATAAATATAAAATAAAGACATTATGTCCACCTATAACTAAAAAATAAATATTAAAAAAATGTACTTCCCATCATATCTGGATGTCTACTTCTTGATAAACCCAATTAACATAAAGATCATGGTTATGAAGAACATGGTCAAAATTTGTATGTTAAGATAACATTATCAGCTATAAAGATTACTACTCTGTTCAACAATGGATTGATCAACCAGACAGAAATTAATAAGGAAATACTGGACATCTGTTGCTTTTCTGACCAAATGGACCTAACAGCCATACATAGAATTGTCCATCCAATAGCAGCAAAATACACATTTTTCCTTAGGACATGTGGAAGATTCTCCAGGATAGACTATCTATTAGGCTTTCAAATAAATCTTGACATATTTAAGAATGTTGAAAATTATACTTACTATTATTTCAGACCACAGTGGTATGAAAATAGAATCAGTAATGGGAAGAATTCTGGAAAATTCACAAATGTGGAAATTAAACACATGCTTCTGAATAAGCAACGGGTCAAAGTAGAAATCAAAAGGGAAACATTAAAATATCTTAAGACAAGTGACAGTAGAAATACAATGTACCAAAATTGAAGCAAAAGCATCTCTAAAGGGAAGTTTATAGCAGTAAGTGCCTAGTTTAAAAAAGAAAATTCCAAATAGTCAGACATTTGGAATCCAACTCAAGAAAGACACCTCAAGAAATTAGAAAAAACAAATCAAGCCCCAAATTATCAGAAGGGAAGAAATAATAAAAAATCAGAACAGAAGTCAATGAAAGAGTACAGAAAAACCATAGGAAAAAAACAACAGTTGATTTTTTTTTTGTAAAATAAAATTGACAAATCCTTAGCTAATTTAAGAAAAAAAAAGAATACATAAAAAATGAAAGTGAAGAAATTATAACAGATGCCTCAGAAATAAGAGTTATAAGGGACTATTATGAACAGTTATATGCCAACAAATTGGATAATCTAGAGGAAATGGATGAATTCCTAGAAAGATACAACCACGAGAATTGAGTCAGGAAAATGAAAGAAGGGGGGGGGGAGAGAGAGAGAGAGAGAGAGAGAGAAGGAAAGCTTGAACAGACTAGTAACAGAGACTGAGGAAGTAACTAAAAAACCTCCTCAAAATGAAAGCCCAGGATGGGGAACCTTCACAGGTAAATTCTATTGAATATTCAAAGAAGAATTAATACTAATACTTCTTACACTCTTGTAGAAAAACAAAAGTCGTGAAAATACATCCTAACCCTTTATATGGGGCCAGCATCATCTTGATACCTAAGCAGATAAAGACATCACAAGAAAAGAAAACTGCAGGTCAATCTCTCTGATGAACATCATTGCAAAAATTCTCAATTATATCTTAGTAAACCTAATTCAGCAATACACCAAAAAGTTATACATCATAACCAAGTGGGATTTATCCCTGGCATGCCAGGAAGGTTTAACATATGTGAATAAATTACATTAACAAAATGAAAGATAAAAACCATATGATCATATCAAGTGATGTGGGAAAAGCCTTCAACAAAGTCCGTCATCTTTTCTTAGTAAAAATTCTTTAACAGTATAGGCATAGAAGGAGCTTCTCAACAAATAAAAGCCATTTATGAAAGCCTCGCAGCTAACAATGTAGTTCCTAGGGGAAAACTAAAAGCTTTTCCAGTAAGATCCAGGACTAGGCAAGGATGCCCATGCTTTCTACTTCTATTCAAGGTATCACTGGAAGTACTAGCAGGAGCAATTAGACAAGAAAGAAATAAAAAGCACTCAAATCAGAAAGGAGGAAGTACAGTTATCACTACTTGCAGATGACCTGATTTTATATGTTAAAAACCCCAAAGATTCACACACCAAAAAACCCCCGTTAGAATCAATAAATGGGTTCAGTAAAGTTGCGGGATACAAAATCAATGTACAAAAATCAGTACCATTTTAACATACAAATAACAACCTAACTGAAAAAGAAATCAAGAAAGCAATCTCATTTAAGATAATATAAAAATACTTATGAATAAGTTTAAGCAAGGATGTGAAAGATCTATACACTAAAAATTATTAAATATTTTTTATTAATTTTTTTAATTTATATATGACAGCGGAATACATTACAATTCATACTATACATATAGAGCACAATTTTTCATATCTCTGGTTATATACAAAGTATATTCACACCAATCGTGTCTTCATACCTGTACTTTGGATAATGATGTCCATCACATTCCACCATCATTTCTAACCCCATGCCCCCTTCCTTACCCTCCCACCCCTCTGCCCTATCTAGAATTCATCTATTCCTTCCATGCTCCCTCTCTCTACTCATCTATGAGTCAGTCACCTTATATAAGAGAAAACATTTGACATTTGTATTTTTGGGATTGGCTAACTTCAGTTAGCATTATCTTCTCCACTTCCTTCCATTTACCTGCAAAGCCATGGGTTTATTCCTTTTTAGTGCTGAGTAATATTCCATTGTGTACATATGCCACATTTTTAAAATCCATTCATCCACTGAAGGGCATCTAGGTTGGTTCCATAGTTTAGCTATTGTGAATTGTGCTGCTATAAACAATTATGTGGCTGTGTCCCTGTAGTATGTTGTTTTGAGTCCTTTGGGTATAAACAAAGGGATAGCTGAGTCAAATGGTGGTTCCATTCCCAATTTTCCAAGGAATCTCCATACTGCTTTCCATATTGGCTGTACCAGTTTGCAGTCCCACCAGCAATGTATGAGTGTACCTTTTCCCCCACATGCTTGCCAATACTTGTTGTTTGTATTCATAATAGCTGCTCTTCTGACTAGAGTGAGATGAAATCTTAGAGTAGTTTTGATTTACATTTCTTTAGTTGCTAGTGATGATGAACATTTTTTCATATATTTGTTGATTAATTGTATATTGTATATCCTCTTCTGAGAAGTGTCTTTTCAGGTCCTTGGCCCATGTATTGATTGGGTTACTTGGTTTTTTTGGTGTTTAGCTTTTTGAGTTCTTTATGTACCCTAGAGATTAGTGCTCTATCTGATGTGTGAGGGGTAAAGATTTGCTCTCAAGATGTAGGCTCTCTATTCACCTCATAGATTGTTTATTTTGCCGAGAAGAAACTTTTTAGTTTGAATTCATCCCATTTTTGATTCTTGAATTTAATTCTTGTGCTATAGTAGTTAAGGAAGTTGGGGCCTGATCCCACATGATGGACATGAGGGCCTACTTTTTCTTCTATTAGACACAGGGTCTTTGGTTTTATTCCTAGGTCCTTGAACCATTTTGAGTTGAAAAACTATTAAATATTGAAGAAAGAAATGGAAGACATAAATAAATGAAAATATCTCATGCTCATGGAGCAGAAGAATTAATACCATTACAATGAATATACGAGGCACGGCAATTTAGATTCAACACAATCTCTATCAAAATCCAAATGGCAATTTTAAGTGAATAGAATCCCTAAATTTTTATGAAACCATAAAAAGCCCCAAATAGCACAAAAAAAGAACGAAAGAAAGAAAAAGAAAAAGAAAAGAAAGAAAGAAAAAAAAGTTTTAAGAAAGAATGATTAGAGACCACACACATCCTGATTTAAAATTATGTTATAAAACTGCAATAATTAGGACAGTATAGTTTCTTTAGTTCTTGCATGAAAACAGACATATAGGCCAGTGTAACAGAATAGAGAGACCAAAAATAAATTCAATTATATATGGCAAGAGGACACAATGGGGGAAGGATAGTGTCTTCATGGTACTGGGAGAAGTGGATTTCCAAATATAAAAGAATAAAATTGGGCCTTTAACACCATACATAAAAAATTCAACTGAAAATGAATTAAAGGCCTAAATGTGAGACCAAAATTATAAAACTTCTAGAAGAGAGCTTAGAAAGTTCTTGAACATTGGCCTTGGCAATCATTTCATATCTTTCTTAGACCACAAAAGCAAATACAAACAAAAAGCTTCTGTACAGCAGGAAAAACAGTCAACAAAATGAAAACAGTCAGTCTATGGACTGAGAAAAAAATATTTGCAAACCATATAAGGGATTAATGAAAAAATACCCCCCAAACCCAAATGAACAAAGAAAAAGAAACTCCATTTAATACTAGGTGAAAGACCTCCATAGACATTTTTCTAAATGTAAAGTAAAAACATAAAAGTGTCCACCTCTTACATGAAAAGATATTCAATATCACTAATCATCAGGGAAATACAAATCAAAACCATTAGAAAATCCAAACACCTATTAGAATAGTTATTATTAAAAAAAAGCCAAAAGATAAGAAATGTTGGCAAAGGTATAGAGAAAAGGGAATTTTTGTACACTGTTAGTAAGAATGTAGATTGGCAGAGCCAGTATGGAAAATAATATGGAGGTTCCTCAAAAAATTAAAAATCGATAGCTAGGTGTGGTGTTACATACCCATAATTCCAGCAACTTGGTGTCTGAAGCAGGAGAATCACAAGTTCAAAGCCAGCCTCAGTAATTAAGCGAGGCCCTAAGCAGCTCAGTGAGACCCTGTTTCTAATAAAATATAAAAAGGGCTGGGGATGTGGCTTAGTGGATGAGTGCCTTTAGGTTCAATCCCTAGTACAAAAAAAAAAAAAAAAAATTGGAGCTACCATATGACTTAGCGTTCTCTCTTCTGGGCATATACCCAAAGGTGGTGAAATCACCACCTCATCGAGATATCTGCAATCTCATGTTCATTGCAGCATTATTCACAATAGCCAAGATAGGGAAACAACCTAAGTGTATGTCGACAGAGAAATGAGTTAAGTAAACTCTGATATGTAGCAGACTATTATTCAATCCTAAGGAAAAATGAGATCTTGCCATTTGCCACAACTTGGATGAACCTGCAGGATATTATGCTAAATGAAATAAGCCAGACACAGGAGGAAAAACATATGATCTCATATGTAGAATCTAAAATAAATAAATTTAAATATACAGAGATAGATAGAAAACAATGGTTACTAAGGGCTAGAGGGGTGGGTAAGGAAACGAGCTATGTAGGTCAGAGAATACAAAGTGGCAGATGTAGACAAGTCTAAAATCCATTGTACAGCATGAGGACCTTGGGTAATAAAACTGTATTATATTTGAGATTCATGCTAAATAACTAGATTTTAGTTGCTTTTTTGCCATACACACAAAAAGGGTAATCATGCGAGATGATGTTCCTTTGCTTCACTATAGTAACCTTTTTATTATCCATCTGTGTTCCATGGCATCATAGTGTTTATCTTAAATATATGATTTTTTAAAAATGAAGCTTAAAAAATTTTAAAGATGATGTCTTAATTCTTACTGGTGCACAAGAAACTTCTAAATGCACAGGAAACTTCTCAATATATATTTGCATGAAGTCCAATATGGATAATAACAAATGGTAGGTGGCATTCTTCATGCTAGACTTTCAGGAGTCCTGGTACTTTGATTTTTGTTATTTCTTCATTTTCAATATGTGACTCCTAAAGTTTCTGTGAATGTTTAAATATCACATCCAAGAGAAAAGAAAGTAACATGAAGGATCATCTGTAGAAGGTTTTTATGGACCAGGCCTAGAAATTAGTATAATCACTTTTGCTAATTTTTTTTTTTTTTTGCTCACTTTTTCATTGATAGAATAACAAGTTACCAACTGCAAAGAAGACTGGGAAATGTGGCCCAGCTTTGTGTCAGGAGGAAGATGATATAAGTTTGGTTGAACAGTCCCTGTGAGAAACGGGAGGACCAGCTGGGAGGAAATGGCAGGACACAGATCATGCTGTGAGGCCTGGATGTATCGAATCACACAATTATATGCGATTCTTTTCCCTCGAAGCTTCCACATTCAGTAACCAGTAAAGGAGCAGATAAAGCAGGTGGATGAGTTAATTCAGAGTGTGGAGAGGAAAACTGGCAGTTTTCCATCAGAAAATGTCTTTTCAGCATTTTGGTACATTCTCAGATTGATGTGAGAAGGGCCTCTTGACTACAGCTATCATTCTGTTGCTGGTTTTAAGTCCTGCACCTTGACAACCAGCTAGGATTAGCCTTCCTTTGTGTTGATCCTCCTGATAAGCACTTGGGCAGAGTATGACTTACAGAGAAAGGAAGATTGTTTTTCAAACCCTGGGGAAACCACTGGTGGAATGTTCAGATCATCCATTTATTTCTCACCTTTTCCCAGCATGAATGAGTGAGCCCTGATTTTAGCTAGTACCCATATTTAACTGCACTTCTGAAAGGAGAATGTATTTTTTGCTTTTGCATATTTTGCTTGTTAATTTTTTGTTGTTGTTGTTAAAGTTGACTTTCTTCTTTATCCCTCTTCTCTTTGTTGTTTTTTTTTCAAAATCTTGGACATCCATCCCGTCCTCTCAGGTCCAATTCAGATGCTACTTCCTAAACTGTTTCTTCGCATTTCCCACAGCTTCTCTGTCCCTCTCTCCTCAATCTTCCCTGGGTCTTGGTTTTACCACTCCAGAGGCACTTGACTGCCTTGTAGAGTCAATACCTGTTTATGAATCTTTTACCTATTAAATAAAAAACTATATAAGACTGTGACTTTCTCACACCATCTGCTCCTAGCAGTGTCTTTGCACATGGTAAATTTTCAATAAACAAGTATTGAGGGGAAATGAATAAATTCTGATGATTGTGGAGAGGCAGTGGCAGAGAGAATGAAGTTCAGTGTGGAAAATCAGTCTTATGTGGCCACAAATCACATGAAAAATACAACAACAACAATAACAACAACACACTAAAATGAGAGGAAAAGCCTGTAGTGATTTCTTGCATCTCTCATGATCAAAGGGATATGATTTGTCTTATTTATGGGGCTAGACAAGAGGGCATATCAGGGATCTGAAATATCTTTACCCATGATGTTGAAAAAAGTCAACAGAAGCCACCATTTTTACAATCTTGACTGATTTTTACCATCTTGACATATTAATGGAGGCAAATTGAGAATTTGGTTGGTCTTAGGGAGTGTAAGTTATATTAATCCTCAGGAGAGTATTTCTGAGTTTGAAATATTATAATAGCTTTTCAGGCCTTTAAAAATGTATGTAAAATACTTGTAAATGGAAGATAATGAATTAGCAAGAGACTCTTTATACAGCTAGAATATATCAGGTTGTTGTTACTTTTCTATAAATCCTCTAGCATATTGGTTTTTGTTCATATTGTTTTTATTGTTTCTGTGATTGCAGTTATTTATTGTGGGATAAAAGACCAAGTGAAAATTGTCCTTAAATACAAATTGAACATCCTAATCCAAAAATTTGAAATGCTCCAAAATCTGAAACTTTGATTATTGGTGTGAAGCTGGAAGTGGAAATTTCCATACTTGACCTCATGTGACACATTGCAGCCAAAATGCAGACACACTATAAATATCCTACAAAATGACCTTTGGACCATTGCTATAAGGTGTATGTGAAACAGATGAATTTCATGTTTATACTTGGATCCCCTCCAAAAGATATCTCATTTTGTATATGCAAATATTCCAAAGTAATTCCCAAATCTTAAATATTTATTGTCCAAAGCATTTCAGATAAGGAATACTCAGCTTGCATAAGATACCTATTCAAAATATAATATATAGACACCAAGATAATACTCTTTTTCTGCTCTAGACCCTTTAATTTTCTTAAAACCAAACATACTGTGAATTCAAAGAGACACAGGGTAACTCATTAAAAACTGCCCTGAAATCTACCTTCCTGTACTACATTTGAAGGACATTGTACCCTTGTATTGTCTAGAGTTTATACAACAGGTTATTTTATCATTGTTCCCTAATAGAGTAACGGATCAGCTGCATTTTGTTAACATTCTTTAATATGTCAGTTCATGTTTACTTAAATTTTTAGAATAATTTTGAAAAGATCTGGGAAGACTTGGGTACACATTTTTTCATGAACAAATTATGCTGTATACTTAATTGAGTCTGTTGACAAGGAGCAACTATTTCTATTTACCCACTGTCTATTTACCAAACTCTGTGTTAGATACTGAGATTATAGTTCATTGATTGGTTTCATTCTAAATATTTTCTAAAATTCTTATATTTTCTGATTCTTTTTTTGGCCCTGGAGTTCATAGTTTCTTAAGTTCTTCAGCTGATTTTGATGTATTGCCAAATGACCTGCATTCAGATTTTTATAAAATGTATATATTCTGAAAATTATTTTGTCGTATACCAACCTGAAAGACAAGAATAAAGACATATTACATAATTATTTACAGAAAGTTTTTTTGGATAAGAATTTTGTGTATGTTAAAAGCAACTTGTGCAATGGTAACTTTTTTAAAAAGTTTGGTAGTGATATATTTATTTATTTCTATGTACATTGACTACAAGAAGCCCTTTATGATGACTAGAGCTTCTGTATGCACAATTTCAGGTGAAATATGAAGTACATTGTTTAACTGATGCTGTATTTTCTCTTTCAAATTCACTTAGATTTTTTCCATAAGGTGTGCTCAAAAATGCCTTGACATCCTTATTTCAAATTGGGTTACCTTTTCATTTATTATCATTTTGTAACTTGGCTAGAAAAGACAAAGTCATGCATTATAAGGAAATTCTATAGCTGCAGGTCCAGGACACTTCTTAGTAATGAATTCCATGGGAAGTGTTGCACTTTTCCCCATGTAGTTATTTGCTGTTAGAGTTAAACAGGACTTTAAACATATTCAGATTCAACACCCATCAAATGCAGATACCTCCTATATGGTACCCTAATATCTATATAAAAATAATTGTAATTATCAGTACACATGACTAATCTTCAGCTATTTAAATAAAAAGTCATCTTTTTCCAAGTTGTTCTTGCTTACTTCCCCTCAATATTTTTCTTGTCATAGTGTCTTGGTCATTTTTGATTTTCCTTCTTTTTTTCACTCTCCAGTTTAATAGAAGGGCCTTAACATGTAGTGGGCAAAATGTAAAGTTCCTCACCACAAACAGTTGATTCTAAATCAATAATTTCCTTTCTTCCCTCCTTCCCCTTTCCTTCTAAACCCTGTGTATGGAACTTTCCCACCCCTGAAGAAGCAACTCAGGGAACCTCCTCTGTCCCCATTGTCATCTTCCTTGTCAGTACAGATCCACACCAAATGTTCTCAGGTCATTTTGGCTGACTTTTGAAAATCATAGAACAAAATTAACTTTCTACTAAAATCCCAACAGTTGTTATGAGTGCTCCTATTTGAGGTTTCTCACATCTCATGAGGTAGGTTGTGCTGAGGGGAAAGTTGTATCTTCATTAGTTACCCATGAACAAGTCCAGGTGTTGTCTTCTAAGTTAGGAAGGGGACCCAACTTATGCCCTGGTGATACATTTGGTTACATTTGGGAGAAAAATTCTGAAACTGAAAAAGTTTTCTCTCTTTTTATATGACTGGCAAAAGAGTGTTGATTAAGATGCATCAAGCAGGTGCTGGGTATGTGCTAAACTATTTAATGGTTTTCAGGGTACTGAATGGCTATTTTTAAATGTTTCTATATTATTCTCAGCCAAGCTGCTGGATAAAAAAGTACAAAGGGCTAAAAATATTTATAGTTTCAGTAATGTCTGTTTTAAAAGAAACCAACCTCTGTGATTTTATTTTTCCATTTGTAGGAAAAGAATATTATAGCTTAGGGAGAAGTGGTTAAAAGCAGTTTGTTCAGTGCTTCAGTTTTATGAAAAATCACCATTTAAAGGGCAGTGACTTGGGTTACAAAGCATCAGGATTTTAAAAACTAAACTGAAGAACAAAAATAGAGGTGTTTGCAGTTACTTTTTCTATTGCTGTGCTATTAAATATTCTCCTTTTGTATTGTTGCCTGAAGTTCTAAGTGAAAAATACTATTGCTTGTTTTCAAAACTGTTTTTGTAGGGAGTTAGGAGACAAGTTGCTGGTGTCAGATTGCTCAGTTCCATCCTTTGGATTTATGTTCCTGGCTAAGTTGCTTAATTTTTTGTGCCTCAGTATACCTATCTTCCAAATTGGGATAATAGTAGTGCCTGGCTTCTTGGATGGTTGTGAAGATTAAATGAGATGGTGCTTGCTTAAAGTAGAACCTGGTACATGGTAAGTACTTATGTTTTTTATTTGTTTCTCTTTTTAAAATTTATTTTAGTTTTTCAAATTGTGGCTCAATAAACATGTTAAATTTATTCTTGTAACCATTTTGAAGCATATAGTTCAGTGGTGTTAACTATGTTTACTTTGTTGTGTCACAGACCTCTAGAATTTTCATTAATTGTTTTTAATCTCAATTTCCTCCACAATCAGTTACATAGATTTGTGGACCTAATATGAGATGTGGGCTCCATCGGGTAGGGAGTTTACACTGTTCTGTTCATCCTGTATCACAAGAGCCAAGAGCAGTGCCTGCCTCATTTGTTGAATGAATGAATGAATCTTCATTGGACATAGTGGATATTTTTTTGAAAAGTTATTTCTTATTTAAATGGTGAATTAATTTTCATAAATGATTTTAAATATACACAGAGAGCTGACTCTTCACAAGGTGTAGTTATTTTTAAAACAACCATCTCTTAATTATTTATAAATTCTTATTTTGGTAGCTCAAATTTTCTTGAACTGGGAAAGAAAAACAGTAAACTTAATGTAGATGGCAAATGGAAGGAGAAGACATTAGATGATTTGCCCAGAAATCGCACAGGATTCACCTCAAGTTCAAGTGTTGTTCCTCTCAGTCAGGTGTGGCCATTAGACCCACTTTTTCCTTAAGGCATGTATGAATCATCTTGTTCTTTCATTTAGAAATCAAAAGTGGAGGCCTACATCAATATTTACCCAAACCGATGGAACACTACCTTTCCACTGAGAGTACATCACCCTTTTTTGGATCTTTTAAAAGAATGTCTCATGAACCTCACCTAGAAATGGCCAAACCTTTGTGGGTGGAGAGAAAGGGAGGAAGAACACATCTTTCACTTATAAACCTACCATCTATTAAATAAATTACAGTTGTGTTCTATAGAGTTTTCATTTAGATTATTTTGATGGAAAAATGTAAATTTTTGATACGGTTTATTGGCTTCTGGATAAAACACTGTGTTTCTTTTTCTGGCTCAACCTTAGGTTTTGTTTTTATGACATATTAAAATGCTCCAGTGAATATTGTATTTAAATATCACCATTAGGAAGTAGGCATAAAATGTAGCTTTTGCAAAGGTTCACTTCCTTCTACCAGGGAAAGAGGACCATATATTGTCTTAAAGTTCACAGTTCTGGGAGGGAGAGGACAGCAAGCCACATGGCCTGCCAAGACTTTAATGGGTCCACATCACAACAAAGAGCCTGACTGTAACCAAGAGTGCATCTTTCCTCCCAGCTGATGTTTGTCAAGCTCTGGTTCTGCTCCCATGGCAGAGAATCACCCAGCGTAGTGGCTTGAGTCATTTTCATTATGACTTCTAAAAAGCGACCAAGGAAAATCATCTTACCTAGTCACTTTTTCCCATGCCACAAGACAGGATTTATCTCTGAATCAGAGACCATGAATCTTCTGAGTGATCTCCATTGTTTCTCTGAGATGTGAAAATATTCTTCTATGTAAATTCTCTGATAGCAGGAAAACATATAAAATCCCCCCCCCCCAAATTTAACTCCCCTTTTGGATTCTACATCTAAAAGGAACAGAAACCACGTTAAAAAAAAATAGTTTTATGGCCTGGACCCTGATGACAAGATAACAGTGAAGCAACCAGCACTTTTATTCCTCTTCCGCCCCAGCACAAAGAATCCAGCCTCCTCCTTAAAGTCTCCAGGATTCTACTGATCTGGCCCCTGCCAGGTACCCTAGTCTTACCTAGCCACCTCCCTTCAAGGATCTTGCATGAGCCACTCTGACCAGGGGCTGGACTCTTCCTGGGCTGCTTCTGCTTTCTGAAATGCCCCCCATCCCCCCCACACACTTTTATTTTTCTAACTCTAGCTCATCCTTCAGTCTAATTTAGTATCACATCCTCTGAGAAAACTTCCTTGATCCTCACTCTTAATGCTCACCACCCTGTTCATATTTCCCCTTCTCCTTTCTTTCCTAGCCTTTCTTAGAATTGTGATTTCATGTTTACCTACAGGTTTCTTTCTTTAATGATTTTCTCTCCTCTTACACTGTCAGCCCCACCAGGGATCATGGCTCTTTTGTCTGGTGTACATATTATCCAGTTCCTGGCAAGCAGGACATTCAAGGAATAGTTCTTTTTTTTTTTAAAGACAGAGAGAGAGAGAGGAAGGGAGGGAGGGAGAGAGATACAGAGATAGATACAGAGAGAGAATTTCTTAATATTTATTTTTTAGTTCTCGGCGGACACAACATCTTTGTTGGTATGTGGTGCTGAGGATCGAACCCGGGCCCCACACATGCCAGGCGAGCGCGCTACCGCTTGAGCCACATCCCCAGCCCCAAGGAATAGTTCTTGAATGAATAAATTTTGCATAGTTTTTATTAGCTGAAAGTATATGTTCCCAATCTTAAGTATGTGCAATTTTAGATACTGACAATTACCATAAATCAGTTCATTGACTGATTTCACAAATGTCTGTTAAGAGTTGAGAGTGCACTGTGAGGTGCTGTTCTTGGTAGTGAATACAGGCAAGCAGGATGGTCCCTAGCTTTGCACAGGTCTCATCTGGAGGGTCATGTCACTTGAAAATTGTGTTCCTAATTGGTAAACTGAACAGAGCCTAATTGTAATTCACTAGGTTATTTAGTTCACCAAATATTTGTTGAATATAAATCAAGTGCTGGATATTGCTGTGGATACAAAGAGAAATAAAATTAGTTCCTTTCTCTTTACAGAATGTTTTTTATTCATTCATGTAAAAATATTTGTTGAGCAACTGACATATACTGTAAGCTAGAATCTAGTCAGCATACTAAGACAAATATACACTTGAATATGGTGAATATAATATAAAAGAGAACAAAATACTAAGAAGCTATAGGAGTACAAACTAAGGAATACTGTCTGATTAAGGACATCAGAAAGCATCCTGGATAAAACAAAGATTGAAATGCTACTCAAAAAATAAATAGAATTTTTACAGTTGGAGATACAAGGGAGGAAATTCTAGGCATTGGAGCCACTTGGGTAAAGGCACAGAAATGGGAAAACATTTTAAGTATAGCAATTAACCCTCTCTAACTGAGGCATGAAGTAGGTGTCCGTGAAGAAATCAGGCTGAAAGAACAGGTTGAAGCTGTAGACCTTTAGAGTGGAGAATTCCTCCAAGTTCAGAAAAGAATGGTTTTAATTACCTGGAATAGTATAGCAAGGGGATTAATTTTTCTCTTCAATGTCCATTAATAAATTTGTGCTTGTTTTAATGTTTTTCATGTCTAGAGCATTGCATCTGTGTTTTCCAGGGAGAACAGATAGCCTGGTCCTTTCAAACTTCTTGCTTGGTCTGTGACAGTAATAGAGTCAGTTCTCTATATATGGTCTTGACTTTAGCCTTTATAATAAAAATAAAGACAGCAAAAACATCTTTATGGAAACTTGACCTTTGAAGTCTTTTCCATGTTTAAAATATCAAAAACTTGACTGTTATGTTAATATGCATCCTAAATTGACCAATATGCTTTCTATGCACACTGAAAGGAAACTGACATGGACTTTTGTTAGATTTCTTTTGACTACTTCTCCATTGCTACATAATGATTCCAGTGTAAATTTTTGCTTTCCTGATCAAATTATATTTAACTCCCACATTGTGTGTGAGCCAAGGCACCCTGCTTTATGGATTATCTGTGTTCCTAGAAGTTTTGTCAAGTGCTATTGTGAATCACATTTTACTATAATATTCCTGATGGTGTTCTCCTTAAAACAATACTGTAATAAATCCATTTATGTTGTCTAATTCATATTTTATAAATACTGATTTTTACACTTATGTATTTTTTTAACCAGGGGCAATTTTATAAAGAGTTGACTAAGTAAATGATTTTTTTGACAATAGTAGAACGTGCTGTTTTAGTTCAGATGAATGTATGTTAGATAGTACATCATGCTGCATTGGTCAACAGAGAAGAACTAGGAAAGGCAGAGGAGCTTGACATCAATATACCCAATTATTTTCCTTTGGATACAAACTTGATGGAACCTGTCTTGAAGAGTTCTGAGCAGAAACTGAAGGATGAACCATTCCTTCTACCTCTTTGTGCCTAAGGTTTTCTGATTGGTGAAGAATATTGTTTTCAGGATAACAGGAAGAAAAAAGGGAAAATTTATATTTAAAAAAAAGATATTTTGTGGGGCATGGTAATGCACCCATAATCCCAGAGGCTCAGGAGACTGAGGCAAGAGGATCAGAAATTTGAGATCAGCCTGGGAAGCTTAAAATAAAATAGTGAAATGGGTTGAGGATGTAGCTCAGTGGTAGAGCACCCCTGGGTTCAATCCCCAGTACCACAAAAAAAAAAAGTAGGTATTTAACTTTTAGAAATTGATCATCTCCATTATACCTATTATAATTACAGAAGTATAGTAATTTATCTGCTTCATATCTATTTTACACAGATTAATTAAAGAATAAGGAGAGTGAGTAGAGGCTCAGAAAAAAAAAGAATAAAATTGGAAGCCTCAGGTTTATATATGTTTAAATTAATTTTGGCTCAGTGGTTTTGGCTATCTGAGCTCTGGGTTGAGGGAAGGACCCTTTGCACACAGTTCATTGATGACTTAGTTTACCCATTCATCATTCCAGCTTAACTTCCATGTCTTTTTTTTTTTTTTTTTTTTTTTTTTAGAAAGGAAGGTTAGCAATAGGGAGTTGAAGATAAGAGGTTTGGAATCCTGAGGTTGAAATTGCCTGGCTCCCAGTGATAGGGTGTTTTATTTTTTTTATTATTTTTTTAAGAGAGAGTGAGAGAGAATTTTTTTTTAATATTTATTTTTTAGTTCTCGGCGGACACAACATCTTTGTTGGTATGTGGTGCTGAGGATCGAACCCGGGCCGCACGCATGCCAGGCGAGCGCGCTACCGCTTGAGCCACATCCCCAGCCCCTTCCATGTCTTTTTTTCTCACTTTTCTTCCCTGGATGTTCCTTTAGCTACCATTCCTTCTACTTCTTTGTGTCTTGTTGTTCTGTCACTGCCAGCCTCCTGTCATGGAAGGAGGAGCTGGGCTTAGAGACCTTTGGAACAGCTTCCTGGAGAACAAGTCTTTATAGATTTTTTTTTTTTTTGTCCAACTCTTTTTTTTCCCCACTTCCTTTTAAAGTTTTTAAACCAAATGCTAAAAGGTTTTTAAATTCAGACTCCTATTGTTTCAAATTGTTTCTCATAATTTATATTCTCATAATCTCATTTCTCACCTCATAGCTAAAGTCTATCTGTAGGAACAACACTAACTAAACTAGTGAAAGATGTAAATGAAGATGTAAAGAATATATTTACCTTCTTCTTTATTTTTTATTTTTTTATTGGTTGTTCACAACATTACAAAGCTCTTGACATATCATATTTCATACATTAGAATCAAGTGGGTTATGAACTCCCATTTTTACCCCAAATACAGATTGCAGAATCACATCGATTACACATCACATTTTTACATACTGCCATATTAGTGACTGTTGTATTCTGCTACCTTTCCTATCCTCTACTATCCCCCCTCCCCTCTATATTTACCTTCTTAAAAGAAAAAAATTGCTTTCAGCCAGTTTATAAATGTCCACTTTTCAAGATAAAACATGGCTGGGGAGGCTCAATAGTAGAGCATTTTCCTAGCATGTGTCAGGAACTGGGTTCAATCTCCAGTACCACCACTACCACCAAAAAATATATGTGTGTGTATGTATATATATACATACACACATGTACATATGTTTATATATATATATTTAATGAAGGAGATATATGTGTATATATACATAATATGGAGGAGTTCACAATACTTAAACAATTGTTTTTAGCAGCTTATGAAAAAGTACCTAAAATCTATTTTTTAAATATATTTGTAGTTGTCAGTTGACCTTTATTTTATTTATATGTGGTGCTGAAAATCAAACTCAGTGCCTCACACATGCTAGGCAAGCACTCTACCACTGAGCTACAACCCCCATCCCCCTAAAATCTATTTTTAAAGCCATTATTTATTCTTCAACGTTCTTGCTTGGTTAATTTCATCAATTAAGGAAGATCACCTGGAGTAGGAAGGACCCATGAGAATGGATAAGAGCTCAGGGGAGATGGTTAGAAGCAGTTTTTAGAGAGATGTCAAGTCCAGCAGGAGAACATGGGATCTGCCAAATATGGTATGAGATGGTGGTCCCCAGTAGCACGGGCAGCTTCAGTGAGGCACTGCCCAGAGCACCTGCACACTAGTGTCTGTGAGTGGGTATGTGGGTGCTTCTGATAGGTGAGCAGTACACACAAATGGAAAGATCATAATGCTAGTCAGAAAATGTCTCCAATGGAAATTTTTGTATGTTTTCCTGTTACCAGGACAGAACTATATAGTCTAAAGCCAAAACAACAGCAACAAAAATCAGTACAACAATCAACTGATTTTCACTATTGCAATCATTAAACACTTTTTCCATGATCTCAAATGTAATTTCAACTTGATATTGGAAATAGTATTATGTTATTTTAATGAGAGCTAGCAGATTTATCTTCTTCATTGTGTTTAGTTGAAGGTAGTATTGACATCTGGTTGACATCTTGGGGCCTACTAATGTTTGTGATGCAGAATGAAAGAACGTGGTCCCTGGCAGGGTAACACTACTATGCTCCAACTGCTCCTCAAAGCCCATGATCTACATGCCAAGGATTAATAGTTGATTTTTGTCTATCATGTTTCTGAAAATCAGTTTGATTTCTTATCTTGTGATGAATAACTAAGTTCTTTGAACTACATCTTTCCTTCTTTAATTTGAGATTCTTGTAAGGTTCTATTATATTACAGTAGAGACTGGGTTAGTAATTGTTATTTTTTCCTTGTGTTCTTTTATTTTTTTATTTTTTGGAGGGGGAGTACTGGGGATTGAACTCAGGGGCACTCAACCACTGATCCAAATCCCCAGCCCTATTTCATATTTAATTTAGAAACAGGGTCTCACTGAGATGCTTAGTGCCTTGCTGAGGCTGAAACTAGCTTTGAACTTGCCATCCTTCCATCTCAGCCTCCCATGCTGCTGGGATTACAGGTGTGTGCCACCGCACTCAGTCTGTGATCCTTTTCTTAATCTAATAAAGCAGACAGTCGCAGGATATTTAGAGAAATTCTGATGCAGTATCATGAATATAATCCTACTCCAAACCAAAATATTTTTAAGGTGCTTGAAAAAGTTATTGTCACATAAATACACTTAAAATTTAGAATTTAAAATTTTTGAGTGCAGTTACTTTACCTCCTTTATTGATGTTAGAATTACTTTAAAACTAACTTCACATTTTTGTGAGGAAAAATTAATTTTTAAAAAGATTAATATGTTAAACATCTTAATATTTATGAAAAATTATAGTATTGGAAAACACACAGTACTTTTTTCATTCACTCCGAAATGTTTTGAACTATCTCTTTTGGACCTAGTCCTTAACTAGTATAAATAGAAATTTTTTAACTTAGTATATACATATGACCTATAAGATTAATTTTAATGCTTAACTCAAATAATATGATAATTTATAATAATAATAGGGAAATGCTTCCCCTCAAGTTTCATTCTTCTTCTATAAGATTTGTTTTTATGTCTTCATTTTGCTTAGTAAGTCTGCAGTAGTGGTAGAGGTTTGCTCTGAATCCATGGGTTTCACATCTGTGGATTCAACCAATTGTATGTTGATAATATTTGGAAAAAAATCGGATCTGTAATGAACGTGTGCAGACATTTTTCTTTGTCATTCCTTAAACAACTATTTGCATAGCATTTACATTGTACTAGTTATTTTAAGTAACCTACAGATGATTTAACATATACTGGAGGATGTGCATAAGTTACTTGTAAATATTAAACTATTTTATATAAGGCCTTGAGCATCCTTACATTTGCTTTTCTAATTGTCCCACTGTTTGACTAATTCTTTTGGGGTAGTTTTAAATTTTTTAAACAGCAAATACATATATATGTACATATATGTGCATATATATTTAAATAGTTGGCAAATTATACATTTGTGTCATATATCCATATAAATTCATATAAATATATATCCCACATACTGTAGCAATTATGCATGTCAGTACTGAGCTTGGGGAAAACAGAAAAACAAACATGACCTATGATCCCACCAGAGATAAATCATCACCTCTTAGTCATATAGATAAAATTTCTATCTTAGTCATATCTAACTATAGATATAAATATTGAAGTCTTTGCATATATACATTGATAGCTTTTAAAGCAAGAAGGGAGTCGCATGTGCTTTTTAGGATGGTGGCTCTGTTTCTTTAATTTCTCATTGGGACCAGGGTGTAATTCCAGAGCCAAGCAACTGGCTCAGGCTCACCCATGACATTTTTAGTTGATCTTTCTCTTGTTTTCTTTTCTAGTTGACCTTCAAACAGAAAGTTCATAGCCTCCTCTCAGCTGTTAATGTGATTTACTTCATATATCTGGGAAGTCAGGATTGTTGCTGAATTCATTGTTTTAAGGGGGCTGAGTTTCTTGGTCTAATGCCAATACATTCCCAGCTGACAGAAAACTAAATCCACCAGCCTCTGTTTCAAAGATCACCAAGTTTGTGGCTCATAGACACCTTGGAGGCCAGGTCCAGCAATGGTCAGGCTATTCCCTGCACACTCAGACATGCTGGCTTGTCTACTGATTGTAGTCCAAGTGTCATTTAGCATTGATCCATGAACATCCTGGTGGCTTTCAGTCAGAAAAATGTAGTGCTGCTGCTTACACACTGAAATCAGCATTTGAGTTAGTGGCTGTTTAACTTTACAGTTCTGATCCTGTGTTAAAGTGTGTAATGTCTCTTAATTTTTAAAATAGGAAGTGCAGCGTGTGCTTTTCAGGCCCTGGCTCAGCAAGGACTTTATTAAATATAAATGAAAAGGAGATACCAGATGAGATCCACATAGCAATGGTACAGTTCTCACTCTCCCAAGAAGGAAGTGTGTCATCATTTCTTACACTGTGAGAAAGAGCCGTCTTGTCATAGAAAAATGAGGTATAAGTAATAGTCTAATTGAAAATAAGTGGCCAGGGTGGTTGTCTGCTTAGTCGACCTGGAGAATGTGATCACGGGTGGTTGGAAAACCATCGGGAGCTGCTCTCAAGCAAGACAAAGTCAGTTTCCTTAGATTCCTGCTTTGTTCCCCAACCTGTTTTATGTCCTTACCACTCTTACTTCAGTTTCTTTTCAGTAGGAAACAATAGGGAGGCAGAGGAAGAGCTTTTAAAAAATCACCTTATTAAGGATTATTTTTTTTCCTTTATAGATACTAGTAACAAAAAAATAGAACTAGTTTAAATGATTTTAAAGTATATAATTCAGTTGGACACCAGCTGTTGTGTTATTGTGTGCCTATGCAAATACTTCTAAGAAATTTAATATTTTATCAAAAGGCAAAACTGCAGAAATGAAATCTACCCACTTGTTTCCATAGCAACCACTATCAAAATGTGTCTGGCTAGTGTGTCTCTTACCACAATTTTTCACTGAGCGTTTCAAGGAGTTCCTTAACTTTTCTTTCTAACATAGATGGCCAAATGGGTGGATGGATAGATGATTGACAGATAAATAGAGATTGAGATACATTTTTTCCCCCAATGGGGTTTTGAGACTATTGTAAAATTCCCTTAGATTCATGGAGTATAACTTAATTCTTATGCATGAATATATTTGGCTAAGGGACAAGCCCATAGTTTTATGAATTTAGTTTAAACCACTAATGAGGCCAAATAAGTGCTAATTTAAAAAAAAAAAAAAGTTCTGCCTTCCCAATTGTTTCCTGGCATTTATACATGGAAATGTTGGATTGAAACATGTTGATTTCTAGAATGACTAACATCCTTTTAAAATTAAAATTAATTTGCTGTCCTTTTGAGTCCTTGTAAGAAGATGTCCTTCTTTCCTTCTCTTCCATCCTGTCTCTGTTATCCACCAGGGCCTTGAGTCTCTGCCTTGATGGATTGTGACCTGAGTTAAACCCTCTTTGTAATTTTTCTTCCTTGTGGGAGGTTGTAGGTAACAAATACAATCGGACTTCACGACTCATTTATTCAGATTTCTCCTTATTTCCCAACAGGTTCATTCAGAAAAACTGACAGGAATTCTGTTGCATGTAATTTTTAAGACAAAGCCAACTGTCGGTTTGTTTCGAGACATTTTCTGCCTCTTCCAAAGCATGTGGTGTTACAAACCAAACAGATATGGACAGACATTCTTGTGATATAAGATGGATGCTCTCTGACAGCATTAATGTTATAGCAGTGATCATGGCATTTATCTGGTTGAACTCAAAGAAAAAACATTCTTTGAGGTAAAGTGGCAGGAAACAGAGATACTGAAGAAATAAAACTACACTGAGTCCAACTGTCAGGAAATTTCACCTGGCCTACCAAGATGGCAGAGGATCCAGGATGTCTCTGAGCCTGTTAGATATGGTCAGTTATAATAACACTTAGTTCTTGCTGAGGAGGAATGAATATTTAACTTAGAGTGCCTTTCTCTATACTTTCAAGTTCCTGTAGGCCTCTAAAATGAGACCCAGAATGTCCAGGGTCTCCATATCTTTTCAGTCTACAACTCCTACCTGCTCCACCACCATCATGCTGTAACCAAGCCTTTGATTTTTCACGTCTTTGTACCAAGTGCCCACACTCTTTCTGAGTCCCACCTTGTACTCTCCTCAGGCCTTAATAACCTCTCTGTCCCAGCACAATCTTTCTAGAGGTTAGTTGACTTGCCTTCCTCACTAGATTATAAGCATCTTGAGGACAATTTCCTGCTTGCATTTTGTCCAGCATCTGACACATAGTTGATGCTCAGTAAACGGTTTATCATATGGATGAATCAATTAGAGGTTGTATAATACAGGAAGCAGAGACGAAGGAGAAGCTGCATTTAATTGGTTATCAAAATAGACTCAAACTGCAGTTAGATTTCAACAAGAGGGAGGGCTGGCTGGTTGCTCAGGTGGTCCTCATAAGGACATCTCTCTGGTAGACAGTCATGAAACCAAAATCAAATATTAGTTCTTTTACAGAGATGAGATGTTCAAGAATTGACTTATAATTGAACTTACAGAGCATATTGGCTATAAATTAATTTCTCATATCTGTCCACAGTGAGAAAGAGGAGAAAGCGTTAAGCTCAAGCAGCACAACTGACGTGAGTCATTTGCTCAGGCCACGTCCTTTTGGTTGGTGTGTCCACTTAAGAGCACAAATATTAGAGCTTGCTGAATTCTGATGTGAATAAGTGAGTCCTTTCAAATTGTTCTTGAGAGATTTCCCATCAGGCTATATTACCTAGAGAAATGATTCTTTTCTCCTTGAAGGTTATTTCTTTCTAGGTCAGTGATTTACATAGTCCTTAACAGCATTCAGAGCAGTTCTACCTTTGGAGTAATAAGGACTAACTATCGAATGCCCTCTGTGTGTCAGGCACTATTCTGAGTGCTTTATTTCCACCCAGTCTTCATAAACCAGCGATTTTTTTTAATTTTATATGTATACATACATTTTAGTTGTCGATGGAGCATTATTTTATTTATTTATTTATATGTGGTGCTGTGAATCGATCCCAGTGCCTTACACATGTCAGGCAAGTGCTGTACCATTGAGCCACAACACCAGCTCCCAGTGATGGTTATTGGTCCTGTTTTTACCACCTAAGAAGCTGAGAATGAAGATGTTGGTTTTAAATCTCAGCTCCCCTCGAGAGAGCCTGTCTAGTTGGACTCCAGCACCAAGCTATTAGCCACATACTAACCTACTTTGTAGGAATTTAACCAGCATTTCTGTGTTTTCTTTATGTGACTTCACTACACTGTCACAACAACTTTTGCAAACAAAGGGTAGTAACCAAGACTTTTTTGGTTGCAAGCAACAGAGTAACTTAAGCCAAAAAAGATGGAACTGTGTCCTGTAATAGCTGTCTTTGGGCCAAGAGGTTGCTTGTGATGGTGGTTGGGAGGGGCAGCTTTTCACAAAGGAAAGAGAGTCATTGAAAGACAAACACAAATCCTGTGAGGAAGTGGAAGTTTCCAGAGGCAAAGTAACTTGCCACTCAGCTAGTGAGTGGCAAAGGTAGGATTCAGCATTAGTGCTCCTGTCTTCTAAACCATTCTAGGTCAGCTCAGATTTGTATAAACCCTGTACAGACTGTACATCCTGTTTCTGCCAACTTTTCTTCAGCAGGTTATGGTATCAATGGCAGACATATTATTTTCTTTGTTTATTTGAGTTCTCAGGAACACTGTGACCACCTTCCCCAAAGGAGTATGCTTTACTTTATTTAATTCTAAACTATCTTTTAGGATGGTTGTGTAAACAGTTTAGTTCATCTGAAAATTTGACAACTTTCCACTTCAGAGGGTGACCTATTTCTGACCTGGCCCTAAATTCTGGAGAAATCTTAATTGAAGCCCTGTGAATAGACTAGAGCTTTTTTAAGACTAATTTTTATGCAAAACATTGACCTTCAGGGAAATTTTGGTTCTTGATCATTTGTGTAAGCAGGTAAGTCCTTGGAAATGTTCATCAACTCAAGCAGCAAGACACAGATGCATGTTCAGGTATGGAAGGTCAGTTTAAGCTGTTGTCACTGTTCCGCTTTACTGTATGGGACCTCATTGGGAGCCAGCTCTGCATAGATGGCCTATACTTTCTGCTTCTGAATATGTTTATGAGGAAATGACAGTATTTTTCAGCATTTGCACCACCACTGACGAAAGCTCTGATCCTTGATGTGTTTAGCATTGCATGTGCTCATTTTTACATCAAAAACAGAGGAAGCCACAGGAAGTTACTACCTGTATTTCCAGGAAACATAACCACCTCACCAACTCCCCAGTCTGCGCAGCCCAGAATACCCAGGTATAGACATCAGCATCACTGATGAAGGAGGTGATAAGAGGCGGGAGTACTCTCATCCTGTCACTCTGCCAGTGAAGCTCAAGGAAGGCAGGCTCTTCAGAAAAACAGCAAAACTCTAGAGTCCAACTCTCAAGCATTCACTCAGTCTCTGAAAATGTAAATGCTACATGTTCAGAGAGGTGTAATTTTATACTAGAGAGTTGGAGGTCTTCACCCTGTACTCAGGGGTGGTGTCTGTACCTGGACCATAGGGCTGTGGCTGGCACTCTCTCCTATTCCAGGAGATTGACATGATCCTGGGAAAATTCTCACATGAGCCTGTGGATGGAGTCAGAGTCACAGGGTTACCCTGACCACCTACTACTTTTAAAAAATCAGTATACTAACTATTTTAACATCAATAACTGGATTCTTATTGAATGTTGAGTATTATTATTATTTTGCTAAAGAGTCTATTAGCATTTTTAAATTTAATCTTCACATAAACCCCCAAAGAGACTTACTTTATTATTTGTAATTTTGGACAAGTTACCTGAGACTCATAGAGTTTAATACCTTGTATGAGCTTATACACCAGTGAAGGATACAAAATTTAAACCTAAATCTATGTCCTTTCAGGCAAGCACTATACATAGTTAAGCATATTTTCTGGGAGTGGGAGGGGAGCAGTGGAGTAGGATTGACAGCCTTTGTGCAGGAGCAGACAGAAGCAGACAAGACCCATCTAAGGTAGGTTGGGTCATGCACAGAGAAGGCATTGGTATAGATCTGCACAAGTGACATTCTCATCTGGAAAAAATGATTGGCTAATAGTAAAGTAAATACTTCACCCCAGAGAATATGTCTATTGGATGTGCTGGCCAAAGTCATGTGTGTGTAAGCCCCAAAATAAAAATAAAATAAAATAAAATAAAAAGTGTTTTCTCGGGGTTGGGGTTGTAGCTCAGTGGGAGAGCGCAAGACTTGCACTTGTGAGGCACTGGGCTCAATCCTCAGCACCACATAAAAATAAATAAAGGTATTGTGTCCATCTAGAACTAAAAGTGGTTTCTCACCTCATCATGGTCCCAGATTCCCACCATAGCTCTCTTTTTAAATTGAGCTTATAAAGTCAAAATGCAGTTAAAACTAATATGACAATTTGCTATTGTTTCAGCTTCTCTGTGAACTGAAACAGTTTTTTTTTTTTGTTGTTGTTGTTTAAGCATGAAATCTCCCATTTCATGGATCAAAGAGAGATGGCCAGAAGAAAAGTCACTGTAAATATTGAGGCTTAATGAAAACTATTGAATAATACCCCACATTATCACAAAAAGATTTAATTTGGATCCAGAGATACACTCTATTAAGGCAGATAACAAAAAGTAAGAAAATGAGGCTAGGAATTAGTAAGAGATGTCAAAAGACTACTTAAGAACTTGGTAGAGACAGGCCATTAAGTGTGGTTTTGAACTTTCCTGGCAGCTATTGTGAAGATGGAAAGAGAAGTGTCAAGGAAATTGATTTTTGAAATTTAAAAGGAGAAAGTTCTTATAAAATTTGAGCAGAAAAAGAATGTGTCACTCACTCCACAGGTATTGGTTAGTGTTGGATTAAATTTGTTGGCATGTAGTCTTCTGCAAACCTCTTTTAGTATTAAAAAAAAAATCTGTATGTGTGGTCTATCATATGTCTCCTGGATTTTTCTTGTGCATTATCTGTGTCTTAATTTCTCTTTCCTCTGGGCCTGTTGTTCATTTAATGCACATTTCTTTTCCCATTAACATTTCTGCTAAATGATGATCAGGGAAAATAAAAATAAACACACACCTCTAACAATCATTTTTATGATTTGCAGAGATGATTTTAATGCTTTCTTAACTAATGAGAGTTGCCAGAGAGATCTCTCTGCATCTGTTTTTGAGCTCCTGGCTGTCTTGGATCTTGGCCTGCCCCCAGATATTTTTAATCAAGGCCACAAGTGACACTTGCAAGGATGGATCTTGACCCCATTAGACCTAAAATGAAGGCCATTCCTGGAGAATTGATACAGAATGTGAAAAGGCTAGAAATTTCTGATTTAAAACAAAATACTTTGATTTCCTGAATTTCAGTAATAAGTATTTCTGTCTTCTCCAGTTATAAGGACTTGAAAATCTTGCAAGGCACAGGCACCCTTGTATATTTGTGCCCTTGAAAGGCTGGGATCATAGACGGATAGTCGGGCTCCCCCCCACATCCCCTCTGTCTTTGGATCAGATATACTATTGTCTATTGAAAGTTTCAAGATCAGCCCATCTCCTCCCGTTTAGAAAATAATAATAATGCCTGGCTTTCACTAAAGGGCTTTTCATCTCCTAGGCTCTCTTAAATATTGACTAATTAAATAAAAGTGGAGGAAGTCTGGCTAAATAGCCTCTCTTTGAGGGCCAGCCCATGGACTTAGAATACACAGTGATTTGCTGTATCTTTGAAACAGAAGCAACTAGAAGTCTTTTATTATTGGCCATAATAGCAAGTGGCATCTCTTATTATGTTTGGCAGCCGACATATCAAATTGCATTTTAGTTGGTTGTTATACATGAAATACTAGGATATGAGTAGATTAAAAATGAGAATTTGCAGCCCTGGGACATGTAATATTTGACATCTAGGGGTTGCCATGACAACTCATCAGTATGTTGCTTTGTAATCTTTTGGATTAAGTTCTGGCTCGGGGTCACTGGATTGGAATTGGCAGGCAGTTTGGTAACAGGATGCAAATGTTGTACCTTTATTCAATGGCATTTGAATTTGCAGTTTGGTTATGTTACTAAGGTCAAGTAGAAATGACATTGAGAGAATATTTAAATTCCTGCAGAACCTAAACAAGGTCACATTTGTCAGCAAAAATACTCAGATGGAGTAGCCCAAGACTCAGCAATAGAAAGATAGGATTTCCTGTCCTTGGCCAGTGGATAAAAAGTATGCAAGTGTCCCTTAATATATGTACATCCCTGAACAGTCCTATGTAATGGAAAGTTGTGAAGTTGAATA
The DNA here is from genome assembly GCF_964194105.1 of Spermophilus citellus. Classification (NCBI taxonomy): domain Eukaryota; kingdom Metazoa; phylum Chordata; class Mammalia; order Rodentia; family Sciuridae; genus Spermophilus; species Spermophilus citellus. The sequence goes on along the minus strand of NC_138186.1, from coordinate 99,168,972 downwards.
CTTTTATAATTGTTTTATGTTACAAAATTGGAACTGAACATCCCTAAGAAAACAACTTGGCCACAAAGCAAACCACAGCTGCTTTCTAGTGCTCTGTATCCTTCATCTCAGCCGGAAATGACCTGTAGGGTGTGGAATTGTGCCAGAGCAGGGAATTGGGCTGAGTGTGGAAAGAAGCAGTTAAGAAACAGGGCATCTCACCCCTCGCATGGGCCTTGTCCACAAAGACTGTGTACTCCTTTTGATAATACACCTCTCAGACTCACCCCCTCACCAGGGATGACCAGCGGAAGCCACGTGGAAACTAAAGAGCTCTATTCCTCAGTCTGATCCCAGTTCTAACACTAACCGTGTGATTTTGAACAAAACACATTTCCACTCTGGGTTCCTCCTAGGAAATGAGGGGGTTGAGTTTCCTCTTGTTGTCAAATTATACTATTTATTATCTCGCCAGGCAGAACCCAGTCTCTACACTGCTCTTTGCCTGTAAGCCCACATTCCCATCATTACTTTGCAACAGAACTATTTGTCGTGGTTAGTGGGACCTCCTAATCACTAAAGAGAGAACAAAAGGATTCCTCTCCACCACCATAATTTTTTTAGGTCTTCTAATTGTGGTTTGCTCAGACTAAGGTGGCTGTGTGGTAAGCATAGAATGAAATGCCAGTGAGCTGTGCCATAGCCACCAAACCACCACAGCATCAGATAAGCTCATATTTCCTGAACATTTTCTATTTGGAGACAGTGCTAAGTACATTATAAACACCATGCTGTTTAGTCCTTATAACAAATACACATGCACACATGGATGTGCAGGAATGTGATGTGTCATGTCAAATCCTCAACATAATTCAATGAGGTAGGTGAATGGACGACATCAGTTAAGCCTCACAACAAGTGAGGGGTTATCAGTTGTCTCCCATTTTTACAAATTAGGAAACTGAGCCATAGCTAGAACAGGGAGTTGAGCCCACAGAGCATGGTCGTGGACTTCCTTCTTGTAACCTTTCTGCCTATGCTTTTCCACACATATTACAGTCATCTGGGAAGTTGTTGAAATACAAGAATCCTGGGGCCCCACTTCAGGCTAGTCAAAATGTCAGAGGTTGCTGTCTGGACCTGAGTTTGCAAATAGGCAGGCAGAACCACTGCCTTCGATGGACAGCTAGAGTTATCCATCTGAATAACCTGTAGCAAGAGACTGATCAGTCCCTTGATACACAATGGGCAGCATTCCAGTTATTGTTCTTTTCAGAGGCCATGCCTACCATCGTGCCTAGTTTCCTTGTCCTAGTCCAAATCCCAAAGCCAAATGTTCATTGAATGCCTTTTAAAGATTACAGAGTGCACCAGATTATGAGGATCAGAGAACAATTTCTTTTTTAACTGAAGTAATGATTTTGCACTAAGAAGTGGCAAAGTTATCCTTTGCTCGTCACCATCACGAACTTCAATCTTAGCTCTTTCCTCAGTGAACTAAACCTACTAGTAGAAGCCAGGTGTAGTGGTATATGCCTGTAAGCCCAGCAGCTCAGGAGGATGAGGCAGGAGGATTGCAAGTTCAAAGCCAGCCTCAGCAATTTAGTGAAGCCCTAAGCAAGTTAGTGAGACCCTGTCTCAATATAAAAAATAAAAGAGGCTAGGGATGTGGCTCAATGATTAAGTGCCCCCAGGTTCTACCCCCAGTACCAAAATAAGGAAGAAGGAAACCTACCAGCAGAGTCTGAGTTCCAAACTTTGATGCACTTTAGAATCACCTGGAAGATCTATAAAAACTACAAATGCTTGGCTTCTGCCCCAGACATTCTGATTTTATTAGTATGGATGTGACCTGTGTAGTGGGATGTTTAGAGCTCTCATTTGACTCTCTTACTTTTGCTACGTGGTGCATTTCTTTCTAAGTTGTTTTACTCTTAAAAGCATTTTTATAGTTTTAATGCATGTTGCTTTTTTCTTCAAAGAGCAAAATAAATGCCTCTTCCACATACTTTATGGTTCTTTCCCCAAAAGTTTTGACTATCAGAGTCATCCTTGGGAGACAACAGGAGGCATGCCTATGGTGCTTAAGAGTTGATAACATCTGAGGGATATGGTAGAAAGTTGGAGATCATGTAAGGAAGAATTGACTCAGATTTTACCCTCAGGGAGTTTAGTAAAATCAGATTAATATAAACCAATTGGAAAATATAGTTGGATTGTAAAAGTATGTTAAAGCAGAAGAGTGAATTTGTTGATAAATTTGCAAATGTACTTGACTGATCAAGTACAGTAGGTAGATCTTAAACTACGACTTTTAAATCAAAAGACACTATTTGGTGAGTAAGAGGAGACACATACCATAGAAACGGAAGAACTCTTGGCAAAGGCTAGGGAGTGGAAAGTGGAGTATTACTGGCTATGAGACCACTAGCTAGGCTGCTGTGAAAAGTCTAGATTGGCTATGGCAGATAATGAGGAAGGATTGCAGAGTGGAGGTGGCTAGTGTGTAAGATTCAAGAGCCAGAATACTTTGGAAGAACTAATATATATACATATGGAATTTCTATTTCTTTTTGTGTGGATGTCGAAGTCTAGTTGGTCTGTAATTGTGTTGGTATTCTGGATTACCGAACAAGGCTGGCAGTGTGGGTTGGTTTGAAATTAACTCTACTCCTTAGGTTTAAAAATTTCTCATTCTTATGTCTTGCCTATGTCTTGCTGCTGTAATCCCCAAGAAAAAGAAAGAAAAGGGGGGTTAGGATGCTTCTCTTTTGAAATGGAAGGGTCAGAGCAAGCAGGGGGCTGTCATGGTTGTTTCTCTTTGTTCAGGAATTAGAACATGTGAGCCCGTGGTTCCACCCCTCATTTTGTGAGCTATTTTCCTCCGATATTTCCTAATTTTTCCCATGACGTTTCAGCCTGTTTCTTCACAAGATTGTAAGGCCTGAAAGACCCTATTGTTTTACAGGAGTGCAAGTTTATGCACATTTGCTGCTCTGCCTGCCTGGGGTCTGAGTGTGGGTGGTACACTGCCCAGGGACCCTGCAGGCTGGAGAATGCATGGAGCACATTTTCTGTTTATTCAGAGTACACAGAACATCTTTTTTCTTGATAGAAAGTGCTATACTTTTAAAATGTTATTCACAAACTGCAATCTGATTGGCAGAAATATGGACATTCTGCTAGGTCAAGAAAAGTTTCTTAATGACAAATCAACCAGATGAAGGCCTTATCCAAGCTTCATCTCCAAATAAATGCAAACTTTTGTTCTTGAAATGCACACACACTTGTTGATGGCCTGCTGGGATTTGCTTGAGCTCTTGAAGTAACAACCCCTCCATGTTCTGCACGGCAGAATCCTAGTCAGTGTACTTTTTGAGGATACAAAATATTATTTCTAGTAGAAGGGAAAATTCAGTGACAGATCAGCCTGAGCTAAAGCTAAATAGTTTTTTTTTTCCAAGTAAAGGAAACTGGGGTTCAATACTAATGCAGTTTTCTTTAGGTGAAGGTAATATATTATCTTTATATTAAATTCTAAGGAATTAGGGTCTGTATTTGATTAACTATAGTAGACTAGTAGAAGACACTGCATTTACACGGACCCATAGAAAAACATGAATCTTTTCAACCAGATTTACAACATTCCCCATTGTTTTTCAATGTTAACGGCAACGTGACATTGGGACCTAACGCAGTACTACATCAGTTGTGCTCTTCACTGCTCCATGTTCTGTGAGTCATGTTGGCAGCTCAGAATCAGCCATGGTGGAAGTATTTATACCATAAAAATTGGAAAACATGACAGATCAGAGCTCTGCACCTTCACACTCTGTTTTTAAACAATTAGCAGCATACCAAGGCCCAAAGTGGAATTTAAAAATGAAGGAGACTTCTCCTGAGGCAAGCAATGTGGTGCTTCCACCCAACACAGCAAACAGCATGAACATTTTAAAATATGGCAAGTCATGTGACTGCTCTGTCTGAAACCCTCCAGTGACTTCTCACTTGGACTCTCACTGTGACTATATGTACTCTGGCTGCGCCCCTCCTTTGTCACATCTCCACCACTGTCCTCTGGGCTGTCACCTCCAGACACCTGGTTTCTTCCCCATTTATGTAGAGTATTTTAGACATGTTAGACATGTTCCTCTCTTAGGGCCTTTACCCAAAGGACCTCAAGCTTTGAGTGGTACTCTAACTCTGGGTACGTAGGATTCACCTGGAGAACTTATAAAAACAGACTGATAGGTCCCCACACCAGTGCTTCTGAGCCAGTGACAAGTTTGCAGGTGGTGCTGGAGCCACATTTGGAGAACCATTTGCTCTGATATCCTCTTGGCTTATCTCTCACCTCCTTCAAGTCCTTGTTCCATGTGCATCTTCTTGATGAGACCTACTCTTATGCTCCTATTAAAGATTACGCCTTCCTCCTCCTCCATCCTTCCAATTCCTCTAATTCCATTGTTTTTCATTGCACCTGTCATCTTGTAACAAAAATGTATTAGTATTATGACTCTTATTTGGGTTTATTGTCTGTCTCTCCCCACTAGATTCTAAATTCCACAAAAGTGGGGATATTGTCTGTTGTCTTCATTGATATATGCTACATTTCTCAGTGCTTGGTAAGTGGTAGGTGAATAAATTGTGAAGTGAATTAATGAATGAACAACACTGAGAAATGAATGATGTATCCCAAATTTTAGCCCCAACCCCTTGAATTCTATCTTACTAGCGAATCATAACATATTTACTTTTATTTCTCAACTTCACTGCTTTTAGGATAATGAAAAATGGTTTCTGCTCTTGGCTTAAGTTTGTCAATGATTTGATGAGCTAGGTGTATCAAATTGTTGTTCCTATGTTTACATTCTAACCTCAAAGTCCCTAAGCTAGTGGTCTTCAAACTTTGTCCTGTGGACATACCCTGAGGATATCTGAGAGGTTCTGCAAACATTTAACTTGTTTTTCATTTTTAAAAATTTAAAACTAATTTTAAACTATGATTTTTTAAAAAAATACACATTTAAATGTGCTATACACCAAATTTTAATACATTCAGACCACCAACACATTAAATTAGATAATCAAATTAATCTTGAAATAAAGAATTTTTGCTATTTTGGTGTGTATATTTGACCTCCTTATAAATAGATTATGAATCAAGAAGTTTGAGAGAAGTGATTTTTAGATTCCAGTCTGATCATAAATTGAGCCTCCTGTCATACATATTCAGCATGCTCAATTACATGCCAGGCAGGGCTTCAGAGCTTCTGAAGGCTTTAGGCTTCTGCATGGGTTAATGGACAGTTGTATGATATGTGAACACAGTACAGGGTCATGTATACTCACTGCATTTTGGATACTCCTTTATTGTCTTTTTAAAAAGTCAAGTCATTGTCAGGTTATCATTAGTGATTAAAATTTGAAATTACCCCCCAAAAATCAACTAGTTTTTTTCCAAGTGTTTGAATAAGTCTGAGACAGATCATAAAATTATAAAATAAAGGGCTAAAGAATGGTTATAATTTCCAACACAACTATACCTTGCTCTTTAAATCTACTCATTTCCAGAATTCAGATGCAATTTCCCATAATGAGTTCTAAAAGCAAGGGATACAATGTTATTCTTGCCAATTTGGTTTCTGAGTTTCAGATGGTAAGTAGTATGAATGGCAAATAGCAAGAGATCTGTCTGAAAAACTGCCTGAGTTTCAAGAGTAGGATTATGTTAATGAGTTATGCTTGCAGTTATTAGGATTTTCCTAGTAGAATGCAACCCAATACAAACATGAAAGTAAATCATATGCTGCATCACTTAGTCAATTGAAACAGGGCTTGCTATTTGAAACTATCTACTGTCTTAAACTATCTTAAATTACTATCTTAAAATAATCTTAAAAGTTCCACTGACTACATTATATGAGATAATTCTGAATTATACTTTACAGAACATTTTGTAGCCTTCTTGCACATCTGTCAATATTAATGCACCTAATACTTTGTGATAATTCATTGTTTTGTCTCCCACACTATATTTGAGCCCCTTAAAACTAAGGATTCTGTCCCACTCAGCTTTGCTTCTTCAATGCCTGGCACAGCCTAACTCATGGTGATAACTCAGCACCTGTTTATTAAATGACATTGCATTCCACTGCAGAGGAAAGCAAGCTTAAAAGGAGCAGTGAAACTCATATTAGATACATGATCAGTGACCTTTCACTGTCAGCACACATTTTAGCATAACAGAGCACATTTGATGGTTCTGTACTTCCTTGTCCTTCATCCCTCACAGACAACCACTTAAGCTTTTCAGAATTCTTTCTAGAAATGTGTTTAGACTGACTTTTCCACACCTTCCTCTTGCCTCTGCCCTGTCCAAGCCTTGTGCTTCTCTTCATCCTTTTCATGCTTTGTAGAAGCACCCTCAAAAGCTTTTTTCCAAACCCAGTCCTCCCTCTGTTTCTCCACATGGATGTGACAGTGTCTATATGACATAAATTTGAACATGACTGTTATGGCTTAAATATGAGGTGTCCCCCAGAAGCTCAAGTGTGGACAATGCAAGAAAGCTTAGAGATGAAATGATTGAGTTGTGAGAGTTCTAACCTAATCATACATTAGTATGAACCTTAGTATGAAAAAAAAACTCAATAATAATTTTTATATTGATAACACATTAAAATGCATCATTAAAAGCATCACTAAAATTGATTTCTCCAGTTTCTTTACTTTTATTAATATGACTACTAGAAAATTTGGAATTACATGTTTGATTTATTTTGTATTTCTGCTGGTCCGTGCTGGTCTAAACTGTATCATGTCATTTACATTTTTTTAATCTCTTAGCCTCAGGTACCTTTCTGGCCTATATTACAGCTCTTCCTGTCCTCCTCTTTTTCCTTTTAACCCTCAGACTCAGCAGCCCTATTTATACTTCAGGCTTTTAATTTTTTCACATTCTTTTCCTTCTTCCTGAAATGCCCTTCCATTTCTGTATTAGCCATCAAAAATCTTGCTCCAGCTTTGATGGTCTGACTTATTTGTCTCCTGCTGGTAAATTTATGCCTCATTTCCTCAAGCAGAATTAGCCAGCCCTCTCCAGAGGACCATCCTTGGTGCCTCTATCCTGCTGCCCTTGTGTCACTTCTTCCCTTTACTAGACTTCCCAAGGGAAAAGTTTGCAACTTATTCCTCTGATGACCGCCAAGGGTAGTGCCTAGTGTGTAGTAGACATCTAATCGACCTTTATTAAATTAATCTATGAGCTGGGGTGTAGCTCAGTGGTAGAGCACGTGCTTGGCATGCACAAGGCCATGGGTTCGATCCCCAGCACGAAAAAAAAAATTAATTTATGAATTAATTTAATCCTTCTGCACATGCTGCTGTTTTTACATGCATTAGGCCTTGATCACTTTACTGGCCAGGGGAAAAATTAGATGCTGAGGTAGCAGGACTGGACCTCGCAGCTGTAACTCCACTTTCAGATTTTATGTTCAATAAGATAGCCTCTTTGTTCTCACCAGGTGACTTACAATGATTTAAAATTTAAATTTGAAAGGTAAAAGCTAAAGATATTATACAGAGAAAATATAGAATGACAGTATAAATGACAACTTTTTAAACTATTTTGTTTATAGGGATTTCACATAAGATTTTTGTGTGGTGGATAATTCTACTTTTAAACACAGTTGAAAGCCACTGTTATAGTCCTAAATTTCATTTGTATTTTCATTCTGATTTTGATGAGATGGTTTCTAGTTCACACAGAGTAAGATTCCTCAACTTGCTGCATGAAACCAGGGAGCTTTTAAGAAATACTGATTTATGCCCAGGACTCGCTTAGACACCCAGTATAATGGGATGAGTGAAGTAGGCCCAGGCACCAATATTTTTGAAAAGCATAAATATCTTGTATTAAAATGAGTCTGCAGTGCTTAAAAATAACAGACAGGTCGGCAGCTATGAAAAGTTGAAGTTTGGAATTTTTCATTTTTCTTCTTTTTTACTTAATTATATCTGCTGTTATCTTTTTGGGAGTGAGGCTAACGAAATCTTTACAGTTTATGATGGTTTGGAGGGACAGAAACATTAATAGAACCTATCATCTGTGAACAATTTCCTAAAGCTTCTGAATTTAAAAATTTCCTTTTTCTGTCCTTCTCTAAAGCCTACATGCAGCAAAATTCTTATGTCCCTTATTAGCAGACATGGCTAACACAACACCTATTTCAGATCATGGAAACAAAGGCTGACAGGGGTAGTAGATTTAGGAAGTTTGTAGGGCAGCGAGGAGCCTTCTGGGCACCCTTGTTGGCCTGAAGGAACAGCTCCTGTGACAACCCTCTGTAGCTCAGCCATGTTGGTAAAATCTGACCTTTTGGTTAATTACTTTTTAATGGTATTCATCCTTTTGTTCTTGGTATGTGAGAAACCAGCTTTTTTTTTTCTTTTTTTAGACGTGAGAAAAAAATTAACTTTAATTTTCTAATTCAGTAAAATGGGCTGGTATTACAGACATTGTTTTTATGGGGATAAGGGGGGAAAAAGGGCCTAATTTCTGTGTATTGCAATCTCTTTATATACTTTTAAAAGGTTATAAAGTACCTTAAATCCTGCAAAGGAGAAAACTCGAGGAAAAGTACTTTGAAAACATTATGGGGAAATCATAAATTCGGATAGCAGATCCTGTGTCATTACTGTTAAAAATGCAGACAGAAGAAAGCATGAGTTTTGCAAGTTATGAATTTGTTGAAAATGACTGAATGCTTGTATTTCTCTGAAGTGTCATGTCTCAATTTGGGCTCTTCAAGGGGGAAAAAAACTAAGAAAAAAACACACACCAGGGATCTAGTATTTTAGGGCAGAAAAGGGAATTGAATCTTGTAGTTGGCTTGGTTATTTGCAGTAAGGGGAATGTCATCCTGTGTGAGATTGACGTCAGGCAGATTGAATGCAGAGGCAAACTCAGGGTGTGTGTGTGTGTGTGTGTGTGTGTGTGTGTGTGTGTGTGTGTGTGTTTAAAGCCCCACTCTCAGAATATGAAGTGACTATGAAGGGCACCACAGCAACCCCTGGATCTGTCAAGAATGCACCTATTTTTAACATGCTGGATCAAGTGTCAGCACTCAGAGGAGATGAGGAAGGGGGCAGAGACTGACTTGTACAGATTCCGCGGATGGTAAATGGCCCTCTGGCGTGTTTACAATACAGCTGTGCATTCTTAATGGCTCTGCCGCTGCCATGTCAGGTAAAGTTTTCTTTGCACGTGATGAATGGCAGAGAATTCTTTAGTGAGGGAACCAAAGGAGCTGGGAGGAGGAAAGGGGAAGGGAAGAGCGGAAAAGAGAGAGAGAAAGAAACACGCAGCTCCAGAGGGACATAGCCTGTGCTTTAGTTGCTTGTGTGGATAGAAACCAGATGGTGAGCTGGAACACCCGCTTGGCTATCTGAGGAGCCAAACATATGGTTAATGGTTGGGAGAAATAGCTTTCAGAGCCAGGGCTTTGCTGACTGCTTCATATTACAGATTGTTACAGTGTGTCATTACATTGCCAACCTAAGTGCTTAATACCCACTGCGGGCGCTGGGCATACACTTACAAGAAGGACTTTTAGCTCTTTGCTGGCTCTGAATGGAGAAGTGACATCATAGGGAGGCTGAAAAATGTCTGGTGTTGGAGGTAGGGAAAAGGGTAATTTTGTAGTGGAAACGTATTTTTTTTTTCCTGTTTTACAAGCCAAGCCTTCGCTCCACTGAACTCTACTGTTTTCTGAGTAACTTTTTATACTAGGCTACCCCCCTAACCCCCCTTCCCATCTTTGTGTGTGTGTGTGTATCTC